>NW_026892552.1:1200000-1800000 GCF_033815535.1 Pezoporus flaviventris | reverse complement strand
TACAGCCTAGAATAGATGCAACCTGTTAGCAGAGGAAAAAACAAGTCCTCTTCCAAGTCTTCTCCAAATTACATCAGCAACAGTTATCACCTGAGATTTGCGAAAACCAATTTAGTTATCATGCTGACCCCTTGATGAGACTATGTGAGATTTTACCAGCTACTATGGCATCTACACATTCACTGCACACAGCTGTCCTACCACAAACAAGCCTCTCTATGCCCCGCTTCATATATGCACCAAGTAGTCTGAAAGACTGCATTAGTTTGTACTGCAGCTTCTCTAATTCTATGCCTCCCCACAAGCAATTTTGCATATGGCTCATGAAAAATAACATGGAAGGAGATCTGCAGAACCTGCCAGAGGCCAGCTTTTAGCTTTTTTGGACAAAGAGCTGCGGCACTCAGACACACCTGTGCTAGTCTATAGCAAATGAAAGATGAGTCTTATAGGGGCAGCAAAAGTTACATGGGCAAGTCCTAGTCACGATTAGATTCTTTAATAGGTACAAGCACTACCAGCCAAGAATAGTCTCCCTCCAGCTTGTGTTTTGCTGATGTTCTTGGATCCTCAGGTAGGCAGATCCTTCCACTATCCTCAAATAGACTTTTCTCCACATGCGTCACTACACTCTGCACTAATAATCAAGCACAGATACCAGCTCAGCTCACAGAGCTCACTGTGACACACCCCTCCTGGTATAGTCTATTAGTTCTGGCTGGAATGGAGTTAATTTGCTTCCCAGAAGCCCATATGGTGCTGTGCTCTGGATTTGTGCTGAAACACTCTCGACAACACACCACCGTTTTGCCAGTCGCTGAACAGCATTTGCACAGCATCAAGGTTTTCTTTCCCACTCTGTCTTCCCCACCAGTTGGCAGGCTGGGGATGGGCAAGAGGCTGGGAAGCAACACAGCCAGGACAACTGACCCAAACTGAATGAAGGCATGTTCCATACCATATGACATCATGCTCAGCAATATAAGCTCAGGGAAGGGAGGATGAAGGGGGGCATTCATAGCCATGTTTGCCTTTCCAAGCAAATGTTCCATGTGCTGAAGCCCTACTTCAGGTGTGGCCTGATGGGAAGCAGTGATTTTTATCTTTGTTCTGTTTGTTGAAAAGCACACAGCTTTTCTTTCCCTACTAAGATGCCATAATCTGAACGAACAAGTTACCTGCCTTCCCTTTATTTTCTCCCTGTCCTGCAGAGGAGCAGGACGAGTGAGCAGCTAAATGGATGCTTGGTTGTTGGCCAGTGTCAACCCACCAGGCATATTAATTTGTCAGTTACTGCAAAATACAATCCCTCTGTATGCCACTATGAATACAGTCCTACACTCAGTAATACCTACCTATATGGGCAATCCAAATGTCATCTTAGCCTACAAATAATTTTGAAATGAAAGACTGCTCCTGAGTGCAATAGCTCTCTACTTGCTTCATTTAAACAAAACTCCTCTAAATCCCAGGATTCTGTACCTGCTTTTTTCCATAGCAGCCTGGCCCCTGCATGTACAAAACACCATGTGAACATCTTGACCCTCTTCCAATTTCATTTACTGAATTTCCAAAGACAGCAGTTGCTCAGTACTGCTCACCAAGCAAGACCCACAGGATACATGAAAGTACACAGTCACCAGCAATGCAATCCACAAGGCAGATGAGTAATAAACTAGGTGAGTTGTTACAGGAGAAGAGTTGTTAACATTCACCTTCTGCAGCAGCCCAAGTGCAGCAATAGCATCCCGGGAGTTCCGAGCCACTACTACAGCCTCCAAGAGGCTGCGCAACGCTTGAGCTTGAGGATTCATGGCCAAGGTGTGTGGTATGGACTGCAGGTGCTGCTCCAGTTCTGTCATACATTTGTCATAGATTTGTGCTACATCATCTGTAGCCCAAGCTTGCTGCTAAAGAGAAAGTGGGAATGAGTGTTTTTTGCAAGGATTATATTTGTGCAACTCATACTGACTGGCTATTCTGCATCCAGAATTTATACCTCTAAAGTACTGTGGTTAGTTATGTTGGCATTTTAAATACACAAATATGACAAAATAAGCTATGTGGAAACTAGCAAGCAATTCCAGCAGTCCTTAAGACCACGAACACATACAAAAACCTCTTTGTTATCTCAAAATCCATGCTTGCCATCCATGGTCTTTCTGCAAAAGTAACATGGGATTTGAATAAAATATTTCACTGCTATTAAAATTACACATGGTAATCACAACTTGCAGATCTTGTCCCAGTTTGGGTTACAACCCTCTAAGACTGGATGTAAGTTTTAATGTCAGCCTAATGACAAAATAAAACTAATGCATCTTACAACCACTCCTCCCAAGCCTGATTCTTACTAGTCTTCTAGCAAGAGACACACGTTCCACAACATTCACCAATAGGGCTATAATACTCACAAACCAACTAATTCAGAAATCTTTACCTTCATAGGCTGAGCCAAGAATCCCGTGGGCTGAGTTAAGTCATTGGTAGGCAGGAAGCCAGGGACATTGCGTGCAAACTCTTCATAAACAGCCAGCTGTTTTGGGTCCACACCTCCAACCTTTTTAATGAAAACAACAGGCATTAACCTCATTGTTAAGCACTGTGGCAGTAAGAAATGAGGGCAATTTGTGTAACAGGTAGCTGCTTAGTCACACTCTTAAATTGAGTGGCCTAGACACCAAGAAGTAGGAGGTCCTATCATAATGGCTCCATCCACAGCTGACAAGAGAAATGCTCTACTGAAACACAAGATATGTCCTCTAAAGAAAGAAAACATAAGATGACAATGAAACAGGCTAGTCATATTTCAGTGCAAGGAGCAGCACAGCACAAGAGACAGGACTTTTACGGTCCTCAAAGAATTGAGAAAAATTACAAAAACACTCTGGACCAATTTATTCATGTTTCCATAACTAATCAAGCTTATAGCAGTTGCAGCACTAGTAGACAAGACTAGCAATATACAGGATTGCTCAGCTGAAGCTCTGCCACCCACTTTTCATTATCAGGCGGGGGAGAAAAGCCACATCAGAGTGCAGCTCAGTTAATATCCTCACCTTTAATCGGATCTGTTCTGGCATCCTCTCAGCCTGGTAAGTCAGCACAACAGGATCACAGTACCGACGACCCTCTTGTCTAGCATGTTTTCTGAGCTCAAATTCCTGGGGAAAAAAAAAAAGCAACAAAACCACCAAACACCACAATGAATTTTAGACAGTCTGGATGTATATGAGCACATATAATGCTTCTAAAACACAACAGTCCCATACTTACAGTTGCAAGCCTCTTGTCCATCTCAGGGCCTGCCTTTTCCACAGCTGTCTTTTGGATAAAGCAGCAGGCCAGCTCACAGTTGTCCTGTGCTAACTGGGCTGCTGCCTGCTCCATCATGTCCCTCTGTTGTGGAGAGGCTGCCTATTGAAAACCACAATAATCAGTGAAGGCTGTAAATCTCCCCTGTATTTTACTAGCCTTAAAATCTGTGCCACTGCCTTTACAGAACACGAGCAATAAAAAGGAATGCTCTTAGGAATGCACTCTCTTTGCACGGAACATACAACAGTAAAATTATTTTTGCATAGCTCTGAATAAAACCAGGAGGGAAGATGACAGCAAAGACTTTTAAACAAGAAACAACACAGCAGAAGGTCCTCCATCTTCTCCACCAACCTACCTCCTGGGCATAGACATAAAGCCCTGCTTTGGGCTGACACGTATACGACAGATGCAGGAAAAACAAACCTCACATCACAATGTAAAAGTTCTCCCACTTCCTAGCTTGTAATCAGAAGATACACTAAATGGAAGAGTAGTGCTAATCCTTTTTCAGTGGGTTCCTTTTCTGATACAGATTTTCTTCTTTCCTTCTTGGAGTCTGGTCTGAGAGAACCCTGAACACTTGGACTTACTTTCCAGGGTGCAAAGCAGCAACTCCCAATAGAAACAGAGTACACATAACACAGCAAACAGTCCAATCTACTTGGATTTGTTTGCCCATTAAGATCTACTTCTCTTTCATACCTTCTATCTGATATCTTACTGTGTTCACCTCTGGGGCCCTCAATGCAAGAGGCATGTGGACCTGCTTGAGCAAATCCAGAGAAGGCCATGGAGATGCTGTGAGGGCTGCAGCAGTTCTGCTCTAGAGACAGGCTGAGAGAGCTGGGTTTGTTCAGCCTGGAGAACAAAAGGCTCCTTAAGGGGAGACCTCAGAGCAGCTCCAGTGCCTAAAGGGGCCGAAAAAACAAGAAATCTGGAGAGGGGCTCTGGACCAGGGACTGTAGGGACAGGACAAGGGGGAATGTCTTTAACCTGACAGAGGGGAGACTGAGATGAGATCTTGGGAAGTTCTTCCATGTGAGGGTGCTGAGGCACTGGCACAGATTGCCCAGAGAAGCTGTGGCTGCCCCATCCCTGGCAGTGTTTAAGGCCAGGCTGGAAGGGCCTTGTAGTAACCTGGTCAAATGAAAAGTGTCCTTGCCCATGGCAGGGGGTTGGAACTGGATGAGCTTTAAGGTCCTTCCAACCCAAACCATTTTATTATTCAAGGATTAATCACAGCCAAGACTGCAAACCAAAGGAGTATTTCCGTCCCTCTTTTCAGAGGATAACAGCACTTTCTCTTACGGTTACCAGTTTGACACCCAAACTCCTAATTGTAATTAGCACAGGAGCTAACAGTGGTCACTGGCTGAGCTCACACGTGAACAAAGTATTACTGTTTCCTCCCAGCCTTGTGTTTAGGATGGATGGAACAAGATTCACTTGTATGCTTTTCCTGCTCTTCATCTCAGCAGTCACATTATCTGAAGTTCTGTATATGAAGGGTCAAATGTTTGAGACCTGTGAGTTGCAGCAGACTGTACATCTCTTATCTGCAGATGCAATTCTTTGTGACATTTTGCACTCCCTTTGGAACATTAAATCCTGTCCTCAGAGCAGTTACCATGCAAGAGAGCAATGCCACTGCAAAAGGGCCTTTTCTCTGTCACTCCGTACCAGATGGGAGACAGTGACATGCCCTTAAGCAAGAGGTAGGCAGTCCCTGAACAATTTCTCTTTCAAATCCCTGAAAGGATCTATGTCTTTATCCTTCTGAAGGTCTTCATGCTCTTGTGTCTGTGCTGACATCGGTGGTAAGCACAGAAACTATTCTGGGCAGCAGGTGATATTCTGGCCAGCAGGTCACAAACTTCCAGTCAAGAAGGTAAAGCTACTACTTCAGCTCAAACTTTGTTCAAAGGACCTAAAAATAGCCTCTAGAAAACCCAATGAATTCACAAGCTGTGCAGAAGAGTCTTTACATATCTGCTAAGAGCACAAGTGAAAAAAATCTGCTTCAAGTATGCATGCTGAAACAATCCAAGGCATCAACAGAAAGTCCCAGAATCAACTGTCTTTGCCACTCCAGCTTTTCTACCTCAAATCCCCCAGAAAGATAAGTACTCTAAGGCTTCATGACACGATCAAACTGGACAGAACAGGGTGGCAAAATGAAAAGGTAGTGGGGAACCTTGTGAGCAATAAAGCAAGATCCACCTTAAAGGCCTTAAGAGTGCTTGGAATGAGCTGTAATCTCAGCACAGTCTTTCCACTGTAACTCTGATAATTTAGTGGACAAAAATCTCATGAGTAAGCTCCACATTAGTTACGACACATAATTAATCAACAAGTCTGCAGTGTGGCAAACTGATCTGCTAGTGCTGGATGTCTACAGTCCTGTAAGTTGGGAATAAACTTCAGATGATGTGGCTCTTACCCTCAGTGCAGTAGCAAAACTATTTTTCAAGTTGGTAGCTATGCTCATCAGCAAAGGTTCCCTGCAGGTGATCATCGCCATCCCAGCAGTCAGGTTCCGCATCATATGGTGCGCGGCCACACGCATTCGTGACTCCTCTGAATCCAGTGCAAAGTCCTTCCTGACTATCTGCTCACAAGTAGTCATGGCAATCTTAATAGAGCGATCCACCACCGGATGAACAAGTTCTTGCACTGCTCGCTCAATTGCTTGCCGCACGCACTGCTTCAACTGTGGGTGGGCTTGGAACAGTGGGATCTGGAGGAGGGTTAGGGAGGTTAAGTGAGGATAAAGTAAAGTAGAATCCCAGCTACCCCAGGGTTGTGGTTTAAGCCCAGTCTGTAACTCAGAACCACAGAGCTGCTCGCTCACTGCCCTCGTTTTCCACCCCCATTCAGTTTCTGAACAATTTCAAGTTTACTCTCATAGCTTCTTTTCAGCATGGCACTCCTGTGTTCCACCTGCAGCTATTACAATGTTTGGCAATTCTGAAAATGAGACATAAGATCGTTCTTCTTCCAAAGTTGCACAATGCAAAGACTACTTTAAGAGCCAGGTCACTGACTGGTCAGAGGGAACATAGAAGCTCCTTTTAAGCCTAAGTCCCAAGAGCAACTACCTCAATTGAAACTTATTGCCAGAAATAGACTTGATACCAATGTCATAATGAAAGATCACTTGATCTAAGATTGCTAATGCCATTACTAACAACCCCTGAATTTTTCCATTTGATTACTTGTTAGTGTGCACCCACCCCGTTACTTTTGAGAAGTGACTCCCCAGTAACTTCAACTTACAAACTGCTGCTCCCACCCACTGAAACCTTTAGCTACACTGGTGCTAAGAATTCTTATAGCAAAACAGATCAGCTCTAAAACTTACTGTTGGATTTAAGGTAATATGTGGAGCCAACCCTCCTAAAGAATAGACATTGATGTCATGATAACTGTACTGGGGCTGTGGAGGAGCCGTGGCTGTACAAGTGGTGCTGGTAGCTGGAGTTGTAGAAGCAGCTGTAGGATACAAGAATGTTTGTATTGAACCATTACTGAAAAGCAGATGCTTATAGTGGAAGTATATCAGTCTCATTTAAACCAGCAAGTGACTCAGAAGTAGTTTTGCACTTTGATCATAAAGCCTCCTAAAATTCTCAAGCAATTTTTATTCTCCATTTTCCTAATGATTAGTACCAAACTAGCTTCTGATTTTAGCAGAGTTGCTCGCTGCAACACAGCTTAGCTCCTGATGGCTTGTTAACAGATCATCCTGCTTCACTCTCTCCTAAGCACTAGCTACACAGAGCATGCATAGAATTATTCCTCAGGATAGCTTCCCATTTCCTTCCCATCTTGTATCACAGAACTATCCAAGTGCTCCCAGGCATTGAGCAATGTGACAACAGCATATGCAGCTTCACATTTTTCTTTGCAGTAGCATAAGCTGTCTTATTTGAACTTCTATGGAGTGGTTCTGGATTCTGGATGTACTTACTAGTTGTTGTGATGGGCGGTAGCTCTTCCGGCTGCTTCACATCCTTCTTTGGAGCAGACAGCTGCTCATCCAGATTTTTCAGACGATCCTTATCTTTCAGGAGACTTCCAGGCTTCAGCTCATTGATGTCTAGTGCAAGATTCTTGCAGAGCACCTCAATCTCAAACTTCAGATTCAACTGCACAACAAGTCTAGTTTAGGTTATGTCACAAGGAAAATACCCAAAATATTTACTGGGCTGCTTGATTCCCAAACTTCCCATTCTAACTCCAGGCCTTTTAGAGACTTTTAACAGTGACTGAGGATAAGACAAACATCTTGCATGCTGACCATCCATGTCCTACCAAATTAAGCAATGCCCAATTCTCCCCATGCTAAAGAAATGAAATTTGGTCCTTCACAATATCCCTCTTGACCAGTATGTCAAGAAAACCTCACACTTAGTAGGTAAAGTGAAAACAAGAAGTTTACTTTTAGATCATGTTCTTGATGTAGCTCAGCTAAAACATTCATAATGGCCATTGTCCACGGGTTTGGAGGCCTGAAGACCTACAAGAGACAGAGGACAGCAGTATAACAAACTTCTTGAATCATCTGGGTAACTCAGGAGTAGAAATTTGTGAAATACAAACAGCTATATGTGCACACAGCCATGGAAAAGTTTAAACAGCTGCAATTAGGGTTGCATTTACTACTCAATTTGACTGTAACTAGATTAGGAAGCTAGCTGAACATTAAACTAGAAACACAATGACCTGGTCCTTCTGTGAGATCAGTTCCACATTAAGCAGAAGAGCTGATCAGGGTCAAAGAGGGATGGGGGAATTAAAAAAAAAAAAAAAAAAAAAAAATCCTAAAACCTCTGTGATGGCATCCTTATGTTTCTTGGAGTTCTGTTCAGGGATACACCACAGTGCAGTTCACACCGTGCAGCTCAGCTCATACCACCTAGACTGCAAAAATGCACAGGCCATGTACTTCCGCTTGAAACAGAACTCCTTCACTTTAAGCCCTGCCATCTCTTTTCTTTCTTTCCATAGGATGCAATCATTTTCCTTTTGTGAAAGAAGTTAATTACTTCCTACCATACTTGTTTAGCTACTTGAGCAATAACTCGTCAGCACAAAATCACTTACCACGCTCCTGACGCTGGACTCTAAGACTTTGGCAACAAATGGCACCACATAAAGCAATTCCTGTTGTCCCTTTACATATGCTTCCAGCAGTAGAGATTTCACATCCAAATCCTGAAAAAACACATCAACAACTCAAAAGGGGAAGAAAGTGGAGAAAACAGAAACCACATTGCAAAAATTCCACTTAAACCTTATTTCCTTATAGGGAATATATTGGCAAGGTCGAGTCATGACAGTACTTGAATGTTACATACTGCTACTGTTACTTCTTGAGCAAAGATTTACAGATACACATTTTTAGAATTAATTAGTATTATTACTTTACTAATTAATATTAGTATTATTTTGGCAAGTGCTTTACTACTTACTTTTCTGATATTAAAAAAATATTTACAAGTCTTAAGTGACTAACTCTGGAATCATATGCTGTAGTTAGCACAAAAAAGAGACACCAGTAAGGTGATAAAATGTCCCCAGTAGCCTATGCTGTCCCATAACAGCATAGCAATTCCCACCAAACAAACCAATAAAGGCAAAAGCTCACCGTATGCAAGATGGGCTTATTTTTAGCAAGCGTAATCATTCCCAGCCAGTGACCAAGGTTTTTTAGCAAGGACCGGTCTGAGAAGTTGGCTGCAGCTTTATCTGATGTCAGTAACACCTAATGAAAAAAACGCAACTCAAGCAACAACCAGAAGATAATGCGACCCAAAACCCAAATCCAACAGCTTATCTGACTGAAGATGTACAGTTTTGGAACATGAAGTTCTGAGCTCCAGTCACATTACAGAGATAATCTAGAGCAGCCTTCACTTCAAGGCAGCATCCTATAAATCTGCTCTGTAATGATCTCAAAATCCCTTTCTTTCAGGAGAGTCAAAAAGGAGGGTTACAGTTTCCCATTTACTTTGTCAAGACTGCTATGACTACTTGCTTAATAAACTCTAACTTGTCAAGGCAATGCTACTTAATGCTTCACCACACACCTGAAGGCTACAGTTTGCACTTCTTGGGAAATAATTTCTTATTTCAAGACTTAAATAATTTCACAAGTATTCTGCTGTTACTTCTGTTCCTTAGCTTTAGAGGAGCACAAGCTGAACAGAGCAAGGTCATCTGTGCTGTGAAGAGCCAGGAGATTCTTTTGCACTACAGCGTAACCCATGGTGGTAAGGAAATTCCACCAACAGGTTTAAAAATAGTGCTTGCTTGACAAACTTGTTTTACCCCCTCTTCTGAGTTACTGCTTCTCCCTCCTCCTCCCCTTATCTTAACCCTCTAGTAAATTTTGGTTATTATAACCCCTCTGTTAGACTACAGTTTTCTAATCTCTATACTTTCCCCACACAAAAGAACTAGATCATAAGCAATTTTCCCCTAGGTTATAATCTGCAAGCCTCACACAAATTCAGAGTCTACCTAAATAAATGAATTTAAATGCAGATTTGCCTTCTCATTATACAATTGAATTAAGACTTCGGTACATTCTCGACTGAAAACAGAAGAATTTAGTATTCATAAAGGTAACCTGTTAGTTCAATTTTAAGCTACCAAGTAGATTTTTGAATGATCACCAAGAAGATTTTTGAAGATCAGCAACACAGTAAGCAAACAGCAGGAGGAAAACGGCACACTCCTAAATCTTTAAATCTACCTAAGTATTAGAAAACTTGTGCTACTTACCTTGATATTTCTGTAGGTTTCATTCAGAACCATTTTATTAAACTCTGGATTCTTAAGTGTGTCAAGGAAGTTTGAATATAAGCTGTGAAAGTTGGGCTCAATACTGACTCTCTTCATCACAAGATACTGTGATACCCAAGGCATGAACTCTTCTTTCACTGTTTCCTTCAACTCTTCAACCTGTCTCCATACCAAATAAAAAGCAAGCCACAGAAAATGTAAGGTGACGACCAAGAACTACTGGGGTTGGCTCTGACCAACATGGTCAAGATCAGTCAATTGCTTTTAACACTAAAGTTGTTCTTTTAAAAAAATGCATGGAAATTAGCATCTCATTATCTGAAGATCTGCTCAATCAATAAGGACAATCATAAAATCAGCAGGACATAATGATTTACCTCTCCCTCACTTAGCTTTTTACCAGGTAACTGCAAAATAAATGCAGACATCTTAGGTTTAACCTATGTCTGTCCACCAGATAGACAGTTCAGCTGGCCATAGCACTGAAGATCGCCACTGCTTCATAAGAATCCAGCTCAAAATACAAAAGTCCATCAGCTGAGCCCTGCAACATTAAATGGTACCCAGCCCACTTATGATGTGAACGTTTGTTCAAACAATGTTTTTCAGAAACATGCATCAGTATTTTACAGTTATTTCAAATGACAAAAACATCAAGAAAGACTATACAGCAATTACTCTGGACATCTAACAGAAGTCCTTTCCTGAAAACAGAGCATTACTGACCTAGAAAACTTAAGTACAAAGGATCTGGCTATACAGAAACAAGGAAACTTGTAGGAGAAAGCAAGATAAAGAACAGCTATCTTTTACCCAGCTCTCCTTCCCCTGAAAAATTTTATCTCCAAAGAGCTTCAAGCGGAGTGTTGGAAACAACAATTTCTTTACAGTGTGCTCCCTCTCAATTTTTTGCAAGTTGGATTTTTAGCAGCAACACAAAATCACCCACCACTTTAGAACAGATTTTCAGAAATGCATAAAAAATAGGTTTTACTAGAGTTCTTGCATACTTGCCTTCTGCGTCATATTTGACTGAGACAGATTATTGAAGATGAAAGCAATCTTTTCCTGGACATTCTCTGGAGGTTCCACAATTCTCTCAGTTTGATCTGTTGCTACTAACAGTGTATCAATGTTGGTAGTATTAATGGAAGGCTGGAAGGAGAACCAGAAGTTAAAAACTGACAATACTTTGAGGCGATATTGAAAGAAACTTGCTCTGTTCTGTCTAGTGAAAATAAAGAATTGAGCTTCATCAGGTGACACCTAGAGTTTCAGTCTCATTTTTAGCAGCATTCTAATGAAGCCAAGTGGGTTTCTTACTCTACAAACCTTGATCAGTACTCTGCAAAAGAATGCTATTATCTACATAACAATCAGGTGTGAAAGACATTAACAACTACACTGTTGATTCTCCCCTCAGTTTGTTCACAACACTTTCAGCTACCTTTGGGTTTTACCTCCTTCAATTTGAGAAGCTTCTTTCCAGAGAACTATACAAACACAGTACAGGAAGCAAGATGGGCTTGACTTCACAGTGCATCAGTTACCACGCAGTAACAACTCTATACACTCTCAGGCAACCCTGTAATGACTCTGAGTTCAGAGGTTTGTTTATGGAAGTGACTAACGATTTTCAAAACCTAATGCATTTAGAACTGCTAGGTCAAATGTGGTTTGGTGAGCAACAAGTGTTGTCAAGCCCCAGTAAGGGCACTGATGTGACAAATTACTTACTGGCACGTCTTTCTTGAAGCTCACTCCAGTTGGTCGGGTGATTGTAATGGTTTTTGCAACAGTGGTGGTGGTTGAGGTGGTAACTACAGTGCTGACTTGGCCAGCAAGAGGAGCTTTTGCTGGAACTTGGGCCTGGGCCTGAGCCTGGGCAAGTGCAATACTTCCAGGGGTGGTGATTGAACCCTGCATCTTCACAGGAGGATCTCTGGATTGCTGTCCATACTCTATGTACTGAAAAAGAAATAAAGCACATACAAAATTTCACATGCAACTACAGAACACCAAGCTCAGTTTTAGCATGAGTAATATAAAGGTTTGCCAACAATCTTTAAAATACTTGATATTAATGCCATTAACAGAATTTGCAAACTACGAGTTTAGTCTTATAAAGCAGATCTTGTCACTATTAACATACTTTCTCACTGGAGAGGAGCCTCAAGCTCTACCCTGACCTCAACAGACTGACATCAAACATCAAGAGACTTGACATCCTTAAAATTCTACAAAGCAGTACTCAAAAAACCCTACCTCTGCAGGCATGGGATAGCAGAGCAAAAGAAGGTAAGAGCCTAGGAGAAATGTTTTGAGTATCAAGAAACTGGCACAGGTTGCCCAGAGAAGCTGTGGCTTCCCCATCCCTGGCAGTGTTCAGGGCCAGGCTGGACAGTGCTCGGAGCAACCTGGTCTAGTGGAAGGTGTTCCTGCCTGGTAGAGGGCTGGAACTGGATGAGATATAAGGTCCCTTCCAACCCAAACCATTCTATGATTTCATACAGCTATGCAGCAAAGTAGATAAAAAGTCTTCCCCAAGGATTTCTACAGACAGAGAGACATGGTAAAGTGCGAAGTTCACAATTAGTAAGCAAACCATAGTTCTGAAACAGCCATCTTCCAAATTTCACATCTTCCACAGTAGAAAATTAGTTTCTTGCTCATTGTAATACATGTACCCAGAAATTGGTAACATCAAACAGTTTCACTAACAGGTTTCAGCCCATATTGGACTGGGCAGCTCTGGGGCGATGGCTTCTCTACCTTCATGTTAGAGCTGACCTTTTTCCTTATATCATGCTCTCAAGCTCTGCCACTGGGATTAGCTTTTCTGTATTTCTATCAATGAAAACATCTTTGAGTCAGATACTGTGACCAACATTGCTATGGACTACAGGGTATTCCAATTACTCTTATCAGGTCTTCAGGAATGAAATTTTTCTTACTTTTCCTCATCTTTATGTGGATTATTTCAGCAGATCTGAGTATGAAACTAAAAACGCAGCTAAATGCCCTCTATTTTAGAGGAAAATTCAAAATACTTAAGGGACTCAAATATGAATTCACTGAAGCACCTGAAAACCTCTGCGAAGAGGTATGTGCACTGGTTGATCATGCAGTTATAGTCAGGCTGTTATTTCTAAATAAGCAACCCAAACATATTTATGGAAACAATAGAGGTATCATATAACCACCTTCAACTGCCCAACCTATCCCACAGCAAAACCTTTAAAGAAAAGGTATTTAATTCTGTGGATGTACACTGCCTAAAATTGTGACAAGTGAGATTATGTTTCCAAAGGAAAACAGGAATTTGCCCAAAAGAATTTAAAATCATAGAAAGCCAGTGTGCTGACACAAACACTCACCTCCTGTAAGTGATGCGGGAACTGTATAAAGTGACTAATAGAAGCCAAGTGCTGACAATACTGGGGATAGTCCTTCAACCTGTCAAACAAAACATCCATCAGTCAGAAGCATAAACCCTGGTCAGAAACAGTATTACAGAGAAATACAAATGTAACACTGGTGTCTCATTCCCATGCTGCATCACAGAATTACTTCTGGACTCTTCGCAGAAGCTGTGCTATAAACAAAGCATCTTCTACAAAGTACTTTTTGTTGCAAAACCTATTTGAAATGAATTCATTTAACAACAAAACACAAGGTTTATTCACAGAAATTCATCCTATATATCTATGCTTCTGACTCAGCACAATTGCATTTATATTCAGTTTTTGCAGTAAGATTGTTGGATAAGTCATTTGTAGTCTGGCTCAGTGTGTTTTAAGCAGCAATCCAGAGTACCCCTAACACCTGAGACAGAAGCTTCACCTATGCACACCAATTATTATAGTTCCACTTGCGAATGCTAGCTGCTAGTACTACTCACTGAGAGTTAAATCTTTATGTCATGCTTAAAATGGTTCTTCAGAAAAGAATATGGCTATGTCTCAAGTATGACAGCCTGAAGAGTCTACACATTCTGCTCACCTAACTCCACAATACAATATCCATCCACAAATGCTGCAAGCAACAGCTTTTATTACAGATGAAATACTCCAGGGCAGATGAACAGGAGAACAGGGCTAGAAAATAACATGCTCCTTGCTTATTAGTCCACACATTTCTTCTCATAACTAATTCCAGGAAGCTTTCTAATGCTTTTCAAGTTCAAGTATCTTCTTCCAGAATGGAGATTTTTCCTCATGGGTATACAGCCCTGCCTACTACAGCTGCCTGCCTTGAGAGATTCCTCTCTTTACAATCCAGTAAAAGCTTTGAGAAAGCTTTAATTTTTGAGATACTTTATGGCATACTTGACATTTCTATGTTAAACCAAAGTCCTAGAGCTAGTTCCTAGCCAGCTTTCAGTAATGAACAGTGAAAACAGCACTTCATTAGAATGTACCTGTAAAGAGAAATTACGTTCACCCTGCTTCTAAGAAGCTGACTTCATCTAACTCAGCACTTCACTGAATTAGTTTTGTCAACAAGCTCACTATATAGTTTCAACATCTCACTTTACCCTACATTTATAAAAGCACCACACTGAAAATTTTGATTTTAAAAGTTACCCTTTAGTACATTAGCACATTTTGTTTCAGTACAGCATATCTTTAAAGTAATGCTGAAGTTGAGATGTGTAAATTTCTAGCACATATAAGCACTCTTGCACTGCATAATTAGAGCAGGTTCAAGGTGTAACAGTACATGTAATGCCTTGTTAAAATATTAATCAAACCCCACACTTACCTATTTTTAAATCTATCTAGTGCAGCAATACCAAAATAGTACATTTTGGACGCAAAAGGCTTTCGTAAGGCTTCAAGAACATAGCGCAGGGCCAGGCCCAATGCCATATAAGTAACCAGTCCTTTCTCTATGATACCACCAAAGAGGCAGGCTGTTATGTGCAGCTCTTTATCTGGGTACTGGGGAAAGAAGCGGTATTCCTCAAACAAGTTCCTCAGCATACAGTTAAACACTTCTCGTTCTCGTTTAATGTTGGAGTCCTTAAACCTCTGCAGCATTTCCAAGACCTGCAAATAAATGGGAAATTGTTACCAACAGATCTGCTTTATTTCAGCTCTTCTGCATCTTCGGGTTTCAAGACTGATTGTGGCTGTTAAAGTAAACTGCAAGTCCACATACTCGACTGCAAAACAGCTGCTTCAAAAACACTCATGTTAGCCTGTAGAAACTACACTGCTACAATAAGCCTCCTCTCCAGGCTTCAGTTATCTCCCATTTCTTTTCAGTAACTGTCTTCACATAAAACTTTTATATGGCTGCCTACTCCATTGCTTCTAAATTAGCAAAATGAAAATTAATGTTCAGTGCTTCCATAATTCACAGCCAAATATATTCAAATAATGTTGAAGTACTTCGAAGAGTGAGTACATGAGACTGATGATTACTCTCACTGAGACTAACCAAAATAATTGTCAAAGCTCTGAAGGCAAAACTTCAGGCACCTTTGTATATTT
The DNA here is from genome assembly GCF_033815535.1 of Pezoporus flaviventris. Classification (NCBI taxonomy): domain Eukaryota; kingdom Metazoa; phylum Chordata; class Aves; order Psittaciformes; family Psittacidae; genus Pezoporus; species Pezoporus flaviventris. The sequence continues at coordinate 1,784,371 of NW_026892552.1, read as the reverse complement.
GGATGTTGTAGTCATTTTTTGATACTTTAAAAACAAATATATTCACGATAAATGTAACTTGTAGAGATTGCTTAAAGGCACACTTTAACAGTTATTTTGAACACACAAGCTTCCACTCCAGGTAGAATTCTTCGTCCCCAGCATGATTTCAGGACTGTTAATTGGACACCTAAAAGTCAAAGCTGAATACAGCAACCAAGTGCAAGTTTAACGTAAAATCATCCTATCTTAGAAATATACAACTTCAACCAAGCAAAAAAGCAATGATGCAAGCATCTACTACAAGCCCTTTACTATTTTCCACTAATACAAGAAGGAACAATTACAACGAAGTTTACAGCAAGTCACTGGACAAGTAATGCAAATGCTGCTGAAGGGAACTCACCTCATCTACAGACATGGTTGGATGTGGTGGATGGTTGTAAATACGCTGGAAGTAGCTGTTTGCCTCATCATCTATTTCTTTGCTAAAGTGCTGATTAGCCTCTGGCCACACCTGAGATAAGTCAGCTGTTAAAAAAGGGAACAGGTATCATGCTCAGAACAACTTGAGGTAGCCAGCATGATTTTATGTAGTCCTATTCAACTCTTTGACCAATCTACACAGAACCTGCTGGTTTTCTTGAAAAGCAGGATATTTAACCTTTCCAGTAGTCAGCAACTGTTATTTAAAAATATATATACAATATATAGTATTTATGCAAAAGAACTGTATCCTAAGACAGGATTAACCTCCTACTGATGCATGCCTAGAATCCACTGCATCCCAAACTAACCTCAGCTGATGCCTTAACCAGATGAATGCAAACAGACTAAAGCATGCTACACAACACTAGCAAGCAGACAAACTCCCACACAAACTTTCAGGTCAGTCAGTGAGTGAGCTTTGAGCAAGTGTCCTGGGTTCAGCAGTAGCAGTCATTTTTCTCCTTAATAGCTGGTGCAGAGCTGTGTTTTTGACTTTCAGCCTGGGAACAGCGCTGATAACACCGATGTTTTCAGTTGCTGTGCAGTAATGTTTACTCTGACCAAGGAGTTCCTCAGTCTCATGCTCTGTCAGGGAGGAGGGGAAGCCAGGAGGAAGCAGAAAGAAGATACCTGACCCAAACTAGCCAAAAAGGAATCCCATACCACAGCACATCAGGCCCAGTATATAAACTGGGGGCAGTTATCCAGAAGGGCTAGATCACTGCTCGGGTCAGGCTGGGTATTGGTCAGCAGCTGGTGAGCTCTGGTACTCTCTTCCCTCGTTATTTCCCTTATCATTATTATCATTGCTGGCAGCAGTAGTGATTTTGTGTTACACTTTAGTTACTGGATTGCTCTTATCTCAATCCATCCGATTTACATTCTTTTGATTCTCCTCCCCATCCCTCCAGGAGCAAGGGGAAGAAGAAGGGGGGGGGGGGGGGGGGGGGGCGCGTGAGCAAGCGTCTGTGTGGTTCTGAATTACCGGCTGGGCTTAAACCACATCAGTTCTTTGTGGCGCCCAAGGGGTTGATAACGACAGATCTGACTAGAGTCTCTCTAATCGTATTTGTGATAAGCATTCATTGTTTCAGATTAATAGTCACTCATCACAATGCTGATATATTGGCTCTCAAAGTTGTTCCTCTAGATCTCAGCTTTTCAGCATGCCGTACCTTACTTACGGCTGGTATTTGCTGTTTTAGTGTTTTATCAGCTGGGGGGCTTGGGCCAAGGTTCTTGTTTAGCTGTACTTTATGGTAATGACTTGTTATACAATAAACTCATTGATCATGAAACTGATCTGGCTTGCACTCCTAGTGTGGTTTTCACCTCTATACTTTGGGAGATATATAATGGAAGTGTTTAGCAATTACACATCTTTTCTAACCTCCTCAGATGGTCAACCTATGAAGGAGACATTCCCTTGCACTACCAGCTCCCCCACCAGACTATCTACAGCATCATATGAGAGTTCTGACTGGTTTGAATGGTGTTTGGGTACCCTTGAGACCTGCCTGCTGATTGTGATGAGGATCACTATGTTGGCATGCATACAGAGTGTGTTTTACCCACGACCATGTCATCTGATCTCGAAAGTTAAGGAGACTCGGGTTTGGGTCTTGTCTAGGGTTAAATGATGATACAGGAGGACCAAGAGATTTTCCCCAAGGCTGGGCAGTCATGAGTGGCAGGGTGTGTGGGATAGTATGGGCAAGTATCTAGGCCAGTGGGCCCCTCCAGTGCTTTGGAACTTCACCACCGAACAAGTGCAAAATCCAGAAAAATTAGTAAAACACTTAAATGAGGTGTGTTGCCATCCTGGTCACACCAGAGAGGGACAAATCATGGCAATGTGCTGGGGCTTGGCCTACGCTTGCAGAGCCCTGGTCAACACTATCCAGCACCTTCAAAGGGAAAAAGATGCCTCTGGATCTGAAGGCAAAGCAACAGACAATGCAGCTACATCAGCCCCAGTGACAAGTACAGCAGCTACTCAAACTCTGACTACAACAGACAACGCAGCTACTCCAAGTACAGCAGCTACCCCAATCCCAGTGACAAATACAGCAGCTACTCAAACTCTGACTACAACAGGCAATGGAGCTACTCCAAGTACAGCAACTACACCAACCCCAGCAACAAGTAGAGCAGGTACTCAAAGCCTGACAGCAACAGACAACTCAGCTGCTGTGCTACTCAACCCCCAAGCACAGCAGCTGCACCAACCCTGACAACAGATACTACACACACTCCAATCACAGTGATAATCACTGCATCTAAGGACCAGTTTGTGCCAATATCAGTTGCCCCTGTAAGCAAGGGGAAAAGCAAACAAGAGGCACATAACCCAACCCATACAATGAAGAAAGATGAAGAACCACTGCAGTTACCACATGGGACAGCATCTGAACCAGAGTTATCATTTCACAGATCAGAGGAAGAAGAGGTGACTTCTTGACCCCAGACCTCAACCGAGCTATGGAATATGTGAAAAGATTTCACTGTCATCCACAGAGCACATCATCACCTGGTTGCTCCAGTGCTGGGACAATGGAGCCAATGGTCATGAACTAGAAGGTAGGGAAGCTAAGCAGCTGGGATCATTTGCCAGGTAAGGAGGAATTGACAAAGCAATTGCAAAAGAGAAACGGTCCCTCAGCCTTTGGAGGTGGCTCTTGGCAGCTGTGAAAGAAAGGTTTCCGTACAAGCATGATGTTAGGAGTCGTTTGGCCAACTGGACCTCAACAGAGAACGGCATCCACCCTCTAAGCGCATGAGCCATTGTAGAGACGACCTGTCATAGGCCGGATGCTGGGAATGCATCCGTAGAACCAGATGAAGTCGAATGTACACAACACACGTGGCTGAAATTTACATGGACTGAACCATCATTATATGCCCACTCACTGGCATCAATAACGTCGCATGATGTAGTACGACCAACAGCAGATAAAATGATTCACCAGCTCCAAGAATTCAAAGACAGTCTCACCCCTTCCATCATTTCAGCTGTGGAAAAACTGTCCCAGGAGTTCAAACAATTGAGGGATGATCTATCTGATCTATCCAGCTCCTCATGTGTACCAACACACGTCTCAGCTGTCAGCGTCCTACTGCTCGAGAGAGAAGATATAGGAGGTACATGCCACAGGCCACCCTATGGTTTTACCTGCGGGATCATGGAAAAGACATAAGGAAGTGGGATGGAAAACCTATCTGAGCTCTGGAGAAATGGGTGTGTGAACTCAGGAGGAGAACAAAGGTCAAGGATGATCATCCCATGAAAGCTGTGGCTTCAGTCTCTGATTAGCAGGTTCCCAGATGGAGGAGTGGAAGAGCTGATTTTACTCCAGCTCATGGGATAAAGAAGACTAATCCCTTTCTACAAGATGTAAGTAACCAACATCAATCGATTTGATAGATGGACCACTTGGTGGATAAAAAACTGGCTACATGGCCGCATGCAAAGAGTTGTGGTCAATGGCTCAATGTCCAGCTGGAGACCAGTAACGAGTGGTGTCCCTCAGGAATCAGTGTTGGGACTGGTCTTGTTCAACATCTTTGTCAGTGACATGGAAAGTGGGACTGAGTGTTGTCTTCAGCAAGTTTGTTGATGACACCAAGCTGTGCGGTTTGGTTGATATGCTGGGGGGAAGGAATGGCATCCAGAGGGACTTGACATGCTTGTGAGGTGGGCTGATGCCACCCTTACGAAGCGTAACCACGCCGCATGCAAGGTCCTGCACCTGGGTCGGAGCAATCCCAGGCACAGCTACAGGTTGGGCAGAGATGAGATTCAGAGCAGCCCTGTGGAGAAGGACTTGGGGGTGTTGGTCAATGAGAAAATGAACATGAGTCGGCTTCAGTGTGTGCTTGCAGCCCAGAAACCCAACTGCATCCTGGGCTGCATCAAAAGGAGCGTGACCAGCAGGTCGAAGGAGGTGATCCTACCCCTCTACTTTGCTCTTGTGAGACCTCACTTGGAGTATTGTGTGCAGTTCTGGTGTCCTCAACATAAAAAGGACATGAAACTGTTGGAACAAGTCCAGAGGAGGACCAAGAGGATGATCAGGGGACTGGAGACCCTCCCCTATGAAGATAGGCTGAGAAAGTTGGGGCTGTTCAGCCTGGAGTAGAGAAGGCTGCATGGAGACCTACGCAGCAGCCTTCCAGCATCTGAAGGGGGCTTACAAGAATGCTGGGGAGGGACTCTTTCATTAAGGACTGTAGTGATAGGACAAGGGGTAATGGGTTAAAACTTAAACAGGGGAAGTTTAGACTGGATATAAGGAGGAAATTCTTTCCTGTTAGGGTGGTGAGGCACTGGAATGGGTTGTCCAGGGAAGCTGTGAATGCTCTGTCCCTGGCAGTGTTCAAGGCCAGGCTGGACAGAGCCTTGGGTGACATGGTTTAGTGTGAGATGTCCCTACCCATGGCAGGGGAGCTGGAACTACATGTTCTTAAGATCCTTTCCAACCCTAACTATTCTACGATTCTATGACTCTATGATTCTATGATCTAACTCCGATCACAATTAGAGGGGCCCTCCCTCCAGCCAGGTGGAGGCAAGGGACAACTGGATTTACTAGACTGTGTGAATCAGATGGCCTAACACATCAGTCCCACAGAAGTATAAGGCTCTAGTAAACACCGGTGCACAGTGTACCCTGATGCCATCAAGCTGTCAAGGGGTGGAACCCATTTATATTTCTGGAGTGACAGGAGGATCATGAGAGTTGACTGTTCTGGAGGCTGAAATCAGCCTGACTAGGAGGAAGTGGCAAAAGCACCCCATTGTCACTGGTCCAGAGGCTCCATGCATCCTTCTCATAGACCATCTCAGGAGAGGGTATTTCAAAGACCCAAATGGGTACCGATGGGCTTTTGGTATTGCTGCTTTGGAGACTGAGGAAACTGAGCAGCTGTCTACCTTGCCTGGTCTCTCAAGAGGATCCTTCTGTTGTGGGGTTCCTGAAGGTCGAAGGACAACAAGTGCCAACTGCGACCACAACAGTGCACTGGCAGTAATACTGCACCAACGAAAACTCCCTGATTCCCACCCCTAAGCTGATCCCCTAAGCTGATCCGTAGACTGGAGAGCCAAGAAGTGATCAGCAGGACCCGCTCACCCTTTAATAGCCCCTATGGCCAGTGTGAAAGTAACAGAGAGGGGAGACCTACAGTAGACTATTCGTGGCCTGAATGAAGTCACACTACCATTGAGTGCTGCCATACTGGACATGCTAGAACTTCAATATGAACCGAAGTCAAAGGCAGCCAAGTGGTATGCCAGTACTGATATTGCCAATGCATTTTTCTCAATTCCTTTGCCAGCAGAGTGCAGGCCACAGTTTGCTTTGACTTGGAGGGGTGTCCAGTACACTTGGAACTGACTGTCCCATGGGTGGAAACACAGGCCTACCATCTGCCCTGGACTGATCCAGACTGCACTGGAACAGAACACCTGCAATACATTGATGACATTATCATGTGGGGCAATACAGTAGAAGTTTTTGAGAAAAGGAGGAAAATAATCCAAATCCTGCTAAATGCCAGTTTTGCCATAAAAGAGAGGGACCTGCACAGGAGATTCAATTTTTGGGAATAAAATGGCAAGATGGATGTTGCCAGATCCCCAAGATGTGATCAACAAGATAACAGCAATGTCTCCACCAACTAATAAGAAAGAAACACAAACTTTCTTGGGTTCTGTGCAGTTCTAGAGAATGCACATCCCAAATTACAGTTTGATTGTAAGACCTCTCTACCATGTAACCCAGAAGAAGAATGATTTCAAATGGGGTCCTGAGCAACAACAGCCCTTTGAACAAATTAAATGAGATAGTTCATGCAGTAGCCCTTGGACCAGTCTGGATTGGGCCAGACATGAAAAATGTACTGTACACTGCAGCCAGGGAGAATGGTCCTACCTGGAACCTCTGGCAGAAAGCTCCAGGGGAGACTCGAGGTTGACTCCTTGGCTTTTGGAGTCAGGGATACAGAGGATCTGAGGCCAGCTATACCCCAACTGAAAAAGAGATACTGGCAGCCTATGAAGGGGTTCGAGCTGCTTCGGAAGTGATTGGCACTGAAGCACAGCTCCTCCTGGCATCCCAGTTGCCTGTCCTGGGCTGGATGTTCAAAGGCAGGGTCCCCTCTACACATCATACAACCAATGCTACATGGAGTAAGCGGGCTGCACTAATTACACAACAAGCTCAAATAGGAAATCCCAGTTGTCCAGGAATTGTAGAAGTCATCATGGACTGGCCAAAGGGCAAAGACTGTGGAACGTCACCAGAGAAGGAAGTGATGTGCGCTGAAGAGGCCCCACCATATAATGAACTATCAGAAAGTGAAAAGCAATATGACTCATTTAGTGATGGGTCTTGCCGTATTGCGGGAAAGCAGAGATGGAAGGCAGCTGTATGGAGTCCCCGATGACAAGCTGCAGAAACTGCTGAAGGAGAGGGTGAATCGAGTCAGTTTGCAGAGGTGAAAGCTATCCAGCTGGCCCTGGACATTGCTGAACAATAGAAGTGGCCAGTACTTTATCTCTATACTGACTCATGGATGGTGGCAAATGACCTCTGGGGGTGGTTGCAGCAATGGAAGCAGAGCAACTGACAACGCAGAGGTAAACCCATCTGGGCTGCTGCACTGTGGCAAGATTATCACTGGCTGGGTGCAGAACCTGGTGTTGAAGGTATGCCATGTAGATGCCCATGTACCCAAGAGTTGGGCCACTGAGGAACACCAGAACAACCAAGTGGATAAAGTTGCTAAGACTACAGTGGCTCAGATGCACTTAGATTGGCAACATAAAGGTGAATTATTTTCGGCCTGGTGGGCCCATGACACTTCGGGCCATCAGGGCAGAGACGGAACACAAAGATGGGCTTGTGATCAATGGGTGGACTTAATAATGGACACTATTGTCCAGGTTATTCATGAGTGTGAAACGTGTGCTGCAATTAGGCAAGTCAAGCGGTTAAAGCCTCTTTGGTATGGACAATGATGCCTGAAGTACAAATACGAGAAGGCCTGGCAGATTGATTATATCACACTGCCGACAACCCGCCAAGGCAAGCGCCATGTGCTTACCATGGTGGAAGCAACCACCGGATGGCTGGAAACATACGCTGTGCCCCATGCCACTGCCCGGAACACTATCCTGGGCCTTGAGAAACAGATTTTGTGGTGACACAGCACCCCAGAGAGAACTGAGTCAGACAATGGGACTCATTTCTGGAATAATCTTATAGACACTTGGGCCAAAAAGCATGGCATTCAGTGGGTGCATCACATTCCCTACCATGCACCAGCCTCTGGGAAAACTGAACGGTACAATGGGCTGTTAAAACTACACTGAGAGCAATAGGTGGTAGGACTTTCAAACATTGGGATACACATTTACCAAACGCCACCTAGCTGGTCAACACCAGAGGATCTGCCAACATAGCTGGCTCAGCCCACTCAGAACTTTTACATACTGTAGAAGGGGATAAAGTTCCTATGGTGCAGATAAAGAATTTGCTGGGGAAGACAGGCTGGGTTATTCCTGCTTCAGGTAAAGGCAAACCCACTCATGGGATTGCTTTTGCTCAGGGACCCAGACATACTTGGTAAAAAGGGAAGATGGGGAAGTCTGATGTGCACCTCAAGGGGATTTGATTTTAGGGGAAAACAGCCAGTGAACTCAATTGTATGCCGTTGCCTGCTGTGTAATGCTTTTATAGCCCACCAACTAGATGTCTTCAGGTCATCAGTGACTGGCTCCGACTTCCCTTCAACCATCATCCCAACAAAGAATGAAATTTAATGAAACCAGACGAGTTCTGCAGTGTCATCAACACGCAACAATTCAACACTGCACACTGTCTGAAAGACTGTTACAAGAGATGGAGCCTGACATCATGGACTGGACAAACTCAGCAGCTTTATAGGGATTTGTCCATGCACTAAGGAATGGTATCTCTTTGTGTGTGTATGTACATATATAGATATACATACACATATAGATATATATATCTCATATAGATACACATATATATATGAGACAAGTGATGGTATATTGAAAAATGTGAGATCTGAGCATGACATGAACGGTGTGGAATAAGGGGTGGATACTGTCCTGGGTTCAGCAGTAGCAGTCATTTTTCTCCTTCTTAATAGCTGGTGCAGAGCTGTGTTTTTGACTTTCAGCCTGGGAACAGCGCTGATAACACCGATGTTCTCAGTTGCTGCTCAGTAGTGTTTACTCTGACCAAGGAGTTCCTCAGTCTCATGCTCTGTCAGGGAGGAGGGGAAGCCAGGAAGGAGAAAGAGGACCCCTGACCCAAACTAGCCAAAGGGGTATTGCATACCATAGCACATCATGCCCAGTATATAAACTGGGGGGAGTTACCTGGAAGGGCTAGATTACTGCTCGGGTCGGGCTGGGTATTGGTCAGCAGCTGGTGAGCGCTTGCATTCTCTTCCCCTGTTATTTCCCTCATCATTATTACTATTGGTGGTAGCAGTAGTGGTTTTGTGTTATACCTTAGTTACTGGACTGCTCTTATCTCAACCCATGGGAGTTACATTCTTTTGATTCTCCTCCCCATCCCTCCAGGAGCAGGGTGAGGAAAAAGGATGGGGTGGAGAGTGAGCAAGCAGCTGCATGGTTCTGAATTACCAGCTGGGCTTAAACCACGACAGCAAGTTTGCACTGGATGTTCAAGCCCCAAAATATAAAGCACTGGTCAATACAGCTGCCTCCATCTGTACAGATCAGTAACTTTGCTTTCATGGAGGAGCTATTGAAGGAAACACACAGTATGAGGAGTGTGGAAGGTTTAGCATATGGCTATGCCTCCTAAAGGCAACAGCTGATTGCTCAAACATTTAGTTGTGAGCATACTTTAGAGGCATAAATGAATAAAGAATAATGGCTCAGTATTAGGAACCAAATTATTCCTTCCAAAAACCATCTCCCCACCAACTTTTGTTAGTTTTATTTGCATCCCATTTTGCAGTCTGATTCACTGCTTCATCTGTCAAGTTCTCTGCTGCAAGAGCACCTTATCCCAGTAGCTTTGTTTAACCTTGTTACAAACCCAAAATAACCCTCTTACCAGATGCATACAGTTCTCTGCAAAAAGGACAAAACTTTTGTTCAAAACACAGCACAACAAAATATGACACAAACACTGTTCATGCAAATCCACCATGTTACGTTTTTATGCTAATAGCTTTTTAACTCTCACCCCAGCCACTTGGCAAGGTTTCAATACAGAGTTCAGAAGCACCTTTTCCACATTAATGGCATAATACAAGAGCCACTTCACAGCTTCTAACATTTACCGCCTACAGAGCCAAGCCTCCCCTGAAGAAAATGCAGGTTAACTCCGTAACACAGTCACACTTCACAGCCACAGACAACACTACCACTTACAAGGTTTCATCTTACTCTGCTGGAATGTAGGCTGGTTCAGTCCAGATGTGCTCAGCTTCCTTTGCACGAAGGGGTCATTGTTCACCGCAGGAATGCCCAGGGCTCCAGTTCCTATGCCAGTCAGGCTACCCGTAGTAAGACCACCTACTGAAACAGAAACCCATAGTAAGACCTCCTACTAAAAAGCAAACAGCTTGTAATCTCAGTTGTACCCTCTACAATACACACTCATCATTCCAGGCACTTGTTGTTTCCAACTCCAAGCTCTAGAACTTCGTAACTGTCTAATATTATGCAGTTTTCTCTCATGCAATTCTTCATATCTGTCTTAATATAAAATAAAGCTACCAAAATCTGCCAAAATTTACCCCTCTTGATTCTCAAACTTTTTACCTACTGCAGTTCAACATTCCAGTTTAAGAAGCAACCTAGGAGCAAGGACTGTGTAATTCCCTCCCACGACACAGAGCTGTCAGCCCAGTAATTTCCAACCACAGCAGTAATAGTGCCTTAGTTCCAATATGTCACAAATACAAACCACTCCACTGGATAGCAGTACCTGGAAGCTGTGAAGACAGTCCTCCAATGCCACTGAAGCCCGTTGTCTGGTTTTGGGTAGAAAGAGGGGGGAACGCTTTTGCTGGTGACTGTGGAGTACTGAATGCAGAGCCCAAGTTTGGAGGGAAGCCTTGCATGCTCTGAGTGTGAGGAGCAGCTGAACCACCTAAGCTAAGAGATGCCATTCCTGCAAGTGAGTCGATCTGAAGAAAGGAAGATTATACACAGACATACATGAACCCAAATCAAGCTGATTTTTGGCAGGTTTTGTACAGAGACAGCAATGTATCAAGACATTCCTGAGAAGAGCTCTTTTGCATGTTTACTGCATGATTCTCAAGTCATCCAGATCACCCCCAAAAAATTTGTCTACAGAATACCGTTTCATTTTTAATTCTACGATCCCACAAACTCCTATTCTATCAGAGGTTTTACAGAAAGGCCAATTGTTCCATAGTCTCCACCTAAGTTTAACAACAGTAAACGCTTGTTAAGTAGCAGCATGTTTGTACTAGTTTATGCTCTGCAGTTTACAACCTCAGACATCACCCCAAGACTTAAAGGCTATTTCATATCAAGCTTATAGAGTATTTTTGACTGTCTGAAGGATCCCGTTATGCCCAGTTTTCACAGGTAAAAATACCTGAATCCAGTCTTCACAGTAATACCTGAGTGATAAGCAGGAGGGAGGAACAATACCAGCTAACAAAGCAGTAACTTAAGAGCTCCTGACTAGCAACAGCAGAAAACAGTTTCCTACCCAAAAGACAGCACGACTACAAATAACATCTGCTGCTCCATTTATTCACTGCAGTTATTTGCAGCAAGTTGCCAAGATACCTGGTAGATCTGATGAGGAACTTCAATAAAGCAGCAATTTACAAGGAAACTGCTTTCTCTATTTAGTTTAAATGATGCTTCAGACATTCTTAAATGCTGAACTGCCACTAATGCATGTGAAAACACTTGTCACTGTTTTAAAATCTGACAGTGAATATAATAGCTAGAAGCAAAACCTGTCTGTAATGTGTTGCTCTCAGAGGAGGAAGGGATGATGAGTGGCAGGGAGTAGCTTAAATGTACTTTGTTTTTAAAAGAGCAGTTGAGAGCTGAAGAGCCCCAGTTACAAGTCCTTATGCTCTAGCACTGTTGCTTGGTCAGTGAAGCTACAAACAAGACACATGAGGCTCAAAGGCAGTGCTTAATTTTCACAAGTCTTAGTACATTTTAGCACTTCAAAAGAAACACTTATTTTAAATAAACCAAATCTCTATCCCTCCTCAGTGCTACCATCCTGCTATACTTCAGTTATCTTACAGGCATCCATGAAGATAGCTCTGACATACAACCCTCATGCATTATTCTGCAGTTACAAGCAAGTTATCTAGACATGCAAGCATAAAACTAAGGGATCCAGATCATGTTTCACTTAGTTCTGCTGAAAAGTGTTTAAACAGTGGAGTGGAACTAGTGGTAAAACACCAGCTTCTAAAAACACATCACATTATTCATCTACCTGTACAGGAGAGATGGCATCCAAGCTGCTAGCGCTGGGCGGGCGTCCTTTGGGCATGACTCCAGGTGGTGGCTGCCTGGCTTTATTCATGACATTGCTGCAGTTAGCTACCATGGTGAGGATTGTCTCCGACAGCTCCTGAGAAACACTCCTACAACATGGAAGTAGGGTAGCGAGCCATGCAACAGTTCTCAAACTAGAGCCCCTATTTATTTGGTTTTCTTACAGAAATTTGGGTCACACTTCACCAATAGAAGCTTCAAAGCAACCCCCAGCAGAAGCTATATTTTGTTACTCGCAAAATTTGTGCTACATGTCCCAAGAGAAACAGCTGTATTTAAACAGATAATTCTAAACTGTATTTCTAAAAATTAATCTCCAACAGAATATTCCTTTGTTTCCACTAATGCAAATACTGCTTTACAGTTACCCCAGCAAATAATGACTTGCAGAAAGCTTGGATATGTACCTACATGGCTCCAGCAGTCCTTGGAAGAGCAGACTATCTACAACACTTTGACTGCTGTTGTTCACATTATGGGCTCTATACAGCTCAGCCTCATGAATTCAACCACACAATAATGATGTGGTGATCACTTGCTTAAATCTGCTCCTCAAGGCTCCTTCCTGTCCTGACATCACAGTTTGTGATTATTCCCATTCTGAACCCACATTACACACAAGATCTCTCCAAAAGGAGATACAACATGACTAAAGCTTAGTTTACACACTCAGAAGACAAAAAATGAGAGGTGAATACCATCACCCGCTCCACTGAAATTCATCTGTCTGAACTGAAACATGCTTCCTGCATTAACATGAAACCAAAACAAAAAGGAAATCAAAGTAATCAAGGAAATTGTACTCAAAAGCCAACAGAGTTCAAACTTCCAAATTAAGACACTACACAATCAAGAGCAGTCAGTACTTCTTTCCAAGGTATTCCATGTCTGGCTGCCAGGTTCCTAAAGCAGAAGGAAAGCCAGCTCTGCTGCGGACATACCTAACCACAAGCACACTAACACAAAACTGACGTTTTCCTTTTGGAAAATACAGCCAACTGTTTATGGCTTTCCAACGCACTCTTGTTACCTTCTCTGAAGATTCCTCATTTTAACTCAATTTACACAAGCTTTTACTGCACAGCTTTTGGGGTGAGGGGAAAGAAAGAGGAACCATCCTGACAATTAAGGCAGAAAAACAAAGTGCAGATCAACCTTCAGCTTTGGCAAGTATCCCATTACAGGCTAACACACAGCTATCAGCTTCCAGTTATTTTTTAACACTATTAGCTCACCCAAGACATGGGAATCTGGTGAGCAGGTTTCCATATAGGGCAACGAACATTTTATCAACTGTTCCATAAGCTGTTTCTTTACGTGCTTTAACACCCTCTCACCAAGGCAAGTAATTTTAAAAGCAAGGAGCTTGTGGGATTTATCAAACAGCAATCAGAAACCTAACTTCAAATGAAAAAACTCAGAGGGAGTTGCTTTGAGAAAGTGGACCCAGACCTGAAGACAGGGCTTTCAGCATGGCATGTGGTAGGCTCAGTAACTACAGAATGTATTTGCCTACATTCCAATGCCACAGACTCAGAAATCTCAACATTCAAATGTATGTATGACCAACTAACAGGCTTTTTTTCTGAACAGGGCTTTTTTCTGATGTAGGAGGCATTCCAAGACTGTACAGCACCGCAGCTAAACAGGGAACAGGACTGGGGACTGAAGAGCTGGGTTCTCACATGGTTACCACCATCTTTTGGCTCTCCCCCCTTTTTTTTATAGGGGATAGATAAAAAACAGCCCACAATGAAGACTAAACCAGGCTTACATTCATAGAGTTTGAGACGGTGACTAGTTAGGCCATTAGTGCTTTGGAGCAAACCACTAATACCATAACCTTCAGTTTCTAGATGGCAGGACAACTTCTTTATCAAAGGACACACTGAATCAAGATGCAAACATCACAGTAGTTTTAGATAGTACAAAACTGCAGTTTTCACAAAAGGCCCCACCAAAACCCTTCATGCAAGGCAGATTATATCAAGTAGTACATAGGTAGGCATGATTTGGTAAGTAGATCTTAAAGAAAATGATCGTACTTTCAAGTTTTATGTAAAAATGTATTCAGGTGTCCAGTCTAATCAATGCAATTCCTAGAAGAGAACCAGAGGAAAACTGTAAGAGAACTTTTGAAACACAAGTAAGGAGGAGAGCCAGCAAACAGCTCTAGAGGAGCAAAACTGACACCTTAAGGGAAACTCCAGCTTGCTGGAATAACAAGGGTTTTTTTTAAGCCATTTTTACAAAGATTTTTCATTCTCTTGGGCACAGGCAGCCAAAAGCCTCTTCTCTTCTTGAGGGAGGGACAGAGAAGGAAAGACTGTTCCCCCACCCACTGACACACTGGGGCTGTGCTAGACATGACAACATGGAAGAGACACTGCTGCGCTCTCAACTCACTGCAGCTCCTTCAGGAGAGGACTTCTCATAGGCACTTTGCAACCAAGTCACAAGCTTGCTCAGCCTGTGGCGCCCACAAGCACCCCAACTTCATTATAAAAGCAGTCAGTAATAGAAGGAACACTTACTGCCTTTTGAAGCCTCTCTGCTATATGATGCCACAACTGCAGTGCTCACCAGTGGTAAACAAGTGGCACCAAAACCAAAAGAGTCTCAGAACATGCAAGGTCCTGATGGCTAAAAAAAGCATCTCCCTGGACATAAACCAGGACAAGAAAAACTACAGCCTAATTAAGGAGGTGGCTCCTAAACCCCTAGATTTAGGAGATGCCAGACTTCAGCTGGTGAAGTGGAACTACCCTCCCAGATATATATAATATTTACCATGATCTTAATCTTCTAGTCTTCACAATGCCTACTTCCATTCATGACTGAAACCTGAGCTAGCTAATTAAAGCAACTGCTTCATGAAAGAAATCCTAGCATTTTCTTTTAAAAGCTCAAAGAGATTAACAAACGGAAAATGACTGCAAGTAGGTCACATTCTTGCATAAAAGGGAATACAAGTAGCTATAAAAAGAAACCAAAAGCTGAGAGAATTGTGCCAGTAGAGAACTAGTAGCTCTTGGAATTAACTGAATAAATAAAACTTGGTAACATATGAAGATTCAGAACACAGTGATGTCAGATGCAAGTAAAGACTACAATTAACTATTAAACCTCTAAAATCTGGATGTGGTAGGATGTAAAATAAATGTAATTTCTGAACTGTAGTTGCAGAAGAT
Organism: Pezoporus flaviventris; assembly: GCF_033815535.1. NCBI lineage: Eukaryota > Metazoa > Chordata > Aves > Psittaciformes > Psittacidae > Pezoporus > Pezoporus flaviventris. The sequence continues at coordinate 1,769,137 of NW_026892552.1, read as the reverse complement.
GTACTCTGAGTTGAAAAGTAACAGCCATCTTCTCGGTCCAAGAGGCATGCCATTGTATTTCAGGAGTGATATTCAAATAGCATCCATTGTGTTTCAGGAGTGATATTCAAGTAGCATTTTGAAGTTTAACTGCACAGGTCACAGAAAAAAATCAGGAGAATCCTTTATTTTATAATCTTAGAGCTACCTCAAATTCCCTTCTAGACCAAATACTCTTCATGACAAATCCATGCTGATACTCATTTCCTGGCACCTACATCAGAGCCATGAATCATCCTGGATACCTTTAAAAATGTTCCTTAAAACTTTCAAGACAACACTGGCTAAACCAAAGGACACAACAGAAGCCTGAGACACACACTGAGACACCTCAGCCTATTTCAGTGTCAAAATTTAACACCAGAACTAGCACCATCTCCAGCTTTCAAACCCCTCTGGCTCACATGTCACACTATGCTACACCTCTGAAATACCGCTGCAGTTAAACACCAGCTTGATCTTACGGCAGCAAGAAATGACACCGCAAATATTTTACAACACTGTCATTTTAAAAAACAGTAAAAACTGGTTTGCCCAATTTCAGTTTCCATCAGCCTTTCTGCAGTTTGCCCCTCCCTCTAGCAAATACAATGCCCCCCCCCCCCCCCCCCCGACCCACACCTTTTATTCTTGACACTAGCTTAACAACCTGATTTGAGAAATATCTTGGATGTTTTTCACTCTTTTAACTACTTCCAGACTGTCTAAAATGAAGACAACAGAAGTTACATGACTAGTTTCAGTCTCAGTTACATTACTTACAACCACCTTGTACCACTTTGCTCCAATACATAATGACTGCATTAGCCCTTTCTGCTAGGGTAGCAACCACAGAGACATTTGCTTAACATACTCACAATATCCTTTCCCCAATATCCTTTCCCCAGTCACTGTTTTCCAACATGCCATCCCATTCCATACTTATGGCCTGTATTCCTTCTTGTCCAAATTATAACCCTGTATCTAGTCATTAACAATCCAGGATCAGACTAAGCAGCCATCTCCCATTACGAAGATCAGGTAACCTAATTATAAAGACAGGAGCACTCAAACTCTTGTGACTTACCCTACAACAGAAGTTTCAGTGCAAAATTAAACATATTTCTGGATCTATGACTGCAAGCTTATTTACTCTCATGAGCCCCATTCTCTATGTGAAATTCCAAACCAGCTGTGAGCACAAGCCAGCAAACAAGCTGCAAACAGATTACACATTCTGCATAAGCAATCCTTACCCAGCACAAGCTTGAAGACATGCCAACATAGTCGCCAAGGTTTCTGGAGGAAGTTGAGCACTTTTGGGTTGGTCTTTTTCTGGAGCAAGGCCACCCAGGATAGATGGACATCTTCTCTTTAAGAAAGTCATACAGGCCTGGATGAAAGGCTCCTGAGGAAAAAAATGTTCTGTTAAATCTCCCAGACAGCATCTAAGCCATGATTTCAAACTTGGCAACTGCACCGTGGAAGGAACTGCACTAAGCTATTATTCAGTGAAAACACTGAACTATCAGACCATGGAGACTTTCCACAACTTTAAAGCTACTTATAAAACTGTTAAAGTGACTTAAGTTTCTCACTTATAGAGTGCAGAAATAAGAAGAAAAATCCTGTTTTACCCCATGCTCCCGAATTTTATCTGTGAGCCATTTATCAAGTTTGAGGTATTCCCGTCGAGAGGCAAGTGCAGCAAGATCAATAACAAAGGCAAATGGAGTACCATTTAGCAGCATTGACAAGGCCTAAAGGAAAAAAAATAAAAAAAATCAGAAGACTACAAGTGAAGGCACAAGGACAGACACCCCTTCTGCTTTTCCTTTCTAATCCTCATATAGTTTTTAGTAAAGCAGTCTTGCTATCACACAGAATGCCAGCCTGGTTTGGATTGGAAGGGAACTCAGACCATCCAGTTCCCATCCAAGGCAGGGACACCTTCCACTAGACCAGGTTGCTCCAAGCCCTGTCCAACCTGGCCTTGAACACTGCCAGGGATGGAGCAGCCACAGCTTCTCTGGGCAACCTGTGCCAGAGTCCCACCACTTTCACAGGAAAGAATTTTCTTCATGCTGTTATGCTTTGTCAACAAAAAGACTGGTATTACACCTTCACCTATAGCTTGCTAAGGAGAGAAATCAGCAAAAAGCTCTCATCTGCCATCATGATCCTATCCCTTCTTTGAAGCCATGTTGTATTGACTGTTTTAAATTCCTTTTTATTAATATCCACCAGCAAGTGGAGCTACCAAGTTGACACTGCCACTAAATTAATCATAAGAGCCTATCACTTCCCTGCAATCAGAGCTCAACCTCTTCAGAGCTCTTTGAATGTATCTCCTCAAAAGTGTTCATCTCTGAAACAGAAACTGCTACAACAAAACTGACTTCCAGCAGCAGCTGGTGCTTTTGCACTTTGAGACATCCAATTATTTTGTATTTAGCTTTACGAAGCAGTAAAGACTTCAAAGAAGCTAGTCACAACTTCCAGTCTCTTTTGAGAGTGTGTAAGCAAATAAACCATTGCAGTATTCTTAAGAAATCCCCATACATTAAGCTTAGCAGTGTCACCTTCACACAATTACCTCATGGATATTTTCTGTATTCCAATTTCAACAGTATTCAAGGTTAAAGCAGTCAAAGCTCTTCCTGGATTTACAGTACATTCACATAGCAATCAGGTCTATTATACTGCCTCCCAAATAACTTGTCAGCTAAGCCACAGTAACCAACTCTACTGCAAGCACCAAGTAAAATGTCTTTAGTTCACGAGAAGGCTAGAAAGCATCCGCAGTCAGACACCACAATTCACTGAAAAGCACTTGAAGCCACATGAACATAGGTTGCTGGTTTTCTTTTTTAAACCAAGATGAGGTACAGCAGTAACAACTCAATTCAGACAAACTAAGTACTAAATTAGTCTCAACTAAGCTTAGCTTTTCTTAAAGCTGGGCAAGTCTGCACAAGACCCTGGACAAATAAATAACAGTACTCTCTGGGAAGCTCACCTTCAAGTCTTGTGCCACATCAAGAATACGTGAGAGTTTTGCTTGGTCATACTGCTCTCCTCTCATGTACCACTCTGCCATTGCATGCATGATCAGCTGACGAATTGAAGGAGACTGGCCCTAAGGAGAATTACATTAGAATTGTACTTCATGCCTCTAGAAAAAATATCAGCTATGTGAACATTAAGTAGAATAGCTTACTTCTAAAGCCTTACTTGCAAACATTATTTGCTCTTTAGTTTCAGAACTTCTCTTCTGAGTTGAGCTGTTTTTGTGCAATAGCAAACTATACTGGAGCAACTAAAGGATGTAGGATAACTACAAATGGCATGTACATCCTCATCTCTCTCCTCCCTTTTGCAGAGAAACTGCTTTAGGAATACACAGATCATTTACACAATGTTACGCCTGGTGACACCCTGAAGTGTGAATAACAATGTCACACCTTAACATGGAAAACAGTATCTAGCTGTTTATAGGGGCAATTTCAAACTACAGCACAAATAAAAGAGTTTGATGGCAGCAAGGGTTTTGCTTAAAGTTCCCTCGTATGGGGAAGTGAGACATCCTCAAGTTGTGGAATGGCATCATGTCATATGCCAGCCATCACTGTGTAGGGTAGGAAGCCAACTCTGTGGGAAAAGTCCATATTCTGCCATTTCAAGACCTTATGCAAAAAGCACAACACTTCTTCCCCTCATTCTGCAATTTAAATAGTTTTATCATGAAAAATATGAACTGTTAATAGCACTTCAGCTAGCAAACAGCCATATTTGCTTATCACTAATGCTATTTGAACAGAGCAAGATGTTTGCAACTGCAGATTCCCTCCCACCCTAGAAGCTTCCTCTACCTTAAAGTTTCTTTTTATGGCTCCTATATGCTTAACTACCAGGGGCCACAATGATGAAGGCCATACCAAACTCCTACTTGTTTCCTGATTAAACGCATGGATTTGAATATATAGTTACCTTGTCTCTACATGGAAGCTCTCCTTGAAAAAGCTCAACAGCAAATCCTAAATTTTCAGAAAATATCCTAGACTCTTAAAAGTATAAATAGCTTCTTTATACCTAGAATAACCTCCATCTTTTTAGCAAGTACAGTGGAGATAATTTTAGTTTAAACATCTTCACCTCTTGCTGCTTTGAGTTTCTACACTTTAAATGTGTGAGGCTGAGAGCTGGGGGTGGGGAAGAGTGTTGCTGTTGTGAGATTTTTAGTGTTTTTGTTTTAGAAAAATAAAAGAAAAAAAAACCTGTGGTCAACTTTGGTTTAAACTGAATGGTTAAAACAGCCAAACTTTAAAATTTACATTTCCAGAAATATTTTCTTAGTGAACATTATTTGTTTGTTCTGAATATATTTCCCCAAAGGAAATTATATCACAACAGTTTGCTTCAAAACAAGCAGGAGACAATTCATTACTTTGCATAAACCACTAATAATTTACTTCTTGGGATTTAAATTACCCAGTCCATTAACCAATACATTCATTGTTATTCTAACAACCCATTTAACAAACTTTCAGTTATCTGAACAAGCTACAGACACTCCAGTGGAAATACTCACCTGTCCATGCCATGCATAGTGCAAAATGATGGCAGAATTGGGATGGTTGCCAAGGAAAATCGGCATGAGCGTGGAGATGAGTTCGTGGCGCAAGGTATGCCAGGATGTGTTGATCTGCAATAAGGCCAATACCAACATATCTGGGCAATGCTTGATTGGAAAACTGAAGAGCTGTTTAACCTGCTCATACTGTCCTACTTCTGCCAGTCGTAACAGAGATTCAATCAAATCCAGGCTCTTCCTAACAAAATACAAAAATAGAGAGACAGCCCCCCCCAAAGTTACAAAGCAGTCAGTATACAGGATCCAGTAAATATAAATTTATTATTTTAATCCCAGAACTTCTTTCATACAAGTCCAGCAAGTTCCCCTAATGTGATCCTGGGAAAGACAGATTTCAGTTCATACCGCCTCTATCCCCTTCTATCAGGTCACAGTCATCTTCCAAAATACATCAGGAGAAATTCTCAAAGGAACTGGAAAACTCCAATGACACTTTCAGATATGGAAGCATGAGAAGTTTGTATTATCCAAGAACTCTCACTGATCAAACACAGAACAAATACTAAAGGCTGATGCCTTGGAATGTACACAGCTACAAATAAACATAATTGTGTAACTACAAAGCTACATTTGACCAGACAAATAATCTAACTCAAGGTATGAAAGCAGCTGGGAGGCTTACCATGTAGCTATTTCCCTGTTGTCATCCTCTGGTGGTGCTTTAAGGATGTCTGTGGCAACAGTATGACAAGGGTAGTCAGCGAAACAGAAGATGTCAGGATTTATGAGGGAATGTTGAATGAAGGAGAGCTGGAATAAAAGACAACAAAAATAGCTTAGATATTTAAAGTTTCAGGTTCCTTCCACTTTATCATCTGACTTTATCATCTGACCGAAAAGACAACGAGGGTTGGAAGTGAGTTCCAGTTTGGCATTGTGGGAAACCCTCCCCCCTTCCTGCCCTGCTTCCCCAGGTGTCCCTCCATAATAGGTTCAAGGCCCTGGATCTTGAAGGAGAGGTAGGTGAGAATGTGGGGCAAGGCCAGCCTACAAGGCCACATAGGAAAAGGCGCTTGACTTTGTACCTCAAGACTGCCTCTGATAAGAAAGAAAGAAGGGTCATTGTTAATAGGCGATTCCCTTCTGAGAGGAACAGAGGGCCCGATATGCAGAGTTGACCCTCATCATAGGGAAGTGTGTAGTCTGCCTGGAGCCCAGATCAGGGATATCACTAGGGCGCTCCCCAACCCGGTGCACCCGACAGACTACTACCTGCTGCTGGTCTTCCAGACAGGTGAGGGGGAAGCTGCTTCCCGCAGTCTGAGGGGGATGAAGAAAGACTACAGGACCTTGGGGCAGATGCTGAAAGAGTCTGGGGCTCAAGTGATCTTCTCCTCACTCCTTCCATCTTCCACTGATGATGTGGAACGGAATGGGAAGATTCAGTCCATAAACGACTGGCTTCGAGACTGGTGCTACAGGCAGGGCTTTGGATTCCTTGATAACAGCTGGTTTTATAGGGCACCAGTCTGGACAATGACAAGTGGGAAAGGTTTATCTCACAAAGGCAAAAGGATGCTGGGGCACACATTAGCAGGGCTCATTTGGAGAGCTTTAAACTAGATTCGAAGGGGGATGGGGTTGTAGATGGGCTTGCCCCAGTGGGGCAGCACTCCAGAATTGATGAAGACTGGGAGGCCTCCTATAATCCTAAGGTGAAATCGGTGTGCTCAGCTCGCTCCCTGGAATGTCTGTACACCAATGCGCGCAGCATGGGAAATAAGCAGGAGGAGTTAGAAACCCGTGTTAAGTCAGGAGACTGTGATCTGGTGGCAATTACAGAGACATGGTGGGACAACTCACATGACTGGAATAGTCATGGAGGGCTATGTCCTTTTCAGGAAAGACAGGCCAGCCAGGCGGGGTGGTGGGGTTGCTCTTTATGTGAGGGAGCAACTACAATGCACTGAGTTCTGTCCAGGGACAGATGACGAGCGAGTTGAGAGTCTGTGGGTGAGAATTAAGGGGCAGGCTTGTTGTAGGTGTCTGTTACAGACCACCAGATCAGGGTGAGGAAGTTGATGAGGCCTTCTACAGGCAGCTGAGAGCAGCCTCACAGTCACAGGCTGTGGTCGTCATGGGGCATTTTAACTTCCCTGATGTTTGCTGGAAGGACCACTCAGCAACCCAGCCACAGTCCAGGAGGTTCCTCCAGTGTATGGATGATAACTTCCTCCTGCAAATGGTGGATGAGCCAACCAGGAGAGGAGCGCTGCTGGATCTCATCCTCACTAACAAGGAGGGTCTGGTCGAAGCAGTAAAGGTTGAGGGCTGCCTTAGTTGCAGCGACCACGAGATGGTGGACTTCAGGATCTTGTTTGGTAGGACCAGTAGAATAGCAAGTAGAATTGCAACCCTGGACTTTAGCAGGGCAAACTTTGGCCTTTTCAAGCAATTGCTAGGGGAAATCCCATGGGCAAGGCTGCTTGAAGGTAAAGGGGCCCAAGATAGTTGGTTGGCATTCAAGGATTGCTTTTTCCGAGCTCAAGATCAGAGCAACCCGACACGTAGGAAGTCAAGGAAGAGGGCCAGGAGACCTGCGTGGCTAAATAGGGAATTGCTGGGTATGCTCAGGTGGAAGAGGAGAGTTTACAGGTCATGGAAGGAGGGGCTGGCCACTTGGGAGGAATATAAGGCTGCTGCTAGAGGATGTAGGAAAGCAGCTAGGATGACTAAGGCCTCCTTAGAATTAAACCTGGCGAGAAGGGTCAAGGACAGCAAAAAGAGCTTTTTCAAATACATGGCAGATAAAACTAACACCAGAGGCAATGTAGGTCCACTGACGAATGGGATGGGTGCCCTGGTGACAGAAGGTACAGAGATGGCAGAGTTACTGAATGCCTTCTTTGTCTCTGTCTACTCTGCTGCGGGCAGTCCTGAAGAGCCCTGTACCCCTGAGACCTTAGATGAAGTCAGGTTGACGGAGCGGTTTGCCTTAGTCGATGAGGAATGGGTTAGAGACCAGTTGAGCAATCTGGACATCCATAAATCCATGGGTCCAGATGGGATGCACCCGCGGGTGCTGAGGGAACTGGCGGAAGTCATTGCTAGACCACTCTCCATCATCTTTACCAAGTCTTGGGAAACGGGAGAGGTGCCTGAGGACTGGAAGAAAGCAAATGTCACTCCAGTCTTCAAAAAGGGCAAGAAGGAGGACCCGGGTAACTATAGACCGGTCAGCCTCACTTCCATCCCTGGGAAAGTGATGGAACACCTTATCCTTGGTGCCATCTTAAGGCATATCAAGGGTAAGAGGGTTATGAGGGGCAGTCAACATGGCTTCACCAAGGGGAAATCATGTTTGACCAATCTCTTAGCCTTTTATGAGGAAATAACACGGTGGATGGATGATGGCAGAGTGGTGGATGTGGTCTACCTTGACTTCAGCAAAGCATTTGACACAGTCTCCCACAGCATCCTCACAGCTAAATTGAAGTGTGGTCTGGATGATCAGGTAGTGAGGTGGACTGTGAACTGGCTGAAGGAGAGAAGCCAGAGAGTTGTAGTCTATGGGGCGGAGCCTAGTTGGAGGCCTGTAACTAGTGGAGTGCCTCAAGGGCAGTACTGGGACCAGTATTATTTAATATATTCATCAACGATTTAGATGAGGGAATTGAGTACTATCAGCAAGTTTGCTGATGACACTAAGCTGGGAGGAGCGGCTGACACACCAGAAGGCTGTGCTGCCATCCAGCGAGACCTGGACAGGCTGGAGAGTTGGGCAGGGAATAACCTGATGAAATATAACAAGGGAAAGTGTAGAGTCTTGCATGTGGGCAGGAACAACCCCAGGTTCCAGTATAGGTTGGGGAACGACCTGTTAGAGAGCAGTGTAGGGGAGAGGGACCTGGGGGTCCTAGTGGATGACAGGATGACCATGAGCCAACACTGTGCCCTTGTGGCCAAGAAGGCCAATGGCATCCTGGGGTGTATTAGAAGGGGGGTGGTGAGTAGGTCGAGAGAGGTCCTCCTTCCCCTCTACTCTGCCCTGGTGAGACTGCATCTGGAATATTGTGTCCAGTTCTGGGCCCCTCAGTTCAAGAAGGACAGGGACCTGCTGGAGAGAGTCCAGCACAGGGCAACTAAGATGATTAAGGGAGTGGAGCATCTCCCTTATGAGGAAAGGCTGAGGGAGCTGGGTCTCTATAGTTTGGAGGAGACTGAGGGGTGACCTTATTAGTGTATATAAATATATAAAGGGGGAGTGGCACGAGGATGGAGCCAGGCTCTACTCAGTGGCAAACAATGATAGGACAAGGGGTAATGGGTACAAACTGGAACACAAGAGGTTCCACTTAAACTTGAGAAGAAACTTCTCAGTGAGGGTGACGGAACACTGGAACAGGCTGCCCAGGGAGGTTGTGGAGTCTCCTTCTCTGGAGACATTCAAAACTCGCCTGGACACATTCCTGTGTAATATTATCTAGGTGTTCCTGCTCCGGCAGGGGGATTGGACTAGATGATCTTTTGAGGTCCCTTTCAATCTCTAGCATACTGTGATACTGTAATATCTGCCCTCCCCCTGCTCCCAGAGGGATGGGAAGGAGAATCAAGAGAATGCAACTCCCATGAGTTGAGATAAGAACAGTTTAGTAACTAAGGTATAACACAAATCACTACTGATGCCAGCAATAATAATAATGATAAAGGAAATAGCAAGGGAAAAGAATACAACACCTCACCACCCAACAACCAGTAACTCGCCCCCCCCCCAGCCCAACCAAGTGCCGACTGATACCTAGTCCAACCCCACAGCTCTTCCGGGTAACTCTCAGTTACATCCTGGGCATGACGTGCTGTGGTATGGAATACCTCTTTGGCTAGTTTGGGTCAGGTGTCCTGTCTCTGCTTCCTCCTGGCTTCCCCTCCTCCCTGGCAGAGCATGAGGCTCAAAGTCCTTGGCCAGACCAAACATTTGAACAGTAACTAAAAACATTGGTGCCATTAGCACTGTTCCCAGGCCAAAAGTCAAAAACACAGCACTGCACCAGCTACCAAGAAGGAGAAAATGACTGCTACTGATGAACCCAGGACAAATGCAAATAGGGATGAGCCAAGTTTTACATCAGACTGAACCTCACACTTCTCCCAGGATTTCAGAAAGCAACAGATACAGATGTGCTGAAAGGACTTTCCTGCACAAAGCTTTTGTTTAGCTAGATAAAAACCTTGGAGCACAGCCATGCAGCAACAGTTCTACACTCAGCTGCATCACACACCAGAACTCTGCTAAAACCAAAGATGCTGTCGCAAATGTACAGCGAATGACCATCTCATCCTAAACAGTGCAGGCTGTTCAATCAACAGACTGTACTTCACTAACATACCTGAGGCTTTTGCTTTTAACAGGCCAAGTTGTCCAATGTGGCTTGTCTCAAAATTCACATTTGCCTTTCGATATATCCAGCAACTTGGCAGGTGTTGTACAGTTACAGCAGAAGTGCTGGTAAACCTACCTGGCCTTCTGCGTGCTTCCAAGGTCTGTATAGGGCATTAACTGGAAAAACTTCCATGCCCAGCCCCCTCTGGATGCCAAACACAACAATATGCAGGCCCTTGCTGTCACGAATCTGAAATCCTGGATGGTCCAATTCATAGGTTACTACTTTGAAGTCCAGGCTAGGATTCTGCAATCAGAAAAACAAGAGAGTAGTCAGACTTGAAACATTACAATTTTCACTACTGTCTTGTAAGAACCTGTCTTCATCAGTAATTTAACCAGCTTAACCTCTACCTGACTTCTAGTTGAAAGCAAGGGTTTTGGTTTTAAGAACAGGATTTAGATAGTTGTGAGAACTTGATGCATGTTTGAAAGTAGCCTGTGAGATTGCACTTCTCCAGCACCACAGGCACTAATGTCTATACTTCCAAACAAGCCATCAAAAAAAAAAAAACCAACCCAAAACACCCAAACACACAGCCACTTTCTCAGCATGCTAACTCATTTATTGAGTAGGCTTCCATATGCCCTCCAATAAAAGGCAGAAGGGTCTGACCTGCTGGCAAGAACTTGCTTTTTCTTTTGGAAAATGTACACTGCAAGTTCTTACAAAACAACTATTTGATTTTCAGCAATAGCATGAAACCATAAGGATTAAGGAGCTTGGAGGGAACCATAGCTGCTGCGGACCACAGACACTCAATTCAGAGACAGGTGAGCACCAAAGAAAGCTTGCTGTATGTTCCAAGGTTTAGAAAAATAAAACAGGGACTCCTGCATCGATTAGATGTGACATACAAAAAAAATATCACCCAATATAAAGTAAGCAAAGGAAACGGTACTCACATTTCACTGAGTTAATTACAAAAATTGCTGCAGGTAAGTGGTGGAAAAAGGTTCCTGTTTCTGAAGCATCTAGTGTTTTAGAATGAGTAGCTACAAAAATCTTTTGTTTCCATTAATGCCTACAGTGAGATGCTTTTTAAAACACACAGCCTGATGCACTAGCTTCCCACTGCCAGAAGTTATGTTCAAGCCCACAGACGCTTGGAAAATACACACTGGAGTATGTGGGAGCAGTGGAATAAAACTGAAGCTGCACCCAAGTTTGCCATTCATGCAGCTTTTCTTTATCACAGCTCCTCAAAACATTCTTTTCTTGAGGAAAAAACGACACCAGTCATTTATGTACAGCAACACAGTTATGAGATTCAAAGCCACTCAAGCTGCTCGGAGCTTAAAAAGCTTTATATTCACACCGAGACATGCCCTTCTTGCAGATATTCTGCATAAAAGACCAAGATGCTCATAAAACTTACCAGCTCCTTAAGAACATCAATTAAGACCTCTACATTCCAGGTATGGGCTTGTGCTCCATCACTTTTATCTTTCCCATCACTCCAAATCCCACTGCCAGGAGCCGAAATAGACTGCAAGTTAAATACACTCCATCAGATACTAGTTAAGAATAAAGCAGTCTCAAAAGCCCCTAGATACAGAGCTCCCTGAACTATGGAGGCAAGAAGTTCATATCAGTAACACCACCAGCTGCACACACCTAAGAATCTTTCATTCAAGAATGTGTCACAGACCTTCATAGCAGAACAGTCAGAAGTGTTGAATAACGAAAGTAATTCTTGAATTACTAGAGGATTGCACTGTAACTCCTTATTGTCTGCTGATTAAAACATATCTAAGCCCCACTCCAGCAGGCCACTCACTTGTAATGGAATACCATCCGTCAACCCCGAGTGAGTTCGAGCCATCATTCCCAAAACCCTGGCAACCTGGGCAGCCGTAACTTCCCGAACACCAAACTGCATGATTATGTTGCGACATTCTTCCACACTAAGATGCAAAAAAAAAAAAACAAACAACCAGAGAGATCTCAATTTAAAAGCAGGCTTCACTTCGGCACAACTTAACACAGACCAAACACAAGGTTTGCACATACAGCTGGGAGAAACTAATCAGACTAAAGTATAACCATTCACTCAACCTCAGTTGTGCTAGTCAAATGATCCAACATAACAGAATTCCAGGAGGAGCAAGAACAAAAATGCAGCAGAAGCTCCATGGAATTATTTCCATGAAACATGCTGTACTGGGTGTTCAGTTCAAAGCTAGGCCTACTTAAGCAACAGCAAGAGCCATTTCACAGGCTATACTTTTCAAGGCAGAAGCACAAGTTAGGTTTAGCACTGATTGCTGTTAAAAGCACTTCCATGTATTGACCTGTGAGACAGAGCTTCAAAGAGTGAAGTTTTTGCTAGCTAAAAGTGAAACAGTTCCTCATTAGACCAACAAGATTTATACAGCATCAGTATATCTATAAACAATGTTTTATTAAGAGGCACGTTAACAAAGGAAATAATTTTGAACATCTTCCAACACATTTATATTTTGTTTTCTCTTCCTCGTTTGAACAGAACCTTATGTTTTTGAGATCTGATCACCTCTCTAAAGTAGTCACTAGACTTTCTTCTAAAATACAGAATCATTTACTTCTCTTATCTCATGTTTCTTAATGAATCTTCATTTAAAAACAAACACACATCAGGTTCATAGAGTGCCAAGACCCCCATCAAAACCAGCCACAGGCCTACAGGTTCCTACTATGACTACCAGTATTAGAGCACCATCCTAAATCCTTAAAAAACTATATTCATAAATCAAGCTGGGGTTTTGCAGATAGATATACAGCAGGAAATATATTTAATTTTAAATATCCAAATTACCTCTTCAATAAACAGCTCCTAAAAAGTCTAGCTTCTCCTATTCCAGATCACACATGTCCTGCTGAGGCCATCCCTGAAAACCCACATGGTTCTGTGTATGACAGCCCATTTCTCATGGCTCCAGCAAGTCCAGTTGACAGCTGCCCATCTAACATTTCAGATTGGAGGCACAGACCAAGCACATGGAACACTACTGAAGATGTGGGTCATGCATGACTATGCACATACAAACCCAGGATGAATTTAAGGCAGCTGCGTTTTTACCAGAATAAGCCTAAGCCAGCAAAGACTGATGCAGCTGTGACGATACTCTAGCAACTCACTATCATGACCTCAAACATACTGTATATCACACTGACAAAACCCCAGTACCAAGAGAAAGCTGCAGCTGGTCAACTCTACTGAAGCAAGACTATTACATTCAGTTCTTCTGTAACCTGTTTCATGTCGACAGGGAGCTAACAGCAGTCTGGCACAATAGCAAAATTCTTCCAAAGATCTAGTAGGATTTAGTTGGGATTTATTCTGCCTAGTCACTTTGGTTTTACTCAAAAGAATGATGGTCTAATTCTTAAAAAACCTTCAAGAGGAATCTTAATACCTTTATCTAGCCCTTCTCACCATGACAAAAGGCTACACAATTTCAACAGACATGCTACATACAGAAGAAAGCAAAATATAAAACTGGAATCAAAACAGTGACCTTATAATAATGAGGTTCTAGTTACTTTAGTACTATGAAGTGTTCTTCACCCTTCGCCAGAAGAAACACAGGAAAAAAAACCATCACCCAAGATGCCTAAAGATGACATCTGCCTACAAACCTTGTACAAAAGCCATAGCCAACTTCTTGCATGAAATCTGCCAGAGAACTCTCCATCATGGTTTTGGCTATCCCTCCAGAATCAGGCAGGATCCTGTCCATTAGAATGTTCCGTTTTTCAGGGTATAGAAGTGGTGCAAGCACCACAGGACAACGCTCCTGAGGAAAATCTAAAGAGAAAAGTAACAAAAAGTGTCAACCCCCCCCCCCAGAACACTGCTGCATGCAACTGACTCTTTGAAGTGACTGCTGTGTTACAGTTTCCCTGCTGCTACAGAAATCAAGAGGGCACACATTCATGCTGCATCCCTCCATCCCACCTCCCCCTTCCATACACGGACTTGGAAATTCATAGAGTGGTTTGGGCTGAAAGGGACCATAAAGCTCATCCAGTTCCAACCCCCTGCCATGGGCAGGGACACCTTCCACTAGACCAGGCTGCTCCAAGCCCCATCCAACCTGGCCTTGAACAATGCCAGGGATGGGGCAGCCACAGCTTCTCTAGGCTGCCTGTGCCAGGGCCTCAGCACCCTCACAGGGAAGAACTTCTTCCCAAGATCTCATCTCAATCTCCCCTCTGTCAGGTTAAAGCCATTCCCCCTGTCCTGTCACTACATGCCCTTGTATTCTTACTCTCTAAGAATGTAGAATAAACTGGGTTCCCACAGGGTCACTGCAGCTGCTCAAAAAGGCTAGTAGCCCTGCTGGCAGTAAATTTAGAACTGGATTACTACTAGCAGCAGTCATTCAAAAAAGCACAGAGCAGGAAACAATACAACTGGAACAGCAAAAGCCTCTCTTCCAACTCAGGAAGTATTAGGAAACAAAGGACCTGCTTTTGAGTCTAAGAAGTATAGGAAATGTAAAGCAGGTATTTAGGCATGAAAAGAGAGAATGCTCCCTTCTTCCTCCCTGGGAAGCAAAGTCTAAGGGAGACACAGTAACAAGGGGATCAGATGTGAGAGTAGGATTTTGGTCCACAGTGGAAAGCAGCAAAGACAACTCATGGCTGAGCTTTTCTGAGACAGAATTATCCTTAGTTAAGGTGATGAATGTCTCCATTCTCTTTGGAGCCATTCAGAGAAGAGTTCCCAATTTTCCAAAGCAACATGGGGGTTATTACAGAAGTTAATACACTAATCTTCACTGAAGTATGAACTAAGAAATTATAATTAAATATTCTGCTCTTGCATAAGGGTGCCTTCCTCTAGGTCTGGGTTGTGTTAAATTCAGTTAGCTTCTTGAGTCCAAATCCTCCTTATTCTGGTCAGTTTACAGCAAACACTGTTGTCTCAGAAAGCAAGACACTACTGTGCCGATAACATCCCCTGCCATCACACGAGGACCACAGTAGCTTCCAGGAAATGACTCAAGTTTTATTCAGACACACTCCCCCCTTGTACTAGTGTTTCCTCATAGATATCCACTCAATATACACACAACCCAGTGCTTAAAACAGAATCATAGAATAGTTAGGGTTGGAAAGGACCTTAAGATCATCTAGTTGCAACTCCCCTGCCATGGGCAGGGACATCTACTTGTCTGAAATGGTATGTCCTTTACACTGTAAGGAATAAAGTTTTTTAACTACTCTGCACTGAGTTGCTTTAATTAAACCTACAAATACCATCCCACAAAAGCATACATGAATATCCCCCTACTTAATTGATTGATCACTCCTCAAAAACCCCAAACATGAGACCACATTAAGGCTCACTGAAAGAAAACCAGTACGTTATGCCAGAACAGTGATATTTTTCTGCCAATGGACAGACTTCTGAAAATACAACCAAGTGCTACCTCACCCAGCTCCTGACAATTCAAGCAGGAGTCTGCACTGGCAGTAAGTTACAAAAATCCATTCCAAAGTCCGCATTTAGTCAGGCTTCCTGACCACCACCACACTTACCTCTACGTAATGTTTTGAGGAAAGCGTCAATCTGTTCCTGTCCTACCCCAAAGGCTCCCTTCTGCCCAAAAAGGAGATGGGAGAGAAGAAGGTGCAGGACCTCTATTGCAATATCTTGGAAGCCACCTTCTTGATTTCCACTGACGTCTGCGTCAATGTAAGAGCGCAAAAGATCTGGGAGTTTCTGTTTGATAAACTGAGCAGCTTTTAAAGACAAAAGAGTTTGAGGATCAAAACCTGAACTTCTTTTTAATATGAAGACTCTTTTTAGCTAGGTGCTATTCTCTTAATCTGAGTTTGTTAACCACAAGCCACAACAGAGAGCTGAGACTTAAATAGAAGTCTCAACCCATATCTCGGAACTCAAAAATTAATGGACAACTAAAATGTAAAGTATCACAGCACCTCAATTTGATTCATCATCTAGCAAATAATTCATGGAAGCAAGTCATTTAACTTCAGGTAAGACAAGGTGACTGTGTTATCTACTGCCCCTCTCAAAGTGGTGTTAGACCTCAATGCTACCCCTAATTGCAAGGTCTTGCACTACTCCAGTTGCACAGGCACATACGTATCCATCTAGAAAGCTCACTGCTTACATAGAAAACATATGTCCCTGTCGCAGTACTTCAAAAGCTTCACTTACCAAAACCTCGTAGATCTGAGCTGAAAGAGTTCAGTAAAGCAAGACCAAAAATCACCTACAAACAAGAATGAGTATCACAGTGAGGGGACATCATCCTTGCTAACAAGCTGAGTCAAAAAACATGAAAGTATTTTTGAAGCAAGTGTTCACCTACCTCTTGAACTTTACTTAATTTTATGACTTTACTCAATTGGGCAAATAAGTGGGGTGAAGGCTTTAGACTCTGAAATAGAGAAGAGTTAAATGGAAGTTGTTATGGAAATAGCGTCATTTGAATTGCAGCCATCTACCCAAGGTTCATTTGCGTATCTGGAATATTAGGAACTATTCTGCTGTAGGTTGATACAAAGCTTATGTGGCTAAACAGACATCCCTAGAACTACTTCTGGATACATCTAAACTAACAGTTTCTTCTGCATATCCCACACTTTCACTATTAAACCACTATCATGACTTTGACACTGAGAGAATGAAGACCACTGATGAATCATTTTGGTTCTGGCTACCACAAACAAGCCTTAAAGTATTAACCTTACATCAAGCTTTAAAATCAGTTTTCAGTCATTCTGAATGATTAACTTGCTTTGTTTAACAAACCAAACTTCTGGCCAAGCTCAATTTTTGAAGACTTCAGCGAAACCAATCTTAGCCATAAAAAAAAAACAAACAAACAGGAAAAACCCCAGTGAAAACCAGCTGGTTTCCTGAAGACCAATTCACTGCAGTTTCTGACACTGGGATCCCCTTCAAGAAGCATACAAACCTTCTGATAGTGCAATGGATTGTCAATGGCGTAGGACAGCGTCGAGATAAAATTTGGTTTTGTAATCAGTGACGTACACTCCTGGATCAGAAACTGAGTCTGAAAAGAACAACATAACTTGAAAACCCCCAAACTGTTTCATAACAGGACAATAAAACAAAGACCTACGCACCTTACCTTTGTTCAGCTTTACTGCACACAGTACTGGGTGAATAGTACTGCACACAATAAAGCTAAACAAAGAGAAGGTGCTTAAGTCTTTTTAATTGCCCAAATTCTCATCAACAGTAAACAGTTTCTTCTCATTCCAGTCTTCTTCAGGTTTAGTTTGCTTTTTCTTTTAAGACTAAGAAAGTGATCAAATATTCTCCATGGTATGTGCAATGTTTCATTTTCTGCAAGCATCTTCCCACATTGCAATAGACAATTTAACAATATTTGATTCCCGTTTATGAGCAAAAAAGTCCGTGGCAGAATGGCTTAAGGATAAAAACACTCCTGAGAGAATAGATGCCAGAAGCGTCAGGTAGTGGATTTGAAAGTTTTAAAAGATAAAGAAAGGCTTTCAAAATAGAGCACTGCATGTGCTGGCAAACATAACTGCACTGAAGCTATGTGGTCTTCCAGATCAAGCGATTATAAGAGTCTGGTACTAACAATTTGTCATCTTCTGACTTGAGGACCAGCAAAATGTGCTTGCAATTGAAAGGCCACAGACAAGAAAAGAAGTTGGCTTAAAGCTATTATCTCTAACCTGCCTTCATGCTTAAATCTTATTGCAGATTTTTAACAACCAAATGTAATTAGCAGATTCCTCAGTGCAAACTGTACCTGATGAAAATCTTTGCCACTGCTTTTACCATCGCCACTGAAATCCACGTGCGAGAATAGGCAGCGTAGTAAATGCCTGTCTGCCTCGGGACCGTGCCTATTCACAATCTGGAAAAGAAAAATCCAAACTTGGTAGCGATTTAGTCATTACAGAGCAAGATCCAGGTCTAGTATCGTGAGCACAGCAGTACTTCTAGGGGTTAAGTCACCTACAGTTTTAACAAAACTGCTAAAAATGTTCCTTTTTAATCAGTAACCTTAGAAACCAAGTCATTAACCCTATTTGCAAATGAAAAGTGTAAACCAAGAGTTAAAGAAAGGATCTAGAGGCAAGTCATTGACACAGAAGCCAGGCATTTCTTGGGTAGTATTCTTAATAAGTAAAAGGGGTTTTCAAGAAACCTAGAGAAGGATTTCAAGCTTCTCTGCCACCAAAGCGGCCCAGAACCCACACAGTGCCGTGGCCTCACTCTTCTCCACAGCTACAGTGCCTAACTGCAGGAGTACCGCCATGGGACAGCCTTCACCTCTGTGCCATGCCTGTGCAGCAGGAATTTATCCCAGAGTCAAGCCATCATAGAGTATTCTTCACGGATCTCAGAGGCAGCTTCTGCACTGTTTCCTGATCCTGACTGACTTGACCACCACTGCTCCAGGGTCTTTTAAGACATAAGGGAGTACCTACACAGGAGGTGTTTCCTGCGATCAAAAGAAAAAAAGCTCATCTCAAACTTGCTCATTAGCAAGCTTTAAAAATCAAATGCCACAGGCTGAACACCTGCAGCTGAAACCTTTTACCAAATCTTCTCCCTGTCATTAGGTCTCATTCAACTGGATTCTACACTTCAGTCAGAAAGAGGTGATCTGCATTTGTTAATTTGCAACACCAATCACTCTTAACAACAGTATCACATTTTTGCTAACACCCCCTGTCATTTGCCTTTAACTCCTGGCTAAAGACCATATCATCAACTTTTGTCTGCAGTTATCTTCAGGTTGTTTCAGTGCTTATTCACTTCTTTAAATCTCATCTAACACAACAACATTACTTGTTTTTAATAAAACCCATACTGGCAGAAATTTGAAGTCACAATCACCAGTAGCTTGCCTTTTTTATCTGAAGAGTACAGATAACATCAAATCCAACCTTTACTGGCATTTCTTTTTGCCATTGTTCCTCCATTTCTAGCTACAGGAGAGACACATGTGCCAGCACAAACCAGCAGCTCTGCATATGCTCTGACTGCCTCCACCAAGCCCACTGCTTCACCCCATCATAAATACCCTTGTTTGCCAGTAGCTTCTTCATACAAAGGAAAAACAGCATTGCTTTAGACTGTGGGCTCCAGCCCTGCTGCTCCTGACTGTTCCTATCACAAATCCTCTACCATTACATTGTGGTTTAAGCCCAGCTGGTAACTCGGAACTGCCCAGCCACTCACTCACTCCCCTCGCTTTTTCCCCTCCCCCAGCTACCAGAAGGAAGGAAGGGAATTGAAAGAACGTAACTCACAGGGGTGGAGATGAGAACAGTATGGTAACTAAGGTATCATACAAAATCACTACTGCTACCACTAATAATAATAATAATGGAAATAACAAGGGGAAAGAATATAAAACTCATAAGGGAAAAGGAAAACAATAAACACAAGTGATGCCCAATACAACTCCTCAGCACCTGCCGACCGATACCCAGGCCAACCCGAGCAGCAAACTGGGCTTTCCGAGTAACTCCCCCAGTTTATATACTGGACATGATGTGCTGTGGTATGGAACACCCCTTTGGCTAGTTTGGGTTAGGTGTCCCATCTCTGCATCCTCCTGGCTTTTTGTGCCCCTCCTCACTGACTGGGGAAAGCATTACTTAGCAACAACTAAAACATCGGTGTTACCAGAGTTGTCCTCAGACTAAAGTTGAAAACACAGCACTGCACCACCTACCTAGGAGAAAAATAACTCTTACAGCTGAGCCCAGGACACATTATCTGATGCTATGCTCCGCCTTCCCTCTCAGCCTGCTAATTCCAGAGCCTGCCAACTTTGGTTCTGCTAGGAAAAAAAAAATACCCAAGTTGGATATATCTCTGCTTCTTGACCAGAGACTTGTGGTGCATCAGTCCAGAGTAAAGAGTCCACTCTGACTATGCTGACAGTATGGTCTCTGAAGGCAGCCACCCCCATGATTATGTAAGAACACGCTTGGACTGGTGCAAATGCCAGCAAAACTGAATTGACAGCAAGGTCTACTGGTTAGCTCAGGCTTCAAAAACAAGGCAATTTGTTGAGGTAATCCCAATTAAATATGAAGCTTTAGATGTGGTAACAGGAGTGGCATGAAGCTGGATCCATCTCCTAGGGAGCTTCTTGGTGCTATCACCAAGATAAATTCATCAAAGCAGGTGGATGCAAAAGAAAAATGCACATACTAAAGCCATCAACACAACTTTTATGCGTCAGAATTATATTGCTTCCTTGCACAGAAGTAACTTCAAACAGACAGTAATTTGAAAATTTAACATATGGGGAGGAGGGAAAGAGAAGGCTTGAAGTGCAGTGTAACATCTTTCAACTCTAACTACAATTCACATAAAAGCTTTTCCAGGGAACTGGAATGAGAATTGCTAGCTTTCCTGTAGAGAGAGCTGAAAGAATCGTAGAATCACAGGGTGGACTGGCTTGGGAGGGACCTTTAAAGCTCATTCAGTTCCAACCCCCCTGCCACAGGCAGGGACACCTCCCACTAGACCAAGTTGCTCCAAGCCCCATCCAACCTGGCCTTGAACACTGCCAGGGATGGGGCAGCCACAGCTTCTCTGGGCAACCTGTGCCAGTGCCTCAGCACCTTCTCAGGGAAGAACTTCTTCCCAAGATCTCATCTCAATCTCCCTCTGTCAGGTTAAGCCATTCCCCCTTGTCTTGTCCCTACAGGCACTTATCCAAAGTCCCTCTCCAGGTTTCTTGTAGCCCCTTTAGGCACTGGAGCTGCTCTAAGGTCTCTCTGGACTTTTCTCCAGAGCAGAGGAAGTCTTAAAACATCAGCTATGTTAAATGACTACTGAAAGCATGTTGAGGCAGAAATTAATACCTCAAGCTTTGCCACTGTTATGCTTCAGAGTGATGTACTTAAATGCCCACTTTGGTGAGTGACAAGAACAACTCCAAGCAGTTTTACACATACACTAAGTGCTTAAATATAAGCTTTGTAAAACTGAGTGAATTATGCCAAAACTTTACATCAGTGTACTCTCAGAGTAAGAATTAAAGCATGCATATATAATATCTTCAATTATCTAAGGAAAAATTGCACTAGTAACCACAGAAGGAAAGTAGTACCAGGAAGTTAAAAAAAAAAAAAAAAAAGCATCATGGAGACTTCTTAAGAGTTTAGTCTTTAAATCCTGTAATTTATCTTATAACCAAACATACACAAAACAGCCATTTCCACAGACCAGTTTCCAATCTCTCACCACAGTGAGCCTGAGGCCTGCCATGAAGGATAAGGAACAATTGGTCCCATTTTAGAGCTCTACACTCCAACTGAATGGCAGATAACATTATCTTCTCCCAAATCATTGTTATTCTTTATGCAAGTGCTCCTGACAGACCTGCAAGTCATGCCTAAGCCACACTTTGCTGTAAAAATGGGCTGTTGAAACCAGTGATCTCAGGTGAGCTCCCTGCAAGCACTGAATTTGCAAAAGCATGGAAGCCTTACAAGAAAGGTATTCCATCTCCATGGCTTACGAGATCATTTTAAGCAGTGAATTCTGCTGAAATCACCCCCTTGCCTCAAGGTAAGTAATGAATGCACTCTTAAAGAAGTCAGCTGTTACCAGAAATTCACTCTGCATAAGCCCTCTGGCCTCCTAAACTGATGCAAATCACTGCAGTACTGCACTAGTGTAAGGAAAAAAAGGTATTTAACTGGCCCAGCTGTCTGCTGGGAACTGAACTAAGCCAATTTCTAAAACAGGCTCAGTAACATTCACTTCCTCCCAAGCACAACTCTGTGGATAATGCTTTTCAGTCCATCCTGCTACTCAGAGCTATTTTTAAAAGGGTCAGTTAAACCAGAATTCTTGCCCAGATCTTAAGATACTTGGGTTTCAGTCTGCAGTTACCCTACCTGCCTCCTGAAAACCCAGGACCCAGACAGTCAGCTTGGCTTCACCACCAAGTCATGCTTCATCCAGTGAGATGAGGATCAAAAACCTTCCATGCAATGCAAAGTGAAAGCATTCAGACATTCAGATGTAGGTATCCACGTACTCATACTTTCAGGGCAACAACTCTGAACAGTAAATGCATGTTTTCTTTCCTCTCCCAATCGGTGCTCTTTGGAATGTCCAAAAGTTGAAAGATTTCACCTGAAGTAGTTGGGAAAGTTTTGCGTATCACCCTCCAAGAGCAGCAGTTAAGTCTAATACTCAAATACAAAGTTAACAGTGGTCTCAGCTCTGAGCTGCTGTATTCCATGACCTGAGAGATGAACCCAAGAGTATCAGAGACATAAGCTGCAATTCTCAACAGTGCACAGCAATGCACACACCACCACCACAGAGCACAATCTAAACGAGAAGCAAAACTCCATTTCACACTCCAGCTTTCTTCTTTCCAGAGTTTCTTTTGCAGCACCATTAGTCTACTTACATGCTGTATTTCCTGCTGGCTGGCTCGGTAGTTTTTCTTGGTTAAATTGTCCACCAGGTAGCTGATTTGAGACAAGGCCAGCGAGAGCGAGTCAAGATTCATTGCTGGTTGGGGCGGAAGCAGGCGGCCGAGCCCGGCGCAAAATCACCATTATTCCCCTTTAGTCACCTCAGAGACAGGTTAATTTTTTTTCCCCCCAGTTAGCCTCTATCTGGTTCTGTGTTACTTTCTTCAGCTCTTCTTTCTCAGTTGTCTTCCTCTGTTCTGAAACATGGCACCTGAAAGACAGCATTACATTAAAGTTCTGTAGCAACATCACAGCTTTCTCTTATTTTTTTGCTTCCAAGCTAACTTGGCAAAACAAGTAAAATAAAGTTTAACAAAGGAACTGGTAATACAGACATGATAAATGCAGAAGCCATTTGAAATAACTATGTCCACAAGGAAGTACTATCAAGTTTTCACAACACAAGCTTAGTTGTTTTCACACTACCTGCCTACATTTATTGGTTTCTGCCTTTTGCCAGGCTGCAAGAGCTAATAAACAGCTCTCTCAGAAGAGTAACTACCCTTCCAGCACTGGGAGAAAGAAAACCAGATGCAGAATGAATTAGACAAGACACAGCAACAATCAGAGGTCAGAATCATTCAAAGCATCAATCAAGTTTATTTTTAAAAAGTGCTTTTTAAGCATCTCTGCAATATTTTGCCCTGCCACCATCAAAGCAGTATTGCACTCAACTGTACACAAGAAAACGAGCAATTGTGAATGAGCAGCCCCCACAGGAAACACAATGAACTAGCCCTCACATGGAGCTTATACCAAAACAGCTTCTTCAGCTACAACAGCAGAGCTAGCTAGCTTAATAAACTTCTATGACAACACAAAACTTGGCACTTGACATCTCTTTAAGTTAAAGATTGTCAATGCAATAAAATTACATGCCAGAGCAAGTCCTGCATAACCAACAGTCTGAGGAGTCTCAAAGGAAACTGTAAGCTGCTCTGAGAAGCAGCACTGCAATTTATCACAGGTGGCATCCAGCTGGAGAGTCACTGTTTTGAAGCTCTACTTGATCAAAACACAAAGGTCATTATGGTTTGTGCCTAAGAGTCTGAAGATCCCTTTTTCAGGATAAAAATAACTGCTCTACTCTCTTGGCTACACAGCCAAAACCACCAGTCTGTGATTTCTGCCTCATCGAGACTGATCACAGAGGTGATGTGTTAACTTGGTATATGTGATGCTTAGGGTAAGTAAGTCCAAAGCAGGCCCTGCAGCAGTGTGACTTCTGCAAGAGCAGAACAGGAGCAGCACCAAGGTGAGCTGAAGAAGCTGTACTGGACGGAACTAGAACTCTTCCCCTCTTCCTCTTTACTCCCTCACACTTAGAACTAAAGCTTATTTAACACCTGCCTACACTTTAAAACATAAGGAGCAGCAAATACTGTCACAGGCAGTGAAGACTATTCTGCTCTTTTGCGAAGTTTATTAGCTTAAATAAAAACATGGGTAAGTGAAGTCAAATCATCAACCAACTTCCAGGCTTTCAACATGCCACAGAAAACCCTGTGTGCTCCTAGAAGCTATTTAAGTTCCTGCTTGCACAGGAAAACTTGAATCCCATGAAAAAGACATTTTCAAGAGGTAATATCAAAAGCATTATGCAATGACAAGGCAGTTGTGCTCTGAAAGAATTTAAGTGCATGCTTAAAACTGCAGCAAGAAGAATTACAGAAAACTTCCATTTCTTTTCTGTACCTCTGACAAGCTGTAATTCATTACCCTTATATACACGTTTAAAAGCCCACTAACTGTGAAACAGCTCTGTAGGAAGCAGGAGAGGCACAAAAGTTAACAAGATTTCTCAGCAGCACAGTACCTGATTTTCTTTTTTTTTTTTTAATTTTATTTTATTACTTTATTCCGCTCCGGAATAATCCAGAAAGTGTCACTGGGCTTGGCAATTGCACACTTTCCAAGATGTTCTTACTGGCAAGGTTTAACATACCAGACCAATCTAAAGCTGCTGAAAAGCAGCTGTTAAAAACGAAGCAGGTAACAAATCAAGACTATCGTGTCACAGCAGTTGCAGCTATCAAAGCTGCCACAAGCAGCTAGCTAGGGGAATTCAGTCCCTGTGGCAGCACCAGATTTCAGCTGTCAGACTGAAGAACTCAGGATAAAACTTTGCCACTTATAAAGCAGTAACAGAAGTTTCAGACATTGTCTTTCAGGCCCCTAGGAAGAAACCCATTTCTCCAGGCACTGTTTCTCAGACAGCACAGTAATGATACAAACAGCACAGTAATCACACCTACTCCACCCAAATACCAAGTTTTTAGGTGTTGGAACCCTTGAGTTAGGCTCAGTTTAAATGGGATCCTCCCAGCTGCCACACAGACACCAATCATTCCACCCCCCTATCAGCATTGCTGTTTTCTCCCAGGAAAAGCAGGATTACCATCTCAACACACTTCAACTGCATGGAAGCAGGACACCAAGAGTTCACCACTTTCCAAATGCAAAATCTGTGAGTGCCACTGGACAACCCAAACTGGAGTCAAAATGGGATTTTCCCTTTCAGGGAAGCAGAACAAGAGCCTGAGCAGACATCGAGACTCCAGGACACAAAACAATAGCTGAAGGAAGCAGCTTCCCATTTATGTTCTAAATATATAGTTTGCACTGTATGTATCCTGATACACACCAAAACTTGACAGCTCTCAAGCACCAAACGGCATTTCCAAGGTTCAAACAGTGCAACCTAACTGACAATAGTATATGAAATCAGAGTAATTCAGGGAGCCCTGCCATGAAATCAAAAACGCACAGGTGCCTCTCAGGTCACTCAACACGAGGCTAAAATTCAGTTACTACAACACTGATGAACAAGCTATGAATGCTATGTAAAGCAGACTTTATTTTTAGATGCATAGATTCTTAGTGAGAATTAATCTCCCTCCACTGGCCTCAATAATTCAAGCAGCTTCCAGCCCATGGCAAAAACCTGCCATCTTCCCAGGGTCAGGAAAGGAAGTCCTCAGCCAGAGAGTTCACCACAAAAAAATGTAGATTTGCTGCCAAAATTAGCTACTTTCAACTACAGATACTATGATACATCCATGGAATAAGATAGCAGACATGGGACTCAGAAGCTCTTACAATATTAAGATTTCATATTGTGCAATACAGCTGATTTTTTAGACATAGTAAATTTTTACCAAAATCTACATTATTACACAGCCTGAAAGCTTCCTAAGGAAATTGAAAGGCCATCAGCAAAACATCTGGCATCCATTTCAATAGATTCTTTTCAACAGCAGAGCTTTGTTATTAGAACATAAACATGACACATTTTTAGGCAAGAATACAAAAATCACAAAATGGAAAAGGACAACATACAACCAGCAGTCAGGTCTGACAAAAACACTCTACCAACCTGAAGGACAGCAGTAGGAGTAACTAAGCCTTGCTGCTGAAGACAATAAACCTGAATTCTTCCAGAAATTCAGAAGCACCCTTACAAAGAAAGTAATTTCAAAATTACTTCAAGCTGGGTTTTGGATGTTTTGAGTATTTTACAGAGGTAAGTTAACAACTCCCACTGGGTTTCAGGAGGCATGAACACTTTATGCATACTGCATGTGGAGGATACAAAACCCTGAGTGACAGACAGAGCTACATGTTTGCAAAGTAGATTCTAAACTCCTGTCAAAATCATCGTATGAAACATGCTTCAAGTACTACTGTTAAACCTGTTCTACCAAACAGGGTCCCTTACCCAATTCTCAAACCCAGAACAGGACTCGTGGAAAAATAAGCCCCATGTGAGAAGCTCTCCAAAGGGGAAAGGTAAGTAGCCTGACTGTATGAAGATAACATCATACTCCTGCAAGTTAGAGAGTTATCACAAAGCAGATATTTCTAACAATACAGCATCTGTTGCTATTTCTGGCTTTGAAATAAGCAAGGACATTTTACCAGGCAGCATGTCCTGAACTGAAGGACAGCCTTGAGAAGCATTCCTTCTTGGGGTCTGCAGGAAATAATACCATAGCTAAGTTAGATTTCAGTCCATTATTTTGAAATCTAGAGAAAGAAAAGCCTTATTGTGTAAGTCACATGAACAGTAAAATAAGCTCCTGAATAATTTGATGGGTTCAAATTTAGGAGTTTACATGTAGAAGCGCCATGTGAACATTCCATTTACTGGAAAAATGCACATAACTCCAGTCAACTGGATGCCACAATGACGATTAGACACAGTAGACACAGTAAGTTTCGTTTACAGAGATCAGCTGAACTGAGCAAGTAAGTTTGCTTCCATACACTAAGGCCAGTTAAGTTCCATGTTTGGAACCTACCCCAAATAAATCAGGCATGCACCAATGATGACATGGCTGCTTCAGGTGTGTTCACATCTTAAGTTAGGATTGTCCACACAGGAAAAAAACTCCAAAAAAACTCTCCACTTTCTCTTCAGTCAAATCCTGCAGGATAAAGTTCCATGGAGGGAAGTGAAGAAAATTCAAGGACCTGTTCTCAAAGGATTAGTACTGTTATCCCATCCAAAACATGTTTTAGAAGAGTTAAATGCTACGTCAAAAAGCAAAGGAGACTATCAGTATTCATACAGTACAGGTGGCTGTAAAACAAAAGAGAAGTCCTCAACCGGTAAAATGATAAGAATCTCTAGCACAGTTCAGCAATGACCCATTACAGGGTCACAAAGTTTCAATGTCCACTTTTCCTAAGTTTCCTTTGCACAGCTTCTCTTTCATCTACCCATCCGAACACCACCAGCAGCCACTTCAGCATCAATTAAAGTGAATATCTAGGATCACTATACTGGAAATATAAAAAGAAGTAGGCATGTCTCTAAAGAGGAGAGACAGGTAGATAGAATCATAGAATCACAAACTCGTTTGGACTGGAAGGGACCTTGAAGCTCATCCAGTTCCAACTCCCTTGCAGCTTGCTATGAGTCTGGTTTGGAGACACAAAGACCAATAGCATAAACAGTTAGCAGGAAACCTGAAAATCATAAATGCAGAAATACCCAAAGCAATAACAATTCTAGCAAGGGCAAAAAAGTCTATCACCAATGCCACCTCACCTGGACTCCTCCGGCCTGTAATTTTAGTTGATGCCAACGAAGTTACTTAGGGACAGAAAACACTTGTTGTGTGCATTTGGAATGACATGTCAGGTGTCATACCTGCTTTGTTACCTGCTTAAAAAAAGTTCCACTGAGAACAGATGTCACTCTTCCTTCCAACAAGTGGGTTCAGAAACAGTCTAAGCTCACGGTGAACCCACAGACTGTGTGTTTTATTTCTTCATTTTCCCTCAGTTCTGTTGCAGAAACAGTCCAAACTGTTTGTGGTTTGTTGAAATTAAACTATGACTGCCTAGTCAGAGCGTAAAGGCAGTAGAAAGAGAACACAGTACTACCCCAGATTAGAGAACTACTGCAAAGGAGCTATTTCTAACAATACAACATCTGTTGTTATTTTTAGCTTTGAAATAAGCAAGGCCATCTTACTGTGCAGAGTGTCCTGAACTTCAGAACATCCTTGAGAAGCATTCTTTCCATAGGGTCTGCGGGAAAGTTCTGTCACGCAGTGATTTACTACAGGCAGCTTTTTACAGCTGGTTTTCACTGGGTGACAACAGCGACGATCTCCCAAGAGGCCGCCGAGCCGTGCTCGGGCAGGGGCAGCACTGGCCCCTTCCTGAGTCTCCCAAGGCTCCATTTGCCACGGTCAACCCCACGAAAGCGGGCGGGGAGCAGAAAAGAAAACAGCTCCAGAGCTGAGGAGCTCCGTGCCAGTCGGCACAGATCACCGCGCGGCCTGCCACCCACGAACCCGCCAAAGCCGGCGGCTCCGGCCCTGGGCTAAAGAACAGTCCGTCAAAGTTCGCTCGGCTGCTCCTCCCGTCGCGCGGACGCGGGCTGAGAGAGCGGCCGGAGGGCCGGAGAGCCGAGAGCGGCGCGGGCCGGAGAGCCGAGAGCGGCGCGGGCCGAGCCGCAGGCGCCCCGCGAGCTGCCCCGCTCTCACCCGAACACGGCGGGGCCGACTGCGCTGCTTCTACCGGCCCCGCCGCGGCCTATACCGCCACCCCTACAGCCAGAGCGGGACCGAGGTCCCGCTGTCCCAGGAGCGCCTTCCGCCCGCAGCGCACCCGCGGGCCGTGAGCCGAGGCCGCGCTGTGCCCGAAGGGCCGCACTCACCTCAAGGTCCGGAACGGGCAGCGGGCTGCGAGCGACCGAGCTTTTATCCTCCCTCCTCCGCCGCTTCGCTACAAAATGGCGGACAGGGTCGCGCGCTCACGTCGCGGCCTTTCCCCTCCCCCGTCCCCTCGCGGCACGCTAGCGGAGGAGTGGGGGGGGGAGCAGCCGGGGGAACAGTGGGGTGGGCGGGGCTTCCCTCCAAGCTTCCCGCCCCAGCTGGCGACGCGCTCCACCAATCAGAGGACAGCAAAGGAGACACCGGGTCAATCCTGACCAATCAATGGGGCGCGACCTCTGAAGGGACGTTCTGCCGGCCACACCCTGCGTTATCCACGCCCCTTACGTAAGCCAGCGCCGTGCTTCCATTGGCCAGAGAGCTCCCCAAGTATTTTTTTGCTCTCTAAACCAATCAACGCTTCTCGTTTTACGCATACGCACAAGCGGCCGACCCGGGCTGTTAAGATGCTGAGGCGGAGCGGGAAGTGGAAGTGGCGGAGCGCGCGCGGAGTCATGGGGGCACGGGAAGGGGAGGTAGCCCCCCTAGAGTGCTGCGATCAGCCACATATCCCCCCCCTTCTTGTCTCGCTGCCCTCCCCCGCCCGGCGGTGTTACGGCCCCAGGCATCGCGCCAAGGCCTGGCGCTGCCTTGGTACTGTCGCAGCCGGTGCAGCACCAAAACATGGCGAGGCAGCCCAATAACGACACTGCGCATCCCCTGGGGCTGACCCACTCCGTTTTACAGTCTCGGCTCCTGGAGACCCCCAGCTCCTAGGGCTGCGGCCGCCACCCCGACACTTCAGCTCCTTTCGGCTGGCCTCAGCAGCCACCTTCCAGCCCTGGGGGACAGCACCAGGACCCTGAGGAGCTCCCCGGGGTACGAGGGTACCCGGCCTCTGACAAGGCATATAGGAAGGGCCTCAGCTGTGACAGGGACCCCTTCCCCAGCTGTCATGGGGTCAGCAATGCCAGACCTCCAGTCCCACAAAATCCACCAAAAAGCTTAGGAAGCTAGGATGGAGATTTGGGACATGGCTTCATCCCAACCTCAGAACGGGCTGAGCAAGTTGGGGTTGTTCAGCCTGGAGAATAGAAGTCTGTGTGGAGACCTCCAAGCAGCCTTCCAGCACCTGAAGGGGGGCTATAAGGATGTTGGAGAAGGACTCTTCGTTAGGGACTGTAGTGATAGGACAAGGGGTGGTGGGTTCAAACTTAAATGGGAAGTTCAGGTTAGATACAAGGCAGAAGTTCTTCCCTGTGAGGGTGGTGAGGCCCTGGCACAGGGTGCACAGGGAAGCTGTGGCTGCCCCATCCCTGGCAATGTTGAAGGCCAGGTTGGACAGGGCTTAGAGCAAACTGGTCTAGTGGAAGGTGTCCCTGCCTGTGGCAGGGGGTTGGAACTGGATAACTTTAAGCTCCCTTCCAACCCAAACCAGCCTGGGATTCCATGATTTGATGATTTTGAAAACCAGTTACTGCGTGAGTGTTGGCAGACACTGTGACATGTGCTGAGATGCTCCCATGGCCACAAAGCCCCTGGCTTCCTCATAGGCAAGCATCAAGCACACAGAAGCATTTGTAGCCACTGCACCACCTTAAGTCTGCAGGAGTTGGGTGTGTCTGAAGGAACATCTGAAATACACCACAGAAATGGTTTTATGACACGAGACAGACTTTTACTGCCCACAAGTCCTGGGGTCTTTCATCAGACAGATGAGGAACGAAAGATTCAGGGCAACACATTGGGATCCTGTTCCAAGAGCCTCAGGGGCTGCAGCTGGCTGCCCACTGGAACAAAAGGATTGAAAAGGAGTTTCTTCTAAGGGACAAAGACCAGCCTGCCATCTCCTTGGTCACTGCAGCTCTGGGGCTGCTGCTCTCACCAGGAAAAAGCACGGAGGCTGGGCAGGAGCTTCCACCCCATGACCACATGGCAGCAAGCCTCTCTGGAGAAGCAGCCCTCTGAAGTCCTGGGCTTATAGCACTCACCCTTTTAAATCAAAGCTCTTGTTTTAGACCCAGCCTGGATCACTGAAACACAAGGGGTTCCCAACCACTCCCATCCTCCCATCCAGATTTCATCTTCTGCTGTTTGGCAAAAGGATCAAGTACTGAAATTTCTCTCTAAAGGCAGCATCAGTGGGATGGGGACACAACGCATCCCAGGAACTTGTCGAAGCTGGCTTACAGTATGAAGATGCTCAGCTGAGAGTACAGCTCCATGTCCTTGCTTCTTGCTACTTAAATTCTCACAGCCTCCTGGTGACATGGCAGTGCTATTTACAACAATGCAAGACACTCTCCCTTTAGCAACAGCTTCCCATGCTACTTTCTTCCTCCTTCCCACAAGGCATTTATGACTTTTATATATTTTCTCTTTTTTTTATAAAACTGGCAAAACTAGCAACTGTGTGATGGCTGGAACCACCAGTGCTGACTACTGCATATACAGCAGTGAGGATGTAACCTGCTACAAACACACAGTTCTTAGCCAGCAACTCAGACTTGGAAGTAGCCTGACTGGAGGCCCGGAGATGCTGAGCAGGCAAGAGGAACATGGGAAGTGCGTGAGAGCATGCAAAGTTCCGAGCTGCACTGCAGATCTGTCCTTGGTTAAACATCAGGCTCTTCAGGTCTGACATGCACAGTCCCAAGGGCCCCTACCTCAAGGGGAAGGAGAAGTACTTGTTCCCTGACTTGCAATGTATTTGCTCCCACTGGATACGCAGCAGGAGTGCCGAGTCCTCGAACCCGTCCACGATGTCCTGGAAACCAGATGGAGGAATTAGTACCAGGAGGATGGATCTGCCAGAGGACAGAGTCAGCAGCTCCCTCCCTCAACCAAGTTGGAGATGAGGCCGTTTGTGGCCAGAAGCCTCTGACTTCCCTCTGGAGGGTGACTTATCTTAATTGCCCCCAAAAGCAATACGAGTTCTTCCAACCCAGTGAAGTTTGTCTTGCTCAGTGAAGAAATCTCCTCTGCCCTTGTTTGAACACCAGCTCTGCTCTTCCCCTGTTCTCCATGCTGTGCGGGGCCATACCTGGAGCTCCTGCAGGCACTGCCCTTCCAGCCTCTCCGACAGGTCCCCAACGCACCAGGCCAAGCTGATGTGGAATGATGGGTCCTGAAAGCAAAACAGGGATTAGATCGTGAGGGGTGAAGGAGGCTCTGCTCAACGGATGGAACCATGGTGGGAGATCTGGTGTGATGCTGTCCTGCCTGGGACCACACAGGCAGGAGGATCCTGAGGCTGGGAGCCCCCTCTGCCAGCTCAACAGTTGCAGAGCTGATGTGCATGAGGTGAATTGAGTCCTGCACTCCCCCAGCCCAGTCTTTCTGTACACAGGTGGGCAAGGCTGATTCTCAGCCTCCCTGCAGTCAGCAACTGCACAGAGAACCTCCCATGGCCGGTCCCACAGTGGGTAGGTGGGTCACTTCCAAATAGTACACAAGAGACTCCTGCTCAGCTCTGGAGACAGAGAAATCAGGGTCTGGCCCTTCAAATTCCACAATCTGTCCTCAAAGCTAGTACCAAGCAAAAAGGCTAGACAGATGCCCCAAGAAATTGCCCAAGGAAGAGGCACAAGCATCACCGCAGTGCTCACCCCAAGCCTGTTTTATCCTAGGACAACCCTAATTCCATGCACAGCTGAGTGTCTGCTCTGGCCCTTTGCCACAGAGACATGATTCTCAAGAGGCCACTAGACAGTTAACATCCTTACTCACCTGCACAGGGCATGATACAGAAGTCAGAGACTTACAGAATAGAATTGTAGAATGGTTAGGGTTGGAAAGGACCTTAAAATCATCCAGTTCCAACCCCCTGCACCATGGGCAGGGATGCCTCACACTAGACCATGTTGTCCAAGGCTCTGTCCAACCTGGCCTTGAACATTGCTAGGGATGAAGCATTTACAACTTCTTTGGGCAATCCATTCCAGTGCCTCATCACTCTCACTGAACTTCCCCTGTTTAAGTTTGAACCCATTACCCCTTGTCCTGTCGCTGCAGTCCCTAATGAAGAGTCCCTCTCCACATCTTTGTAGGCCCCCTTCAGACACTGGAAGGCTGCTCTGAGGTTGCTATGACTTTCACTAGTCCTATTCTCAGCAAGATTATGTTCAGCGTGTGAGGTATGAAAAGCCCAGAGGAGACCATTTCAGTGTGTAACCTCCTTGTGCCTCTTTATTTGAGGTGAACATTTTAAGGGCCTCTCACACGGAACCAGCTGGCATGTTCAGAGCGGCAGGAAAGCATTGGAAGACACCTCACCTTGTAGAATGTGGGAAGGTCAAATTCCTCCAGAACTCTGTCTACCTCTGAGACCAGCTCCAGCAGCTGAAAATGCCCAGCAGTGACCTCCAAGCCAATAAAGGTCCTAGAAAAAGGCAAAGAGAGACAGCAAGCATGCTCTCATGCTGCAGGAAGCACAGCTGAAAGCATACTTAGCCCTGCGTTCTGACCAGGCAATTTCCCTACCCCCTAACAAAAGATAATATGAGGAATTCCAGGTTTAAGCGTTCAATGAAACTGACCACATTCTCAAGAAAAAAAGAAACAGAGATGTAGTGGCAGGGAGAAGAGGGACTGGATTATACACAGTACAGGCCTACTAGACTAATTCAGCACTGTTTGGGACACAAAAACTCACTTTACAGGCACAGGATGCATTCTATGGAAATTCCAGCAGGCCATGGGCCTGGGCAGCAGCTGCTGTCAAAAAGCAGAAGTTGCTGGAGGTGTTTTACAGTGGGAGAGGAAGCAGGCAATGGGACATGCCAAGCTGGAGAGATATCTCCTCAAGAGGACTCTCTGGATGATGCTTTCTAGACTCCAGGAGGGGAGGGGAGGACTAAGGATCCACTTCTTCATGCCCATGACTATCGTGAGCTGCCATTCCCACTAGATTCAGCAACTTCTCACAATTTAAACACCTTTGCTTTGACATTTAAACTACTTAATTGCATTCAGTCAGAATCAGGCTTCTGAGCTGACATCCACGAGAATTAGCATTGTCTGAGCCATTTCACTCCAGCTCTTGAAAGACCTGCACTACAATTTCACCACCAGCATTGCTACCAAAAGATGTGGCCCCAGCTCTGCCCACCCCAGGCTGCAGGTTCACCCACTGCTGATGTGACCAAAGGCTGGCAGAGAATCAGCACTGGAGCTAAATGTTTGTGCAAGTGGCTCGGGAACGGGTGAGACCTCTGGGGATGCAGTGATCCTGTACTGCCCTGTCACACGGCTCAGCCAAGTCACTGTGGGACAGGCAGGGTGATGCCTCCTATTCACCCAGCACCTTGCTCAGGCTCCTCCCCAGGCAGGCAGGGAGGGTGTGCTGCTACTCACTCACCTCGTCTTGTTCTGGTTGGTGTAAACCTTCACTTGGTCAGCTACACAAAAGAACCTGAAATAAGGAAGAACCTATTTCAGCTGGTAGAAGGGAAAAAAAAAAAAAGAGTGGAAAAAAAAAAAGGGAAGGAAAAGAAAAGGGTTGTGGGGTGGAGGGGATGAGAGAAAATAAGAGAAAAAAGAGAAAAAAGAAGAGGGGAAAGAGAGTGAAAAGAGAGGAGAGGAAGAAAAGGAGAAAGAGAGGGGGGAATTGGGGGAAAAAAAGAGAAGGAAAAAAAAGGAGAAAAGAGGGAAAAAGTGAGAAAAAAAAAGAGTTAAAGAGAAGAAGTGTGGAATAAAAGGGGGGGAAAGACATAGGGAAAAAAGGGGGGAGGGAAAAAGTGGGGAGAAGAAATGAGAAAAAACAAAAGTGGGAAAATGAGAAAAATGAAGGGGGGGGGGGGGGAAGAGAGAAAAAAAATCCTGTGGAGGGGACACGATTTCTAACGAGCATTGGAAAGATAAAGGCAAATGTGTGCCCCACTGGCACCGAATAGCTGAAGCCAGAACCTTCCTGGACTCGGACAAACTCCTCCGGTTTGCAGCTTTTCGGAGCCTCAGAAATGACCCTTGGGGCAGAGCACGGCACAGCACCGCCGCCGCCCGGAGAGGGCAGACGTGATTGTGCTGCCCGATCACGCTGAGAGCTCCGTAGGGATAAGCACCAGAGAAGCCTGCAGGTGCCGCTGCACCCAGAGGCCTGGGCGGAGGGGAGCGGCCCCCGAAGGCACGTACCTGTGGAAGGAGGCCAGGCGCGCCCTGAGGCCGCTCACGAAGGGCTGTATCCAGTGGTAACGCAGCACCACGCACTGCGAGAGGCTGAGGTGGAACTCCTCCATCGCCGACAGCGACGGGACGTGGTTACGGGCGCGGTACACCAGCAGTTCCAGCAGCTCCAGGAACTCCTCCCGCACCCTGTCTGCGGGCAGCGCGCTCACACACGGGCTGTCCCCGAGCCCACCACCACCCCTCCCCGAAGCTCCCGTCCTCGCCGGACACCGGCTGCCCCGCGGACTCGCGGGCCCGCCATCACCTACAGGGCAGATAGACATGGGTCGCCCAGTTGCCCCGCTCGTGCGGGAAGCTGCGGACGCGGCCGCCGTGCCGGGAACTGTCATCGGTAACGGCCTCCTCCGGCTCCAGATCGCCCGGCAGGTCCGCGGGCAGCGGCAGGCGGTGCCGCACAGCGCTGTAGGACGAGAAGGATGAAGGCCGCGCGTCCTCACCCGGCCCCGCTGGCTCCCACCGCCCTGGGCCCTTCCCGTTGCACTCACCCGGCCCTGGAAGACTCCTGTTCGCCGCCACCCCGGTGCCTCCCTTCCTCTTCCTCCTCCGAGCTGCTGTACTCCACCAGGGCGGCCCTCATGGCTCCGCCGAGCCTTTCCGGGCCGCTGCTGCCGGTGACCCCCTCTCCCAGTGCCGGTGCCCCGGTGCCGGCGGGGGCGCTGTTGTGGCCGCGGCCCAGCAGGGGGCAGCCTCCGCGGCTCGCCCCGCCTCCGCCTCCGCCGCCGCCGCGGCCGATCCGGCCCGCTGGGATCGCGCCCTCCCTCCGTCCGCAGCCGCCGCCCGCCCGCCTCCGGCACCGGCGCCCCGTTCCCTCCTTCCGTCCCTCCCTCCCGGCTCTCGTAGCCACGCCGGCGTGAGGCTTGGGCGGAGCGTGCAGGCCGCGGCCCCGCCGGTAGCGAGCAGGCTGCCAGGGGCCTCCCTCCCGTCGGAGGTTGGGGGCTTGGCCGCCGCCGCCGCCGCCCTTTGTGTGGGCCTCGCCGGGGCGGGCAAGAACCCCCTACCCCAGCCCAGCGTGGGGCTTCCAGCAGCGCAGCGGCGGGGCAGGCCGCAGGGCACCGTAAGCGCGCCGGTGCGCGCGCCGGCGGGGCCGCGGGAGCCGTCCCATGGGGAGAGGCGAGCTGCGGGACGGGCCTGGCCGCGGGCTGCAGCGGCCGCTGGCCTCCGAGCTCCCTGACCGCCCCCGCGGCCCCCGGGCCCGCCGCGCCGCTCCCTGAGGCGGCCTCGTCCTTGGCCCGCCGGTGGGAGGCGGGCGCGGGCAGCACCATGCAGGAGCAGGCCGTGCTGCGAGCTGCTGCTCCAGTTTGAAAGTACCTCTGCGCTCCCGTCTGCTCTCCTGGAATGGTAGTCGCTTCCCACCTCCCACGGAGGGATGACTTAGGCTCGGAGCTGGCGCTGGCTCGGGTACCCGTGCAGAACACTCGGTAAGCCAAGGTTGGTATTCCTCGTTCCCCCCCTCCTCCATGGGTCTGGGATGCTCCTGCCGTGGTTAACGTTGCCCGAGCGGGAGGGCTGCAGCCGGGCTGAAGCTCTGTATCCATCCCATCAAGCTCCGTGCTGGGGATTGCTGCTGCCAGCCCATGTCTGCAGGCAAGGTGAGCTATGTAGCAGAAAGAGCAGATCTTGGCGTTCTGGCAGGGTGGTGATGGGACCTTTGGGTGTTTTACTATCCAAAATTTTGCTGGCAGTCAAAATACTATTTTGCAAGTCCCTGTAGGCAGAAGCTCCCTAAGCTGTAGGTAACCATCCAATCTCAGTTGAGCACTGGGGAGGTGGGAAGTGGGTTTCTTTGGTCCTCGTTAGCGCTTGGTTTTAAACACAACAAACACCTTCCTAGAAGACCCAGGTTTTACTTAACCCTGGGTAGGGGCATGTGGGTTGACTCATTCCTGTCTGTGCTCTGATGGGGGTTAGGAACTCATGGCCCAGGCTGTTTCTTGCCAAAGCCTGGACCCTCTCTCTCTCTTGAGATGTGTTGCCTCTGCTGCTCACTGGTGGGTTTTACTCTTAAGTTTATACCAGGTTTTTCTGGACATCTCTAGAAAGACTGGAACTTTTTAGTGAGCTGTGATATTCTGCAGTAAGACCAGGCAGCAGCTCTGGTGTAGAATGTTCAGCTCCAGTGTACTTCTGTTCCATGTTTTGGTAGGAGGTTCAGCTGAGTTACTGCTTTAACAGTTCTTTTATCTTCACAGCAGGTTCTTTGCATGATACCTGTGGGTTCTGTGTTTTGTGGATAGGATAGCAGAGGTTCCTGCTCTTCCTAGTCCACAAGTGCTGCCCAGAAGGAGCAGAGGATATCTCTTACATACATCCCTTGGGTAATGTGCCCGATACCCAAGCGGCAGGAGGAGCAGAACTGCCTTACAGGGGTGTTTCAGCTGGGATGGGATCAGCTTGGGATCTGCCTTGATGTCTATAAAATCTGATCTGGTAGCTTCTTGATTGTACAGCATTTCGTGTACCTCAGCCTGGGCAGAGATGGGTGTTTCAGCCCATGCCCCCACTGGGGCCAGGGCATCCAGTGGATGACAGTAGCTGGGGTAGTGGCTTTGCTGACTTGAACCTGGGCAGCTGTGCTGCCTCTTGAGAGCCCATGTCTCAAACACATGCCTGGCTGTGTGTAGGCAGAGCCTGACCCTCCCTAGGTCCAGTCATCTTTAGCCCAGTGGTAAGGGGGGCTCTGGTTCTTGTCAGCTCCTCCAGACTGGCCTTCTGGCAGCTTTGCAGGGACACAGGAGAGTTTTCAAAGCGAACTGTGGGAGAAGGGTGACTGGAGTGTTGCCCATCTTTCTTCTAAGACCTGACACCAGCTGTCCTCTTCCTTGCAGAGAGAACTGTTCCCTGGGCTGCTTCCCTCACTCTTCCCAAATGTGAGCACATCACAGCCAGCGCAGAGAAGGACCTCCTCTTGTCTTGCTTCTGCCTCCTGTTCTTTTGTCAGAAAAAGCCAAACCAGATCAGTCCACAAAGAACTTGAGCTGATCTGAGGAGGAGGCTCTGGAGTTTCAGTCAGTGCTTCCCAGGATCCTGCTGTTGGCTGGATTTTCTGTCCTTGACTTCAGCAG
The DNA here is from genome assembly GCF_033815535.1 of Pezoporus flaviventris. NCBI lineage: Eukaryota > Metazoa > Chordata > Aves > Psittaciformes > Psittacidae > Pezoporus > Pezoporus flaviventris. The sequence goes on along the minus strand of NW_026892552.1, from coordinate 1,731,183 downwards.
ATCGGCTACGGGGAATCAGGATCTTGGTACTTTCAATTCTTGTTTTCACTTGAACCTTCTCCACCAAGAAGCTGAAGCTGTCCCTGCTGAAATCCCGTGTTTTTCCCCAAGCATGTCAGAAAGCTGGCAGCAGCAACAGCAGCAACCACCACAGCCACCACAGCAGCACCACGCTGGGGCAGCCGCTCTCACAGAGCACTCCATCCCGCCCAGCACTGACAGCTCCCTGGGCTGTGCTGTCTACGGCATACTGCTCCAGCCAGACCCCGGTCTGCAGCACCCCCAGCACGCCTCCCTCCAGGTTGGAGACCTGTCCCACAAATGTGGGGTGTGTGGCCATGACCTCACTCACCTCTCCAACCCCCATGAGCACCAGTGCTTGCCAGGCCATGATCGCTCTTTCCAGTGTACCCAGTGCCTGAAGGTCTTCCACCAGGCCACTGACCTTCTCGAACACCAGTGCATCCAGGTGGAGCAGAAGCCCTTTGTGTGTGGTGTCTGCAAGATGGGCTTCTCCCTCCTGACCTCACTGGCGCAGCACCACAACGTCCACAACAGCAACGCCATGAAGTGCTCTATCTGTGAGAAAACCTACAAGCCCCCTGAGGCAGAGCATCTGCAGCCTCTTGACACCTCAGAGAAGCCCTACAGCTGCTCCATCTGTCAGAAAACCTTCAAGCACCTCTCAGAGCTGTCCCGGCATGAGCGCATCCACACGGGTGAGAAGCCCTACAAGTGCACGCTGTGCGACAAGAGCTTCAGCCAGTCATCCCACCTGGTGCACCACAAGCGGACGCACAGCTCAGAGCGGCCCTACAAGTGCACGGTGTGCGAGAAGACCTTCAAGCACCGCTCCCACCTGGTGCGTCACATGTACGCGCACTCTGGGGAGCACCTCTTCAAGTGCAACATCTGCGAGTTGCACTTCAAGGAGTCGTCAGAGCTGCTGCAGCACCCCTGCACACCCAGCGGGGAGCGACCCTTCCGCTGCAGTGAGTGTCAGAAGGCTTTCAAGCGCCCATCTGACCTGCGGCAGCATGAGCGCACGCACAGCGAGGAGCGGCCCTTCAAGTGTGACCTGTGCCAGATGAGCTTCAAGCAGCAGTACGCGCTGATGCGCCACCGCCGCACGCACAAGGCTGAGGAACCCTTCAAGTGCAACCTGTGTGAGAAGGGCTTTGTGCAGCCCTCGCACTTGGTGTACCACCAGCATGTGCATGGCATAGAAAACCTCTTCAAGTGCAACGTGTGCCAGAAGGGCTTCAACCAGTCCTCGGAGCTGCTGCGGCACAAGTGTGTGCAGAACGCAGAGCGTCCATTCAAGTGTGGCATATGCAACAAGTCCTACAAGCGGGCCTCAGCGTTGCAGAAGCACCAGCTGGCCCACTGCTCCGAGAAGCCCCTCAAGTGCACGCTCTGTGAGAGACGTTTCTTCTCCTCCTCCGAGTTCGTGCAGCACTGCTGCGACCCGGCCCGTGAGAAACCCCTCAAGTGCCCTGACTGTGACAAGCGGTTCAAGTACGCCTCGGACCTGCAGCGCCACCGGCGTGTGCACACCGGTGAGAAGCCCTACAAGTGCCCCTCCTGTGAGAAGGCCTTCAAGCAGCGTGAGCACCTCAACAAGCACCATAGTGTGCATGCCCGGGAGCAGCAGTACAAGTGCATGTGGTGCGGGGAGCGGTTCCTGGACTTGGGCCTGCTGCAGGAGCACAGTGTCCAGCACACAACTGAGGGCGCCTACCAGGTGGCTGCCTGCTTGTCATGAGCCTCCTGCCCCTTGGTGGCTTGCAGCTTGCATGTGATGCTCCAGAGCCTCAGCCTCCCCCTTCCCTCTTCTTGGTTGTAAACAGAGTTTGGGGGTAGAGAGGTAGGGAGGTCAGGCAGGTAAACTTTCCTCTGGCCTCTGTGGTTGCTACACCACTTGTTTTACAGGGGCGATGGACGATGTGAAAAGCTCAAAGGGGTGGAGAGGAAAGGAGGGAGGTGGGGAGCCTGTAGTTGCCTAGTTCATGCTGTACCTGCAGTTCCAGTGCTGGGATCTGAGCTGTGGGCACCAGCCTTTCGCATGCAGCCTTTTTTCAGTCCTCTGCCTGACGGTGCTGGTCCATAGGGCTGGGTGACTCCTCGTGAGAGGGCTTAGGAGAAGGGCAGAGAGAGCTCAGCGAGGAAGTAGCAGGTTTCTGCTTCTGGGATCTTCCATATTTCTTGGTCCAAGATCAGTTGCAAGGACTGCTACAGTTTGTTAGTGTTGACTGCCTTGACCTCCCCTGCTCTCCCTCTTTCTAGAGTGTAGAAAGGGAAAAGCCATGGGGCCACATAGCTCCAAAAAGCACTTTGGCATTGCTGCTTTTGCAGTCATTGGCTATCACACCCTGCAAGGGTCCTGGATGAGCCTGCCCATCCCTGCCAGCAGCATGGGGAGGAGTAGCAAGCGCTGTGCCTCTACTGGCAAATGTGGCAAGGAGGGTCTCCCTGCCCTGCTCATGACTGAGAGCCTGCTTCTGGAGGGACCCAGCTCTCCTGCCAAAACTCCCTCCCAGCCTCTGGGCCCCTTTGCACTGCTTAGGCTGTTAGCATCCCCCCAGGGGCATCAGGCAAAGAGCCCTTCTGGCAGTTGTAACAGTAAAGGTTGAGAGAACACTACTAATAACCTACAGTTTGAGAAGTGTCAACCTTGCCAACAGGAACCCGTGCTGCCAGGAGCTTGGTGGCTGATTTGCTGGAGGGAACCAAAGCAAGCCAGGGGCATCCATCCTGGCCTGCAGGCTGGGCTCTAGAGGAAGGGGAAGGTCAGCAGTGGGCAAAGGAGTGCATTTTTCCCCTCTTGTGGGAGTCCTGTTTTACCCCTTTACTCTATCTTTACCTCTTCTGTATTTTTCAGGTTTTGCACAGTTCTTGTAAACATCACTTACAAATAAATTTCCCCTAGCAAAGTTGATGCAGCCTCAGGTGTTTTCCTCTGCAGGAATTTGCTGGCTTCTCATGACCGAGGGACCTGTTACATGCCAGTTAGATGCCTTGGAGATTGAAGGTGTGCTCACTAGGTTGCCCATCAGCCTTTCCCTCTCTGTCTTTGGAGACATTAAGATGTTAAACATCCATCTGCAGGGATACTCACCCACTTGCTGTATGTGGTCGTGGACAGCCTGCTGTAGCTGACCTTGTGCAAGCAGATTGGACAAGATGGTTCCCCAAGGTCCCTGCCAGCCTCAGCTCTTCTGTGCTGTTTGTTGGCCGTTGTGTGAGGCAGGAATGTTGTGATGAGTGGTAATTAGTAAGCAGTAGCCAGTAACTTGCCCTTGTGCTGCACAGGTGATGAGAACAAGGTTAATAAATATTGTCCACAGCAAATACAGGAAGATGAACCTTGTAGAGGCCTGGGCAGCACCTGCTTTGCTGGTTGGGGACTACTCATATAAAAGGTGGAGAAGGACTTTTGTTTCAAGGATGGTGAGGAGGCATGAGGACAATTCAGTGATAGGTCTGACTCTGGGGCTCAGTCTTCATGTGCAGCTTTAAGTGGGTTAAAGCAGACCTTGCTCTGTGCTGCCCAAGGAAGAGGGACCGATGGTTATCTTCATGCTGCCTCAAAGATGTAGAACTTCCTACCGAGTTTTCTGTCCGTGTTTCTATTTCTTTTTTTCTTGTTTTGCCTTTTTTTTTTCTTTTTAAGCAGTTTGTTAATACTCATTAAAAATACTGTATAGTTTAACTTGATGTCATACTGGATCTTTTAAACAACAACAAAAAAAGTGATACCTTGTTTTTTTAAAGATCTCTTTGGTTCTAAATAGCTGGTTTTTGCTGTTTAATATGTAGCAAGTTCAGTGTATGCTTTACTGTAGGAGAAAAAATTAGTCCAAGGAAGGCTAATCCTGTCTTTGCAGAAGGGCTTGATGGTGACCAAGGGTGTTTGCACGGGACCAGGGCCAGCTGGGGAGCCTGACACCCACCTGAGCCCTCGCTCTGCTCCTGCCCAAGCTCCACATGCCTGCCACAGTTCCCACAAAGCCAGGGGTTCTGCAGTAGCCAGGATCATTGCCCAGAGCTGGAGCTTGCAGAGAAGCTCATCTTTAGTAGGAGCAAGGTGTGAAATGGAGGCTGCTGAAGCCCCCAGGGGCTTTTGTGGCTTTATTTTTTTCTGGGGTGGCTGCTGGCTAGAGGGGAGGGGCTTGGAGGAATTGTTGGCATGGCCCCTTTGTGGCTGTTCCCTGCTCTCTTCCTTCCCCAGGGCTCCAGTGGCTGCTGGAGTGGCTGGACAGCCTGAGGTGCTTGGGGCGGAGGAGGGTGGCAGTGTGCCCCAAGCACAGCTCTGCGCCTTTTGCTGGCCACAGAGCTGGTGGATCCCGTACCCTTTATACCCCTGGGCATAGGGACTGTTGTGGTCTGTTTGTTTTTCTCAAGCTGCACAGCTGGGAAGGCCTTTGGTGCCCAGCTAGGAGCTCCAGCTCTGCTTAGGATGTGGGGCCCCATACCTGGGAGAGAAGAGGTGCTGTGGGGACCTTGGTGGGGACAAGTGCAGGTCATCGGTGGCTGTGAGCTGGTGCTTCTAGGTTCATGAACATCTTGGTGCAGCATTAAAGCATCATTAAGTAGGACTGGCTGTGATGACTCCCTTGTCTGCTGCACAAATCCAGTTGAAGCTCATGTTGACGTCTGCTGCCAGACGCTGGTACTGGCTGGTGGAGGACCTATGTGGAGTAGGCTGCCAAGTGGCCACCAAGAGCCTCAGGGGTGTTTTTACAGGGAAATTGTCTAGTTGGAAGCAGCAGGTTGATCTCTGCTCATGTGTCTTTGGGTCCTGTTTTGTCCCAAGAGAAGATGGAAATGGCCAGAGGCATGTGGGTGTCAGGAGTGTGGCGCTGGGTGGGGAAGCAGGGACTGGCCAGGCACCCACCACCAAGGGCTCTGCTAACTGCTGGTGTTTCCTTTTCAAACCAGAGAGCAGTTGTGGCCAAAGCCTGTTGTGAGTAAAACATGTTTCTACTCTACACGTGTTGCACTTTCCTTCTGACATTTCTTTCAAGAGACTTTCAGGCTTCTTCATGCTGCCTCCACTTGGCCTCTGGCATCACTCACTGCTGCACAGCACCCAAGAGGGTCACCGTGCTGGAGCTGGTGTTGCATGTGTCTTCAAGACCTGGTGACCACACCTGAGGATGCTCTGTAGGGCAGCTCGAGCACAGGATGCTGCTGGGGAGATGCTGGGCAGGGTTCAGCTGACCAGAGGCTGTGTGGATGTTGTTGGGAGATAAGCCCAGCTCTGTAGGGCTGCTGTTACTCTGTCTTCCTGGGTCCAGGAAGAAGGTAGACTGTTACCTGGGCTTTTTGCTGATCTTCACTTCCTCTTAGCCTACCCTACAGATTGCCTTTAGCTATGTATCAGCCCCTTCCCCTCCACAGCTCTTTTGTTTATACTTTTGTAATGTAAGATCTTCTTGGCTTCTTCACCCTTTGTTCAACTCTTTATTTGCAAGCAGCAGTTTGGTTTTCATCTTTTTTTTTTTCATTTTGATTATGAGGTCTCTTCCCCCTTTCGCACCCCATGTTCCCTTTGTCCTGCCCCAAATTCCTCTCCCAGGTTGAGATCCAGGTGATGCCAAACCATGATAATAAGGTCAGGTGCTAGGACCGTAGTCTTGCTGAAATGCAGTAGGTGCTTCTGGTCCTTTCCCCCATGAGGCTGTCCATCCCACTGGGCACAGGCTATCCCTTTGGCTTAGCAGGTTGGCTTGGCCACATCGTGTCCATGGTGCAGCTCTTCTCTGGTGAGTGAGTCTGAGCCAGAGCAGGCCTGTAGGAAACAAGTGCTGAGGTGAGAGCAGCCATTTCCATGGTGGGTCCCTTTGTCACTTCTCCAGGGCTGGGCATTAAGTCAGTGAAGGGCTGTCAGACATCTCTGGGGAGAAGTCATGGCCTTGGTTGGGGGGGGAGTGTTGGATCACTCAGTTCCCTTGGGAATGCCTGCTGAGCAGCTGTGGGCATCAGGCAGGTGGATGAACTGAGTTGGCTGTGGTGTGGGCACCTCTAGGACCACAGGTATCCTAGGTGGCCCTGACAGCTCTCTGGGACCGGATGCCATCCCTGCCATCTGGGTGGGAAGACATGCACACTCTGCTCTTGGGGCCCATAAGTGGAGGGCGAGGGGGAAAACATCCTCTCACAGTAGTCTGGGACCACGTATGGGTGCTCCAGCCTGGCTGAGCACTGGTAGGAGGGAGGAGAGCACTTTCTACACTTCCCTTGAGTATTTACCATCAAATCAAGGCTGCAGACAGAGACCAGCTAGTAATATTAAGCTAAAAACCCACTTGTTCAGAGTTCGACTGTTCCTCCCTTGCGTGGCAAGTTCACCTGTGGAAGGTTCCTGCACACATGATGCTGAGATGCAGTAATGGCTGCTGCAAGGGCTGGGGCCAGCAGCTGCCTCTGCTGCTTTCTGGGCATGAAGGAGCTGTTGTTACAGCATGTCCTGGGTGCTCGGTGGGAGAGCAGCACAGCAGGAGGGAGCTGGACCACTGGCTTATTTCCATATCCTCTGGGCCATGGATCTGAGGGATTCCATGACTGTGAGGTTTTCGGTTATCCTGACCTGTGCTCACGCCTCTGGCAGAGTTCCCTGGGGCCATGGGGAGTTGTGGCCAAGGATGCTGAGGTTTGTGTAGCTTGCAGTGCCTTTAACACTGCTCTCCATGGGTTTCTAAGATGATACTCCCTGTATGTGTGTATATATATTGTATTAACACATCCTTCTCTTCTGTGTGAGTGTCAAATGGGTTTGCTTTACTAATAAATTTATAGTTATTTATACATTCCTGTGGATGTGTAAGATTTCTGGAGCAGAGCCTCCTCTGTCTTCATGTTCTGTCTGGCTCTGCTTTATATATTTATTTTTTTCCCATATTTTCTTTCTTACTTTCCCCTGAACTTTTCTGATGGAGAAATGATTGTTCATCCACTTAGTAACCAAAACTTGAGACACTGGGTATAGGTAGACATCTGGGGCTGAAAGCAAAAGCAAGCAGAGTCTGCAGTATGGTTTTCATAGAATCCCAGATTGGGTTGGGTGGGAAGGAAGGGACCTTAAAGCTCATCCAGTTCCAAACCCCTGCCACAGGCAGGGACCCCTTCCACTAGAGCAGGTTTTGCCCCTTGCTAGGGGTGGACAGTTCTCCTCTGAGGCAAAGCTGGGGCTTCAGGGCAGAAACACGCAGGATTCTGTCCACCAGGAGCACCTGTTCAGGAGGCAGAAGCTGATGCATCTTGTGCTCCAAGAACTCCAGCCCCTCACCTGGCCATTTTAGCTTTCCCAGACAGTTTTCTGGCATCCTGTGGTAACAAGAGACCTGCAGACAACTTGACTTGCTCCATCCCACACCCAGGTGAGATGTGTGTTTGGATCACCGAAAAAATGCTTCTAGCTGAAGGTTTGGAATGGGAAACCAAGGCAAGAGTGGGGACAGTGCTCTGGCTGAGTCCTGCAGCTGGGAGTTGGCATGGCATCCCTTCATGCTGCCTTGTCCATTCAGAGCTCCTTCAATTAAAGTGCAGAGGTGCTCTGGACGAGGAAGAGAAGGGATGTCCCCCTCTTTGGGAGAGGGTAGGACCCCTTCCCCTCTTGCAGACACTGATCCCGGGTCACCTGTCCCTCTTGGCAGCTGTGCTGAGCCCTCGGAGGGCATTAGTACCACAGAGCAGGATGGTGCCTGGTGGCAGAGTCATAGAATCCCAGCCTAGTCTGGGTTGGAAGGGACTTTAAAGCTCATCCAGTTCCAACCCCCTGCCACGGGCAGGAACACCTTCCACTAGACCAGGTTGCTCCAAGCCCCGTCCAACCTGGCCTTGAACACTGCCAGGGATGGGGCAACCACAGCTTCTCTGGGCAGCCTGTGCCAGGGCCTCACCACCCTTACAGTGCCTCACCCTCTTGCTTATATCTAACCTGAACTTCCCCTGTTGAAGTTTAAACTAAACACAGCCTTCTCTTCTCCAGGCTGAGCAGCACCAACTTCCTCAGCCAGTCTTAAAACGGGAGGTGCTCCAGCTACTGATCATCCTTGTGGCCCCTCTGTACTTGCTCAAACAGCTCCATGTCCTTCTTAAAAGAAAGGATGTTATGTTTCCCAGCTGCCCTAATTTCTTACTCCCAGCTGGATGATTTCTATGGGAAGATGAAGAGTTGAACAGCAGCTGATAGTCCCAAGCCAGTGCCTGTATTTGAACCTTGTGGTTTGAGGAAACACTCTGTATCCTCAGGGTAGGCAAGCAAAAGACATCAGCACCACCACCTGCTATGCACAGGCTTTTAATGTCTCATCTTTGATTTCCCTGAATCACAGCAAAGCAGGTAATCCTTGCACATGCTAGAGCCCAGGCTCTGGCTCAGGGAGGACCAGGAGCTTCTGGTGGGAGCAGCATCCTCTCAGCACTGGCCCTTTAAGATCTGGTTCCTTTTCCAGAAGACCTTACTTACCTACTTGGTATCTTTTTTCCATGTAGTTACTGTAATCGGTCCCTTCTGCCTTACCCCACCAATGTGAAAGCCAAGGATGAAAATGAAAGGCAGCAAAAGTGAGTGGAAAATAGTTTGGCAAACATGCCAGGAGAGCTGGCAGTATTGCCCAGGTAAGCAGCAGAACCTTCCCCTTGTTCTCCAGGTATTCCTCTCGGGTATTCACTTGCATCTTTGCTCTTGGAGGGGATGCAGGTTTTTTTGAACCCCTTACTGCAGGATTTCATAAGCCTGAGCCTGCAGAAGTTAACTTGAAGCGGCCTATGTGTTGCTTTGCTCTTTTAGGCAGCACTGTCTTCTCAGGTGGAACCTCCACAGCACCCTGCAAGGTGGAACCTGGGCCAGGCTGTGCCGTGAGGGCTTCTGGGTTGATCTTGTGTCACTTGCATCACTGGTCCTGCAAGAGGGGCAGCAAGTCCATTTAACACCATGCCTGTCCAGGAGTCTTTGATGCTGCCCAGGAGCTTGCATGTGGTGCTTTCAGGGCCAGCCCAGCCAGCTCCCTTCACAGGTGGGTTTTTTCACGGTGATACGGGGTTTTCAAGGCATTCCACAGCAGCCCCAGTGTCCTACTTGTTAGAGCTGAGGCTCCCGTGCCTCCCCCAGTGCTGGTGTGGGATCAGCGTCCATCCCGCAGTGCAGAGCAGAGGGTTTGCCCCCAGCCTGGAGGTGGGCAACTGGGGCAGCTAAAGTTGCTGACGAATTAAACTCTGCCAGCCCTAGACTGGGGTCTGAGTCTACCATTCAGGAGAGTGAGGAGGGGGAAACTGTGTGGATCCAAGCTGCCTGGCCTAGCATAAGAGCCCTGTGTTCATCTTCTGGCCACCATGGGGTTTGCTGCCGATTCCTGCCGGGCAGGAGCAGCTCTGCTGGCCAGAGCCATGGGGAGCAAAGTTCAGGGAGCTGAGGCTGGGTGATGGCTTTGGGAGCCACGAGGCTTGGGAGAACACAGCATGCACCTTTGATCTGTGTTTCTGCTGGAAAAGTCAGTGTTCAATGCTGACCTATAAGCAGTCATCACTCTGCTTCGGAGTGAGCAGTATTTTAAGAATACAGTGGTGCCTTTCAGACTGCTTCCCCAGGCCTGAGAGGTGGGGAATGAGGTGCAAAGTGCCTGGACCTCTGCTGTGTGCTTCAGTTTCCCTAGCTGTGAATCAGAGCTGCAGAGGTGCCAGGCTGGGGCCAGGCAGGAAGGTGATCTGTTGCTCACTAGGATGGGGACTCCAGCTGTGCTGAGGAAGGAGGAATCAGGTCAGGGGGCTCTGGCCAGCCTGCGGCTGGATGTTGAGCAGAAAAGCTGTGCCAGAACCAGGATTCCAGGGTATGACCGTGGCTGGGATTAGGGCAATGGGAAAGGCTGGCAGTCAGCAGGGCTGGAGGTAAACGGATCAAGCAGCAATTGGCAGGCTCAGCAAGCGGAGGCTTAGCTCAGCCTGGCGCTTCTACCTCCTGCCACCATGCTGGGGTTAGTGCAGAGCAGCGAGTTCAGCATCCTGGGGCACATCACCCTTGCATCACCCCACAGAGTTTCAGCAGCCTCACTGCAGCTCATCTGTGCATGCCTGCATGCAGCTGGCCCTGGGCGAGGTGGCAGTGTCCCCACAGCACTGATGGGCTTGCACTGAGCTGGAGAGTGTCTGAGGTAGGTTTTGTGGCTCCAGCAATGTGGAGGATGCTCAAACCTGCTTGAATTTTGGCTTTTCTTTGCACTATCCTTCACTGAAGCCAGGCTGGCTGCTGGGAGCTGGGGCATTCAAGACAGCTGCGTGCTAGTAATCCCATTTGCAGGGAGTGCTGAGCTAATCCTCGCAGAGCCCTGAGAGGATTGGGGTGGGCTTGGGGGGTCAGCAGTGAGCTGCAGTGGCCAAGGAGCCTGTAGACCCCAACAGTGGCTTCCCGGGAGGCAGCAGCAAGTGAGTGGGGTAAGTGACAATGATGGAGGTGAGGGACATGGCTGGGGTTTCTGCAGGGTCACACATCACAGTGGGGTCAGTGCTCTGAAATGGAACTGGAGGATGAGCTGTGGCAGGGAGATGGGTCTGTGGGGAATGATGCTGTGAGGGTGATGGAGTGGGGTAAATGTGGATGGGTTTGATCTGCTACCGGAGGGGAGGGAAAGGCCATGGTACTCCCTGCTCCGAGTGAGGATGGCAGGTCTACGTGCTGCTTGTGCTGGTGACTAAAGCCCTTCACCCATGGAGCTGTACGCAGGCAGTGGCATGTGCCAGTGCCCGCAACACGGGGTATTGCGTGTGGCTGCTGCTCTTCAGTGCCAGCACAGACAAATTCTAGCTGCTCATTCCTGTTTCTTCCAGCAATTAGTTTTCTGGGGACCCACAAATGTTCCTGCCCCTCTGTTGGGGTGTGCCAGAGGAACAGCACCAGTCCCCCACTTTCCTCCCCAGGCCAATGACAAGCTTAAGCCTCAGGCTTTTACAGCTGCACAACTTTATGTTGAGAGAAGGGGGTTTTCTCTGCACTTGTTTGGGCTTCTCTGGGATCTGTGAAGGTCCCAAAACATAGATAGAAGTGCTGCTGTGCCACGTGTCACTGCTGGGTTTTCTTTGCAGTTCCTAGGACAGCTCCTTGATCCCTTGTACCCGGTGAGAGGTAAAAGGCAAGTTGTTAATTGATTTCTGGTCATCAGCCTTCCTGGGAGGTGTTTTACAGCCACCCTGCTCTGGTGATGTGGGGGTCTCTGGTAGAGCTGAGCCTGCCCGTGCTGTGCCAGGGGCTAGAGGTGCCACATGAGGCAATGCTTTGGATGCATCCCTACCCAGCTCCAGGCCCTGCACAAGGTGGGGGCAAGCAAAGAGCTGTACATCAGCTCATACATCATACATGAGCCTGGGAACAACAGCTCATTAGGATTTCAAATGCCAGGCTTTGGGAAGCCCCCAGTGAAACACCTCAAGGGATCTGAAGGTTTTCTGCATGCCTGAAATGCTGAGTGAGGGGTTAATGCAAAAAGCCAAGCACTGAGCAGCTTCCAGCCATCAGCCTGCTGGGTATGTGGGACTGGCATCATGTGTTAACCCGGGATGAAAACTCCCATGCAGTCTCGTGGCTGTAGATGGAGCTCAGGGACCTGCTTTCTCTTGCCCTTCACTGGCATCTCCTATGGGCAGCAGTGTGGAGGCAGCCCAAGAATGTTCCTGAGCCACTTACTGAGTAGAGTGGCATGATTCTGGGAGGCATTTTGGGCTAAGCATGGCTTTTGGAGGGGCAGCAGCAGCAAACATCCCCTATTTCAGCCAGTCAGAGTCCTGTACCCAATATGCAGCATCACTCTGCTCACTCATGCTGCATCCCAGACCAGAGCTGCATGGAGAAGAGGTGCAGGAGACCCAGAAAGGCCAAGCAAGCAGAGCTTGGACAGCTGAAACCCTGCTCTGCAGCATCTTAGTTTTACCTACCACATCAACACCACAGCAGCCCCAGCACTGTAGCTGGCTGCCCCTCCTGCTCTTTTCCTGCCCCAGCAGCCACCATGTCTCTGGGCCATGGCTGAAAGGTGAGAAGCAGAGTTGATGCACATATTGGAACTTGCTCCTAAACAAATTCTGCTCGAATTACTGTTGCTTTTCATCCTTCAAATGAAAGAAGGGGAGCATGGAGGACCCTGAGCAGAGCATCACTCTTTCTGTGATCAGCTGCGGCTTCATGAGCACTTCTTGTGTGACGCCAGCTGTGGAGGGCTGTGGAAAAACAACCCTAAGTGAACGGTTACATTTAGGAACAGCCTGTGAGATTAAGATTGAGCGTACGTTTTTTTCACAGTAGCGGTGAGGGATCAAGGTTGAATCATAGACTCACAGACTGGTTTGGGTTAGAAAGGACCTTGAAGATCATACAGTTCTACCCCCTGTCACGAGCAGGGAAACATTCCACTAGAGGAGATTGTTCCAAGCTCCATCCAACCTGGCCTTGAACACTGCCAGGGATGGGGCAGCCACAGCTTCTCTGGGCAACCTGTGCCAGGGCCTCACCACCCTCACAGGGAAGAACTTCTTCCTTTTATCCAACCTAAATCTCCCCTGTTTCATTTTAAACCCATCACCCCTTGTTCTAGTCACTGCAGTCCCAACTTTCTCAGCCTGTCTTCATATAGAAGTTGCTGCAGGCCCTGATCATCCTTGTGGCATCCTCTGGGCTTGTTCCAATAGCTTCATGTCCTTCTTACATTGAGGACACCAGAACTGCACACAGTACTCCAAATGGGGTCTCACAGAGCAGAGTAGAGGGGCAGGATCACCACCTTCGACCTGCTGGTCACGCTTCTTTTGATGCAGGTCTGGCTGTACTGCAGTGCCACCTTTCCCAAGCAGGACTTGCAGACTGCTGCTGGCCTCTCACTGCTGGAAACCCCTCCTTGCTGCCCAGCAGGATGCTGAGCTGGATCGAGCGGGTGGTGCCCCAGCCCCCAGTTGCTCATCTGGTGGAGGAGATCCCTCCAACTCCAGCTCCAGAGCAGGACCTGGAGCCACCTAAGGTAAGTGGGGATCCAAGTCTGGGATGTAGCAGGCATCCTGTGGGCATGGTGGAGAGATGCCTGGTGCTTCTGCAGCATCCACAGAAGGGATGAGGGCCAGGATGCATCCCCACTCTGCAGCAGAAAGTATGGGGAGTCCCTGAGGTTTGCAGCTACCTTTGACCAGGGGACACTGTCTCCTTTCCTTTTTTTCTGATACCTTCTGCCTTTCACCTTGAAGGCACCAACAGGGAAGGCTGATGGCCCCAGGAATGCTGCTGACTGCGCACGCACTGAAGGTAAGGCCCCATGCAGGGGAACACGGTGGTTTGGGCAGGGGATCAGCATTCCTTTGCTGGATGGATCCCTCCTGGCTGGCATCCCAGGGGCTGCTGGAATGGTGATGAGAGCTTTCATTTTGTTTTTTTTTCCTGCTGCCATTAAGAAATGGACAAGAAGGTGGGATTTGCAGTCCCTGAGGACCAAGGCTCTGTATTTGAGAGGTACTGCCATTGCATCCTCCAGTGTGCAGCATGGCTTGCTTGGGATTTTGCTTTCAGTTTTGGGGCTGGATGCCTGGGATGAAGGTTCTCAGCCTGACTTGCCCCTTCCCTGGCAGCATGGGGAGCAATGTGCTGTCCTGGCTCTCCCAGGGACTGGAGAAGGTGATTCCCCAGCCAGTCCCAGCCCCAGGGACACTGCAGGCAGTTGGGAAGAGCTTCGAGACAAGCATTGATGTTCCTGATCAGGTAGGTGACAGATCCAGGCAACTGTCTGGCATATTGGGGCTTCTAGCTCTTTTTACCTTTTCTTCTTCTTATTTCTCCTTCCCATCACTCTCTAATGCTAACTGGGAGCATTAAACCTGCCCTGCGTGGCCTTCATCCCTTTTGGGATGAGCCCACCTTGGCTGCCAGGGGATGATGGTCTGTTTGGCTTTTCAGACAGAGGTCCAGATCCTCAAGGACGAGGAAGAGGAAGCTCTGGGTAAGGAGAGTCAAGAGCCTGCAGTTTGCAGCATCCCAGGTGCCATTCTGGGGCTCCCACATCCCACCTCCCCAGTCAGTGATGCTGACACTACTGTCCCCTTGCGCCAGCTGATGGGGAAACCAGCAGCTCCTGGCACTGCAGGTCCTGGCTCTCCCCTGTGCCCATGGCACTGCTCTCCTTGCAGAGATAATCCCCTTCGATCCGGAAGATGACAAGCTGGATGACTGTGAGCCGGATCCTGGCTCGGATTCTGCCACCACGGAGTGGTGGGTCCCTGGGCTGGCTGTTGGGGGAATGCAGGGGGTGCATGGGATGAGCTCCCCAACCATGGCTGCTCTCCCCTCTGGCAGGGCAGGAGTGCGGGTGCTCAACTGGCTGGTGCAGGGCTTTGAGAGGATGGTGCCACAGCCAGAGGTGCTGAAGAAGCTGGAGGTGAGCACTGCACAGTGCAGGAGGCTGCGGGGCTGCTGGGCAGATGTGACAGTGGAGTGGGCTTCCTGTCTTCATCCCACATGCCGTGGATGGGACCCTGGAGAAGAAAACCCATGGGAAATTGAGCAGAGCAAAAAAGAGGCCTTGGGGTTCATCCTGCTGCTCCTCAGCCTGACTGCATCCAGGGAGACCCTCCATTTGGGACCTGCTGGTACCAGTAGTCAGGTGTCTGGGCTTAATGGTCTTTGTCAAGGAAATGGGGACAAAAGTACAGTGGAGGGTGTGTGGGGCTGTGCACATGGGTCCCCTTGGGGTAGGGGACATGCCCACCCAGGGTGATGTGGGGCCACATCCAGCTCTTTGCCATGTCCATTGGTCCCTCTCTCCCTCTACAGCCGGAGCTGAAGGAGCAGAAGTGTGAAGCAGCAGAGGGAGGTGAGTTCCCTGGGTGCCCTTTCAGAGGATATACTCTGGAACCTGGGTGCGGGCCGGCACTGTCCCTGTAGTTGCCCTGTCCATGTGCCCCAGGGGAGGGCACACCAGGTCCCAGCATCACAGCGCTACCCCTACACCACTTCTGTCCCCAAACCCCATGTCCTCATTCCAGGCTGGATCCCTGGGGGAGAAGCTCTCAGGGAGGTCCCCCAAGCCTGTCCTTCCATGGGAGAGGTGACCCTTCCTCACCTGCTCCCCTTCCCCAATGATTTATGACTGCTGCATTGCCTGTCCCCCTTCTCCTTCCCAATAAACCTGAGCAGGCACAAAAGGAACTAAACCCCAGGCAAAGCCAAAGAGCAACGATCCAGCCACCCAGAGCACCCTGGCAGCAGTGGAGCCAGCAGTGGCTGAGACGCAGCCCGAGCCAGTGGCCACCCTTGTCCCTTGGTCCCTGGCTGGAGATGGCAACAGGTAACTGCAGCAGCAGCTTCTGTGTGGATACCTGGCCAGCGGGACAGTGCTGTGGGAGCAGAGGTTCCAGCAGCTGGGTCTAACTGTGGTTTCTGGTCACCAGGGTGTTTGCCTGGTTGGTCCAGGGGCTGGAGAAGGTGATGCCTCAGCCAGTGACAAGGGAGAAGCAGGAGGCACAGGTATAGAATCATAGAATAGTTAGGGTTGGAAAGGACCTTAAGATCATCCAGTTCTAACCCCCCTGCCATGGGCAGGGACACCTCACACTCAACCATGTCACCCAAGGCTCTGTCCAACCTGGCCTTGAACACCACCAGAGATGGAGCATTCACAACTTCCCTGGGCAACCCATTCCAGTGCCTCACCACCCTAACAGGAAAGAATTTCTTCCTTAGATCCAATCTAAATTTCCCCTGTTTAAGTTTTAACCCGTTACCCCTTGTCCTGTCACTACAGTCCCTAATGAAGAGTCCCTCCCCAGCATCCCTATAGCCCCCCTTTAGATACTGGAAGGCTGCTATGAGGTCTCCACACAGCCTTCTCTTCTCCAGGCTGAACAGCCTGGGCTGGATAGGCAGAGGGCATGTGAACACCATGTCCCCAGCAGGAAAGGTGTCCCCTGCCATACACATGCCAGTAGATCAGTGCAGGGACCTGATGTGGTTTGGGCTGTCCCATAGCTCATTCAAGAAAACAAATCCCCACAACCCGCTTAGTTAATGAAAACCAGGATTTGGCTTCTCAGCAGCAAAAGCTCCCACAGTTTGTGCTTTCTTTACTGTTTCCTTGCCTTCCCGTGCAGCACTGGGTGGTGCCCATGTTCTGGCACCTCACTGGGTTGCAGTCCAGCTCTAAGGAGAAGCCGGGGCTTTGCATGCTATCCTTTCCTTCCTTTGCACCAAGGCAAGCTCACTGATGTGCTCCTACCATTTCCCATCATGTGTGAGGATGCTTGTCCCCATGGCCAAGCTAACCAACGTGCACCAAGAAATCATATGGGATATTTAGCATAAAATGCCCATGTTTACTTAAAATGGGGTGTTTAGAGAAAAAAAAAAATGGAGTTATTGAAACCCAAAATTCTCATATTTCCCTTTTCCTCCTGGCAGGGAATGGATGCAGCAACTCTGAGTCCCGTGGAAGAAAGTAAGTGATTGCTCTACTCCACTGTGCTGCTTTGCTTGCTGAGGTTATTGTGAAGGTTATTGTCCTGCAGTCTACTATGGCTGCCATTTCAGGGGCCCAGAGATCCCTGAAATCCCCCCAGGAATCCATAAGGAGCTGTTGCTGCTTGAGAAGTGGGATCAAATCCAGGGTTGTGGCTCAGGCTTGGCAAAACTCAGGCTGTGGGAGTCTCTGAGTGCAGCATCCCTAGTGCTTGGGCCCCAGGTTTTGAGGCTAGTGCTGATATCAATGTCTGTCCTCAAGATGTGCTGGAAGATGATTGCTAAACTGCTGGGATTTGATCAAAGCATTATAGGGAAATTCAAACCTGCTGCCTTCATCACTCCCTTTGGCATGGCTGTTGTACTGGAGGGTGTTTGCCAAGCCTGTGATGACTAAGGAGATAATTTGTGAAAACAATATCCTGTGATTAGTGCTGTTGGATGTGAGTCTGCACAGTGTAGGAAAACATTGTAGGGTTCTCACTGCTACTTGCCTGCAAGCAGTGGGGATTGAGCGCAGGTTCTGCAGGCAGATGGGGCTGGCTCTCCACACCAGCTGCCTTGTGGGATGCTGGGAGAAGCAGGAGACATGGCTGCCACCAGGAATGCACAGGGCAAGGGAGATGTCCCACACGCCTGTACAAGTGCTGCCAGGGAATCTATGTTTGGCTGGGCTGTGGGAGCTGCCGGTGAGAGCAGGGACCTGCCATGGCAGAAAGAGGCTGTGCATCCCCCCAGGGATATGTCATGAAGTGGATCCCACCGAGGCAGCAGCTGCTTGGTGGAATCTCATGTGGGACATCCTGCGGGAAGGCATTTGTCCATGTATCTGTACAAACTGGAGACCAGAGCATTACCTAGGGAAGAGGCAAAGCCAGTGGGCATATGAGGGCAGTCACGTCTGTGTGCAGCTGGCTGTTTTTCAGCTCCCTTTGGTGCTTTGAGGCATCTTGATGTGCCCGAGGAAGGGAGAGATTTGGTCAGCCGGAGATCTGCCCAAACTGCCAGCAAGCTCATTAATGTTTTCCTTCTCCTTTTGTTTCAGGGGGCAAAGGGGCTTAGTGCCTCTGAAACAAATGGAAAATGAAGACCATGGCCAGCCAGCCCTTCCCACAACCCATTGAGACCAACTCGAGGAGAGAGTGCAGCTGGGGAGGAAAAGCAAAGGGCAATCAGCAAATGGTCTCTAGCTCTTTCCCAGCCAGGGTGTCAGGACCGGAGGCTGGTCAGGGATGCTAGATGTGTGTCCCTGGTCCTAGGACTGTCCCATCTTCCCTCCCTCTTGGCTCTGGGAACCAGAGCTATTGTTTTTGCAGGATGATGTATATGAGACTGGAGCTATAGTTTATAGGAAGGTAGAAATGCACCACTTGGAGGCAGAAAGCCTCTTGCTGCAGCTTCCTAGCACTCCTGGTCCTCTCACTACCCCGTAGACCTCCAGCTGAAGCTCACAGGTTTCTTTTAGTTGATGGCTGCCTCTGATGTATCACATCATAAAGCTCTTTAAGCTCTCATCAGCCTCTTACTGCTTTTCTTCCATTAACTAGCTGTTTTCTCCCAGTGAGTGGAAAGGGCTCTGGTTTGCAGCCACCAGTGTAGGTGGGTGAGGTTAATCTTCAGGTGTGTAGGTAGGGTTAAAAACCTTTTCCTGAGCTCTCCTTGTAGGAGAACTTACCCCAGACTGTCCTTACCCTCAACTACAGGTGCTTCTGAAGCTCACAGCTCCCCAGATGCAGCATTAACCAAAGCAGCAAGAATGTTCTGGCATGGGAAGGGATCCCCGGGGCTGCTGGCAGCCCAGAGATGTGCAGGGCCTCTGGGCTGGATGGGGTGAGAGTCCTATACCCCAGGGTTTTAGTAAAGACCTTAGACTCACAGAATGGTGTTTGGGTTGGAGGATCCAGTTCCAACTCCCTGCCACAGGCAGGGACACCTCCCACTAGACCAGGTTGCTCCAAGCCCCATCCAGCCTGGCCTTGAACACTGCCAGGGATGGGGCAGCCACAGCTTCTCTGGGCAACCTGTGCCAGGGCCTCAGCACCCTCACAGGGAAGAGCTTCTGTCTAAGAGCTCATCTCAATCTCCCCTCTGTCAGGCTAAAGCCTTTCCCCCTTGTCCTGTTCCTTCAAAGCTTAGTAAAAAGTTTTCTCCATCTTTTGTATAATCCCCCTATTTACACTGAAAGGCCACAATAAGGTTTCCCACCATCTCTTTGCATCTCTAAGCAGCTGTAACAATGAGCCAACAACCAACCTGAGATCCATCCTATGTGTTTATAATGAACCCTGCTGATATCAGGCTATCAGTGTTTGCTCCATTTTCATATAATGTCTCCAAAGTTATGGCATGTTTTGAAAGTCATCTCCCTGACTGCTGTGCCGTGTTTTAATTAATGGGGATCTAGAGGGAACAGGCTGAAGGCAGCATAGGCACTGTAGGGTGGGTAAATGCAGTGCAGCGCCAGCCATAGGTGTGTTTCCTACCTTTCTCTAGTTGAATTTGTGTATTTGCTACGAGCTTCACTGTGTATATGTAAGTTTTGTTCTCAGGCAGACCTCAAAATAAACTGGTTTTACAGTAAGCGATGTGCTTCCTCCTCTTGTCTCTTTGCTGTGTGCCTGATGTGGTAGCAGGGGTACCCCTGGGACATGTAGAGGGCTCGTCATGTGTCAGGCCTGGGCTCTTCCCTTTGCAGCCTCTCCAGTAACATGCCAGGGACTGGGGCTGCACAGGTCTGTGTGAACTGAGAGGTGTTTCAGTCCTGGCATGTGCCAGCATCTCATGGTTGAGGAGGGAAAACATGGGATCTGCCCTGGTTCTACCACTGGGCTCTTGAAAATGCACTGCTCACTTCATCACCTGCCTTCCCCCATTCCTTTTTCAGTACACATTGTCCCTGAGGAACCCAAGGAGACAGACCTCATCCTAGAAGAGATTGATGGTGGCTGGAGTAATGAAGCCATGTGCGAGATGATGGCCTGGGATGCCGAGGCTGAGATGGTGGCAGATACTCCTTCCCTTCTCCCCATACAGGAGGAACCTCAGGAAGATGAAAATAGGTAGGAAGGCAAAGGGAGAGGCTGTTGATGGGCAGCTGTACATGCTTTCTGACCACCAGCATCATGGCCATGGGAGGGGATGAGCATATCCCTGGGTATCCCTCCTTGCCAGTACTGGTGGTGGAGCTCACAGCAGGCAGCTGAGGTGCCTGTTTCCAAAGACAGGGGCATCAGAAGGACCCAAAAGGTGTTTCAACAAATGGCCTTTCCTTCTGGTGCTGAGATTTGGGTTGGGGCAGGCAGTGACAGAGCTGGGAATGCGATGCTTCACTTTGCGCGGCAGAGGACAGCTAAAGGATGCTCTTAAAATCATAGAATCACAGACTCGCAGCGTGGTTTGGGTTGGAAGGGACCTTAAAGCTCAACCAGTTCCAACCCCTGCCATGGGCAGGGACACCTTCCACTAGAGCAGGTCATTCCAAGCCCCATTCAGCCTGGCCTTGAACACTGCCAGGGATGGGGCAGCCACAGCTTCTCTGGGCAACCTGTGCCAGGGCCTCAGCACCCTCACAGGGAAGAACTTCTGCCTAAGAGCTCATCTCAGTCTCCCCTCTGTCAGGTTAAAGCCATTGCCCTTTGTTCTGTCCCTACAGGCCCTTTTCCAAAGCCCCCCTCCAGGTTTCTTGTATCCCCTTTAGGCACTGGAGCTGCTCTAAGGTCTCCCCTTGAGGAGCCTTCTCTTCCCCAGGCTGAACCAGCCCAGCTCTCTCAGCCTGGCTCCAGGCAGAGCAGATCCAGCCCCTGGTCATCCTTGTGGCCTCCTCTGGACTTGTTCCAACAGCTCCATATGCCTTTTGCGCTGGGGGCCCAAGAGCTGAAATTTTGGACCTTGTTCCCATCAGTTGTGCATCCAACTGTCATGACATTTGGAAACAGAACTCTATATAATTCACCCTACTTCTTCCAAAACAAAACCCTGTCAAGTTCCTTCCAAGGGTTGGGCAATGTTTTCAAATCTGGGATCAAGCTGCATTGCAGCAGGGGAATGAGAGGTGGCCATGCATGCTTCCCAAGGGCTTGGGAGCCCCCTAAGTGCTCCCAGAGCCTAGAGCACTTGTGGGGAAAGATATGCAGTGGTCTCCATCTCCAGCATGGGCAATGATCAACTGCACTAAGCACAAGCCAGAACTTCTGCTCTGGTTCCCCCTTCTGACCAGCTGGTCCAGGGTCACCATCTCAGCCAGGCTGTCCCTTCTCCCCTGAAGGACCACGAGGACCAGGACGACCAGTATCACCTACTGGTCCAGGTGGGTCAGGCAGGACAGGATTAACAGGAGGCTCCTCAATGTCTTTTGGTCCTGAAACTCCTGATGTTCCTGGGAATCCAGGGAGGCCTGGTTCTCCCCTCTGATTCCTTTGGGTCTAGCAGGCCCTGGGAATCCATAAATTCCTGAAAGACCAAGAAACACTGGACAGGTTATAAAGATGTTTTTCAGACTTCTTTCCCTTTAGTATAGGAGTTTGTGAAGCTGTGGACTACAGCATGTCCTGTGCTGGAGGGTGGATTTTGGTGTTGATACAGGGAGGTTTTGGTCAAAACCAGCAACAAGTGACCCCTAAGCATATCCTGTCCCCATGCTGCAGGGGGAATTCAATAGCTCAAGGACTCTGGTTTTCCATTCCCAAACTTTTTCTCATTCTTTCTCCCACCAGCATTGGGCTGCAGACACTAACAGGCTGTGAGCGCTATATGCCCAGAGTACCCAGCTGTGCCCACCCCCCAGATGCTGCCTGGTGGGTGCAGGGACTGCATGTCTGGGCTGCAGTGCTCCTCTTGCAAGGTTCAGACACACTTTTTGGATTTTGCCTAATGAGTTTCTCTTTCCCAGGGTGTGGTTGTGCTCCCTGAGTGCTGGTGAGGGGGAAGAGGAAACGGAGCAGGATGGGGAGGAAGAGGAGGAGGAGGAGGGGAAAAAGGAGGAGGAGTTGAAGGACAGTGCAGGGTAAGTGGCTCCTGTTGCCTTGATGGCTTTGTTGGGATGAACGTGACTGCAGTTGTTCAGCTGCATTCACAAGCTGGAGAGGCTGAAACACCCGAGGATGAGGGAAGTGACCCAGCCTCGGGGGGGAACTGAGGATGCTCTTGGGAGGAGTGATGCATTCAGGAGATGTGTTTTCAGAAGGGATGAATTACGGAGGGATGCATTTGGGAGGAGGGATGCGTTTGGGAGGAGGGATGCGTTTGGGAGGAGGGATGCGTTTGGGAGGAGGGATGCGTTTGGGAAGGGTGTGTTAGGGAGGGATGTGTTTGAGAGGAAGGATGCATTCAGGAGCTGTGTGTTCGGAAGGAATGTGTTTAGGACAGATGCGGTCAGGAGGGATGCATCCAGGAGGGACGTGTTCAGGGGGGATGCATCCAGGAGGGATGTGTTCAGAATGGATGCATTAGGATGGTTGTTTTCAGCATTCAGGAGGGATGCCTTCACCAACAGGCTTGCTCTGGGCTTGCCGCTGATGCGGCACCTGGTGCTGGGCGAGTGTCTCCTGGTGACACAGGCTCTGTCTACATCACCTGTAGCAACCATAGCCCCAGATATCCCCTCCCATGGGTCTGAGCAGGAACTCGGTTTGTTCCTTCCTTGGGAGCACCCAGCTCCTGGAGATGGTCCATGTGATTTAAAAGCACATCCATTAGTCTAGGGCAGTCGGGATGATTATGGAGTTTATGGAGCTGAATTTAAAGATAGGATTATGTGTTGTGCCTGCAAATGCTTCCTGATACAAGCAGGTATAAGTTTACAGTTTTTTTCTGTTGTAGAAAACAGCCCAGTTATTGCCAGTGGTTGTAGGTAGTGACTTTTGTCTAGATGGTATTTCAAAAAACCTTTCCACTTAGTTTAGTGGTTCACTTTGATTTCAGATGAGATAAACATTTAGGGATTTGTTACCTAGTGCTACAAAATTATTCTCTGTTAATTCCTCAGAAAGAGCTGAAAACACTCAACTAGTCATTGTTAAACCCGTATCTTTATGTTTCTTCATAATCTGTTCCTAGAGCTCCACTGGAGATGCTTGATCTTCAGTTGCTGGGTGAATGAGATGCTGCTCCATCCCTCGCTGTGTTTGTTCTTGGGAAAAGAGAGACACTGGCTGGTTTTCTAGGTTAGGATAAAAGGCTTGTGATTGCATTTGAAGGGAACATATTTAAATAAAAATTAGGGGGAGGGGGATTATTAAAAATGATTTTAAAAAGACCTTGGAAAATAACAGCTTTTCAAGGCAATGGAGATAAAAGAGAAAAGGAGCCACTGCTTGTTTACATACCTCTTCTGATTTAGGGCCTGCAAAGGATGCAGGAAGATGTTTCTTTGGGTTTTTCAATTTTCCTGCATTTAGCTGTCTTACTATATTTTCATTATCCCCAATCCCTGCTTTGCATTTCTCTCCAGGGAAGAGCACATCAGGAGATAAACACACAGAACAATGTGATGAGGCTTGGGATTTTTTTTCAGTTACAGTTGTATTAAACTGCTGAAATCTACTTTGTGAGCCCCCTTTGCAGAATGGTGGAGCTGTGGTCTGCATTTGCTGCAGGAGGAAAATGAGGATTATGTATCCTGGTAGTGTCTTGCATAGGCAGTCTTGGGGTTCAGATGGTGCTTGCAAGGCAGTCCTGCCTTGAAATCAGGCTCTCAGCTTTTTACGTGGCAGATCTTCATTATATGAGAAATCATTCTGCACAGCAGGAGGAACATACTGCCTGTACTTTTCTGCATACGTGATCTTTCCTGATGCATCTGCAATGCCCTGCACTATTTATGCACATCTCATCTGGTCTCCCATGTACTATGTTTTCCAAGTCCTAACCTAAGCAGCAATATTTTGAGTACCATCTTTGTATTAAATGAAGATTTCTGTGGTATTGTCCACCTGCAAATGATGCCCATGGTGCCCCCCAAAACTGGGAGCACCCCGCATCAACCCCATGGATGGGATGCCCCATCTGCAACATGCCCAACCTTGGAAAAGGCAGAAGCGAGGGCACTTGTCTCTGCTTGATGTCTTCCAGACTCCTGCTCCTATCACCTTGTCTCACTGCTGAGGAGGATGTGGAGGAGGTCTACTTTGCAGAGGAGGCCTTCAGGACTGAGCAGCTGGAAGAAGCTGAGATAAGTGATCTCGAAGGTGCTTTTATACAGGTACAGCATCACTCCCTGCCTGGGCTCAGGTCTGCAATAAACTCTTGCTGCCTGGTGTTTGCCAAGGTCTCACAGCTTGCCTGGAGGAACGCGGTGTCCTGGTGAGGAACAGGGAGAGGAATGGGCCCTGGAAATGTTTCCCACCAGGACATCACCATCTCTGATCCTGAGACAGCAGCAGTACCTGTTCACCAAGGGAGGGGTGCTTTCACCCTGGAATGGTGGTGCTGAACAACAAGCTGAGAGGCTGGAGAATGACAGCGGGAGGGTGAGGGAGATACGGGGCAACAATCGAGATGCAAAGTCTGCTCTCTTACAGAGCAGCTCTTGCTCGGCTTAAAAAGGCTCTTTTCATTTTGAAGGTAGAAGAGGAGACAACTGAAGCTGCTGAAACCGATGCTGAAGGTATATTATATAGCAGCTTAAAGGCAAATTAGGATGACTCGAAGCAGGCAATGCAAAGCCCAGTGAGGAGGAAATCCCACTGCTCCCTCCTCAGGCAGCTGAGTCTCTGCAGCATGGCCTGTGTCGGGCAACAGGGCTTTCCATGGGCTTAAAGCATCACATGGGCACCGCGTGATGGCAATGTTGTTAGCAGCTGGAGCCAGCTCTGGAAGGCTGGTGCTTACATGGTACTTAGTCTTGATTAAGTAATATCTGATGTGAAGGAAGAGTATCTCCTTCAGCTGGAAAACTTAGAGGGGGATAAAAAGGATTTTCTCTACCACTTTACTCAATTTAGGAAGTAACCAGTGGCTTAAAGTGTGTTTTCATAGTAAGGAGGTAAGGGGTTGGTCATGAAAATGGGGTGGTGAACTCCTATCACAGCCTGAGCAAGCACAGAAAGGTCCTGGCACAAGTTCACTGACACCAGGGAAGTTACACAAGGGATGGCTTGACCCGAGCCCTGGAACAGCCTGGAGATTCCTCTGCTCGTGCAGACCTTGCAGAACCTCCTGCTTTTGCAGCAGTGCTAGAAAAGCTCATGGTAGGATGCTCACCACCACTGTCCTATGCCATCAACATCTGTGAGCAGCAGGCAGCAATAACCTCCCACAGGCCTACATTTCTCTCCCCTGACATAACCGTCTTGTCTCAAACCACTTTGTGTTTTATTGCAGCTTCAGATGCCTTGTCCCTTGCTTGAAGCACCTAGGCACCTAGCAGCATGGCCAGGCGTGCCAGAGACGTCGAGCTAGATCAGCTGGTGCACGACAAGCCGCTGGCTGTGGGGGATTCCTCCCCTCCCGGCCGCGGTGAGCTAGAGCAGCTCCCCAATGTCCCCAGCTACCGAGCCACCGCTGCCTCCTGCATCCCAGCCTTTGTTGCCAGCAAGCCCAAGGCTGCAGCTGTCAAGCCCAACTTTTGCCATGAGGAGCAACCTCCCCTAGGTATTAGAGATGTTGGCTTTGAAGATGAGCTTGCATAGCTTGAGGGGGCAAGGAGGTATTCCTGTAGTACTTGCTTTTTGGTGAAGAAACATAGTCAAAGCTCACTTAATGTTGCAGCACAGAAGCGGGATAATAGAATTCATGCTTTTTCTGCTTCTGCTTCATCACTATGTGCCTTTCCAGCTAACCCCTAGAGGGCATTTGCAGATACCCATAAATGACGTGTTATACTTTTGAATTTGCTTGGCCAAAAATTCTCCTGAAGGAAATGCTGGCAGAGGGTTAAAGATCTGCTGAATGCAGAGTTTTCTCCTTAGCATCCATGCAACCCACTCTTACTAAGAGGACAGCAGGATGGAGGTTTGCTCTTCATGGCTTAACCCAGAAGTACAAATTCTGTAGCTTTGCTTTGCCTTGTTTTAATCAGCGAGCCAAATTCCGCAGCTTTTCCTTACATGCAATATGATTTTAACTTTGAACCCGAAATAGGTCTTTGTGATTTGGTAGAACTGTGCTCTGATCCACTGGTCCCATATTGTGTGGGACAGGAGGGGATGCGTGGGGTCTTTCAGATGTGTGAACCCCCCCTCCCCCCTGAAGGAATCCTGAAGAAACTCACTGTATTTGGTTGTATAGCTAAGAAAAGAGATGACATTTTGCAGTCTGGCTGGCTGTGGGGTCTGGCCAAGATAACCCCCAGCACCGTTTCCCCCTCAGGCAATTGGTATCTCTCTTTTCCCCACTATAAACATCCAACCTTCCTTCTTCTAAACCTGCAGGTTAGAAGCAGATATCACCTCTGCAAAAGAGAGACCATAAGTGCTTATTTATATAGTCCCTTATTCTGCATGAAAAGCAAATGCTCATGTAATTAGGAGCTTGCATGATCCATATGTTTATGTTCAGAAGACCCCGGAGGGAGGTTTGCAACTGGAAATCCTGGGTTCCTGTCTGACACCTGCAGCTGGTAATCCTTGTCTCCATCGTGTTCCAAATCATGGGAACCCAATGCTTGAACAGAGTAGTTACAATCACTGCAAGCTGGGTAAGCAGAAGGGGAGCAAGTGGGGGAAAGGATAGAGAAATGCTAGAAAGCACTAGGAGAAAGGAGTGCCAGTTGAGAAGGGAATGGGGGGAAAGGAGAGGCCTTCTGGAATGTTGTGAGGTTTGGAGGCAGCTCCATGGAGGCAATGGGCTTTGGGGGTTCTGGGCCTGCACCCTTCTCACCTGCCATTATTGTCCTTCTTCACGGGCCAGGTAATTACCCCACTGTGGACATCAAGAATGTGGACAGTAGAAGTAACACTGTAGAGGACAATGGGAGCCGCTTACCAGTGCCCACCGCTGCCAGTAACATGCTGGCGGTGCCCAGAGTGGCTCCAGCATCCCCCAGGTATGGCTCTGCCCCGACACATGGGTGGGTCCCGGGGCTTTAACTCCTGAACAATGCCAGTGCAGGAGATTTCGTACAACTGTATGGAGCAGCCCGCTCCTGGCCGGTTTGGACAGTAAGCCCTGTCTGTGTGTCCTCCTGGAGGTGGGCTCGATCCCCAGCCTGTGGTCAGATCCCATTTTTGTCCCACACATCTGTGCTCCCAAATTCATAGTGCAGAGGGTCTGTGTGCTGCCTATGGCCCTTCGTCATAAATCCCAACACTTATCTCCTTCTATGTTTCCTGGAAAAAATTGCAGCATATCCCCTTTAGGTTTGTGCCTTCAGATCAAGGATACTCAGAGAGGTGAAGGATTAATGAATAGGGCAGGGTATTCTTCTGAGATGGAGAAGTCCACCAGGTGAGGCTGTGTAAGTCCTCTCTCCCTGGGATGTGTGACTTTGCTGCAGATATTCATCTACCTCTGAATCAGGATCAAGGTACTGGCTTTCTGTTATGGCTTCAACCAGCATAGAAAATAGACAATTCATATTAACACCCATGTCATGCATCCCAGAACATCTTGGGCATCTTTGGAGCCCATGATCCAGCAACCCAGAGGCACAACCTTAGTTTATTTAAAACCACTTGCCTATGTACAATTCTGTCCCCAGCATACTTTTTTTATTAAGTCTTTTATCAAGGTCTCATTGTGGCCTTTTGATATGTAAGGGAAGGCTTATAAGAAAGATGGAGAAAGACTTTTGACAAGGCCTGTAGGATCGAGACAAGGGGGAATGGCTTTAACCTGACAGAGGGGAGGTTGGGTCTTCAAAGAAACTTTCTATGCTCCTATGGTTCCCCACAGAGCCATTTTTTTGGAGCACCTCAGTTCTCTCATGCTATTTTCTACCAGTTTCTTAAAGCAGGTTGTATATTTGCAATTACATGTATGAGCACATGAAACTTTCTGCTGTGCCTCTAGGTAGTATCTCTCAAGACAACACTGGAGGTCCCTTCCTTGAGCTGGAGATGTTTAAAAGCAATCACCTCCTATTTTGCTACATCAAAAAGTAAAATTTCAGCCTTCTGAACCAGAAGGAAATGCTTGCCTTCTTGGGGATGTTTGTTGTCTTTTACATCCATTAATCTGAAGCAAAAAGAGGCATCTTTTCCCACATGGATGTTGACACATAAAACTTTGCATGTACTTGGAGGGCAACCACATGAGCTCTGTGGCCTATGGGGAGTCATGCCACAGGCCAGGAGGGAGGTGGCGTTACCCTTTCTGCAGGGTCCTCATTATAGAGCAAGAGGCCATTAAGCTGTCGATGTAGGCATCTTGGGCTTGCTTGTGGATGATGATGGGCAATGGGGCAGCATGATGCCTCAATGGGACAGAGCCAGGGGGAGAGTGGCTGGAGACCGATGAGAGGTGATGGATGATGTCCTAACAACATCACAGATCTTAGCAGGACTTTTAAATTATGTGGGTTTGGGAACCGCTCCATCCATGTCTGAGGGTGCTTTGACATGGGGGTTGGGCTTGTTCATCTGCTCCCCTTCCCAGCAGGGCATGCCCAAGAGCAGGTGAGGTTGGAGATGGGTGGGTTCATAACATCCAGCTTTCTTCAGGAGATCTGTGGTGGCAGGATGACCTCCCTCAGGATCCTGCTTGCACCTGCTTCACGTGCACGCTGAGCCATTTTGCACCAGCATCAGTGAGATCCTGGTTAATTTAGAGCAGCTGTTGTGGTGGCAGAAGACAATTTCTGTTGTTGCAGTTACAACTCTGGACTTGGCTGCAGGCTGCAGTCCAGATTTTTGCCATGATTGTCACCTTCACATCCACCTCTTCCTTCTGCCACTTTGATCACCCACAATTAAGGAAGTTGTCCCTGAAAGCTGTCTGTACCAAAGGGAGCCACCAGCTGTGTTAGCACACATCTTCCAGGAAGACATCAGCTGCCACTGCCTCAGCGTCAGCAAGACAATGTTCATAGGGCTCCTTGTGAACCTCTTGAAGCCGCTCTCAGCAAGTTGAACTTTACACTTGGCTTTGGAGGTATCAGCAGCAATTGAAGGGTCCATGTTATGTACCTGCTGTTCTGCAATTCACTTTGTCTTGGGGATTTCAGGTCCTACGGAGCCATCTCAGAGCTAGGCAGTGTCCCCAGAACCTTCTCTTTTTTCCAGTTTAATTTCCTTGCTCCACCTTACTGCTATTGCATTTCCCTTGCCCTCTTCTCAAAGTACAGTGGTGTGATGGTGCAGCAGAGGGGACAAGTACAGACTGGTGCCTGTCTTCTGTGCATCTTGCTGGGTGCCCAAAATGGGTTGAAAAATGGTCTGCATGGTTCCCAGGAAGAAACAGGGGTTTAGCAGCAAAAGAGCAGAGTAGTTTGCTCTCATTTACTTCAGGCAATGCCAAACAATGGGGGAACACTGACCCCAGTTGGAGAAGGGAAAGTGGAAAATAGATGAGACCTGGGAGGAGGAAGAGGAGCTGGATGAGGATGGGGGAGAATCTAAGCCTCAGCTGCTGTGTTTGTGACCACAGGAGGAAGCTGCTGGCCCCTGAGGATGGTCTGGAGGAGGGACCCATGAGCCAGTCCCCAAACCAAGCACTGCTGGGCTGTGATGAGAAGCAGAAGGAAAGGTGTGTCGTGGGGCTGAGAGGCTTCTGATCAGCCCCAGGGGTTCAGATCCCAGTGCTCTGATGGAAACCGCAAAGACCCTAGGAGTCCTGGGATATCAAAGGGAGAGGGAGCTGCCTTCTCTGGGAAGTAAAGGCTTGGGGAAGGCCTACACCTCCTCATAGAGCAGGGATTTTCTTTCTTCCTGAGAAGAAATCATTGTGCCACGTAACACAATGAACCAGCCTGGAGCTACAGCAAGCAGGCTTATTTCTGTCCTCCCTCTTAGTGTTGGTCCTTGGCCATGCTAGGTGAGCATCCTGGTTTGAATCAATCATAGTATCATGGAATCCTCGAATTGTGTGGGTTGGAAGCCCATCCAGTTCCAATCCCCTGCCACAGGCAGGGACACCTTCCACTACACCAGGTTGCTTCAAGCCCCATCCAACCTGGCCTTGAATACTGCCAGGGATAGAGCACTCACAACCTGGTTTTAATAAAGAGGCTGAAAAGAGACAATACAGTTTGTAAATTCAGGGGCTTGGTGCGTATTTTCATCTCGTAGTTCTTCCAAAATCATCCTCTCCTAATCAAATGCAATCCAGCATGGGATCTTGGTGCTTC
The DNA here is from genome assembly GCF_033815535.1 of Pezoporus flaviventris. Taxonomy (NCBI): domain Eukaryota; kingdom Metazoa; phylum Chordata; class Aves; order Psittaciformes; family Psittacidae; genus Pezoporus; species Pezoporus flaviventris. Next base: position 1,701,481 of record NW_026892552.1, on the reverse strand, counting down.
TTAAGTCCTTCTGAGGGCGAGAATGAAGTTTGGGGTGGTGCTGTTTGACAGCATCTTACTGAAACCACCTTAGCTTGTGTTCTTCTGATCACACAATAATCAAATAAATATGGGTAAATCCTAAACCAGAATCCTGTAGGTTAAAAATGGGTCATGAACCTGCCCTTGACCTTTCCTACCTACATGAGATGCCTGGTGGTTTGCCCACAGCCTGCCCGAGCGCATTGGTTCAGCCACAAGCCTGAGCAGTGCTGTCATCAACAACCGGCTCCAGGAGCTGGTGAGGCTCTTCAAGGAGAGGACCGAGAAGGTGAAGGAAAAGCTGACCGACCCCGACATCACCTCAGATGAAGAGAGCCCAATGGCATGTGAGTTCGAGTGGGGCTTAGTCCCCACACATGCTGTGTTTTAACCTTTTTAACAGGTTAACACATTGCAGCAAGAAGGTTTTCTGCTCTTTCAAATAACTGTGTGGCCTCTCCCAGCTCCCGCCAAGCCGGCACTGCCAGCAGCACGAGTCCCTCCCCCAGGAGCGCAGCCAGAGGGGGAGAAGGTGGCAGAAGAGGAGCACTACTGCGAGATGCTGTGCTGCACGTTCAAGTACCGGCCCTGGCTGGACCTCCTGAGAAACTACCAGTTCCCCAGCAGCATTGACCCACTCACGAGTGAGTGATGGAGCGCAGCCACTGGGCTGGTGGGGCAGCCAGAAAGGGTGAGGAGGGGAGGAGGTGTGAGAGATGAGACCTTGTAGAGCAGGAAGGTCAACTAAGCAAGGACCAACTTACAAATGTCTGCTAAAATCCAGTCTTAAATTCCCCTGCAAGGCACAGGCTTTCCTAAATACTTCCCCTTAGTTATAGGTGTCAGGAGCATGAGCAGGCAGAGAAGGAGCAGCAGCTTTCTGCTGCTTTTCAGGCTTTTTATTAGGCAAACACTGTCCTTGTGGTGTGGACATCCAAAATAAAACTAAAAATCACAACAGAAAAATCCACTGTCTGGGGACACCCCACAGGAGCTGAGCTCCTTCCAGGGTCTTTGCTGTTTCCCAACCATTTCACAGCTCTCAGGCTCTGGCAGGTGGCCATGTGCTCAGCACAGCCTGAGGAGGGAAAGAAAATCAAGAAAGTCAAGAGCAAAGCAAAAGAAAACCTACTTGATTCAGCAAAATTAGAAAAGGCTTTGTGGCAAAAAGCAGTGTGCTCTGCAGCTGGTGGTATTCACTTTGCATCTAGAGCCCAGCTCACTTGAAATTAAATGCTGTCAGTATTCAATAGAGACCTCTTGCAGGTTTCCCTGTGGCACTTGGGGCAGGACAAGGGGATGAAAAGCCCTTTGTGTACCGGTTTCCCATAGATGATGGACACCGGCCCCACTAATTGCAATGTGATTCCTGTCCACAGATCTGATGTACGTGCTGTGGTTGTTCTTTGTTGTCATGGCCTGGAACTGGAACTGCTGGCTGATCCCTGTCCGGTGGGCTTTCCCCTACCAGACGCCAGCAAACATCCACTGCTGGCTGTTCATCGACTACCTCTGTGACCTCATCTATCTGCTTGACATCCTCGTCTTTCAGACCCGGCTGCAGTTTGTCCGTGGGGGAGATATAATAGTGAGTGGCAGGGCTGCATCCCAGTGCTGGGGACCGGCTGGGGGGACCCTTATCGCCCTGACCAACATGGGTGCTGCTGCTCCATGATCTCTGAGTCAAGCTTTCCCACCAGGGCTCTGTCTACCCTTGGAGGACTGCAAGCATCTCTCCTGCCACGTAGTGGATAAGCTGGAAGAATTTTTTTGCCCTAAAGTCAAAAAGTCATTTTTGCTCTGAAGTCAACACCAGCCTATCTAGAAAGCATGTGAGGTCCATGGCATCCCCATTCCTTTGTAGGAATGCTTAGAGGATGCTGCTCCATGGAGCAGTGCTCCCAACAGTGTGGTGCTAACCGTGAGCAGATGGCATGATAAATGTGTTTCATACAAAGGAGCACAGCTAGGCAGAATGCATTAGCAACATGACAAAAGCGATTGCAATCTGAATGCACAGATCACGCACCAGAGATAAGTGAAAGCCCCTGAATCCATTTCCATACCCAATTAAATAAGCTGGGAAAAATCAGACCTTCAGGGTACAGCCTTCCCATGGCCCACAGCAATGGTCAGACTTGTAAATCTGATCTGCATTGTGATGTACTTTCTCTGGGATGCAAAATGAGCATGGGATGTCCCAAGGTGGGATGGGAAGCTGGTATACAGCCAGGTCTTCTCTTGGCATGGCCAGGATGGTCATGCCTGGCTTTCCTCTACTGCTCCTCTTGCTCTGCTCCCTTTCCTGGGCACAAAGGGAACATCTTCCCTGTTGCAGAAGAGAAAAAGTCAGGCATGACCATGTTGGCCACAACTTTCCTTTCTGTAAGCAATGATTAACGTTGCTCTCTCTCTCCTTCCTCTGCCCAACCAGAGTGATAAAAAGGCCATGAAGGAGAACTACCTGCGATCACAACGCTTTAAGGTTCGATGTCATTTTACATACAAATCTGAATCTTCAGTGTGAACAGTGGCTTGCAGCTCCCCCCCCAACCATGTCTGAGGGTCCTCACAGGGGTTCCTCTTTTTGTGTGGGTTTCAGATGGATATGGTGTGCCTCCTGCCCCTGGATTTCTTCTACTTCAAAGTTGGTGTCAACCCACTCCTGCGCTTTCCTCGCTGTCTGAAGGTAAGTCTGAGCTTACAAAACCAGGCAGAACACCAGCTGCAGTGGATGTAGAGTACCATGCTGATAGGGGTAAGCTGTGGCTTGCTACAGTCATAGATGATCGCAAGAGGGTTGTGAAATGGATGGAAAGTCTTGTCCCAACAGCTTTTGTGGAGCTGTTGGTCAAACACTTCTTTCCAATCCTAAAACATGCTCACATGTGAGTAGAGGGGGACTCAGATGGAACCAAATCTGTTTGTGGCAGTTCAAGCTGCAGAGGGACTGCAGGAGGTGGGAGTGGGGTCTTACAGAAATGTAACTCTCCTGGTGGGGGTCACAAGAAGATGGAGCACGCTGAAGCATGCTGCTTTCCTTCTCCAGTACATGGCCTTCTTCGAGTTCAACAACCGCCTGGAGGCTATCCTGACCAAGGCATACATCTACAGGTGAGGGAAAGAGAGGGAGGAAGAGACTGTGGAGTTGTTGTTTGCTATTGGGAAAAAAGGCTTGCTTTGGTGTGCACCCGTTCTGGGTTCCTGATTTATTTTCCCGCTATCCCTGAATGTCCCTAGCTGATATAGGTGTTACTTGATGCAGGCAGGACGTGGGGTCCTGGAGCTGTGTGGGTAGGATTCCCTGTGACTGGGTTGCTAATGGTGAAAAGCAGCCACCAGTGGACAAGCTGCTTTTTCTGCAACCTGTGGTGCTGCAGGAGGGAGCAGCAGGGCTGCACACCCGAGTACTCTGTGGTTCCTGCACTCGGCTCATCGCTTAGAAGCTCCTTGTGATGCTGGGGGTGTTCTGACATGTTTCCCAGCAGACACTGTATCACGTCCCTTCCTGTTCTCTTCTTTTTTGTTTGTTTTGCAGAGTGATTCGGACCACAGCCTATTTACTGTACAGCTTGCATGTGAACTCCTGCCTCTATTACTGGGCATCAGCCTATGAAGGACTGGGCTCTACCACCTGGGTCTATGACGGGGAAGGAAACAGGTACCAGCCAGGGCTTGGGTCCTCACATAGCACAGATTGCTGTGATGAGCTGGAGTAAGAAGGGAGGTGTTTGGATGCAGCTGGCTTCATAAAAAAAAAAAACAACAAAGAAATGGGTTGCAGGTACCAGGTGATGTGGAGCCAGGGAGAATGATGGGGACAGGAAGGGTGGGATGTGCAGTAATATAAAATGCTGCAAGATAAAGAGGCGGCAGTTAGGCTGAGATAGGAGACAATGGCAGGTTGAAAAGACTGAAAAACTGAGAACCTGATGCTGGGAAGCAAGAGAATGATCCCTGGCTGAGCAGGATGTGAGGGACAGATCTGCTCCTGTTGACCTGCTGCCAGGCTTAACGCTGTGTGTCCTTGGTGCCCTGTGTCAAGCCCTCAGACAAGACCATCGCTCTCATCCCCAGGGTGTGAGACAGGGACAGTGGCCACCCCTCACCATGGCATTTCCAAGATATGCATATTAAAGGTCTGTTGTGTTGTGAGTGATGGGTGCCACAGGAAGAGCACTTAGCTCATGAGCTGAGCACCACCTCATAGCAAATGCCTACACTGACTGTTACACAACACAGGCATAATATGATCCTGAGTAACATTCAAATGAGAGTTTCCTGCAAAAAGGCATGGGCAAGTGCATTACAGACTTACTGCGAGGTGTGGGTGTAGTTGGGGACAAGTGACTGTCACCCCTGCAGCCCTAGTAAGGGTGTTGCCTTCCCTTCAAGCACTCAGCTCAACATGTTAACGTTGCTGTTATATAGCTATTTGGTATGATATACACATCTGTATCTATCTCTAAGTGCAACTATAGCATCCAAGGGAGTGCCCAAGACCAGTGAATCAAGATTCCACTTGACACCTCTGGAGTCCCATGCCAACAAGTTGCTCACAAATTCTTTCCCCCTCCCCCGCCTCTTTCTAAAAGTGTAAACGTTGCTGAAAAAATGTTGCTGGTTTATGGTAGTGGAGCTGTAAGAGCAGAGAATGGGAGTAGCCAGAGCAGCTGAGCCTCCCATTCTGAGGTTTCTGGAGGGGTCCCTACATGCTCCTGCTCCTGTAGCATCTGCAGAAGCACCTGTGGGTGTGGTGGAGAGTTTGCAGCCCCTTGATTTTCCCCTTGTCACCCGTAATTACTCTCAGCAGGCTCTGGCTTGCCATGGCCAGAGGATGTGAGCTCGGTAGTGAGGGGAGAAACAGGCCTTCATGCCAGAAATACCTTCAAAACTGCCTCCTCTTTTCCTCCCAGCTACATCCGCTGCTACTACTGGGCAGTCAAAACCCTCATCACCATTGGGGGCCTGCCGGACCCCAAGACACTGTTTGAGATCGTCTTCCAGCTGCTGAACTACTTCACGGGTGTCTTTGCTTTCTCCGTCATGATAGGGCAGGTGAGCAGGAGTCCCGGGGACTCCCAGCCTCCACTGGGGAAGGTTTTGGTGGGGTTGGTCCATAGGTTTGCGTCTCTGGGTTTGTTTTCCCCATCGAGGACCTGCTCAGCATCTGTGGAAGACAAAAAGGGTTTGGCAGATGCTGTTAGGACTCAGCAAACATGCTCTAGATTGCTTAACAGGCTGACAGGTAAGTGACAGCAACTAAAACATCTCTTCCACCTCTTCCTCCCATTCAGATGAGAGATGTGGTCGGTGCCGCTACCGCGGGGCAAACATACTATCGGAGCTGCATGGACAGTACCATTAAGTACATGAACTTCTACAAAATCCCCAAAACTGTTCAGAACAGGGTGAAAACGTGGTACGAGTACACATGGCATTCGCAAGGCATGCTAGGTGAGCTCCAGCTACTCCGAGGACCCACACATGCACTGCTGTTGCTGTACAGAGCTGAAATGTTACTGTCAAATAGCACTGTGGTCATGGGGAGGGGGTGGCTTATTTTACTCTTGTTTGCCCACCTATATAGTATCTAGGCTGCCATCAGGTTGTGCATCACCCATAGGGCACCAAGTCCAGCATCCCACCAGCTGGTCTCTGGGGAGTGGGCTGTGACTAGCAATTGCTGGCCAGAGAGTGTCTAACAGCAAACCCATAAGCCCACCTGAATAGTAATTCATAAAAACGCAGAATCATTCAGTTTCAACCCCCTGCTAAAGGCAGGGACACCTTCCACTAGACCACGTTTCTCCAAGTCCCTGGCCTTGAACACTGCCAGGGATGGGGCAGCCACAACTTCTCTGGGCAACCTCTGCCAGGGCCTCAGCACCCTCACAGGGAAAAAAAATTCCTTATATCTAACCTAAATCTCCCCTGTTTCAGTTTAAACCCTATCACTTGGGCCCTATCAGTGCAGTCCCTGATGAAGAGTCCCTCTCCACCGTCACTGTAGACCCCCTTCAGATACTGGAAGGCTGCTCTAAGGTCTCCCCTTAAGGAGCCTTGTCTTCCCCAGGCTGAACCAGCCCAGCTCTCTCAGCCTGTCTCCAGAGCAGAGCTGCTCCAGCCCTCGCAGCATCTCCATGGGCTCCTCTGGACTTGCTCCAACAGCTCCACGTCCCTCTTGTGTTGTTGTCCCAGAGCTGGATGCAGGACTGCAAGGGGGGGTGGGGGGTCTCCCCAGAGCACAGCAGAGGGGGAGAATCCCCTCCCTCGAGCTGCTGCTCATGCTCTGGGGATGCAGCCCAGGACACTGGGGGATCTGGGCTGAAGCGCACGCTGAAGCCAGGTCATGGGGAGCTTCTCATCACCCAACACCCCTAAGTTCTTCTCTGCAGAGCTGCTCTGCAGGATGTCTCTGCCCAACCTGTAGCTGTTCAGGCAGGACCGCTGCAACCACCATCCTGGCCAAGAAAGATGCAGCTTGGACTCATTGGTCTGTGTCCAAGAGCCATCATGGCAGAAATAACGTGAAGGGCAGCTCTCCATCACTCACTGGCTTTAGACCTGCAAGTTGCTTGGTTGGTAGAAGCCACAGAAGACCCTTCTGGGCAAGCCTGTTCCTGTCCTCTGCCACCAGAACATGGGCTGCTTTCCCACTGCCACACCAAGGGCATGATCTGGGATAAATGTGGGAAAGATCCAGTGTTCTGCTTTCTCCCACAGATGAGTCAGAGCTGCTGGTGCAGCTGCCAGACAAGATGAGGCTGGACATCGCTATTGATGTGAACTACAGCATCGTGAGCAAAGTGGCTCTCTTCCAGGTAGCTCCTGCAGCGTGGTTTCTGCCTGGCACAGCCTGCCATGCTGGCACAGACTAACCATGCTGCTGGCTTTGTTTCTGCTAAGGGCTGCGACAGGCAGATGATCTTTGACATGCTGAAGCGGCTCAGATCCGTGGTCTATCTGCCCAATGACTATGTGTGTAAGAAGGTAATGAGATGCTAAAATGCCTTCCAATCCCCAGTGTCATGGCTGGGCTATACAGGAGCACTAGCCTGCGCTAGGAGCAGTGCAGAGTGGGGGAAAGCAAGGAGGCCTGGCCCATCACCATGGCATTGAGCCACTTCACAGAGCAAAACCATCCTCCTTTGCAGCTGGTCTTGTGCAAAATCTGACCTCTTCTGCTGCAGCCATGAACACCAGGAGAGCAGGGAGAGATTTTGGGATGCTTAGATGAGGATGCTCAGGAGTGAGCACCATCAGGAAAAAGCATTTGGAGAGTTTGGAGAGGGCAGCATGGTCATGGGGGTTTCCAGCAAGACACAGGTTAGGGCACCCATAAATTCTCCCTGTTTGTGGGCACCCCACACAGCACCTATCTTCATTGCAGGGAGAAATTGGCCGTGAGATGTACATTATCCAGGCGGGACATGTGCAGGTGCTGGGGGGACCTGATGGCAAAACTGTGCTGGTGACTCTGAAACCTGGATCTGTGTTTGGAGAGATAAGGTGAGTGAAGCATTCCCATGGAGCCAGGGGAATACAGCTTGTGGGCTCTGGGTGAGGAAGGTGGGAAGTGGAGAGATCAGCAGCACCATAGTTAATCCCTGTGACTGAGAGCCACGAACACTGAGTAGTGTCTGCTACACAAATTACAGCTTGTTTTCTTGGATCTTGTATATTTTTGTGCTGTTTTCTGCCTGGAGAGTTAGTGACAGTAAGCAGAGGTTTATGGAGAGGTGGGAAAATAAGCAAGAAAACATATTTCCCTAAACCAGACCCCCATCCACCCATTTCCTGAGCATGTAAAGTCCTGCACTAATAGCACAGTGACAGAGGTTGCCTCCGTACAGCCCAGCAGACACCAGACTAGTGTAAAATGCCATATTTAAACCTTCAAAAAGGCAAATCCTTTTTTATATGGCTCTCCTTGCCAATGTTTCTATCACTGTTTAAAAATTGGGCTTGCAGTATTTCGTTGGGGGTGAAAATTAAACCTGAGTCCTCTGAACGACAGAGATCAAGACATGCAAAGGGAGATTTTCTTTAAGCCATGCTCAATAACAGCATTGACATCTCATTGTGTCTCTCTCAGCTTGCTGGCAGCAGGAGGGGGCAATCGCCGAACAGCAAACGTTATTGCTCATGGCTTCGCCAACCTTTTCATTTTGGATAAGAAGGACTTGAACGAGATTTTGGTGCATTATCCAGAGTCCCAGAAGCTGCTGAAAAAGAAAGCCAAGTGCGTGTTGAGCTGCTGCTTTCTAGCCCATGGGGTTTTCAAAGTAAAACAGAGAAGGAGTTTCAACATCACAGGGGTGATCTCTCTGTGTGCAAAGCCCTGGGAAAGCTCCTGCTGCAGGCATTAGGCATGAGTCCCAGGTGGAGAGTGGGGCTGGAGCTGCTACATCACAGCAAGGAGCCTGGAGATGCTCAGAGCCAGCCTAGCCCTGCTGCAAAGCATCCTTCCCATACCTAAAAGGGCTACAAGGCTGCTGAAGAGGGGCTTTGGACAAGGGCCTGTAGTGGCAGGACAAGGGGGAATGGCTTTAACCTGACAGAGGGGAGATTGAGATGAGATCTTAGGCAGAAGCTCTTCCCTGTGAGGGTGCTGAGGCCCTGGCACAGGTTGCCCAGAGAAGCTGTGGCTGCCCCATCCCTGGCAGTGTTCAAGGCCAGCTTGGACGGGGCTTGGAGCAACCTGGTCTAGTGGGAGGTGTCCCTGCCTGTGGCAGGGGTTGGAACTGGACGAGCTTTAAGGTCCCTTCCAACCCAAACCAATTTGATCCTATGGTGATTCTATGATTCACTGCTAAAAGTGAGTGCAACTTGGGAACAAACAATGTACATTCATTAAAAAATAAATTATTCATATACATAAAAATTTATAGTTTTAGAACCACTTAGATTTTTAGTCCCGCCTTCCTAAGTCATTAAAAAATAACTTTTTTTTTTTAAAAAGCCTGCTTTTTCTGCATTATAAAACCCAGCTAATATAACACATCCCCAGACTGAAATCATCTCTCTTTTTCCTTGATGTAGGAAAATGCTGAAAAGCAACAATAAACCCAAAGATGCGAAAGGAGTTCCTGGAGACTCGCTGATCATCCCGCCAAAACCTGACACCCCAAAGCTCTTCCAGGCTGCTCTGGCTGCAGCAGGGAGGATGGGGGGCAAAGGGCCGCTGGCACAGCTCCGCTGGAGGCTGAGGGAGCTGAAGGCAATGCAGGCGATGCAGGTCAGCATGGGGAGGATGAGTGTGGTCAAGGTGCCTTAAAGGAGTGAGCTCAGGTTATTGGGGTCTGAGGTGGTGTGGGCAGACAGGAAGGGGGGGGTTCAGCATCTCACACATGGCTTTGGGAGAATGCTGTTGTCCCACAGGGGGTTGTTTTGCAGCACAAAAGGGAAATACATTGACTTTTTGCCCAGCTATGCTAAGCCTTAGCCTAATTTCCAGCTGAGCTATAGCCACAGATGCACATATCTTCTGTGCCGCAGAGACAGAGCCAGTCATAGGGAACGGATGTGCTGGCAGGACAGGGGTGATGCTGGCATCCAGCACCCATAATATTTGACATTCAATCAATATTTGCAAAGCTCTGGCAGCACGGCAGTGGCAGAGCCCCCAGCAGCAGACACACTGGCCTGCCAGATCTGCAGGAGCTGCCTTGAAAAACCCCTTTGCTGGTTTGTCATAAGCAACCGAAAGAGAACATGGCCCTGCTCTATTTTTTTCTTTCCTTTCTTCCAAATGTCTCTTTTAAACTCGTAAAAGAGACTGTATCTCCATGCAGACCTTATTGTGGCTCTTATCAGCATGGAGTTACGAAGACTATCTGGGGTGTAAAGGGAGGTGAAAGAGCAGCTGATATGGAGCATGCTATGGCCTGGTAGATGCCCATACCCAGGTAGATGCTGAGCATATCTGCGCCTCTACAGAGGCTTCACACAACAGAGTGCTCAGCACTAACAACCAGTCGAAGGCAGCAATGAACAGTGGCACTGTGTGCTTCATGTGCTAGTGGCAACAAGATCCGTATTAGGAGCTAACCCTTCTAATGGGTTTAGGAGGACCCTGCTAGAAGGACACCCCTCTCTGTGGCACATCTGTTAGTAAGGTTTCTGAAGCTCCTCTCCAAAGGAGGCCTTAGGACAGGGCTGCTCACAGCAGTACTTCTGACAAGCTTTTGTGTAAATCAGCCGCCTAGGTGCTTCATGAGCAAAACAAGGTCAGGAGGTGTAGTAAAGCTTTGCTGCACTCATCTCTCAAGATGTGCAGGATAGATTTCAGCTGCCCTTGTCTCAGAGATCATACTTGGCAGCAAGCTGACATCCTGATGTGAGGTCCAGTGTGGTGAAGCTCCACAAAACACTGGCTTTGCACATCACTGATGCCATGGCTGTGGGAGTGGACAAGGGTCTGCTAAGCTTCATTCTGCCTTTCTCTTGTTTGTTTATTTCCTTGGATCACAGGATTCCAGATTAAGTCCAACCCCGCCAAAATCACCAGTGCATCAGAGGTCACCTGTCATCTCCCACAAAGTACGCACCCACCTGGGAGAAGAAATATTCTCTAAATCATCTGATAGTTTAGTCACTATTCGTGTGATTTCCACAGCACAAGAAGACGAAGAGATCCTTGCTGCTGAGATTTCAGGGCAAGAAGAGGAAAAAAAAGATAAATGAGAACCAAGCATGTCCTGAGGCAGGAGTTAGGAGCTGTAGCTGTAGGCTTCGCTAGGTGCTGCGGGTAGGATCTGCATTTCCTTTCAGCCTAGACCTTCACTCAATGTTGATAAAACCCTCTGCCATATGACCCAAAATCATACAAGGTTTCTGAGCTCTGAAACCTGAGCATCTTTATGAATATTCCCACTAAGCCTCAGGCCAGCCCTCTTGCTTCGAAATCCAGCCTTGCAGAGAGGGAGCCCTGAAGAAATTGCTTTTTATGGCTCTGGGTTGTTAATGAGTATTCAGGTGAAGCGTGAAGAATTCTTTGCCTCTGACAGCTGAGTCACAGCTTGGTCCAAAGCAACCAGGGGAGATAAACAACAAGGTTTCTCTCTTGGGCTTAAGGTAGTCAGGAGCAGATGGAGAGTGATTAATTCAAGAAGGATGTGGACTATGCTCACAGGCCGAGCACAGATCCACTGTCACAACACCACCGAGGTCTGTCCTTGTGTGCATGGACTGCAAGATGCTTGAGGGTCCCTGTGTGGTGCCAAGACTGCCTTGGGTTTCCTGTTGGGAAGAGGATTTCCTACCAACCATTCATCCCAGAGAGGAGATGGGCTCTCCATAGCTGGTGGCTGTTATGGAGAGATGTGATGAGTACCTTTCACGGATGGAAAAGCACAATCTTGGATGAGAAGGTGTTTCTGGAGATCACTGGGTTCCCATAGGTGCACCAGCTGGGAGGGATAAACTGAGTGCAGGAAAGGAGAAACCCTATTGGTTTACAGCTGGGTCAGGGAAGTGCAGTGCAGAATGTGCTCTCCTCTCTCAGCCAGTGTTTCAGAGTCAGGTCAGAGCCCATAGTGTGTAAGCAAGAGTGCACAAGTGTGCAGGTGGTCCCCTGCCTCATTGCTGAACCTCAGTGACCTACAATATCTCCAGCAGCCAATTTCCAGCCTTTTTGGTCACTTGGTTGACTCTTGGCCACATTTTCTGAGGAGAAGCCATGAAGAAGCAAGACTCTGGTCTTGCTCTTGACTGCAACAGGGCACTTGTGAAGGCACTTTCCCAAGGGTGCTGGATGGAAAGGTGAACACCTGGCTAGCAGCCAGCTTGCCCAGCTGACAGCTCAAGGTGTACAGTCTTCCCCCAGCACCATCAGTTCCCCATCTTCCTCAAACCCAGAACCAAGTGGAGCAAGCTTCCTGTGAGCTGAGAAGTGGCAAGAAGCGGTGAGTGAGACAGTGCCACCACACATGGGGATGATGCAGATCCACCCCAAGGTTTCACTGGCCACATCTCCAACTGGCACCGCTGGCTCTGTCAAGAGGAGCCTGTTTCCACCCTCTTGAGGAGAAGCAGGGGCAGATTTTGCCACAGGGAGCAGTCCCAGCACCACAGCTGAGGGAATTCCCAGCAAACACTATGAGTGTTTGCACCAGTGCTGCAAGTTCCACAGGTCGTTCCACGGAGCAGCCAGGGTGCTTGTGAAGCATTGGGTGATGTCTGTTCCCACCAGCAACCTGGGGCTGATCTTCACCTCCTTCAGGGTTCTCTTAAAAAGCTGTGTGCTTTTTTTGCCCTCCCTTGGAAAACAGATGGGTTTCTGTGTGGGAAGAAACCAGAATATATGTTAGTGCTAATTAACGCTAGCTTGCTGTCTTTTAAACAAATTTAATGAGCTCTAATACACTGCAGAAGGGTCTGAAGACATCACTGCCCTTCACATTGCAGGGGAGAACCTGGACTCACCCAAACCTCCCTAAATATTTTTCATCCTCAGTCATTTGCAAGTGGTTTCCTGCTGGGTAGAAGGTTTCAGTGCAAAATGCAAAGCTTTTTTTTTCCCCTCCCACTATATAAATATTTATATAATAAAAACAGGAAACCTGCAGAAGTTGAGCTGCTGTTCTGATTTGATATGGGTTAGAAAAAGTGTTTAAATAAATAGTAGGCTGTAATGGCTTTTATAATTCACTGTGTCTACAATAAACACCATGTAGATTACCATGCTTTTGCTGTGGCTTTATTTCAAAACTTCAGTTGTTTCCCATCATTCTGCTCCCTGTGGAGCCAAGGCAAGTCCCCACGTGTGGTTCACAGATTTCCCAATAAACCAGTTAGAGTCTTAGAACTGTAGTATTACAATGGAACTGTAATACTATTTTCATCACCAGAAAGAGGGGGAAAAAGGGCTTTCTTAGATGGCACATACTTGTGTGAAGGTCTTGGTTTTCAACATGCAGCATTAGATGGTAATGGATACATAACTGGTAATTCTGGAGCTGTAGGGAGATTTGAAATTATCCTCCTCTGCTATCTATTTATGGCTTTAGTTCTTTAGGAAGATTATTCTCCAGGTAACAATTAAGGTCAAGGCATGGCTGGGCTTACAGCCTGGGTTGGAGACGTGCTCAGGTGTATTTGCTGTGGGGGCTCTGTAGAAATGACAGGCTGAGGAGATGGGCATCTCATTTAGTGCCTCTTATTTGGGGGGTCATAATAAATTGGCTTTCTGCTGGATTTTGTAAATCCATTCCTCTTAGTTTTACTATATTTGCCATGGGCTTCCTTCAGATTGGTTCCTATAAAATAAAAGAGGTCTGTTCCTTCCACTGCCCTTGGAATGTTCCTGATTGATTTGGTAATGTTCCATGTACCTTCACTGCATTTCTTATTAGCTTTTGCTCACTCCACTTCAATATCCTTAAGTATTGGACTGATATGATATGAGATCCTCTAATAATATTAATGGAGTATTTGGGGGATCTCACGAGGCACTTGCCAGTCCAGCACCCTGGAAGTTCTGCATTGCAGTCTTCCATCTGCCTTATATTTCTGATTAACGGATTTCTCAGAGGTCCATAGCCATAGAAACCAGGTTTTCCTGCAATGATATTTTAGCTCTTGCTGCTTTTGAGTGAAGTAAGTGGAATAGAGAACTGCTGATGGAAGAAGAGCATGCTGTTGATGGGTTTGTATGAATGTGTTAAGTTTTGTCTCACTATCACATGTAGTTACTATCACAGTCATCTTTACTGGAGGCTTCATATATACTGTTTAATATATATATTTATATATATGCTTTTATACATATATATACATTTTTGATACTGAGGGTGTATTCATATTCCTCGTGACCTGTGCTGTTACATTTTTCAGAACAGTGACACTAATTTAATGTTCTGTGTGAGGTGAGGGAAGACAAACAACTCTGATTAAACAATCAACTTATGAAAGGAATAATATAATCCACCACAGACATCTGACAGTGGAGGAAGTTGTTTTCCTCTGGATAGAAATGGGGCAGGCAGCTTCTCTGTATTTATAGGCAGAACAATCTCTTAAAAAGATTAAGAGCAATTGCAGGTTAATCACTGATAAGGTTGTAAGGAAAGTAAAACAAATAACCAGGTTTGGGGATTAGACTCAGGTCTAGAAAGAAATTGCAGCATAAACAGAAAGTCCAGTGAAATGGTGTTTAATTGGAAAGTTTGAAATAAAATTGACCACTTTAACCTTTGAAACCTGGAGACCTTAACCAGAAGGACATGCTTCTAATTCTGAGAACTGTCTGTAAACCACTTCTTCTGCTTATATATACTTTTTGTGTTGTGTAGATCTGCCTTGATCACAGCTGCAATTAAATCCCCCTGATTCCCTTTTTGCCTTCCTCTAAATTTGAGCTAATAAGAGTTTGGTTTTCTCTGCCCTGAGCACACAGCTCCTTTTCAGTGCAGTGATGGTCTCACTGGAGCTAACATTCTGAGTTAAAAACACAGACTTCCATTTCAGAAGGGGTCACGCAGTGGTACACACCCTAATGGGCTCTCACACCAGTGTTTGTTAACAGCAGGCTTAGTGCTGGCTGAATGACATTTTTATGGGGGCAACAAGAAACCTGGAGAGGGGCTTTGGACAAGGGCCTGTAAGGACAGGACAAGGGGGAATGGCTTTAACCTGACAGAGGGGAGACTGAGATGAGCTCTTAGGCAGAAGTTCTTCCCTGTGAGGGTGCTGAGGCCCTGGCACAGGTTGCCCAGAGAAGCTGTGGCTGCCCCATCCCTGGCAGTGCCCAAGGCTAGGTTGCACAGGGCATGGAGCAATCTGGTCTAGTGGAGGGGGTCCCTGCCTGTGTCAGGTGGTTGGAACTGGATGAGCTTTGAGGTCCCTTCCAATCCAAACCAGTCTGGGATTCTATAATTCTAGAATGTCCTTTACCTCCTGGCCAGTGGATGGTCCAAATTCACTCTGGGGCGAGCACCACGTGGCTGTGCTTCTCTGTCTTAGCAATAACCAGAGGAATGAAGACCAGCTGGATCAGTTACTCATTGCAGATAAGAGGCTCTTTTGTGCTGCAGGAATCTCTGTGTTGCCATGGTTACCAGCCACTGTCACAGCCACCGGTGAGACAGGACTCATATCATTGACAGGGCTTCTGGTCTCCCCTTCCCAAGGGAAATCTCCAAACCTACACTATGCCCCAAAGAGAGGAGATATGTGCAGGGGCTGCCCAACCCTCCCCAGTGTGAGCTGGCCAATGCTCAGAGCTGGTTGCGTCCAGTGTCTCTGCCCTTACACTGAGCATTAGGCTCTGGGCTTAATAACCTGAAATATTAGTTCAAAAAAGGAGAAAACGGTGCTGCAGCCTGGGCGGGCTCTGCCCCATTTCCTGTTTTTCCAGTACTCAGGAATGCAGTGACCTCTTGGCACTCTTGCTTTTTGCACCAGCGTGCTTCTCATTAAAGTGCTTTCCTGAGCACTAATTAGAGTGGTTTTCCGTTTGTAAATTAGTCTGATATGATCTGTGTGTCTTGGCACTGGCCCTCTGGAGCAGGAGCCGAGGTCTCTTCTTTGACCGCTGTTTATTTTGCAGATTTCCCAGGTTTTACTGTTCTTGGCTGCCTTCCAGAAAGTACTCACAGGTGGAGGTTAATGGGAGGCTATGTGTCTTTGCAGCTTGCCTGCCTCAGGAAACAGGAGAGGTTTTGGTGCTCCAGGGACCTTCCAATCAGTGCGGGTTGATGGGGTGGTGTGGGCACAGAGGAGCCCTTCCTGCTTTGCTAGTTCCCATCCCATTCCGGCATCCTCCCATGGTGTGTAGTGCAGGAGCAGGTCTGCAAGGAAAGGCACTGCCTGAGCCAAGCTTTTAACAGGGAATGGAAAAGGAAAAATAATCGAATTAACACATCCTGTGCAATTAAACCACTTCATTTATTTTAGTCCAGCAAGTGCAAACCTGAGCAAGCCCAAACCCATCTCAACCTGGGTGTCCGTAGGGCAGGAAAGTCCACCTTCCTACCAGTGCTGCTGAATAGGTCATGTCAGCAGTTTGCTGGAGACCAGCAGTGCCTGGGAGGGGATGGACTTTAACTGGCTCTCATTTTCTTAGTGTACTGCAGATGACAGTGGAGGGGATGTTGCTTTCTCTGACTTTGGTCATGGCCAGGGTAGAGCCACCAGAGGTTTGCTAAGAAGTCTGGCAGCAAAGGCAGCCCTGGGTACAGGGAGCCACCCTCTGGCTTTGCTTGCTGGGGAGGCTGGCAGCGAGTGGAGCATCCCCAGGGGACAGGCCACCCTGGATCAGCTGCTGGCACACTCTGGGACTGGGCACCAATATGAACCATACTCCCAAAAGCATTTACTGGGCCTTAACAAGAGGAGAACTGCATGGAGGCTTCACTCAGGGACCCCTCAGCTTGGGGTAGAGTTGATCCTTGACAAAAACACAGCGATTTCCCAGTGCTGGTGTGCCAGCCGAGTGGCACCAAGCGTGGAAAAGTACAGGGAAGCATCCCACCTTGTCAGCACCAGCAGCACCAGCACGGGATCCCAGGGAGGCTTGTGGCAGGGGCTGTGCCAGAGATCAGCACCCTGCCTGGGCTGTGCTGGGCCATGCATGCCCTGTGTGCCCTGGCAGGACTATCCATGCAGCGCTGGAGCAAGAGCAGCAGTTAGAGAAGTGGGATGCAGGCTGCAGAGAGCTGCCCATAGAGAGGAGGGTGGGCACCGCAGCCAACCTGCACAGACACCAACCCATGCAGGAGGACGCTTCCTAAAAATATGCCCAGGACCAGGGTTGTCCTGGATGAGCCCACAGGTGAGAGCAGTGGGTTGGTGTGAGGCAAGCAGGGCAGAGGCTGCGGCAGAAGCAAAGGCTGGGGATGAGAAGCAGCCAAATGCCCCTGGATTGGGGTAATTTTCACTAAACATGTCTGGATGCTTGTACACAGGCTCTGTGTTTCTTCTGCTGGAGTTTCCCTAAGGGTTAATCAGGCAGTACGTTTTGTCTGGTGGGCTGAAGATGATGGTAGTTGAATAAAGATGTCTGAGCTCCAGGGATCCCCAGTCCCACCTGGGATGCTGAGCACTCTGATGATACCTCAGAACCACTTAGTTCTCCCTCTCATGCTTATTTTTTCACCTGACTCCTCTCTAGGATCCCCAAATAAAGCTGAAAGCCCAGGAAGGTTTGCATGGAAACAAGCAGTGACCTGGCAGTTATTCCAAGTCAGCCTGTACAGAGCCTCCTGCCTGCTTCTCCTGCATGCACTGCCAGATTTTCTTTAATGTCTCCTCGTTTTTCCAGTTGGGAGTGATTGCTCAAGGGATCTCCTGTCAGAGAGGACTTGGGTTCACCCTTCACATCCAGCTCATCTCTAAGGCATATGCATGAAAATATGGGTGTGGGTCTGTTCCTCTCCTTCAGGATAAATTAAATCTGCTCACGCAGCGCCGGGTGCAGGCAGCAGAGCTGGAGCGTGTGGCTGTTTAATATTCATTGGGCATAGACATAAAAGTTTTCTTCTCCAAAATAGCCTTGCACAGCACTGTGCTGCTCTGCTTTCCTAAGCCTTAGTGGGAAGCTGGAATTTAACGTTTCCTTTGCTTGTCTCCTCAACTACCACTGCCTTAGCCAAGAAGTAGAAGACCCTTGTTGGGTATAAAACGTCTTTTGAGGACAGATCCGGGCACTTCATTTGCAGCTCTCAATTCTGTAGTCTGCAGTCATAGAATGATGTCTTTGAAGCACAAACATGGGAACAAGAAAAAAGAAAAGAGAATTTGGTCCCAGTTAGGTCCACAGCAGTTAAATCACTATGAAATACATTTCAGTAAGTTAAACTAGAAAGACCTCAGCCTATTTTCTTGTTAAGCATATATTCCCAGACTGGTCTGGACTGGAAGGGACCTTAAAGCTCACCCAGTTCCAACCCCCTGACACAGGCAGGGACACCTTCCACTAGACCAGGTTGCTCCAAGCCCCATCCAGCCTGGCCTTGAACACTGCCAGGGATGGGGCAGCCACAGCTTCTCTGGGCAACCTGTGCCAGGGCCTCAGCACCCTCACAGGGAAGAACTTCTTCCCAAGATCTCATCTCAGTCTCCCCTCTGTCAGGTTAAAGCCATTCCCCCTTGTCCTGTCCTTACAGGCCCTTGTCAAAAGTCCCTCTCCAGGTTTCTTCTTGTTGGTCCTTTTAGGTATTGGAAGTGGGAAGCAAGATAGGATGGGTTGGGATGACATGCTCCAGCTCAGGAAAACAAACAGCCAGGAAGATATAGCCCAGCAGCACACAGAGGTGGTGGGAGCATCCCTGCAGCACATGGGAGAGAGGAAACTCAGGAGCTGGTGTCTCAGGACTGTGGGACTCTGCTGATGCCCACCCAGGAGCTGGCACAGGCACCACTGCTGTGGGGCTTCAAGCTGCATTGCCAGTGTGAGCATAGGGACATCCATTATATATGACAGGCATCAATAATGGAAGGGAGGATAATGTTTCCATCCCACTGGAGGACTTCTGGTGTCAAAGCTGCAGAGCAGTAGTGGTACAGCATCCCACAAACGCTGGTATGTGGGATGAACGGAGTGGCTGGGTCCTGCTCGACAACCCCAGGGCAAATAAAAACTATTGGTGACAGAGAGCAAATGGAGGACCTGGTGGACCAGAGCTGCTGTACCCATGCCGAGACGGACTTACAGTGGTATTTTACAGACAGCTCGATATCAAGCAGCCCGTCAGTGGGAGTGCTATTTAATTCCCAAGGAGGATATCCCACCTTGCTTGCATGTTGTCGAGATGCAGCTGAGCCTGTCTCGTGGATTACCCAGCATCACCATATTGTCCTTTCCACGGGGGCATTTACTTTGTGACTACAGGGGTATTTCCTTCCTCCCTGTAGAGGCTGTGGTTGATTTACCTGCGCTCACGCCTAAACTAGCTGGATGTTAGCGAGCACTGCAACCTCCGGGCCCCCAGCACAGCACAAAACAGCCTCAAAGCTCTTCCCCAAATTATTCTGAATTAACTGCTTTTGCTTCTTTTCTTCTCTGAGGTCAAGCAACACTTTGGAGGACACTAAAAATTAATGATTTTGCTGAAAATGGAATGTATTTTTCAAACAAGGTGGCTCCCATCACTCTTGCCTGTGCAGAGGGAAGTCTAGCCCTTTGCACACCCCATTACGAGTGTCAGCAAGGGTAAGGAGGTCGGTGGCACCGTGAGGGCTTGGCTTTGAGGAAAAGATGAGCAGCAGAAGTAGCAAAACTCTGGAACAATTTCTCACCTGTAACTTCCATCTTGAAACATTTTCTTATCTAAAAAGAATTGCAGAAAGAACCTGAGGTCCCCAGATGAGGGTCCCAAGGATGCCCTGGAAACACTGCCTGTGGGAGCACTGGTGGGCTCCTGCCAGACCAGGAGCTCCAGGCCCTCCTTCCTTTGATGCAGGAGGAATTCACTTGGTATCAAGCTGCCCCATTGCTGGATCCTCTCAAACCAGCACGAGCATCCCCTGGCTTACAGGCCAGATTTAGCCTTGGCCAGGACACCTCATGCTTATTCTTAGTCTTGTTTCCAAGAAGTGCTTTATAAGCAGGAGCTCATGTTGATTAATGCCATGAAACATTAATGTAATGACTTAGCAGGTGAGCTGCGGTCCTCCTGCAGCACAGATCCTGGCTCTCCAGCAGCTGGAGTGGCACAGGATGAGCCTGTCAGTGCTCTACTTAGGGAATGTACCTCCCCTAAGCATCAAAGTCAAACCCAAATTGTACCTGAAGCCAGCTGAAAAATAGGATGAAAAGGTAGGTGGGAGGGAGGCTAAGGGTTTGGTGTGATGGCTCTGCAGAGCAGTCCAAGGTTGAAAAAGAGGTTGCTTTTGCCATTTGCTTAATATAAATTTTATTTGCATGGGGAAAGGGGGCACAGGCAGAGCTGAACTGTGGCATGCAGCAGCTCCCAGCTGGACCAGCCAGCTCCTCCATCCTGCCCTGGGCTGCTCCTGCACCCAGCAACCCAAACCCAGCCTAACTGGTATGTGGGGTTTAGCTGAGGGGGGGCTGAGCCAAGCTGTGGAGCCCCACCACCATCACTGCATGGACAGGACAAAGGGGAATGGCTTTAACCTGACAGAGGGGAGACTGAGATGAGCTCTTAGGCAGAAGTTCTTCCCTGTGAGGGTGCTGAGGCCCTGGCACAGGTTGCCCAGAGAAGCTGTGGCTGCCCCATCCCTGGCAGTGTTCAAGGCCAGGTTGGACAGGGCTTGGAGCAACCTGGCCTAATGGAAGGTGTCCCTGCCTGTGGCAGCGGTTGGAACTGGATGAGCTTTAAGGTCCCTTCCAATCCAGACCAGTGCAGGATTCTATGGCTCTATGATCCAAAGGTGCCGCTGAGGCCGGCAGTGATCCTTGCAACACCCCTCCCCAGTCTCTGCTCTCCACCCAGCTCAGCACAACCCTATCTCAAGGATCAGAACCTCAGGGCTGAATTAATTCAGTTGGTGAAGTTTAAAATGAGTATTAAATTTCTCAGGAGCATGCTGAGACTTAATTAAAGCTCCTATCTTTGCACAAAATGGCAATGTAGGAATGCAGGAGGGTCATTTCTGCTCTGGGAATTGTTTCATGTCAGTTTAGCAGACCATGCCCCAGCAATGCTGAGAAATCCCCTCATCTCCTCAAGAAGGGGCACAATTAGAATAATGAGCTGGGTTATAATTAATTGTGCTCTGGGGAGACATTCTGAATGGTGTCTGTGCTGTAGGAATTTCTTACAGGGAGCACCCCAATGTACAAGAGGCTTCAGGTATGCTCCTGCCTGCATTCCTGGACTACGTTACTGGGTTGCTTGAAGGAAGGGGAGGAGGAGTTGAATTTTTGCTGGCATTTAGGGATGTTTTAGCTGTTTGACAGATGCAGGTTAGATATTTGCTAAGGGCAGAACAAATGCCTAATGAAAAAGGCCCTGCTCAGTGATGCGTTTTGATTGCTGGAGCTTCACTTCATTCAAGTAAAAGGCAAATTAACCTGCCTGACTTCACAGCAACTCTTTTCAGCTACAACAAAGGCTGGGATGAAAGCAAAGAGCTGAACTGCGCTTTCAGTTCTCTTCTGAGTCCTGGTGGTGGGCCAGTGCTGATGGTCATTGATATATCGAGCTGTCCCCCTACCTGCTGGGTGCTAGCAGGGGCTGCTGCTGGCACCAGCACTGCCTGTCGCTGCCTCTTCTCTGCCTGCAAAGCAGCAGTGTTCCTAAAAATACCTTCAGTGATGTCATCAGCTCAGGTCCTGGAGATGTGACATCCAAGAAAATGAGGACTGGAGCATCGCTGGGGAACCAGACTGAGATGAAGCCAGCCAGAGCCGGTGAATCCCAAGCCAGAATCGATGAATCCCTGCAGAGAGGACGAATACAAGCAGGTTACCTGCTGCCTGCAGCCCTTCCAGCCCATTTGGCAGCAAGTGGGCATTCCCTGGGATTCACAGCACTCCCTTGAGCCCAATAGCACAGCCTCCAAGGGAAATGGAGTTGGTGCATCCAGGCCTAAGAAACCTTGCTTCTGGATCCCTAGGGATCCTGTCCCTGGTGTGCTGGGGCTGCTGCAGTGCCATACTGTCCTCACCAGCAGCCCGGCATGAAGGGTGTTTCAGTGGTCCCAGGTGACTCTTTGAGTAAAGCTTTTGGCACAAAACCCCTTTCTGAATCTCCAGTTTTCCATCATGCTTATTCATTAAGTTATTTTTCTAAACTGGGAAATTCACACATATGTCTGGTTAATTTGGACTTGTTTAATGTAATTGATGCAACTTATGTGCACTGCATAATTGCAATAACATTAAAAAGCCAGGAAATTAATTAGCAGTTAAAGTCATTTACATAAACATTTATTTCACCCTTACAGCTTATAAAGGAAGACAGTGATGACACAACATTCCAGTTGCTATTGGAAAGTAGAAAGGAACTTGATGTGTGTCAATATTATCACCAAACTCGCCAAAGGACCTGCACACGATCAGGATGTTGATGCATAAGATACAGGATGTTGATACAGGTCCTCTGTGGGCACACACACATGTATGTCTGTAGACACACACATGTACTCCCATGCACACTGAGGGCTCTGTAAATCCCAGACTGATCTGGGTTGGAATCACAAAGCTCATCCAGGCAGGGACACCTTCCACTAGACCAGGTTGCTCCAAGCCCTGCCCAACCTGGCCTTGAACACTGCCAGGGATGGGGCAGCCACAGCTTCTCTGGGCAACCTGTGACAGGGCCTCAGAACCCTCACAGGGAAGAATTTCTGCCTAAGAGCTCATCCCAGTCTCTGTTTGCTTCTGAGAGAACAGAAGCTGTGCCAGGAGCATGGAGACATGGAGGGGACCCTTTTCACCCCTTTTCCTGGGGTGACTGGCTGCAGCGATTTGTGCCCCCCACCCAGTGACTCTCCATTACCTCCTCACCCTAGCTGGTGGCAGGGGATGGGACGGTGTCCTGGGAGAGGTCTCTGAGAATGCCCAAGAGGGAGATGCTGGGATAAAAGGACAAGGCCAAATCCTGCTCCAACCCCAGCCAAGGGGAGTGAAAGGCTCTCATAGCACAGCAGTGGGGAGGTGGAGAATACATGTGTGAGCGGAGCAAACCTGTTGCAGGCAGAGCCTGCAGGGCTGGCACTAAACATGCATCTCCCATGGGCCCCCCACGGGTCCCCCACCCTGCACCCCTGAACTTGTGCAGCATCTGCACACCCCAGCATGGGGACGTGAGCCACCAGCACGGGGACCCAGCTGCAGCTACAGTGCCACGTCAAGTTTTGTTGTGGGAAATATCTGGTAATGCCAGTTAATTACCATGAGCAAGTCATGAGTAACTTGTGTCACCCAAACCAGCCATTAACATACTGATGGTACGTGCAGGGCAGGCAGGTAGATACAAATGAAACCCTAAAACCGTGTATATAAATTAAATTTCAAGCAGAATTTGTTGCTGCCTTTCCACGCCAGGCCCTCCGGAGACCTCCCGGGGCACTCTGCGCTGTTTTCCTCCTGCCTGTGGGCTGGAAACACGTGGTTTTCCCGATGAAATCTGCCTCCCCAGGGCCACGTAGAGCCTGGGGTACATCGGCACCAATGCTGGAGCGGGCTCCGACTTTTCGAGCAAGGCGGAAGAGGGCATGGGTAGACCAGGGCTCCCTGAAGAGCCTCGGGACCGGGGTGGGAAGGGCGAAGGGCACCCCGGGAGCCCCCCAGGGCTCCGACAAGTGGGGATCGGGACACCATGGCTTCCCCAGGGCACCGGCGAGAGGGGCCGGGGCGGCACCGGGGACGCAGCGGGAGCTCCAATGCTCGAGTCCCGCCCCGGCCCCGTGCTCCCGGTGCGGGGAGACCCGCCGTCTGAGGGGAGTCTCAGGGGTTTCCATGGCAATGGGAACGGGGCGGAGCTCGGCGTTTCTGTTACCGAAGTGCCCGAGAGTGCGGGGCCGCGGCTGGGGCTGGCTTCGGATGGCCCCGCCGGTGTCGCTGTCCCGTGCTCGGTGAGTGGCCCCACGGCACCGGCACCGCCAGGAGGGGGGTGGTTTGAACCGGGCTGGACCGGAGCGGAGCGGGGCTCTCTTTGTCTGAGGGCTGCGGCATGGAGCACCCGGGGCGGCGGCGAGAGCGCGGTTTCCCGTTAGCCTGCAGCGGGCGGCACCAACGGGACCGGCTCCAGGACCCGCTCCGGGACAGCTGGGGCGCGGAGCGGGGCGGGGCACTACAGGGCCTCTGCGTACCGGGACCGGCAGCGGGACCGGGGAGGCGATGGACGGGGCTGCGCCTTCTGTGCACCGAGATCAGCACCGGGACATTGGACCGGGACCGCGCCGCTGCGTTTCCCTCCCCGGGTGCCGCCGGCTGGGAGGACAAGGGACCCCCGCGGCGGGGGGTGGCCCTCGGGGTCCGCGTGCCCTCCGAGGCACCCCAGGTCCCGGGGGTGCGCTGCGGTACCCGCCTTACCCCGGCAGTGGGGGTCGGCGGAGGCTGCCCGGCCCTTGGCCGGAGCTGCCTGCGGTCCCGGAGTTAATGAATACATAACGCCCAGTCCGCAGTTAGGAGGAGCCTGGGAAGGCTTCAGGAATGAGTAAATTAATTACAGGGCCGGTTTATGTCACATCCGCTGGGCGCACGGAGGGAGCCCGGGGCTTTCAGTGCCCGGGTCCCGGGCGTGGAATCGGCATTGATGCAACTTCCCGCGGGACTCGGGGCCGGCGTTGCCCTCGCGGTTTGCTCCAGCCCGGTCCCCTGGGCTCTCCCGGCTGGAAACTGAGGCAGGCTGAGATGTCTTTCCTTGGGCTTATCTGCAGAGGTGCTGTGCTCAGGACCCCCGTGCTATGATCACATCCCGCACGGCCTGGGATCTGGGATCTGCAAAAGCCTGCTGGAAGGCGAAGGACTTTCCCCGGAGCGGTGAGTTCAGCTCACGCCCTTGCTCACGCCTGGGGAAGGAGAGGCCGGGAACAGGCCAGCCTGCATTTTTCACATTTCTTTCTGGATGAAGCTTGGGATTTGAGAAATGGAGACTCGGAAGCGGGCGCAAAGGCGTTGGTAGCCTCTGGGGTGAGCAGAGAGGGCGGCCTTCATCTCCCTCCTGGCGCTTCTGAGCGGGAAGCTAAAGGAGAAACGTCAGAATTTAGCATGTAAATAAGAAATTGGAGCGAGACGCGAGGCCCTCGCTTCTCCACGGCTTCGGCTCCTCCGGAGGCTCCTTGTCCGTCCCGGTGCACGGAGCCCGGAGGTGAGTTCAGTGGAGGGATTTTCTCTGGGCTGTTTCGCAGGCGGGCGGGTGGCTGCTTGTCCCGACCTGCAGCCGTTTGTCGGGTAACAACCTTTCCTGCCTCCTTGCCGGAGGTGCCAGGTGGTTTTCGGCAAAAGGGGAGGCTGGATTCCCCGCTTGAGCTTTTTTTGCTGTTGGCTTCAGCGTTCTCCAGCCCTATGTGCTGGCAGCCGCTTATCTGTGCACTGCTTCCTCCCTGGCATTGAGGCCAGCCCAGCCGAACGCTGGATTTCCAGTGCTTCCTCTGCCTGGTGGCTGTTGCTGCCCATGCCAGTGAGGATCGCATCACCTTTATCCGGGCGTTCTCTTTGGAAGCATTTGATTGTCACACTGTGCATGAAATGTTATGGTTAATTACAGGCTGGGAAGAAGTCCAGAGCAATGGGCTGACTTCATCAGCGCATATCTCCCTCCAGGTGTTGCTTCCACCTCTGGCCCAAGCTCCTCCAGAGGATTTTAGGGAAAAAACCTGCATTGGTGGAGTTTCATTTGTGGGTTGTTTTTTTCCTGCCTGCCAGAGATGCCATGTGGCTGCCTGCGATGGTGGCAGATGGGGAAAGGGCACAGTGTCCCCAGGCAATTCCCTTTGGGATGTAGCCCTCACCAGCCAGTTTTCCCATAGCAAAGGAGGGCACAGCCAAGGGTAAAATCTTCAAGATCTGTTTTCTTTCCGTGCAGCTCAGAATTGCTTCCCTGTGTGCTTTTGGGTTTGGCTGAATGAGAAATGAAAGAAATACTTGGGAGCAGTGGAGGGAGGTAATGGCAGGGTCCATCCGCGTGGTTTCGGTGATGCAAGCTGGTGCTGGCGGCTTTTCCAAGATGGGGTTGTGGAAAGTGGAGAGGCTTGGCGAGGGGCAGGGGTGGCATGTCCCCAGTGAGGGACAGATCTGGTCCTGCAGAGAAGTGGTTGCTACACCCTGAGCTGTCATTACTGGTTGTCTCCACCCCCTGAAGGGCTAATTTTTCTAATTAGCATAATTAATATTTTCAATGAAACTCATGCACTGCCTGTTACACCCCAGTGCGGTGGTGGCAGCGGGGAGGAGGAGGTGAGTTTGCTGAGTGAGGCTGAAGGCCATGTCCCTCTGGGGATCTCAGGTTGACCTAGAGATGCTTTTTGCTCCATCTCAGGTCCTGGGCAGGACACACTCATTGCTGGGAGTCGAGCAGATGCCTCTGCCTAGGTGCCTCTGCTGCCTGCCCTGGTTCACCGTAAAATCCTCAGCGTGAGCTGGCCGGACACTCCAGAGCCCCGTGGGCTCTGCCTGGCTCTGCAGGTGAGGAGGGCATTTTGGGGGTGGTGGGAAAGACACCCCACATCCTGTGGGGCCATCCCTCAGTGGGAGCTCCCCATTACCGCAGCCAGTGTCATGCCCCAATACCGGTGTCATGCACCTGGAGCAAAGCTGCTGCCTGGGTGGGGAGGGAAGAGTATCTCCTGGAAGTCGGAAGGCATCAAAAAATGCTGGGGAGCAGCCCAAAATAACATCTTCTGGGTGACTTCTGGGTCATGTGGGCAGGAGAGCTCAAGGCAGAAAAGAAAATGCAGCATCCTGAGATGGCGTTTGCAGCAAGGTGAAGGAGAAGGAAGGCTGCTGTGTCAGGGAGAGTCAGGACACTGTGTACTGGTGTTGATGCCACCAGTTCATCCTGGGCTTCGGGCAAATAATTTAAATTCCCCTTCTTTGACAAGAAGGAAAACATCTTCTTATCTCACAGCAGCCTTGATGAATTCCCTCCGGCAAAATCCTCCGGAGTGTTAAAGGTAGAGGCACGGCAGACACACATGTTCCAAATCACTCTCAAATATTTTGGATGTGCTGAGTATTCATCCATCTGATGGGGTGAGGCGGGTTTCCTGGCTTCTCTGCCTGCAGGATGAGGCCACAGGCTCTGAGATAAGGTATAAGTTTGAGCAGGGCAGGGAGCACCTCTGGGAGCTCGGCCGATTGGCAGCTTAGCATTCCGTGTATCTGTGCTACAGTGCTTTTATAAATAGTGATTAAAAAGCAAGTTTATTTTTCTTTCCCTGTGAGCTGGTGATACATCCAGTAGGTACAGAAATTTGGGATCTTCTGTATATTCCTTTCCCTTCTTCTCAGTTTCTTCTCTGCATTTTTTTTTTTTTTTGAACTGAGCTCTATCCCACAGGGCATGGTGTTCCCACCTGAGCCATGGCTCACCAGCAAGCAGCTTCACATCCAACGCTGCCTGCAAGCCAGGGTATGGCAGTTTTTAGGGCCATAGAGAAAAAAATAGGTACTAATCAGAGTAATTTCATGAGCAAGCTGAGGGAAGAAGATGTTTGTGGGAATAACCGAAAGAAAGTCCATCACAGCAGCTTCTCACCACTGAAATCCCTTGGAGGGAGGGTTTCCCCAGGCTCTCCTGTCACAGAATCCCAGACTGGTTTGTGTTGGAAGGTACCTTAAAGCTCATCCAGTTCCAGCCCCCTGCCACAGGCAGGGACACCTTCCACTAGACCAGGTTGCTCCAAACCCTGTCCAGCCTGGCCTTGAACACTGCCAGGGATGGGGCAGCCACAGCTTCTCTGGGCAACCTGTGCCAGGGCCTCAGCACCTTCACAGGGAAGGACTTCTGCCTAAGAGCTCATCTCAGTCTCCCCCTCTGTCAGGTTAAAGCCATTCCGTGTTGTCTTATTGCTACAATCCCTGATGAAGAGCCCCTCTCCAGCATCCTTGTAGGCACCTTCAGATACTGGAAGGCTGCTATGAGGTCTCCACGCAGCCTTCTGTTCTCCAGGCTGAACAGCCCCAATGTTCTCAGGCTGTCCTCTGCAATGTCCTCCTTGCTCTCTCCTCCTGGCCAGCCTGGTGAGATGCCGCTGCGAGATCCATGTTGTGCACAGTTGCTGCATCTAAGCTCCCCATCCTGTTTCTTCTCATGGACACAGGCCCTGCAGGAGGCATCAGAGCAGCAGTGGGAGGAACATCAGCCCTGGGCCCTGACACTGGCCTCCAACGAGTTGCTGGCATCTCCCTGCACACAGGCAGTAGCCACCACAGGACAGGCAGCCTTCATCATGGACCTGGAGAAAACAGGTGAGGGGGAAGTGGGGATGCAGTGGTGGGCACTCAGGAGGAGGGATGGGATGGGTGCAGGGAACCTGCCAGCAGGTACCAGGAGGACCTCTCCTCTTTTGGACTGGGGAGATATTGGATGTTGGTAGAAATCAAACACTAGCCAACTGCCAGGTGGCACCAGGCCACCAATGAACTATTTAACAGGGTGAACAGAGCTGGTGAGCACCAGCAAAACCTCCGTCCCTCTGTAGGAAAATGTAATGCTTCTGGAAATGCTGGCGCTGGGGAATCCGTCTAGCAGCTCCTCTGCCTAGGATGCTCTCACAGGAGGAAGGTGTTAGAGCAAGGAGGAGCATGTTATTCCTGCAGGATCACCCCTGCCTGGCAGTTTGACTTGCAGCTGGGTGTTGTGGCTTTGAACCTGTCTCTGCCTTCCATCCCAGATTTGGGATTAGGGTGGATGATGGGTGCAGAGCCCTTGTGCCTCCTGTAGTCTTGTCTTATCCCTACATGCTCCCCAGGGGGTGAGAGCTGGCATTCCTGTTAACTTTAGAAGTACTGGGGTAGGTTTTGTGTGTGCTGGGTTCAAAGGGAACGTCACAGTGCTCTGCCTGAGCTGGGCTGAGCTTTTGGTGTGGAAAGAGAAGCTGGTGTCTGTTGTCACACTTCCAGGATATTCATCCCAAGTCAGGGACACAAAACCCAGCAATCGCTTCCGCAGACATTGCAGAATAAGTCCCATGGCATATAGTTGACAGCAGAGTCATGGTTTGGTGCCAGCATTTAATTTTCTGTCCATTCTGCTGGCTCTTTAACTCCTTTGAAAGGCAGCAGGTCTGATTCACGGACAAAGAAAGTCTTGCTTCTTGTATTCAGGATGTTTCCTATGAAGCAGCCAGCATCTTCCTGCAGGTAGCAAAGCAGTTCCCACTATCACCTCCTGCCTTGAAAACCTCAAGGTGTCTGGTGGCAGCACCTGAAATCCATGGCAAGCAGTGAATGGCACTGGGCAGCCAGGATCCTGGCCGCCACTTTGCCTGCTGCAGTGCCTCATCCCCACATTGGGAATGAGTCAGGCCAGCTCATTTCTTCTTGGGAACTACCAAGTCATTTAGGGATTCATTTGGCAGGCTCTGATGTACAGCCAGTTTGGCTCCTGTCAGCACCGGTGGCCCCATTAATGCACAGAAAACCATGTTTAAAGTAATAGTAGGAGGTTGGGAAGCTGAATGCGCAAGGATTAGGCAACACAGCCAACCAGGGTACCTATCTCATTTTAATTTGGCTTCCATTATGTTTGTGTTTAATGATGCAGTCTTTAATAACATGATCACATCCTGGTTTTTGACCGGCACCTGCTCATTCAGTAAAGAGGATGCCGGCATGAATCAGAGCCATGGTGAAGGCGGTTGTTATCTGAGTGAGGAGGCAGCACCTTGCCATGTGACTGGGCTGGGTCACAGTGCAGTGGCCTGGACAGACACACGGTATTACACCCTAGGATGTTCTGCTGGCATCAGCATAACCCTTTGGATCCCACCCTCTCCCAGGGACTCACCGTTGGTGCTTCTGGCCACAGTCAGCACCATGGCATGCAGGATGTACCTCCTGGCACATCACTGCTCTCCGTGGGACTGCTGCAAGTCCTGTTTCCTGCAGTCCCACCTCCACTGCAGCCCCTGGGATTCTCCCCATAGCTGGTATCCCGTTCCCCAGGGAGGCAGCCAGGTCCTGAGCGGCTCCATCTTTGCTCCCACTGCAGGAGGGAGGATCTGTGGTGGGAAACGTGCCAGTCTGCCAGCGTCCCGGCCCTTCCCGGTGATCCAGAAGGTGATGGCATCCATGGCGCACCTGCAGGAGGAGAAGCTGCGGCTTCAGGAGCAGCTGCTGGGGCTGCAGGAGAAGCTTGCTGCCCGGGAGAATGACGAGCTTTCCCTGTCTCTCCAGCTGCAAGGCCAGGTATGGCGGGGACAGGGCAACACAAGAGAGTCCATTGGGGTCCCCACCTTCAGGCTGTGGCTTGACTGAAGCACTCTGGCTTTCAGTTAGTGAGGATCATGCTTGGAAGGAGCGTGGGACCTCACGGAGCATTGTGTATGGGGATGAGCTGGGTACTCCTGAGCACTGATGGGATGGCATCCCATCAGCTTTGGCTGCGCCTCCCTCGGGATGCTTGCAGCCCCTTGTTTGATGTTGTGACACCAGGATGATGCTGTTGAGGGCACGCGGCTCCTTGGGTATGATGTGGTGGGGAGGGCTTTGGGAATCAGGGTCACAGTCCTGCGGCCATTGTCCAAACTCCCAGAGCAGGACAAGTTCGTTAGACTGACGCAGCAGATTAATTTTAGTGACTTTTGAGAGTCAGGAGGTGGAAACTGAATGTGAAGGCACAGAGTTGTCTGCCAGAGGGGAGAGTGTTTTAGCTGCCATCACCAGTGTTTTAGCTGTCATCACCAGAACCCTCCTCAGATCCGTCCCACACCACCGTGACTGCATCCTCAGTGTGAGGACCTGGGTCATCTTAGGGAGATAGAAATTCCGGCTGCTCATAAAGGCATTTGCATGTGGCTGTTGTGGAAGCTGTTACAGTCAGGTTCTGCTTGTTCCACGGGTGTCAAAAAGGCGGAGGTAATTGTCCTGCATTTGGCTGGCATACTCTGCATGACACAAGCGTGAGCACTGGCAGGATCCGGCCCCACGCTGTCCAGTTCAGCAGCAAGCACAGAGCAAAGTGCCAACCCAAACTTCCAAAGCCTGGGCATGGCTGGGCCACAGCTTCAGCCGGATCCAGCTGCCCAGGAATCCCTGTCGCCTCCAGAGAGCAGGATGCAGCCTGAGATGCCTGAGCAGGTAGGAGATGGAGGTGTATTTTGGGGTGCTGCTGGCACAGGGAGCGGTGGGCAAGCTCCGGCGTGTGTGTCTAAAAAATGCCTTAATAATCTGCCTTCCTGAGAGTGGAAATGGGATTTCCCCCCTCGAGTGCAAGACTGCTGTACACGGCACACGATCAGGGTCTCCTGATACCGCAGGGAGCAGTTTGCTTCTCCAGCTTGTCACCGTGAGCACAGAGCTCTCCCGCAGGACCCACACTCCTTGCTGAGTGTGCAGGAGATGCCCCTGTCCCTGTGAGGGTGTGCCCTAATAACTGATTGTTATTAACTGCAGCACTATGTCAGCACATCCACACTGCGTTTAGAATCATAGGATCATAGAATCAGCCTGGTTGGAAAAGACCTTTAAGATCTTCAAGTCTAACCATTGCCCAGCACTGCCGAGGCCAGCACTGAACCACGTCACTGAGGGCCTTGGCTACACAGTTTGTGAACACTTCCAGGGACGGTGACTCCACCACTGCCCTGGGCAGCCTGTTCCAATGCCTGAGCACTCTTCGGGGAAGAAATTGTTCCTAATTTAGTATCCTATTAATCAGGAGCTCCTAAATGATGGTCCATGGAGGCCGAGTTGCTGGTTGTTGGGATGGAGCAGCAGTCTGCTGTGTCCAAGTGAGGGGTTTGCCTGGGAAGCATCCTCCTGTCAGGCTCGGACATGGGGACTTCTGGAAGGGTTCCTGCTTCCTCTTTCTCCAGAGATAACTTCCCTAGAAAGAAAAATAGAGAAGGGAAAATGGAGCTGTGTTGCAGGATGGGCTCTCCAGGCTCCTGAAGCACAATTATGGATAGGTTTGTTTTCTTCCTTCTCCAAAGACGCTGCTTTTGCTTTTTTTTTTTTTTTTTCTTTAATAATGGTTTCTGCTAATGCTCAACATGGACAAATTACACACATGGTCAAACAAGGTTGAAGCAGGCCTTTCATTAAGGCTCATTTTAATCAGCTCATGTGAATCAGGCGCTCAGAGCAAGGTGGAAAATTAAGGCATAAGAAAGGTGCGAGCCAGACTGGTGGCCGGCATGGCACCACGGGGTCTCCTCCAAAAGCTGCTGAGATGCCTCCCGGTTAACCCTGCCTGTGTTGACAGGTTGAAGCTCTGAAAGCAAAGCTCCTGGAGCAGGCGCAGGAGATTGGGCGGCTACGCTCGGAGCTGGTGAGCTGCCACCACACTGGGGCTAAGCTGAGGATTGAAACCTTCCCAGGGTTGCATTTTGGACTCTGCAAGCTGAGAAAGACATTGAGGGGTGGAAGTCTATGGGATTTTCTGTCCAATGGAATGTCACAACTGGTGGCCGTCAGGCAGGCAAAGCTACCCCCTCCAGCACTGTCACCCTGCAGTGGGAAGTGATTGACTCTGGGGGCTGGGGTCCCCTGGGGACAGCAGAGTGCAGGGTCCCCAGGCAGGGTGGGGGGGGCTCTGACATGGAAGGCTGGGGCTCCCCTGATGGAGGAGGCTGGGGGTTCCCTGGGGGCAGCAAGGTGGAGGCTTTTATCCATGCAGTAGGCGGGGGGGGTGTGTGTGTGTGTGTTCTTCTGTGAGCAGATGAGGTCTTCCCTGGGTGCAGCAGGCTGGGGTTCCCTGAGCATGGTAGGCTGGGGGATGCTGCAGGCTGGGGCTCCCCGGAGTGCATCTACCTCCCGCTCCACTGCACCTGTCCCGTTGCAGGGCAGCACGGATGTGGAGAAGCACCGGGACCTGCTTGCGGCTGAGAATGAGCGCCTGCGTCAGGAGCTGAAGATGTGCGAGGTGGAGCTGCGGCAGCAGCAGCAGGCCCCATGCCGGGACTGCGTCCACCTCCAGGTGAGTGGCTGGCGGTGGCAGCTTGGTGACAGAATGATGGGCACCCATGGGTGACACAGCCTCGGCTCTGCTGTTTGTGGCCAGGAGAATGCCGGGCTGCAGGAGCGGCTGTCCCAGCTTCAGCGGGAGGCAGAGGAGACGCGGGCCAAGCTGGGGGAGCTGGACCTGGAGGTGCAGCAGAAGACGAACCGCTTGGCCGAGGTGGAGCTGCGGCTCAAGGACTCCCTGGCAGAGAAAGCCGAGGAGGAGGAGAGGCTTAGCCGGCGGCTGAGGGACAGCCAGGAGACCATTGCCAGCCTCAAATCCCAGCCCCAGCAGATAAAGGTGAGCACCGAGGGGCACTCCGTAGAATCACAGGCTCACTGCCTGGTTTGGATTGGAAAGGACCTTAAAGATCGCCCAATTCCAACCCCCTACCATGGGCAGGGACACCTTCCACTAGACCAGATTGCTCCAAGCCCTATCCAAGCTGGCCTTGAACACTGCCAGGGATGGGGCAGCCACAGCTTCTCTGGGCACCCTGTGCCAGGGCCTCAGCACCCTCACAGGGAAGAACTTCTGCCTAAGATCTCATCTCAGTCTCCCTCTGTCAGGTTAAAGCCATTCCCCATTGTCCTGTCCCTACAGGCCCTTGTTCAAAGCCCCTTTCCAGGTTTCTTGTATCCCCTTTAGGCACTGGAGCTGTTGTAAGGTCTCCCCTTAAGGAGCCTTCTCTTCTCCAGGCTGAACCAGCCCAGCTCTCTCAGCCTGGCTCCAGAGCAGAGCTGCTCCGGCCCTCACAATGTCTGATCCATGTCCCTCTGATCTATGTCTCCTGGCCAAGCAAGGGGAGCTGGGCTGGGTGCCTGCTCAGGCCTAGTGGGTGCCCTGCAAGTGCCACCCATTCCTCTCCCCTGTAGACATCAGTGCAGCACTATGATTCCACAAATGAGCCAAAGCTCCTTCCTCATACACCCCATCTCTGAGTGCTTTTCTCTGACAGTACATCATCAAGACAGTGGAGTTGGACTCAGCCAAGACGAAACAAGCTCTGTGTGAGAGCCAGTCCCGAAACCAGTACCTGCAGGAGCAGGTAGGGATGCAGAGGCAGGTGCTAAAGGAGATGGAGCAGCAGCTGCAAAACTCCCAGAAGACAGAGGCTCAGCTCCGAGCTCAGGTCTGAGTGCAAAGCAGGGAAAGAGAAACCACCCGGCCCACCTGTGTGTGCTGCGGTGCAGCAGTGAGTGCTCACGGCTCATATCCCCCTCTTTCCTTCTCTCCCACCCAGATCATGACATACGAGGCTGAGCTGGAGCGAGCCCATGGGCAGATGCTGGAGGAGATGCAGGCAATGGAGGAGGAGAAGAACCACGCCATTGAGGAGGCGTTTTCCCGTGCTCAAGTGGAGATGAAGGCAGTGCATGAGAACCTGGCCGGTGAGGAGGGGGGGTGGGGCTGGGGCTGGGGTGTCGTGCCACATGTCCCTCACTCTGCCTCCTGCCTGCAGGCGTCCGGACCAACCTGCTGACGCTGCAGCCGGCGCTGCGCACCCTCACCCATGACTACAACAGCCTGAAGCGGCAGGTCCGAGACTTCCCCCTGCTTCTCCAGGAGACCCTACGGAGCGCCAGGGCCGAGGTGAAATCCCCTCCTTTCCCAGGGCTACCACCCCATGCCAATGGGGATGCTGGGGGGGTGTCACTGAGCTGCTGGTCTCCATCCCCCACAGATCAGCCAGGCCATTGAGGAGGTGCACAGCACCAACCGAGAGTTGCTGCGCAAGTACCGCCGCGAGCTGCAGCTCCGCAAGAAGTGCCACAATGAACTTGTGCGGCTCAAAGGTGTGTGTCCCATCACAGGAAAGTGTGTCCCTGTGAGGGAACAGGGCAGCACCACCTCACTGCACCCCAGCACCATGAGGTCCCTCTAAGATGCTCGGGTTGGCGATGAGCTGCATTGGTCAGCAGCACTCAGCCTGCCCAGTGTTTGATGGTGATGGGGGTGGCAGCAGAAGGTGATGGGGCTGACACCATCCCTGCATCCCTCTCCTTCTCCAAGGAAACATCCGTGTTTTCGGGCGGGTCCGCCCCATTACAAAGGAGGATGGCGAGGGTGCAGAAGCAGCCAACGCGGTAACCTTTGATGCCAATGATGACGCTGTCCTGCACCTCCTGCACAAGGGGAAGCTGGTGTCCTTTGAGCTGGATAAGGTCTTCCCCCCACAAGCATCACAGGAGGAGGTGGGTGCTGCTGTCCATGCTGCTGGTGTGATGGGAGAGATACAGCCACCTTCTTCTGACATCCCCGGTGCCTCTCCAGGTCTTTCAGGAGGTTCAAGCCCTGGTCACTTCCTGCATCGATGGCTACAACGTCTGCATCTTCGCCTATGGGCAAACAGGGGCAGGGAAAACCTACACGATGGAGGTGAATTTACCTGGCTTTGCTTCCCTCTTCTTTCTTGGCTTCCCATCCCGTGGTGCCCAGTCTCAGCACCCTCCTCTAACCAGGATAAGATGAAAGAGGGTGACAAGTGTCCTGCCCCCATTTCTCACCCCAATCCATCAGGGAACAGCAGCAAACCCAGGGATCAACCAGCGGGCCCTGCAGCTCCTCTTCTCGGAGGTGCGGGGCAAAGCGGCTGACTGGGACTATGCCATCAGTGTCAGTGCTGCTGAGATCTACAATGAGTCCCTCAGGTACAGGCAGGGGAAAAAGCTCTAACGGGGCACCAAAGCTCACCTGGGCATCACCCCACAGTGCTCTGCTCCTGTTGCAGCAGCCTGGCTTTGGCTGCTTGTTCCTTGGGCTCTGGGTTTCGCTGTGCAAGGGTTTATTTTAACTTTTTTAGGGGGGTTTGGTGCACGCTGCCCTTTCAAAGCGCTCTCCCTCAAGCTCTGTTACTTAGGCTCCCAGCCCTTCCAGCACTCCCAGGCACAGATGCCAGAGCAACCCCCTCTCCTCCCTTCCCCAGCACCCCTCCAAGATGTATATTTAGAAATTACTAACTGGGAGCATAAGAAGTATTTTCCTCCCCAGCCCAGCCGCAGGCTGTGAGGAGGTTGGGAAGGCGACCATATGGGTAATGTGGATGGCAATAAGGACTAGGTCTGGGTTGTGTGGGCACATGGGAAGCCAAGAGCCAAGGGCTGCGACTGGGATGTGCAGCATCCTGGGAGGACCCAGCTGCTCCGGCAGCCTGGGGTCACAGCTCTCTGCCATGGAGGGGCTGCAGTGCTAGAGGGGAGCTGTTGCCTGTGACCCCCTGCAATGGCAGTAAGTATAACAGGTACCCCTTCACCCAGGGACCTGCTGGGGAAGGAGCCGCAGGAGAAGCTGGAGATCAAGCTGTGTCCTGATGGCAGCGGGCAGCTCTATGTGCCAGGGCTGACTGAGTTCAGGGTGCAGAGCGTGGAAGACATCAACAAGGTGCAGGGGGGCAGGGGGAGGCACAAGGGGCACAGTCAGAATCCTTGACTGGTTTGGGTTGGAAAGGACCTTAAAGCTCACCCAGTTCCAGCCCCCTGCCACAGGCAGGGACACCTTCCACTAGACCAGGTTGCTTCAAGTCCCGTCCAACCTGGCCTTGAACACTGTCAGGGATGGGGCAGCCACTGGTGGGCTCTGTGATGTGTGACCCCCAGGTTTGGGAGTATTTCTGAAGCACTGGGGAGCAATAGAGATGAAAATAGGTCCCTGGGTGCGATGTGATGGTCACTGAACCGTGGGTGAGCTGCAGGGGGTTAAAAATAAAAGTGGGATCCGGGTGGCTCCCAGGCTCCCAGCGGGATGATGGCTGTCACTGCAGCGCTCTGCATCACCCAGGCTGAGACCTGACAGCAGTCATCACCCCAGTGGACCAGGCACCTCGTGGGGGGCTGTTGCATGAGTGGCAGGGGGTTTATGGTGGGTTTGG
Organism: Pezoporus flaviventris; assembly: GCF_033815535.1. Taxonomy (NCBI): domain Eukaryota; kingdom Metazoa; phylum Chordata; class Aves; order Psittaciformes; family Psittacidae; genus Pezoporus; species Pezoporus flaviventris. Next base: position 1,665,067 of record NW_026892552.1, on the reverse strand, counting down.
AGCAGGTTGGCCTCACCCCCCCGTCTCCCTGGCTTCCACCAGGTCTTTGAGTTCGGCCACGTCAACCGTGCAACAGAGTGTACCAACCTGAATGAGCACAGCTCCCGCTCCCATGCCCTCCTCATCGTCACCGTCCGCGGGCTTGACCGCAGCACAGGGCTGCGCACCACAGGTGGGTCCCAGAGCAAGCCCCTCACCAGGGTGTTGGGCCACAGTGAGTGCCGAGGGGGTGCATGGGGCTGATGACAGCTATGGCTGCTTGTTTGCTGTGTGTCCCCAGGGAAGCTGAACCTGGTAGACCTGGCTGGATCGGAGCGTGTGGGGCGGTCGGGCGCAGAGGGCAGCCGGCTCCGCGAGGCACAGCACATCAACAAGTCCCTCTCTGCGCTGGGGGATGTCATCTATGCCCTGCGCTCCCGGCAGGGCCACGTTCCCTTCCGCAACTCCAAGCTGACCTACTTGCTGCAGGACTCGCTCAGTGGTGACAGCAAGACCCTCATGATGGTCCAGGTGGGGCTGGGCTCCCAGTGCTGGTCGGTAGCAGTATGGGGTCTGGGAATGGGTTTGGTCCCAGTGTTGCAGGAGGCAGTAGGGAGGCTGGAGTCTGGAGAGAGACCAGGCTTTTCTATAGGGTCTGCAGTCATGGGGCCAGGGGAAGGAAGCTCTGTCACTGTCTCTGCACCCCAGATGAGGCCAAGGGATGGGGGATGAACTTGGAATATGAACTCCTGCCCTCCCTGCCTGCGGATGGTTGCTGGCTCTCTGCGCACCATGTCTTTGCATGTTGACATCTCCCCATCCTGTCTCTCACTGGGAGGATGCTGGGCTCTGGCAGCTCCTCCATCCTTGCCCTGTGATTGCCCCCTGCCACCTGCTACAGCTTTTCCTGGCTGTCCCTTGTGCCAGGGCAGTTGGTGACAGGGGATCTGACTAGATCAGATGCTGGACGGGGCTATCCTGGGAGCAGCAGGTTAATAATAGTAGCTGGCCGGGACATGGCCCAGTGTGTTGGCTGGGGTGGGAGGCTAGCCCCAGGGGTGCAGCAGCTGCTGAAGTGACTGCCTGCTCCTGCCTACGCACAGGTGTCACCTGCCGAGAAGAACACCAGTGAGACACTGTGCTCCCTCAAGTTTGCTGAGAGGGTTCGTTCTGTGGAGCTGGGTCCCGTCTCCCGCAAGGCTGAACTGGGCTCTTGGCCCAGCCAGGAGCAGCTAGAGGTAAATGAGGGCTGCCCCTCCCCTTCCTTCTCACCCCTGTGTGTTTGGGGGTTCCTTCTGTTTTGCACCCATATGGGTCCCAGGGCTGTTTGCTGTTGGGTCCCCTCCATTGGGGATCATCACTTTGTGGGGCACTGGCTGTCCCTAAGCAGTGGTAGCTGGCCAATGCTGCCACTTCGGCTCTTCCAAGCACTGTTTTACAGCAGCCCCAGAGCACAATAGGACACCACGTTGCCCATGAGCCCATCCCTGTTCTTTCACTCTGAGGACTGGCACGGGCTGACCCTGGGGCCATACCCCTTCGTCTCCTCCCAGGGTGACTCTTCGGGGACCACAGCACCCCTTGGCCGGGCCCACATGTCCCCCAGCCCAGGGCACCTCTCCGGCCGCACTGCCTCCATCCGCAGGAAGCTTCAGCCCTCAGGTGGGTGGTGGGACATCCCAGCCCTGCTCCACACCCCAGGTACCCTGACAGAGCCCCTCCATCACCATCACAGGCACCTGCCCCCAGCCTCCTCCCAGCCAGGCACAGGCAGACAAAGCCAGTGGGGGGGAGATAGCTGATTTGTGATCAGCTTGTTAACTGTTGGCTAATTAGCCATGGGAAGCTTGGTTAGCACTTCCCCAAGAGTGCGCCACTGTGAAGCTGCAGCCTGGGGTGCAAATGGGCTGAACCTTTCTCCCTTCAATTACAGCCTGAATTAGGGGCAGCCGCAGCTGCCAGGTGAGTGCCTGCGGCCGGGAGCCGGTGGAGGGCTCTGCTTGGCCTTGTGCAGGGCAGGGGCACCGGGCTCTGCCGCTTGCAGGGGTGCTCATGGGGTGCTTGTGGGACCAGTGCAATGCAGCATCTGCTAGAATGCTGCCGATGGGGTCAGGGCAGTGATGGCTGTGCCCCCTGTGACCCACACGTCTCTTCCTGCAGGGAAGCTGAGGCCTGTGCCACTGTGACGAGTGCCAACCTTGGCACCAAACCTGCTGCAGGACCAGGCTCCACATGGTGCTACTGAGAGCTGGTTGCTGGGAGACACGGAGGCTTGGGTGCCGTCCCCTCGCCCAGCAGGACTCACAACCAGAGGGTGATGGCACCTCTTACATGAGCAGCACCGGGCCAGGGTCTCCCAGCAGCCAGACCCTCATCGCAGGGTGAGGACACCGGTTCTGGGCAGGGATCTGCCCCCTCAGACCTTTGGCTCTGTGACCTTTCGTTGTTGCTGGAAGGATGATTTTAGCCTGAGTGGGAGCTCCTGGGTGCCCCCTCTATCTCTCCAGCTTTTTTTCCAGAGGTATCTGGCTGGAGGGGGTGCTCAAAGCCAGGCAAGCTCCTGGAAATGTCTCTGGGGGCGCAGGCTGGGGCTGCACTGGGCAGCGGCCTCATGTCTTATAGAGCAGAGCTTCCTCTATTTTAAGCCAGAAAACAAATCCTAGCAGCACCTTTCCCTGTGTAGGTTTCTCAAGCCCTGTTGTTGCATGGAGGCACCCCAGTGCCATGCATGAGCCGAGCTGCCGTTACCCACGGTGCCAGTGCCGCCCTGGCACAGTAGTACACGGCACCAGGGTGGGTTTAGCAGTCTCAAAGCTATTGTAAAGTTCTTTACCAGTTGTCTTGTCAAGAGCGATCACAGCATGGTCAAGATGAAAGTGTTTGAAATATTTATACTCTGTTTACATGGTCTTGGAATGGAAAACAAGTGGAAAACAAACAAAAACCCCCTCCAGCCCAAAAACTGATTTACATATGGGGATGGTGGCTGGCAGGGGTATGGGAGGAGGTGGCATTGACCCTCAGACCTCTGAGCACCCACTCTTGGGTATGCTTTCTCCTGCTGCATATACCCAACCGGCTGCACTGATGCCTCCTTCCTACTGGCTCCCCTCCTCTTGCTCTTCCACAGCATATTCTATTAGAAAAAAAGCAAAAAAGGGAAAAATAAATGTAGCCTTTTTTAAGATTAGATGTTTCTATGTATTTTAATAACAATAAAAAAATCCTGTTTTGTAACAAAACTTATTTCAAATAAACTATTAAATCCAGTCCTCCTGTGCTGTTGTTTCTGCAGCAGTATTGGTGAGTGCTCTCTCCCATGGCACAGCATCTCCCTCACAGCTGGGAAAGCCCATGAGGGGCTTCCTCCTGGAGCTGTGCCTGGGAAAGCCTGGCACCAGACCCCAGGCTGCAGCTACCCACCTCCCTTCATTACCAGGAGATGGAGTTGTCAAACAAAGTAAGCCCCAGCACTGCAGTGTCCTGCTCTACCTCATGCTTCTCCCCACTGTGGGGACTGCTGCGGGCTGGCATGGGTCCTTATCACACCCCAGTTGGGTCCAGGCATGGGATCATCACCAGAAAGGCCCTGGGTGAGGCAGCAGCAGTGCATGCAGGACACACACAAAGTACACAGCATCTTCAGCACCAGTCCTACTGTCCTGCAACCGCACATTGACAGCCTCTTGCTGCATGACCCACCTTCAGAGTCACAGAGGAGAGCAAGATGCTCCCCCTCACTCCCAAATCTTGACCACATTTGGGTGAAGTATCAGCAAGATTGGGATTGGCTTTAGATTATTTTTTTTGCTCGACCATACGAACCTCATGAAATTCAAGAAGGCCAAGGTCCTACGCATGGGTTGGGGCAATCCTCATCACAAACACAGGCTGCGGGGGACAGGATGGAGCAGCCCTGAGGAGGACTTGGGGTGTTGGGTGATGAGAAGCTCCACATGACCCAGCTTCAGTGTGCGCTTCAGCCCAGATCCCCCTGTGTGCTGGCCTGCATCCCCAGAGTGTGAGCAGCAGGTTAGGAAAGGGATTCTGCCTCTCTGATGTGCTCTGGAGAGACTCCCTGCAGTCCTGAGTCCAGCTCTGGGTCAAGAACACAAGAAAGATGTGGAGCTGTTGGAGTGAGTTCAGAGGAGGCCATGGAGATGTTGCGAGGGCTGGAGCAGCTCTGCTCTGGAGCCAGGCTGAGAGAGCTGGGCTGGTTCAGCCTGGAGAAGAGAAGGCTCCTTAAGGGGAGACCTTAGAGCAGCTCCAGTGCCTAAAGGGGCTACAAGAAACCTGGAGAGGGGCTTTGAACAAGGGCCTGTAGGGACAGGACAATGGGGAATGGCTTTAACCTGACAGAGGGGACACTGAGATGAGATCTTAGGCAGAAGTTCTTCTCTGTGAGGGGTGTGAGGCCCTGGCACAGGTTGCCCAGAGAAGCTGTGGCTGCCCCATCCCTGGCAGTGTTCAAGGCCAGGTTGGACAGGGCTTTGAGCAACATGGTCTAGTGGAAGGTGTCCCTGCCTGTGGCAGGCAGCTGGAACTGGATGAGCTTTAAGGTCCCTTCCAACCCAAACCAGTTTGAGACTTTTTGATTCCTGCTGGCCCCACTATCTGAACCCAAAACAGTATCCTACACCCCCAAACACCAGCACCTAGCTCAGGACTTCACAGAAAACCATACAGACAAACTCCTGCTGCTGCACTGAGACCTGCTGGAGCTCAGGTGGGGAAAAGACTTCTGTATGAGACCAGGGAGAAGGACAAGTCACAAACAATGACATTCTCTGGGCTGGAAATACCCAGCAGAGTGAAACCTCCCCAGGGCTTTCAGCAAGCGAAACCCAGCCAGTGCCGCCTCTCCAGCTTGCTCACCACATCCACTTACTCACCCCAGCCTCCCAGCAGGAACGGTGAGAAGGGCCAGCTTCCCCCTGAGACACACAGGGAACAGAGCCCTACTTTCCCTGGACACTCCCAGCCAGGAGGCATGACAAGGTGAACAGGGCTTCAAGAGATTCAGGCATTTAACACAACTTCTTACAAAAAAAAGTTAAAAATCTTTTAATAAACTCCATTATAAGTTACAGTTTCCCAGAGAACAAGCTCCAGTGTATAACAAAATAGGAGACAGGCTGGGAGGAGCAGGGGAAGCACCAACAGGAACCTCTTTCTGCACTGGAAAGAAAGAGGGACAGAAAGGTTCTGACAGACATTTATTCAGGGAAAAACAGCAGTCCAGTGGACATAGAAAGACACATGCTTCTGTTTCTCAGCCCTCCTAAATCCTTATCCCCAAATGTAAAAATATGAGAAATCCTGTTTTAAGTCACATATTTTAACTCCTCCAGATAGACCTCAGTTACCAGCAATTCTGATGATATTAAGCTTGTGCAGTCCAGGGTGCCAGCAGGGCTTTCTGAGAAGCCAAGAGGAAGCCCCCTCTCAATGTAAGTCCTTGAAGCTACCCCAGGCATGGAGTCTTGGTGTCCTGGCTCATGTTTGATGAAGGAAGCCCAAACACCCAGTCCCACAGGGCAGGTGAAGTCCTTCTGTAGAGAAAGGACACTCCAACCCCCATCATGCTGTTGTGGGCAGCACAGTGCACAGAGAGAGAGGGGCCAGCAAGCCCCAACCCATAGAGCCAGTAAGCCAACAGCACACATGGGTGAAGATGTGACAGTGGGCTTGGATGGCCGTCAGCAAAAGGCCATCACATAGATGGAGGAGCTGACAGCTTGATGCCGAGATGAAAAGATGAAATGAAGCTGTCTCCCTACAGGGCTTTGTGAGGCCCTCCACCAGGCAGGTCCCCTCATGCAGCACAGATGCACTCCACTCAGGTCCTCCATCCAGCCCATAAATGCACCCAGGCTAGGCAGGCAACCAGCCAGTGAGATCCCACTTCCCTACTGCACTGTGAGGGCAAAGATGGACACATGGAGAGTGGTGAAATCCAGCCAGACCAAGGAGAGCTTGGCCACCTTCATTTGCACATGGGAAGGTGGCGGCTGTCACTCCAGGACAGCCATGAGGAGGTGCAGTTCCCGAAAGGTACTACCATGGCGGCCGCTGAGCCCGGACTTGTTCTTGATGATGCTGCTGATGTTTTTCAGCTGCCTGTAGCACAGCTTGCATTTATGAAGCCTGCAAAAGGGAGAAAGCAGACACAGCATGAATCCTCAGATGCTGAAGAGAAGTGCTTGTTCCTGCAGCACCAAAGACGCAATATAAGCAGGTGAGAAAACACAAGCCCTGCAAATAGCCTGGAAGAGGCTAAAATGTGAGCATGGCTCTGCAGAAACACTATGTATTCAGCCCACATCCTCATGACAACAAAGAATGGCATCCACATAAAGACTCTTTTACTCCTCCTTTCCCCTTTGGCAGTAAAGTCCAGGGAGGAAGGAGGTGTTGTTTTCAGAGGGCAGCTTCTCAGAGCAGAGCTATCCTGTGAATGAACTAGAAATCCAGCGCCCAGTTGACAACTCATGTGTCTTGTGAGGTAGAGGGTGAAGCCACAAGGTGGTTTTACTCTTGAAATACTCACGCTTTGCTCAGGCATGACTCAATACACAGTGACAGACAGAAAAGCAGTCCTTGGTCTTTTCTCATGGCGGGAGTGTTTGGTGTTGACGGACAAAAGGGCAGGCATGCCCAGTCTAGTATCAAAGCCTTGATGACAAGGAGCAAAGCTCACTGAAGAGAAAGGCTGGGGCAAAAAAGGGAGCAAGTGCAGGAGGTAAGTGCCTCACCTTTCCTCCCTGGTGATGTCCACTCCAACAGAAGGTGGTGCAGCGAGGATGTCTGTGATCAGTGGCAGGAATCTCTGGAGAATGAGTTTCAGGGAGGTGCAGCCAGTCTGCACGTAACTAGAAAAATGGAGAATCAGGTCCCACTTGAGTTTCATTCCCGTCCTCCCAGCACACAGCTGTCACTCACATCCAGTCAATGGGGACAATCCACTCAACCAAACCCCCACCCACCACCTGGAACCTGGTAAGGAGAGCACCAGCCAAATACCCATACATTTTGGTTCCAGTCAAGACTGACAAAGTGAGTCCTTTAAAAAGTCCTGGCATATTCTCTGCTAAGCAAAACCTTTCTGCTCCAGAGCAGAGGTGTCCTGCTGAGGGGACCTGGAATGGCAGACACTCCATCTTAAGCGAGGCTGCATATTTTTTGCCACCTAACGAAGTTCAAAGCAATCCAAGTGACCCCCATGCAGGATTTCACTCCTCTTGCTCCACATCGACAACCTCATTCCCATCTGTGTGCAGAGCACATTTGTTCTACACTGATGTGACCCCTCCTGGCTGCCAGAGCTGCTTTCAATCCAATACACCTGCACCGAATCTCAATATCCTGCTCTTCCTGCCCATGCAGACTTTCCATAACTCTTCCCCCATACACTTGGCAACTCCATTGCCCTTTTCCAGTTGTTGTATTGGCATTATACTGTATCTGCTGTGAGTCTTCAGGATGTTATTTCAGCTACAAAACACACAGAGGAGCAATTCTAGGAGTATCTCCACCTTCTCCTCCAATACACCATGTTTTTGGGGCCTCACCTTTCATATTTACTTTGGAGTAGTTTTTCTACCTGTGGCAGGACTATAGCACACAAATCCAGCTTCCAAAGAGACCTGAAAAGAAAAAAACACAAGCTGAGACAGGATTATGAAGCTTTACAAAACTGAGTTGACACAAATAATGCTTTCTGGCAAAAAAAAAACAGGCAGCAGCATTCTAGTTTACTGAGCAAGTTCACTGACTCCCCCTTGTGATGGGAAATGGAAGGTTTTGACTTATTTTGATTCAACAGTCACTTCATGAAGCTCTAAGTGAGGCACCATTTGCCTACTGCAAGGGCCCCATGCATCTCCAGCAGTCTCTGGTGCTGCAGACTTGCAGATCTGACTACAAGCACATGCATTTCATGCTGTCATTGTCCACTGGATACAAGGCAGGTACAAAGAAGCACTCCTGACACTAAGCCAGACGCCCCTGGGGTATCCCAGGGGCTGCCCCTACCCAGGACTCACGGTTTTTGGTTGACAATATTCATGAGGTCCACGACAACAGACAGATCGTTGATCGCCACTGCAGAGTCAACAGAGTTCTGGGAGAGAAGGGGAAGAAGTCACCAAGTGCAAAGCTCAAACTGGCTAGGCTAGTGCAATTAGTATCAAGTACAGCTTTTCAAAAACAAGGCAGAGGAAATGTGGAGCTCACTAGGGAAGAGAAGACAACCCTCTTGTGAGAAAGTTTTCCATGTTTCTTTGTGGCCATTCAAGTGCAGGTGGGACACAGCAGCACTCTGCCTGGGGACAAAAGCTGCGAGACCCTGCATTTTGTGCAAGAGGCAGAACTGTTTACCTGCAAGCAGAAGAGCTGTTCAGCTGCTCCCATCACAGAGAAACACAGACTAGCTTGGGTTGGAAAAGCCTTTAAAGCTCATCCAGTTCCAACACCTTCGACTGGAAGGGACACCTTCCACTAGAGCAGGTTGTGCCAAGCCCCATCTACCCTGGCCTTGAACACTGCCAAGGATGGGGCAGCCACAGCTCCTCTGGGCAACCTGTGCCAGGGCCTCAGTACCTTCACAGGGAAGAACTTCTTCCCAAGGAGAAATCTTGGGAACTCTGTCAAGTTAAAGCCATTCCCACTTGTTCTGTCCCTACAGGCCCTTGTCCAAAGCCCCTCTCCCGGTTTCTTGTAGCCCCTTTAGGCACTGGAGCTGCTCTAAGGTCTCCCCAAAAACCTCTTCTCCCGGCTGAACAAGCCTTACAGGCCATAGGTATCTCTACATCCTTGCCTTGATATCACTGGAGCTCCACACAGCCTGCACAGTGTCCAGATTCTTGCGGCGACTGGCGAGCACCACACACATGGTCTCGTGGCCTTTCCTGATCTGGGAAATGGCTTCCTCATCTACAGGCTCTGTCTGGCTTTGGTTTTTCACAGCCTGAAAGTACACACCAATGGAGCAGCAATAATAGAGCAAGGTGGCACAGAAAAGTAGGAGCTTTCCTTGGCGTAGGTGAGAGCTGGTTTTGGTGTAGAGAGTCCCAGCAAATACTGACTTCCTTCAAGACGGTTTTAAAACCATTTTGAAATTGAAATGCTCAATTTGTTCTGATCTAAGTTACTTCTCTTCTGCCTTTTCTACTACATCAGTCACAAATATGTTTGAAGCTTTGGAGAAACTCTCAAAATTTTAAAAAAAGTTAATTAAAAGGAGGTTTCCAAAACCAACATATTTTGATGAAGAAATATTTTCACACACGCCCTATTTTTCATGTGAAACATTCAGCTGAATGTTATTACAATTATAAATCTCACACCATTTATTAGCCTCTCAGTTTGATTCCTGCTAAGCCCTGCTGGAACCACCACTTCCTTTGCTCACAATTCGAGTTTGAATTCATAAGGATCCTCCAGTCCTTCTCCATTTCTGGGACAGGAAATATCCTCCCCAGGAGAGGCCAAGAGGCCTCCAAGAGGAAAAAATTGCTATGAAATAATTATGTATGTGTAATGGCAGACACCAATTTTCTAAATGAATCACTGTCTAGCACATGGAATTGTTCAGTGTCTGAGCCCTATCCCTAGTTCTCCGCTTTAATAACGCAATCTTTGAGTGTGGATCAATGCTGCTGTGTTCACATCAGCCTGCTGTCAATCACAATGGGGACTGTGTCCAGCAATCTGGAGTTGCTGATTCCACAGGAACTGCATGTTAGAGGAGCTGTGAGGCGGGAAAGGCACCAAGTGGGCAGCGGATGAACAGGAAGTAACATGGTCTTATTCAGTACTGAGGACTGCAGGCTGCAGAAAGCACCCAGTACACCTGCATGTCAGAGAACCCCCTTTCTGATGCCACCCAAAACAGACACCAGCCAGAAACTTTTCTTTTGTCCAGATATACTTACTGGTAGAAAGTCAGAGGCTTTCAGGCCAATGGGCTCATTTCTGGCTGCAGGAATCACCAACGGCTCTGCTCTGGTCAAAGCAGCTGAAGAGGCAATTGGTGGCCTCTGAACTGGCTGCAGAATTAGGATAACAGCTCCATCAGAAGCATTCTGGCCCTAGCCTGATGTCCTTTTTTTCCTGACCTGTTTTCTTCCCACAGCAGGGTCCTAAGGCAGAAGCAGTCTCCAATTTACTAGCACAGTTTAAAGAGGCAATGAAGTATTTCTCAGGTACCTACTAAGATGTAATTAAGATTTGCAAAGAACAGAGAGATGTCCCAGCAGAAGTGCCAAGTTGCCACTGGTATCTAAAATCAGGGTAAGAGGCTGTAGCCAGCCTGAAGGCTGAGAGAGAAGCCAGGATAATATATCCTGCACTCGGTCCTCTTCAGAGTGCCCCACTTTTGAGATGCAAGCAGAAACACCACTGCAAGTGCAGGAAGTGAACAGAAGCAATAGAGTCATTGCCTGTTGGAGGCTTGGCCTTTGATTCTACTGATCAGGCAAGACTTAGGGCAGGACAAAGCCTGAAGCTGCACTTTTACTGCTCTTCAGTAGAGGAATCTGCTTCCTTAGAAACTGTAAAGTCTCTAGCACTTGTGTATCTTTTCACAGTGGGGGTATGAACAGCTATTAACAGACCAAACAGTACATACAAGTTCTTGCTTTGGCAACAATGTCTGGACATCCGGAGCTCGGGTGGGCTTCACTGCTTCCTTTGCAGCTATGGGCTCTACCAAGAGGGAAAGAAGTGAGAAAACAGAAACTGATTGTTCCTTTCAAGAGAAGTTGGTAGAAAAGCTTCTGTACAGCTAGATTACGAGTAGTCTTTTCTGCAGATGTGGAGCTCTCCCACCTTTAAGGGTCATTAACCCCATTCTCCCCAAGGGGTCGTTTTCATACTCACCATCCTCAGGAGGGGCTGGAAAGGGCTCACTGTTCCGAGGAGGAGTGCGACCTACAGAGATGGGGAACAGAATAAACAAACAAAGAAGCATCCAAGGCTACAGATAAGCAATAAGTCAACCTTGGAGCTGAGAGGCCTCCAAAACTCCACATATTTGGGTAATCAGCAATATGACAAGCAGTTATCTCCTTCACACTGTGACACTATTGTTGAGTTTAGCCAAAGGCTTTCAGCCTTCATGGATGGGAGATAAGAAACTAGTTCATCGCTGCAGAAGAGGTGTGAAGCATAAGAAAGGCACTGTCACAACAAATTGCATGAAAAAAAAAACCACCACCACTAGCTAAACTGATTTACATAAATAAATTCAAATAATGATTATTAATTCCTTAAAAGGAGTACCTAATTTTTCACATTCACATAAAAATGGCACAGGCCTTGCACTATGCTTCCTAAACAACCACTTCTGCTTTAACAGAACATTTTGTCTTTCCTTCTTTAACGGAGGCTGCTGATTTTATTCATAGCACAATTCTAAGCTAATAAAGATCCTGTAAGACAGTAGTCCTCCCTAATCAAAACAAGGCAGCAGCATGCTTTGCTGTTGTGGCTGCCCCATCCCTGGCAGTGTTCAAGGCCAGGCTAGACAGGGCTTGGAGCAACCTGGTCTAGTGGAAGGTGTTCCTGCCTGTGGCAGGGGTTGGAACTGGATGAGCTTTAAGGCCCCTTCCAACCTAAAGCAGGATGTGAATCTATGCTTACAATGGAGCTCTGGATTCTGAGACAGGCTTTGACCAGACATCACTGTACCCAGTAAAGGTGCCACCTCCTAGCAGTTCGCCGACATCATCTGTGGTTCAGCGTCCAAAAAAGCCATTTCCTAAATTCTCCCAGTCACAGATAAAGCCTCTATAATAGTATCCCAAAGCTCACTTCTACAGAACCAGTTTAGCACCCACAGTGCTAATACAATCACTATTCAATAGCATAATAAACCTTGGTACTGACATATAGCATTCTTGGGCTGGAAGATCTCATTGTAATCCTCTGGGTTCTGGATCTCAGCTTTTGATTCCTTTTCATCCCGGTCGTCTTCACTGCTGGGACTGCGCCTCTCACTCTCTGAGTTATGCTTCACTCTACTGTGGAAAAAGAGATGCTGTCAGAGCAAGTCATATGGACTCTGCCAGAGAGAAAGCACCAAGCTTGCATTTCCTTAAAATCTTGAAATACAACAAGCTAGTAGATTCCCTACCTTTGTGGCTTGCTGCAGCTAGTTGAGGGCCTGTCATAGATGCGGCGAAAGGAGGACCCTGTAGGGGTAGGTGGCACAAGAGGCTCATCATCCTTGATTAGCCCATGAGGAATAGAATCCGACTTTGTGACTCTGCTGAGATCCACAACAAAGGAAGAGACTGTGCTTTGTGCAAAGGAAACACCTATCTGTAGAGACAAAAGACCAAGGTAACTCACAAGGGAACAGGGTGCACACCCTGAGCCTTTTTCAGAGCAGGCATGACGCAGTGACCCTGCACAACTGTTTGAGAATTTCCCAGTTAGCTGCTTTGGCTTTTTCAATTTGAAGCTGCCAGTGTTTTACAAAAGGCTGTAGTAAGACTTTTGACAAGCATAGTTTCTAAATACTGGTCAAACCAAGCTCCAGTTCTTTCCTCCGGAAGCCAAAGAGAGACAAAGTGGAGCACGACGTTGCTCAAAGCAAAAGCACACAATCTTTGTCTAAGTGCTAGGCACGTGGCAAGCCCTGGCTGCTTACAGTCTGATAGAACCTTTAAGGCCTGAAAGGAGGCAGGAGGATTTTGTCTTTTGCAGCTGCCTGCCCCCTCTTCAGAAGCAGTGGCTTACCAGCTGGTTGTTGCGAACAGATAAATCAGCTACTTTTCCCCAGTTCACAAAGACCACATCAAAACAGCGCTCTGGTTCCCAGCCGTACACACGCAGGGAATCCTGGAAGCCACTATACAAGCAGCAGCCATCTGGGTTGAAAAGCACACACCTGGGAGGAAGGCAGATGGAAAATTAGGCATATACAATCTTCCAGCGTTTTCACAGTGACCCTAGGGCTGTATCCCTGTCTTCATTGAACACCTCCAGCTATGTGTCTAACAATAAGCTTATCAATCTGGTATTCAGATGTGCAATCTGGCGGGCCTGGGCAACATCTCCAGCTGCCCAAACTTCTCCCCAGTAAAGTCTCTTTCAGGAAATCCTCCGTTTACCCACACTTCAGTCTCTGCTTTGGACACTGCAGTAGGAATTTAATATACCTGACAGGAGTAGCCTCCTCTTCAATACAGCTCACCACTTGAAACTTCTCTAAGTCCCAGAACCGAACAGTCCTGTACACAGAACAGAATAAAAATCATCACTCATCCCTCTAGAGATCTGCAGTAGGATCTGGAATTGCACAAACTGCTAGAATGGCTTTTGCTGTCATGCACGTATAATGACCCTGCCCAGAAGGCCAGTCGAGCTAAGATCCATAATACAGCCACAGATGCTTAGAGGCTCTAGACATGAATAGGTATTTACTGTTCATCCAGATCTAAGAGGACAGCCTGCTAACTGAACAGGCTGTTCAGTATGTCAGCTGGACTAGTGAGAGGCTTGAGGCTATAGCACTGTTTTCTGGTGCGGTAGAGAGGGCCACCAATTTTGCACGAGAAGACAATACCTCCATGTGTTTCACATCACAGATGTGATGTGCTGCTGGCTAGATGTCAGGCTCTTGCAATGGTACGTTTAAGTTGTGTGAGATTCCTATTTTCCACATTGCTAAAAGGAAGGGCAGCAGGAAAGGGAACAGACATACACTATTCCCTTCCTTCTCCCTCTCGTTACATACCTGTCAGAGCTACGAGATGCCAAAAGGTATTCATTGGGATGGAATTCAACAACGTTTACTGGGCCAGTATGTTCTGTAAATTCAAACACTAGCTTCCCAGCCACCAGATCCCAAAGCTGGAAGAAAGAAAGAAAAGAGACTCTTGAAAGGACTTCATGCTAGAGAATTCCAATACACTTCAGGTTTCCTTGTACTGGTAACCTTCTAATGCTTCTTCCCCTCCAGGAACAGACTCAATGCTCAGGGAAGGAGTACAATCCCAGTCATTAGAATCTGCTTTTTGTCTGGTTTGTTTGTTTTGTTTGTTTGTCTGTTTTTGTGTTTGGTTGGTTTTTTTTTTTTCTTTTTTTCCTGGCATTTTCTTCTAAATTTTTCATTTGTCCTCTAGAAGTTTCTGATTTATATTTAGAGACTGGCATAAAATACAGCAGATTCTCCTGTCCTCACAGATTATATCTCAAAAGCAGACAGAAAGCCCAAAGCTCTGAATCCCTTAGCATTAGCCACCACTGAAAAATCCAGAGTGAAACGACTGATCAGGTTATTTCATGTGAAGCTGAAAACAAAAACCAGTCCTTTGCCCACAGTCCTCCATACTACAACTGAAACAACTGAAGTCACTGTTTCACTTGATACTTTTCTGCTCAGTCCCAACAGCAATTTTCAGGCAGATAATCATGTGCAATGTATGTGACATGAAGACAAGCTGAGAAAATTCGGCCTGTTCAGTCGAGCGAGACTGCAGGGAGACCTCAGAGCAGCCTTCCAGTACCTGAAGGGGGCTACACAAAGATGAAGGAGAGGGGACTCTTCATCAGGGACTGTAGTGATAGGACAAGGGGTGATTGGTTTAAACTGAAAAAGGGTGAGATTTAAGTTGGATATATGGAAGAAGTTCTTTCCTGTGAGGGTACTGAGGCCCTGGCACAGGCTGCCCAGAGAAGCTGTGGCTGCCCCATCCCTGGCAGTGCTCAAGGCCAGGTTGGACAGGGCTTGGAGCAACCGGGTGTAGTGGAAGGTGTCCCTGCCCGTGGCAGGGGGTTGGAACTGGATGAACTTCAAGGTCTCTTCCAACCCAAATCTATGTATGGTAACACACTCCTAGTGAATTCATTAAGCAGAGCAAAAACTGGTATGGTGAAGTAATGTGCTGTGGGCAACTCATTCTGTAACAACTATTGACAAAACTGAGGCCAATGTTCATGTCTCACAACTTGCACCACCACCAAAACTTGAATTTTCATGCGCATAGTGCCAAGATGTCTGTTGGATAAGTGCACTGCAACACATACGGCTCTCTTCTGGATGTTGTGGGCCACTGGACATGATCCTCATAAACAGACTGGTTCTTGCAAAGCCACAGGGCTCAGTCAGCTGCTTAATTAACTAAAAGTGTTTATGAGTGAGTGCTGGTAATGCCTGGTAAAAGATGATCCCAGCATTCCTATGCACCACAAGCACATAAGCAGGTGTCACAATAAATTACCTTCACAGTGTGATCATCAGCAGCAGAGGCTAACCACTTCCCATCAGGACTAAACCGGAGACATCGAACTGCTTCTGTGTGACCCTAAAATGAGAATAACAAATAGTATTTTAATCTTCCCCCCCCCCACCTTCCTTTTGAAGGAATTCTGGCTTTCGGCTTTTAATTCTATACTATACAATAAAATCAACTGACTGTTTCAGAGAGTCCACAGCTCACACACCACTGAACAGTCACCCACACTAAATGAATGTGGACATTTCTGGCAACACTTTAAGTATGGTAAATACAGATCTGACTTATTCAGAAACAATTTAAAATTACACAGATTTATGGGTGATCACATAGAAATGTTGTTCCACTAAATTGTTTCCTAAATTAAAAAATATACAGCAAGTCCTTTGGGATGAAAAAAGCCCCAAGAATAGAACCATCCTGGTGCAGGGTGGACTTGCATGGTAATACCAGTCACAGTATAAATAACACTCATGGATGCTCTCCATCCCGCACTAAAGCAAACAAGACTAGAGTACTTCAACTCCTATGATGTCCATTTCATGCTCCCATGCAGCTCACAATGGCCTGCAGAGGTTTGCCAGGCCACTTCACAAATTGTGCAGATCTCATTTTCATACTGGAAAACTAGAGAATTAACTGCACATAATCACTTTAAAGTTTGTTCACAAGTTCTCAGTATAAATCTTTCCCCACTCTTTGCCTGAAAACTAATGAAGCATTTTACCTTGTACCTGAAGACACAGTTTTTTTTTCTCATATCCCAGAGCTACATGGAAGAAAAGCAAACAAAAGATATATTTAGACCAGTAGCAGGCAGCCCAAGAGTCTGGTAACAAGCTCTCCCTGTAACCAAGCTGATATGATACTACAGAATGAAAACACTGAAGGGGCTGTTGAACCCCTGTTTGCTTTAGGGGTATTTCCTAACCCAATTCCCCAAGTGAGAATCACTTCTATAAGCTATTTCTTACTACAGAAGCTTGATTCCTACAGTCTAGGATGAGCATGATGAAGCAGGTGCAATCCACAGCAATCAAGACATCTGTGCTTGGTGACACCCAGCACTTGGCTGGCACCATGAGCCACATTTGACAGCACAGGAGTCACACTGCCTTTGCAAACACACACGTATAGATTTCACAAGCACAAATTCGCCTGCCCACAGACATGGAAATGATGATGTGCAGCACCTACCAACAGCTTGGCCCAAAGCACATTCTGGCACTTTTCAAAACATACTCCAAGGAAAGAGGGCAACCTCTAGGAGAGTATGGGTTTTACCTTAATGTTTGTGTCCAAAGAGCCAGATGCCACAATGCCTCCATAAGGATGGAAATCAAGGCTGCAGATATTTGCTTTGTGACCAAGTAAGGATCGAAGAACTGGGAAAAGAAGCAGCAGAGCAAGAAGGAATAGGGAGCAAATATTTAGTAGATCATTTCCCCCAGACACCATGCAGAAGTTTAGCCATACATTAGACATGTTACATATGGTATACACTATTTTACGGAAACATTTCCAACCTTGCACTTGCAATGCAAAGAAACAGCAATAGAGGGCTGATGTTCAATAACCCTAATGAAAGTCCTGTCCTTAGGTGTAGAAATTATGAATAAAACTCCAGAGGCCTCCACGCTGAAAATAAAACTGAAAAGCCACGCTCTGAGGCAGCTTCTAGGCAGCTTATCTTTCCTCCTGTTACACTAAGAGCAGAACAGGGTAAGGGAGGGGGCAACAGTTTTAGTCAGGAAGTGAAAGGGACATTTGGTTATCTGCATTGTTCGGAAAGACCCTTTCCAGGACTCTGCACTCCCATCCAGGCACAAGCCTGACTTCCGTCTCTCAGGTTCCAATACTCTCCTTGGACTTCTTCAATTGCTCCTTGCAAAAAGCATTCCAAAGACTGGGAAAGAACAGTTGAGAAGCAAGAGAGGAATGATCACAGGGTTTCAGCAAGTTATCAACCAAGTAACACCCCTTCTAATTCTGGCAGTCAGAAAGGACCAGTAGAACTGGAATACCATATCTCTGAAAGCAGAGACTCGAGGAAGAAAAATTGCACAGATAATAACAAGGACAACCTCTCTCCACCATCTGCCATCTGGAACAGTTTGATGACTCCCCTAGCAGAAATGAACTGAGCCAGAGTGGTCATTTGCACAGACACTGGCTCATAGGTGTCCTAATAAATTCAGCCACCTCAGCTACTCTGCACTTGTAGAGCCAAACTAGTTTATTACTGAACTGACTTTATCTGTTTGAATTGCAAAAGCAGTTTTTTATTATTTATGCCACCTGCTGTCTGCCTTCTTAGCGCAGCCAGTGAAAGTCTATCTTCATTACATACTCTTTCTATGAACAAATACCAACCTATACGAAATAGTGAGTCATTTTACGGATTCCTGCTAGAATGCATTCAAGAGATGCATGATTCCTTTGCAAACTTGTTCTAGGATTTGAGAAAAATGCAATAAATAAAGCATGACTCAACAGTTGGCCTTTAAAGGATCAGAGCTCGATGAGCTCATGGCTTTTATGATTTATTAAAAATTACATCTTTCATGCAAGAATTGAAGAGGAGAAGAATCAGCTGAGGAAAAAAAGAAAAGTTAGAACCTAAGAATTAGAACAAGGGGTCAGTAAGTGAGGGATTCCTGTACTTGTCAGAACTTAATATACTTAAAACTTCCAATCTGTCAACCTTAAAAGGATCCAAAATCAATTTTAAGCTGAGAGTCTAAATACAAATTCTATATGCTAGTTACTCTACACATGCATGGAAACTCATCTGGGATATAAATCTCAACACACTTGAGTCAGTGCTAGAAACTAGCTCCTTGGATCAGTCTCCACAACACATGTACAAATTTCTGCTTGAGTGTGCATACACAGCTCCACAGCCTCAGTAGGAAGTGCATAAAAGCTCTGTAAGAAGGATGGAAATTAAGATGAAAGCAATGCCAGGCTCTTGTTCCTTCATAAGTTAGGAACCTTTTGGGTTACCATATGTATTAAGCATAAGGATGTTAAAAAAGCATGCATCAACAGAACTCATGGAAACATACTTTTGGCAGCTTCCAGGTCCCAAACTCGAATGGACCCTGACTGGGACCCTGCAACAATGAGATTCTCACTCGTATTGACCTGTAGGCTCTCAATGGGCGATGTATGGCCTGTCAAGCTCTGCAAAGAAAACCACAAGTCACCATCAACAGCTACTGACACAGCCCTGTCCATAATGGCATTGTTCATGTCTTTATCCATGAGTTAGAACCACCTGGCTGCACCTACTCCTTTTTTCACATCAGCTACCACTATGATAGAACACCCTAAAGACCAACTTTAAACTGACAGGGGACAGATTCAGATGACACCTCAGGAAGAAGACCCTGTCACAGGTTGCCCAGAGAAGCTGTGGCTGCCCCATCCCTGGCAGTGTTCAAGGCCAGGTTGGACAGGGCTTGGAGCTACCTGGTCTAGTGGAAGGTGTTCTCTGACCATGGCACGGGGTTGGAACTGCATGAGCTTTAAGGTCCCTTCCAACACAAATCAGACTGTGATTCTGTAATTCTCTATGACCATCACTGCATATAGAACCATGCATGTATCTTCCACATCATCTCACTTTCTGGTGTACACTGACTAATTTTGAAAGGATGCATCAACAGAGACAAGGGTATTTAAACATCAAGTGTGCATGCCCACACAACGTTGACACACACATTATAACAATTATGCTGGGCAAAAACAACAGCAAGGTGTTCATTCTAACTGGGTCACAAAGTGTCATGAGCCAGTTACAAAATTAAAGCAAGAGCACAAGCAGGGTTGCTTCAAAACCTTCCCATAAACAAGGAGCTCCAGTATTGCTGCCAGAAGGGGTGTCACATTGATAACGTGGTGCTACTACTGAAGTATAACTTGACATCTAAAAAGCTTCCAAATTAGGTATTTTAAAAAGGCCAGTATTTAATTAGAACACAAGAATATTTAAAATGAGCTTTAGAAAACAAATACAACTACTCTTTTTACTTGTCAATTAAGCAATATTTTATGCTTTATTCCATCCTCAAACAGATCTTTTTAAATAGCTAAGCTAGCCAGCTCTCACACATATACAGAGTGAACATACTGGGAGCACCAGCTGGAAGCTTCCTGTTCTGATGGGGCTTTTTTAGGATTTCATATGCAATCCTCTACGTACTCTACTGCTGCAAATGTCACTGCTTAGTAAGACAGCTCAAACTGGAATCAAATTGCAGTGCTACTTGAAAAGTTCCCCTTCATCCTCTTTCCCAATATGTAAACATATGGAATCATAATATAAAGACTAAAAATAAAATTCAGAGGACAAAATATAAAGCACAACCCCCAAAAATCAAGATTCTTTTGATATACAAGAATGGCACAAACGCTCAGCAGCTCCAGCCAGCCCCTGCTCTCAGACACACCAGCTTCCAACATCTGTGGCTCCCAAGAAGTGCAGGAGAGGCACAGCTCTCTGCTCCCACAGAATGGGTACAGACACTCAAGTCCTTCAACCTTCTCAGGGAAGGCAATACTCTAGTTTCAAACTACTGCCATGCCACCACCAAGGGCTGGGAAGACACAGCTTTACTACAGCTTTACTACAGCTTTGCAAGCAGCACAGCACTGCCAAAGGCGAGCAAATCCTTTTGCACCCATTTCAATCCCTTTACATAGTAAATGAATGGGAAAATAAAGTAGACACATTCACCTTTTAGCCTCTTTGATCCTACTTCCCCAGTTGCTTCATAACAAAGTTTACGCTGGCTAAAGAAATAAAATCCATAATGCAACACCATTGTGGTGTTAATTAAATAAGTGATAAGGGACACTGGCTAAAGACAACACCCACTCAAAGCAAATGCCATGCAGGATAGACACCTGTTAAACTGATTTCTGGTTGCTTTAGTGATCACAACCGGGGTAATCCTGCTCTTTCTAACATGCTGTGCCCAGCACTATTCCCCAGCCTACAGACAATTCTGTGCTGACAATTAGTGACTGCAGACAGGTGGGAACACATCCTGCTGGGGATGTTTCCTGCTGTGAGGGCAAATTCCAGGGTATAAAACTGGGCCCTGCAGCTGGCACTTTCAAACTAGCTGATCTCATATAAAACTCTGCATTTTATTACCTGTAGCCTGTAACAAAAGGCACAGTATTCATTATCTGGGCAAGCACTGGCCCAGCTGAAGAAGCCAGGCATCCCAGCCCTCTCTGGAGCACTGGTCTCATCAGTTACTGAATTCTGTCCCTATCTTTAGCTAGAATCCAGTCTTTGCATGGTAAACTCTCTTCACAAGTCCCAGAAGCCACAATCCAACAATCTTCCCCCTCATTCCCCACCCTCTGTACCTCAGAATTAATATTCCCATCCCCCACAAGATGAAGACAGGCCTGTTCTTACCATGATGCAATTGGGCTTGTTAACTGACCATATGTTGACCCGACAGTCATCTCCTCCAGTTGCCAGCAGCCGGCCTGAGGTTTTGCCCAGGACTAGTGAGGATACATTGCTGCTGTGAGCTGTGATCTCATCTGGACAAAAAGCAAACAGTTATGACAATTTTCATCCCATCCCTCCAAAAAAAAATACTCTTCTTTCAGGAAAATTTTCCAGTTTCCCCTGGACAAGCTGCAGCAGCTCACTGTTCAGATAAGAAGTCACACTATTATCTTGCTTGAAACAGCCCTCCCTGGTTCTGCCTGTTGTGGGCAAGTCATCTGCTGACCAAGCTTCACAACTCCAGTGCTCACTTGGCTTACAAAAAGCATCTTCTCTCACTAGCAGCAGCTTGGCAGCCTTGAAGCTCAACTGTGGCAAGCTGCTCACAGAAGCTGCTTTACCTTCAGTATCCCAAGTGGGTCTAGGTAAGCAGAGGTGTCTGAGAAGCTGCAAGAATATGCAGCAGCCAGAGTCATCTTGAGAACAGCCTTCTAATCCTGGTCTAGAAAGCAGCAGCACTGTCCAACCTGAGAGGAACTGGCAGATTAGCAGCAGTGTAGTTTGTTACCTTACACAAAAAAAAAAGCCAGACTCAGCAGCAGGGGTAGGTGGAGCTCCCTTTTCCCAGCTTTGGCGGAGGCTTTGCTACTGTCCCACTGCATATCACAGGTGAAACTTAGCAATGCAGCATGCGAAACTGTGACAAAGGAAGGATGAATACATATCCCAAGGGGCACGAAAGAACAAATGGGACTGATACTAAAAGGCGGTTCAAAAACTGGAGGCTGAGGGGAAGTTTTGGCACTGAGAGGGCTTCACAATGACACAGCTCTAAGGAGGCCTCATTCCAAACAAGTTAGGAGCAAAGGAGAAGACAAACTAGCATTTTTGCTTAGACATCTGATTTTCACAGTGGTTTTCTAAACTCACTCAAATTTCTGGAAGAGCTTTTGGCAGATGTCTTTACCAATTTCTGCCGCTTACAGTTCTCTGAAAGTTCACAGGATTTGCATGCCTAATAGTCACAAAACTTGTTTGTGAAAAGACAATCAATTCAGCTTTTGTTTGGACTGTTTTTGCTGGGAGGAGCAATTTGATTACTCTACATGCAACACTAATCCAAAAGAATATTAGATGGCTGCAATAATAATTACAGGTACTTTGATCTCAAGCTCTCAGAGTGCTTTTTTGAAAGCAAAACCGCACAATTGTCACTTTAGCTGGAGAAACACCTTTCAAATGACAAAGGTAACTGGATCATAAATTACATGAGAAGGACAAAATATGCTTGTATTGTGTTGAAAGACCTATCTTCCATATGACAGTGCTAAAGTATGGATGTATACAAAGACTTGAAGGAACAAACAGTACAATTAGTATTAATAGAGCAACCCATTAGTTAAAATTGAAAGGACAGCTGCTCGGTGTTGCTGCTGAGAGCACTGTCAGCACCTCTGCTGCTTTCCTCCTCTTGATCTCATTTTTAATAATATATTTTACATGTAAGAGTCATTGTTGAAGCATTCAACCCTCTGTTCATAAAAGCCATGTTACAGCCTGATGATTCCAGCTGTGACCAGACAGCTTCATCCACTCCCAGCAAAATGCCTGTTTCCTTAAACCCACAGAGGTTTTTGTTAATGAAGTATTCATCACCAGATACCACCCACCAGCTCAGTCATACAAAGTTCCTAATTAGCATCACCAAAACATTCCTAACGTTCAGAATGCTTCTTGCTCTAAAGAGGATGCTAAAATGGGGCAGAGCCTAGCAAAAAATGAAGATCAAGAACTTCAGCCCACTTAAGGAGAATGGAGATCGATCAGCTTTCTGCTTTTTCGGTAACTGCAGGAGTTTCAGGGCTGGAAAGATAACACGGCAAATTGGCTTTCTGCTCTAAAAAGTAGGAAATTGAAGAAGTCAATTACCTCAGCTCCCTTAATGTATTACCAGCCAAGGGTACTGTATTTCTGCTAGGCAACTTCAAGACTCAAAGTCACTTATTTAAAGCACACACTTTTGAACTCTTCCCGTTGCTTCCAAGCATTCCGCAACAGCCCCTATGGAATAACCCATCAGTGACTAGCGAAGCAGCTAGAAATGCATAGCCAGCAACCACTTACTGCTCCTTCTGAGGAAAATAAGAGATGTAAACCAGCGGACTATTACGGTCTCTTACAAAGTACATACAAGAGATGAGACATACTGGCCCTGCAGAGCTCACCTCACCGCTCCCGCAGCAAAGAGCTCAGTCACCTGCTGTGCTGTCACAAGTGAGCAGCAGTGAAGGGCAGCCCCAACCAGGCCAACGAGCCACCGAGGCAACTCCCCGCTGTGACTTGGGCTCTGAGGTGGACTCCACGCCTCCCTTAGTTGTTCTTGTACTGTGCTACTCATGTGGGGCTACCCAGAACAGCACCTCATCAGGAAAACACAGGCTGTCAGCCTTTGCAAACAGACATGACGAGGTCCTAAGCTGTTCCACTGTGCAGCTGTGCTTTCAAAAGGGATTTCTGGAAGTTAAAAGGTTCCAGTCAGCGCGCTGGGAAGAGGCCGGGGCACCCACACCCGAGGCAGGGATTAGCCGGTTCCTATCACAAGCCTCTTCCTCCACCCCCCTTCCAGCTGGGGCAGCCTCCCCGCCCTCCCTCGGGCGGGCACCCGGGCACACTCACGCAGCTTCCACGCCGTCTTAGTGGCGACGGCCTCGGCCATGGCTCTGCTCGGCGAGGCCGGTCCGATGGGCCCTCCTCCGACCGGCGAGGGTCCCCCGCCCACCCGGGTCGCCTCTCTGCCGCCGCGTCCTACCGCGGCCGGGCCATGCGCCCGTGCTGCCCCGGCCGTCTGGAGGCCAAACAAAGGCGCCGGCAGGGGTTGGGGAGGCCCCAGCGCGCTGGACCCAGCGGCGGGAAGGCCGCGCCGCGGCGGCAGAGAGGGCAGGGGCGGGGCGCGAGCCAAGGCCTCGCCGCGCCGTTGCCAAGTTTCCACACGCAGCTGTGGAAACCAATAGGAGCTGAGGAAAGGGTGATTGCTATAGCGACAGCAAAGCGGATGACCAATCGCAGCACAGTTTCTTGGCGGAGCCTTTTAAGCACTGCCAATGAGGCAGGGCGGTGCACTGGTTCTGTAGGACCGCCATTTTGAGGTTCCCCTAAGGGGAGCTGGGTGAGTGCTGCCGCGCCTCGGCCGTCGGGGGAGTTGCAGCGGTCCCTTAGCCCGGGGCTTCGGAAGGGGCTCCCCAGAGGTCCTTCCCAGGCCCTCTACCTCAGGGGTCGCCGGTGGTTGTGCCTTATGGCTGTGGCCAGTGTGTCCCTAGGAGGCGGTTCCCCTCGCCGGATGTCACAGGCAGGGCCCTGGCGGGAGCTGAGCTCCCGAGTCTCTTTTCTCTGGGGTTGTTTGCCGGGTAATGTTGGCACCAGCTCCTCTGACTCTTGCTGCACGTCGAGTCAGGCCCACCGGAGCCTCGGGTGGGTTTTCCCCCTGAGGCAGTCGTGCTGGGTGCTTTCAGCCTGGCAGGGGTGCAGTCTTGCCACTTCCATGCTTCCCTTGTCTCTCAAGCCAGTTACTAAATAAAATTATTTTGATGTGAGTCCTTGATAGTATGCATTAACATTTTTGGCAGCAGCTATGTCTCTGGTGGCTGTAAAAGGATTCTAAATGAATTTATTCTGGTGTTAAGCTAACACTGATGAGTTCATAACCACAGGCTTGCTTGCTCCTTTTTCTTTCCATCTTCTCACCCATCCCTTTCCCTCTCCCCCCCTTCTCTTTGCTTTCCTCCCCCCTTTTCTGCCCCCCTTTTTATCTTTCACCCCCTTCTTTTTACTCCCCCTGCCCTCCCTTTCTTCCTCCCCCTTCTCCCTTTCCTTTTTGTTTAGAGACCTTAGGGTTTCCCTTTTCCCCAGTTCTCTGAGGTCCCTTAGTCCTTCACCAGTTCACAGTTCTTCTGATTTGGACATTTTTTTGGCTTTCCTGAAATCCCTGATGATCCTTTTCAGTAGGGCATTCTTATCTGAACCCTTCTTATCTGAATACCTCTTTATCTGCAAGAGGGAACTGTGAGCAATCTCCTTCCCTGGCCTGTTTGTATCTGCTCTAGGTTGCCCTGCCAGCCAAGCACTCATGGAGGGGTGCAGAGATGTCAGAAATGGTGGTGCTGTAAAATAGGCTGCTGCTGCTGTCAGATGGCTTGGACAACATGCTGTCATGAAACATCTCACAGCTCCAAAACTGGGAGCTGGGAGGCCTGAGCAGACCTCGGCATTTGCTGTGATGGGTGCCAAACACTGCAGCCCATTAGCTGCATAGGCATAATGAGCTGTATTGGCTTCTGGTCTTAACACTGTGTTCATCTCTTAAAAACGTAACAAACAACACAGGAGAGAAATTACTCTTGCAATAAAACAGGCAGTTGGGGTGGATGTTTCTCTGTAAAAGCTCTCTTGTATATCTATTGCATTAAAATGGACAGCTAACATAATCCAAGAAGTTCAGTCTGCTCTAGTATGTGCCTTATTTCAGGTGTGATGTCCCTTTCTCTGAGGTATAACAGCAGTGAGCTCCTGCCTTCCCCAGCTGCAATCAGTATAATCTTCACTGAAGATGACCCTTAGGGGGACTGGACCTGTAGATGGAACCCTCATGGGTGTCTATAGTGCTCAATATACTACAGAGTACATTAGGGATTGTCTCCTACGAGGTTCAGGGACTCACATACCAACAAATGTCACACATAGTGACTTCCATTTGTAGATCTTGGGGAATTAACCAAAATACTTGATTATCTAAAATTTATTCAATTGGGAATGCTTTTGGATTTACTCGTGACTTTTTACCCTGTCTGCCAATATTTGTGAGTGGAGACATTCAAAGAGAAAAACAAAGATGTTAAAATCCAAAGTTTGACCTCTCAATAAGGTCCAAGACTTGTTACATTTGTTGTGATCTTACAAGTTCAAGATCTTTGCTTGTGCTACTTACAAAACCAAATTATAAAATTAGAAATTTGCAAAAATGTTATTTTGTTGGAAAAGAATCAGTATTCCCAAATAGTCCTCCTCCTGTTGTGGGCAGCTAGGTAGTAGGTTTGGAGGAGTCCTGCAATACAGCATGCATAATTTGTAGCCGCTTCTGAAGCAGACCTTAAAGGTGAGGTCTCACTCAGATCTGGGGTCTCAAGCATAATGGAATTACAGACAAACGATGCAACTGTAGATGGGCCTTAAAACAAAAGAGGGAAAATAAAAAGATAGGGGAATGCAACAAGTTTATTAAAATCTCCAACAATCTGATAATAACAAAAGATTTACTGCGACCAGGTAGGAAAACTTTTCCACACTCTTTTTCCAGGCTGGTCCTCTCAGGCTTCTGCACTGATTCCCAGTGTCTGGTGTGTGGAGGAATAAGGAAATCAGATGTAACCAAGATGCTCTGCTATGCGAGGATCCATGCACAACTTATCTTCTAGAGCAAGGTATTTCTGTGGCGCCATCTGCTTTTCCCTAGAAAAAGAAGGGGGATATCAGAGAAAAACTGCAGCAGGACATTGAGTAGGGTATTGTTTGCCAATGACACCAAGCTGTGTGGTTCAGTTGCTACGCTGGACGGAAGGAATGCCATCCAGAAGGACCTTTGACACACTTGTGAGGTGGGCTGATGCCAGCTTTATGAAGTTTAACCATGACAAGTGCAAGGTCCCACACTGGGTCAGAGCAATCCCAGGCACAGCTACAGGTTGGGCAGAGAAGAGATTCAGAGCAGCCCTGTGGAGAAGGACTCGGGGGTGTTGGTTGATGACAAACTTAACATGAGCCGGCTTCAGTGTGCGCTCGCAGCCCTGAAAGCCAACCGTATCCTGGGCTGCATCAAAAGGAGTGTGCCCAGCAGGTCGAAGGAGGTGATCCTGCCCCTCTACTCTGCTCTTGAGAGACCTCACTTGGCATATTGTGTGCAGTTCTGGTGTCCTCAACATAAAAAGGACATGGAACTGCTGGAACAAGTCCAGGGGAGGGCCACAAGGATGATCAGGGGACTTGAGCATCTCTGTATGAAGACATGCTGAGAAAGTTGGGGCTGTTCAGCCTGGAGAAGAGAAGGCTGTGTGGAGACCTCATAGCAGCTTTCCAGTGTCTGAAGGGGGCCTACAAGGATGGTGGGGATGGACTCTTCATTAGGGACTGTAGTGATAGGACAAGGTTAAAACTTAAACAGGGGAAGTTTAGATTGGATATAAGGAAGAAGTTCTTTACTGTTCGGGTGGTGAGGCACTGGAATGGGTTCCCCAGGGAAGTTGTGAATGCTCCATCCCTGGTGGTGTTCAAGGCCAGGTTGGACAGAGCCTTGGGTGACATGGTTTAGTGTGAGGTGTCCTTGCTCATGGCAGGGGGTTGGAACTTGATGATCTTAAAATCCTTTCCAACATAACTATTCTATGATTCTATGATTCTAAAATAGCCTCAGTTCCTGGGGGGCTCACTTGTAGACCTCCCCTGGGCACTACTTAGGCAGTCCAGTTACCTGTTGAGCCTCTGCTCTAGAACGTTGATATGGAACATGGATTCAGAGCAACTAGAGAGGTAGTCATTCTTCTCCTTTGTGTTGAGCTGGTTCTTGTTTTCTTGAAACCACAGGTGCCTCTTTTGCAGCTCCTCCACCGCCTGTTGGGGGAGCAAGCAACCAGGAGTCAGGGTAATGGAAAAGAGCAAGGAGCAAAGACGCACAGAAGTGCAACTCAAAGTTCAGGGAGCTGAGAGGAAGGAAACCACAGACTGGAGCTGGTTTACTTTCACGGACGGCAGTAAGTTTGAGATGAGGACTCACCGAACAAGACAATGAGAGACATCAAAACGTGGAACAGCAGGAGGCAGCAAAACCTCAATGTGTTGCCTCCCTGTAGTGAAAAAGCACTGGGCACCTAAATCAGCTCTGAGATAGGGACTTTCACCCTGGGGCTATTTTGTTCTTTGATCTCAGATGCTAACAACAGCAACACCACCAAAAAAAAAAAAAAAGTAAAAAAATAAACCCAGGCATGTTTATGGCTCTTTAATCAAAGGAGGTTTGTTTCTTGCCTGCTGTCACAATCAGATGCACGTTACCCTCCTGCCAGTGCAGAAGAGACTCCAAAAGCATGCACATCCTGGAACAAGACTAGGAATACCTTTTCAAGGCGAGCCTGGATGAGGTTGATTTTGTAAGTGAGATGATGCTTAAAATCAGTCAGGCAGTCATCTCTGACACACAGGGCCTGCTTCTGGTTCAGCTTATCTCTGCAGCCATTTTGAATAAGGAAAGGTGCTAGGTAATCCAGATCCTGTTTCTTCTGTCCAAGGAGCTCATCCTTCACAGTGCTCTCCTAGAGGGGAAAGGACAGAAAGAGTCATGGTCCCATTTACCTACTTCTCCAAACACTCCATGATAAAACAAAAGCAAAGGCCAAAACACCTCCCCTTTGGCCACCCCTGGAAGGAAATAATATTTCTTTTTCTTAGTTTGATCAAAATTACTGCTTTGCATTAGCTTTGCATATCAACCCTTTCCTAGTGTGGTTTTTATTCTGTAGTTTCTTTTCAATCATTCTTTTTAACATTTCTCCTCATTTCCTTGATTTTAAAGATGTCTCTTATAAAAAATGTGTAATCCACTGAGGTGCAAGAAGGGATCAATGAAATCTCTTTGTATTAGGACAGGAAGACGTTAGGACAGGGTGTTTTGAGTGACACAAGTTTATAGGCTGGTGAGTAGCTGGTTCTTGCATCTTTGCCCCTGTTTTGAGCAGAAGTTTGGCATGTAAAATTTAGCACCACCTTTTATAACCTCTCTGTTCAGTCTAAAAAACATTCACAAGAAGCATCCTGGAGATCTTGGAAAAGCTGAAAGAAATTATTATTTCTGTATTTTTCCAGAACATTTCTAAGTTCTTAATTCCTCAACAGAGATCCTGGAACAAAACTGGCTGTGCAAGTAAGAATGAAACCCAAGAAAGCAACTGATTCTTGTCACACAAAAAAGTGTGTGTTTGCCTAACAAAATGAGCCTGGCTAGAAAGATGCACCTTGGAATCCATTCTCATATTCCCCACTAGAATCCCTATTCTCAGCTAATACTTGTTCATTATTTTATCAATTAAACAAAGTAAAACAACAATCTGTCTTGGTGATGCAAATTTTTGCAGAAGTTCAAAGCATGATTATGTTGTTTTAATGGGAACTCAGCTGAAGTTGTGCTAACTTGCTAGGGGATCATCCCAAGTATTTTAATGGTACTAACAGCTCCTCAGAGGCAATTCTCAGACAGAAAAAGCTTTCTCTAGATTTACTTTGTACATGTAAGAAATACTGGTATTAATGAAGTTGACCTACCATGGCTTCATGATGTCGTCTTCTCTCTTCGTTCCTGTCTCTATTATAAATTGAAACTGATAATTTAATATCGGCTTCTTCAGTCTGACGGATCTTCAGAATAGTTAACACCTTCCAAAAATTAAAGAAAGAACCTTCAGCTTTCTTACAAAACAATAGCACTTTTACATGCTTGACCTGCTAGCCAAGCAGATGCTGTGTACAAGAAATACAGTATAGGATTAAATACAGGAGATCTATCCAAGTACCTCCATATTCTGCTCATAGGTCAAGCTAATAGCGGTTTATATTTAGGTTGCTGCTTTGTATTAAATTCTTGAACACAATTATTATGTGTTAAGCTCTTCTGAAGTCATGGTCTTGCAACTACTTCTGAAATTGCACTGATAGCTTTGTCTTAGTCTCAACAGGATATGCAGCATAAGCAATATGAATATTTTGTCTATTGATACATCAAGAGAGAGAAATTTGGCAAGGTGTTCATGAGGTCACAGGGAACAAACTTCAAATTTCTGGAGAAAAAAATAAAGACTTCTGCAATCTTATTCTTAATTACTACTGGTATTCTGGGCTAATAGAATTGAGTACTTCTCCAGCTCCTTCAGGGGTTCCTCTTCCTAAGCAAAATATTTAAAAATATCCAGCAGCTTTTCCTCCATCTGCTAGAATGGTTGTATTTAGCATGAAGTACTAGAAGTACTACATGAAGTACAAGTACAAAGAACATGGATTTGTTACAGGGTCACAGTGTGATTAGCAGTACAAGCAATGTATTTTATGAAGTATTTCCCTACAGCTGCTCTCACAAAAAGTTACTTCAGTGTTTTGATTAGAACTTCCTGGAAATGCCTAGCAACCAGATATATCATATACAATATCCTTTGGTTTTGGTCTCATTCTCAGGCAAAAGGCAGGTATGTTTCCAGATGCCACAATTCATACACGGTCCTTTGCTCCCTGAAACTGTCTTTCAGAGAATGAAGAGTAAGAGCAGGAGTTGGAAAGTGTGTGACTCTTCATAAATACATTACAGCTACATCTTTACTGAACAATGGCTGGACTGCAAGCTCAAGAATTCAGCATGGAGACCAGCTCTGTGGCACCAGTTTTATTTTTACCACAGCTTATGTTGAGAATACTTTGGCAACCAGTCAGCTCAAATTATTTGGATGCTGAAGAGGCACTCTTCATCAGGGACTGTAGTGATAGGACAAGGGACAGTAGGTTCAAATGTAAACATGGCAAGTTCAGGTTAGATCCAAGGAAGAAGTTCTTCCCTGTGAGGGTGGTGAGGCCCTGGCACAGGTTGCCCAGAGAAGCTGTGGCTGCTCCATCCCTGGCAGTGTTCAAGCCCAGGTTGGACAGGGCTTTGAGCAACATGGTCTAGTGGAAGGTGTCCCTGACTGTGGCAGGGGGTTGGAACTGGATGATTTTAAGGTCCTTTCCAACCCAAACTATTCTATAATTCCCATGCCTGACCAACTCTGACCCAGTGTGGGCACCTCCCCTGTTACCTCTGCTTCAGATTGCCGGACTTGTTCTTTCACCCGCTTCTCTTTTGCTGTCAGATCCTTCAACAAGTTGTAGAGATGGAACAAACTCTTGCCTTTCTCAAAGGACCCTGCCTGGAAGCAGATGAACTAGTGAAGGCCAGTAGCACTCTCTGGGTGCATGGGACCAGATATTCTGCTATCATAAATTGGCACAACTCTGCCACAGTCAAGACAGTGACACTGACTTCCATCACTGAAATATCTAACCCATAGAAAACACTTTATTAGACTTCATTTTGATTTTGAATCCATCAGTAATGTGAGGCAGATGGCACATCTTGCACTTTTATACGGTTGGAACCAGTTTTGCAGGATTAGAGATGAAAGGATGGCACTCGTGCCCTGTGTATCCTCCCCAGTGGAAAACAGCAACTTTAAGAAAACTTGCTTAACATTAAAAAATCCTGTATTTTTAATCTCTCTTTGATTTTCCTAAGTATAATTGTACAGCATCACTGCAGAATTTATGGTTACAGACTCACATCAGTGATGTCAGTGGAGTGACCCCCCCCAAATGAGAGAATTTGGCTTGATGACAGCGCTCCACTTATTTTAGAACATCTTCTATTGAAGGCTATCTATCTATCTATCTATCTATCTATCTATCTATCTATCTATCTATCTATCTATCATCTATCTACATGTCTATCAGCAACACATTAAGCTTTAGCATCTTGTTCTGCATCTGCAGGGTAAACTTTGCAAGATATAAGCAACAAAATGAACCAAGAAGTCCATGGTAGAAATGGATGGGATGTCTGGGATGCCTCCCTCTGCTTCTCTGCTGTACCTCTTCTTCAAGAGAGAACAGCAGAGGAAGTTTTGACTTCTGTGCCATGAATCCACAGGACTGAGCCCAACAGCTGCCGAACCAGCACCCTGAAAGATCCCAGTGCCTGTGCTGCCTGATGACCAGGTCTAGGAAGATGACCTCAGGCATGGCCACAGCAAGCCTTTCATGCTACATTATGTCCTACATTCTAGCAGGACAGTGCATCTCCAGGGGCATTTGTGCTGTCAGCACGGAGGCTGTCTGTGAGGGAGGTGTGCACACGGAGCAGAGGAATAAGGCATGCTTGGAGTTCTTCCACTGACATTTCACCTTCCCTTTGTGTCTTGTGCTCTAGAAAAACTTCAATATAAGTAGTTTTCCTTCATACCTCGTACGTGATGCATGTTTCTGGGGTCATGAAGACTTCATGTTCTTTACTAGCCCTCTCTGGCAGTTTGTGGAAAAGCTTCTTTGAGGCAGTAATGTATTTATCTTTGAGGTGGTATGTCAGATGGATGTACTCCTCTGTGATCAGGAAGATACATTCTGCGACATCTTCGTCAGCAGGCTTTTCTGGGTTTCTGTGAAAACACTCCTTGATTTGCTAAAGGGGGTGAAAAAAGAGAGACAAAAGCAGATCAGACAAAAAACCTGGGAAGATTTGCAGAGTTGGGTAAAAACCCAAGGGAAAAATTGGGCTTTTCTGCCTGGATTACAATGGCATCTCTTAGCCCATAGTCCTACTCTTCTTTCCTGTGCCTGAGGAAAATAGTGCAAAGCTGCTTAACCTAAAATGTTATTAGTTTGGGGTCAGAACATGAGATCGTTTTAGTAGTTTTAAGTCCTGTGAAAATCTCATTCCAAAATCACAGTCAAACTTTTTTTCCTTTCCTCTGACACACCTCCCAGTTTCATTCTAGCTGCTCAATGCAGCTGGTGACAACTGGTCACATTGTAGCTCTCTGTCAGGCAAACAACCATGAGACACAACAGCTGAGCAAGGCTCTATATCTCATCTGGAGCTTTGCGTTGGCTGTGTCCACTGAAAATGAACCTAGAGCCCTAGACAGTATGTTCTGCACAGTATAAATATCACTATAACAGATATTCTTCTGTTTCTGCCTTGACCGTACCCTGATAGGTTTGGAGTTCATGTCAATTCTCTGTGTTTCGTCTCCTTGTTTGCCAAAGTCAACATGCCGGAGGTAAAGAAAGTCATCCCGCCCCATGAAGTACTCTGTCATCTCACTAGCAGTTTCAACACGCTTCTGGAGGCCATCAACTCGTGCCTCATTGTAAAACTCCATTGTATGTCCAGTCTTGGGCTCCAGCAACGTATAGGTGTGAGCTGAGGATGTAAGAGACATTAGCAGCTATGATACGGTGAACATGAGTGTATCCAGAGGAAGTCTCATTTTCTTCAGCAGCCAATAAATCAAATGCACCCAAGAGTGTAAGAAGGGAATGTAATCTCACTGTTGTGTACCAACATGTCATGGCCTAAGGACGGCAGGATGACTTTGCAGGGTCACTGCCTTCCTTACACAGTAATGCAGCAGTGAGTGGAGCCTGGACCCTGCTTTTTCCAAATCAGGAATGGGCACAGCCTCTGGGTGAAATGCTGCTTGAGCAACAGATCTGATGCAGGATTTTCTCTCCCCCAGCTGCACAACACTGACAGACCAAAAGAGGGACTTTTTACATGGAAATTGGCTTTTGACAAGGACCTGTTAGGACAGGACAAGGGGGAACGGCTTTAACTTGGCAGAGGGGAGATTGAACCAATGCCTTAGGCAGAATTTCTTCCCTGTGAGGCATGCTGACGCCCTGGCACAGGTTGCCCAGAGAAGCTGTGGCTGCCCCATCCCTGGCAGTGTTCAAGGCCAGGCTGGACGGGGCTTGGAGCAGCCTGCTCTAGTGGAAGGTGTCCATGTCCATGGAGGGGGTTGGAACTGGACAAGCTTTAAGGTCCCTTCCAACCCAAACCAGTCTGTGATTCTGTAATCCTAAGAAGAAAGTTTCTACTACTATCACCTCTACTGGTAAAAGTAAATTGGATCACCATATATATGATAGGTATGTATTTTTCTCCTGTTATGCTGGGGGGAAGCACTCTCCAGCACTGTAAGCCAACAATCCAATTCTCTACTCTCTACTGGATACCATATTATTTATCTAGGCAATTCATCCCACAAGTTTTCTGCACCCCCACCATTGGGCTTTTGCCACTGCTGGAAGGATCCACATGGAGTCCTACCAGCTGCAGTGGCTGCCAGATAACCTGAATACCTTTAAGACTGAAGGAATGTCCTTTGCTGAAGTAGTCTGTGGTGAGCTGCGTTTGTTTATTCACTTCTCTCCTAACCAGGATGTCTTCTCGGTTTTCAAACCACTCTCTCACCTCCACTACATCAGTATCTGGCAGGAGACAAAGCATTTCACAACCCCACGACACCCTGTTGGAGGTTCTAAGATTCATGTTATTCACCCTCAGTGTCTGTGCAAGCACCCTGTGCTTCTGATGCAGTACAGTCACTGGAACTGGCCCTGTGCACAGGGCATTTTGTAGATGAATCCTAAGCTACATTTGAGTAGATAAATTATACCTTAGGAGAGATTATTCCTCTCCATCAACAAGAAGTAAAGTAGTCAGCTCAGGGGGAGAAGGTGGCATGGCACATGGCTACATTTAGGCAAGAGAAATTCCATCCCAAATACTTTATGATAGTGTCAGGAGTTAAGGAAAATGAGATGGGGATATTACACTATCCAAGAGGACTGAGGACAGGACACTGGATGTTCAGTTAGGAATCTACACTGTTTCTTGGACCAAAGAATAATGCTTCTGAGTACAGAAATATCCACAGACTGGGTATTTGCCATTCTGTGCCCACAGAAAGCACACAGTCTGGATATTTCTATGGCTTCCATCAGCACCAGTGGGAATAGTGATGCTATCGGATCACATCAAACCAGACTTCCATTTCTCTGAAGACTGAAAATCCAAGCAGCTGACCTGTGGCACTGCACAGCCTCACCAACGGGCTGTAAAAAAGACTCAAAACTCTCACAGGATTCCCTAGCAATGCTGGAGAGTTCTGGGCCTTGACAGACAGCCTGATGAAACAATGCAGTAGACAGACAATGTGAAAGGAGGATGGGAAAGCACAAGAGAGACCCTGGCAGAAAGGGGACATCCTACCCCTTCCCACCAACAGAACCCGGTTGTGCCTGCTCAGTTGTTGACCCATCCCTCTTACAGTCTGGCCCTGCGTAGATGGTGAGGCGCTGCACCAGCCCATTGCCATTCAGGTATGGTGCCCATTTCTTCAGTTTTGCCTTGTTGTACAGAGTCACCTTCTTCCCCTGGCAATAGCGGGTCTCAAACTCTGCAGTGAGAGATAGAGGTGTCATAAAGATTTACTCCCCTGTATTCAGCCCAAGGAAAAAGAATTCAAGAGGGAGCAAGCCACAGTCTAAGGGAAGCCATGCATTTATTGATCACATTCAGCTGCCAGCAAAGCTGTTCAGACCCTGCCTTAAAGCTGTAATAGTATAATAACTCATTTCTCTCCCAACGCAGGTATTTGATAATGCAGGAGCATAACTGGAACAGAAAGTCAATCGCAGGCAAAACTGGGATGATCTTTATCTGGCAGGAAAACACAGTGTGTCTGTGCGAGGGGAGTTTTGGGGGGGTTCTCACGCAGCATGAGACAGTGCACCGAGGGCAAGCATTCAACCTAATGGCTGTTGCTGCCTCCATCTGCTGCACTTCACTGTTGTATCTTGTCCATCCTGAAGGGAGAACTCTTGAGCTAAACAAATACCCCAAATCCACTAAAAGAGTACCTGGGGGCAAAGCAATATGCAAAAGAGTACATACGTCTGGGAGGTATCCGAATTGGGGCTACCCACGATGGTGGCACGTCAAAACTCATTCTCTTCTCTCTCTCCTGATGACACAGAAAAAGAGATTTGCGTTGCTGGCACCTTCACTTACTGTGCCAGGAGACCTTTTGGTGCAGTGACCAGAGCTCAGACTCAGCTCGGGCACACTGTGGCACAGCTGTAAGAGCTGTGTTGATCACACATAGCCCAAGGACAGAGGAAAGCAGCACACTGCATTTATGTGGAAGGAGAGCTTTACTGCATCCCCACACTCTCAGTAGCACATCCCTACATTAGACTAATGGAATTTTCTTCTCCTGGCTAATGTTCCTGCTGGACAGGGGATGAACAGGACACTCAGCATTCAAACTTGATTACCAACGTTATGTAGACTGTGGAGGACACTTTGCTCCCTGTTTGTGGGCACAGTCTGAGAAGGGCAGATAACAGGAGGGAACGTGCTTTTATTGGTGTTCCTCTGTCCTGCCATGCTGGTGCAGTGCCTGTTTTATCATGCTGTGTTCTCCCAACAGGACAACATACCATCTTTTGCTTCCAGTACCCAGGACTTCTTTTATATTAGAGTACATACATTGTTTCTACACTTGGTTGGCAGCTCCACCTAGCAGCCTGGAGGGCTGGATGCTGACCAGCAGGGCAAAAATGTCCAGGAAAATGTCTGTTTTTACTTTATTTCTTTTACTGATTTCATCTCAAAGGTCAATGCACTGGAGGCCTACAGAGATCCCGAGCCACTGAGGACACCAGAAGTACCACGTGAAGTCCTGCTTCAAAAAGCATTAGAACTGTTGAAGATTGAGAAGGAATTGAAAGTGCCAATTAAAACTCAGCTGGAGTAATAGTGACTTAACCTGGAGGGGGCAGCAGGCAGGCAGACATACGTGGGCCTACCAGCATACCAGTTCAACAGAGCATCCCCACTGCACGAGAGCCATTTGAGTTACTCACTGTGTCACTGTCAAATAACTCTTCTTCCTCCTCAGGGAGCAGCTGAAGAGGGTTGCTCTCTGAAAGCATTATTTCCCAGTGGACAGCGTCACCCAAGTCAAAGATGAGATCCTAGGCCATACAGAACAAACCCATTTAGCTACAAGGGCACTAAACTGAAGGCTGCCTCTGCCCACCTGCAGTGCTCTGGACCTGGCTGGCTGTCAGGTTATAAAGGACAGACCTTTATAATCCTGAGAGTTATAAAGGACAGACCCTGCATCTCACTGAGGTGGGTGTCAGACCCATGGCTGGCTAGTGGGACCCCAAAGACTGCCCCTGTGCCTAAAGGACTGCAGACCCCTTTCCTCATGATGCCTCTGCCACAGATGAATCAAAGTTGCTGAGGATGCTTCTGCCTCCTTCCCTGGGGCACGTACAGTCCCAGAGTCAAGTTGCTGTAAGTCAGACTCTTGGCTCCTAGACTTTATGTCAGCTGGGGAGTAGCTGAGGTGTGGCTCAAAACATCCTCTGCTTTAAAAGCTGTTGTTTGGGAGAATGAGCATCCATGCAGCCTTAAAAGCTGACATTCTAGCACTCTAGGGGTTTAATAGGTATGATCCATATTTGCTAGCTCGGGGTCTGGAATGTCCTGGAGTAGTTCAGAGCCTATGTCATCACAGCAACATGACCAGAGCCAACACAAGGAATGGTTAAGTGGAACTGGGATCACAACTTATCTTGGACTTCCCCAGGACTCTGGTTAGCTCAACTGTCCATCCCAGGCATGGGGCACCAAAGGGCTCATTACCTTGCAGCCATGCCTGCAGTCCTGCATATTCACCCAGTAGTTCCTGTGGTTCCAGACGCTTTCAATCCCAAGGAAGCGTTTATCTGTGGTGTTGTGTCTGTTTCCCGTGAAGGGGTTGATGAAGAAGGTCTCAGGAACCTCCCTCTTCCCAGACAGAACCAAAACCCATGCGTGCACCCGCAAGCCATGCAAAGGTTCACACTTTGGCTTTCCCGCTTCCTGTATCACAGAGGACAGAACAGTAATTACTGCCATTTTATTGCTACTTAGTCTAACCAATGGCAATCTTATTCTCTCCTCTGACCACTTCTAAAGGTCTCCAGGGACTTAACACTCTTCTGAAGAGTGAGGTAGCACATACTCAGTACACACTGCTATGCCAGCACAGGCTGGGTTCCCAGAGGCCAAGTGCTCATCTCCATGCTCAGGGTTGTGTCATACTTCACAGAGGAGGCCAGTGAGCTCTTTTCCTTGGTCAGCCATTCTCTGTATCTCATCTCTTGACCCTGGTGTTTACAGTGAGGTGGACCTTTTTTCTTACCTTCTTGTCTCTTTCCTTGTCCTTCTGAGAAGCTTCAATTGCTGCTGCCTTCTTGGCCTCCTGCTGAAGCTCAAACTTGCTCTGCATGTCTGGTAGGGGCTTAATTCTATACTTTTTCTTCACCTCCTCTTTTGATACCTGTGTCTACAAAAGCAGGATATTGCTGTGAAACTCAGCAGAGATCAACAGAAGGGAGAAAAGCCAAGGCTTACAGGTACCTCTCAGTTCCCAGCCCTTTGCCATTTGCAATACTGGACCTAGTAAGCAGGAATTCAGTGAAGCCAAAGAAGTTGGCTTCTCTTAAGGAACTGTAGAAACTCACTCAAAAGATTCATTTGGTGAGGTCCCTCTTTGGTACAGACTGAAACCCAGTGTGGGCCTGAAGCTGTTCCTCTTAGCTCACCTCTGGAGCTCACTGGAAATGAAAAGGCTAAGCATGCATGCTGGGCTCCTCCCTGCAGGTCTCACCTCTGGTGGCTTCCTGAGCAGTGGGCACAGCTCCTGCGTTTCATCCAGGGTGCATGTCTCAAGGGTGGCATAGCCCTGCACGCAGTAGGCATCATACCCGGCCCCAATCAGCATGGAGCACAGCAGCACGCTGAAGTCAAAGCAGTTCCCTCGCTGGTGTTTCAGGGTGGTGGTCGGGGAATAAAGTGAACTGGGCTTGAAAGAGAGAGATACATGCCTGCAGTGCTTGTCTTGTGAAGCTGAAACATACACCAGGCAGAAAGCAGGAGAGGTAAGAGGGCATTGCCCATATCCCTGGGTTCTGCACCCATAGAGAATCTGTTACATAAAATTCCTATATATAAGCCACTGTGGGAAAACTATTTAACTTATATTCAAAACATGAGTGGGGTTGGGATAGAGAAAGTTGGGTTTCCCTCTTGGTGGGGACAGAGAAGAAATCTAAACCCGATGTAGAATGACCAGTACACAAGAAAGCCAAATCACGCTGTCCAACAGTACATCAGGCCCAAGAGCAAAGATATGAAACTGTGTGCCTCCGAATTACTGGATTATTGGTATAGCATCAACCTCAGTTGATTTTTTGTTTCTGTGATTGCATCTGTGATTGATGTGGGCATCACTGTAGTGCAGAACTAACATTTATGTCCAAAATAGATATTGTCAAACCCGACCCAACTATGCCTGCTCCGAGGACCATTTACCATGCAAGTGGTGGATCAGGGAGACATGAAGGATGACTTCTTTACAGAGAGTATCTTAGAGTCTGTTGTTTTCTTTAACTGACAAGAAAGAGCTTCAAAATCTTACCTGGTGCTGCTGCAGTACTGATGGTGCAATCACCATCCCTGGAACAGTTCACAAACTGTGTAGACAAGGCCCTTAGTGACATGGTTCAGCGGTGGCCTTGGCAGTGCTGGGGAGTGGTTGGACTTGATCTTAACGGTCTTTTCCAGCCTGGTTGATTTAGAACCTCATGGTTCTAAAGGAAATCAGTAATCATCTATCGAACCACAAATAGCACCTTAACACCTGTATGACCCTAAGCACAGCACAGTGTAAGGGGACCTGCAAGGTATAAAGGGTGCCCAACGGGATGCAGACAGGCTGCTCAGACACAAGGGACACTGACAGGCTGATCAAAGGCTTTGAGGAAATACCCCTCTAACATGACAGCCACAGACCCCAGAAGTCCTCTCCAAAGTGGTGTGGGAAAATTCTGACCTAAATCTGGTGACAAATTTAACCATAGGGAGAGATAGGCAGGACAAGCTCATCCAACTGCTGAAAATTTAATGCTAACCACAACTCTGGAGAAGGGCTTAACTTCCACCTCTAGCTGGTCTGTCTGCAATGTTTTAAAGCAAAAGACCCATAAGCTAAATTCACACCAGCCAAGAACTTGCCCAAATTCTGGTATCATTCCTTCTTGCCAGTTGAGAAATCTCCCTTCAGCCACTGCAAAATATCCCCAAAACAGGAATAGAAGTGTCTAGCGCCCCTAAGAACAGGTCACTGAGTTCAAACATCATCCCCTAGGATACACTCCTTTGTTCCAAGGTGTTTTGGTCTTTGAGGGGAATCTCATCACCATTGCAACCCACAGTAGACAGCTGGTCATATGAAATGACTGGGAGCATGGTCAGGCCCCATCTTGCAGAAATGGTGCTTAGCTCCTGGACAGGTACCACACTGCATGTGTACTGGGATTACAGGTCCACAGTGTGCAGGGCCTGGAAAGATCAGGGGATCTGCCAACAGACCCCTCTGGCACCTCCATTATGGGGCTGTTTCTGATGGGACTGCAGCCCCTTTCTTACCAGAGTGATAGGGCACTCAAGGGGCTCCATAACGAGGTAATCTGAGACGAAGCTGGCACAGCCATCCCAGTCATACAGCTCCGTGTAAGGCAGCAGGGTTGGCCTCACTGTTGTGCTCACAAACTTCTGTAGGGCAACAAGAGGACTTTGGTCACCCAACAGATGTCTGAGTCTCTTGTCCAAAGCCATCCTCAGAACATCCCTGGATGTGGCAGCTCACATTCAGGACCTCCCTACGGCATATCAACAGCATCAGAAACCCTCCTCACCAGTTCTAAGATGGAAATTGCACAGGTTGAGAGGCCATCTGCTTGTCTGTTGCCTAAAAATTCAAGCTCAGCCCAGACACATTACAGGTGTGAGCCAGTTCTGCCCTTAGTTTTCAAGCAAGACAAACAGCTACTGCCCTTTCCAGCTTTTTACAACATCCAGCATTTTTTGCCTAGCATGTTAATCGTAGAATCATAGAATTGCTTGGGTTGGAAGGATGCTTAAAGCTCATCCAATTCCAGTCCCCTACCACAGGCAGGGACACCTTCCACTAGACCAGGTTGCTTCTAGCCCTGTTCAACCTGGCCTTGAAAACTGCCAGGGATGGGGCAGCCACAGTTTCTCTGGGAAACCTGTGCCAGGGCTTCACCACCCTCACATGAAAGAACTTCTTAATGTCTAATCTAAACCCACACTCTTTCAATTTATACTAAATGCTGGGGAAAGCTGATCCATAGTAGCAATTCCAGATGCCAGGGGGCAGATCAGGTGCAGAACTAGACAGCAGTTGTGAAGCTTGGATCCAATCCTGAACAAAACCAGACAAACTTCCATGTGCACTTCCTTCCCTGTAACTTCTGCAAAGTTCAGAGGAAGATCTAACTCTGGATTCAGATTCCATATCTGTGATTAAGTCTGAACCTTATCTATTTCATGTGTTTCTTTTACTTTCCTTTATGTTTCTATGGTCTTTTTTGTTTCCAAAGCATTGCGCTGCAGGGCTGCAAGCTGCCTGCAGCCCACAGGGTACCACCATCATGTGCGTGCTACAACACTTGATTTGGATAGCTGGGGTGTTCCCAGGGTGCTGGGTGCCTGTTCAGTGTGCTGTGGGCACAGCAAGTGGGTTCCCATTCACAAGGAAGGGCTGTCCTTGCCCAGCACATGTGCCCAAGCCCCACACCACCCCATACCTCCACTCCACACTCGTTGACTGGGTGGAGGAAGAGCGGCTTGCGGTTAGGGCAGAGGTGAATATACTGCCGGAGGAAATTGTCAGCGATGTGCAGCAGCTGCTTTTCCTTGGGCGAATTGGTCTTATATGAGGACGGTAACTGGGACATGTCAACGGAGCTACAGCCAAAATCAATTCCAGGGCAGGAGGAGGCAAAAAGACAGAGGTAAGCCAGGAGCAATTCAGGCAAGATGACCTGCTATCAAAACATGGCAGGGCTCCCTCTTCCCTAGGAACAAAGGGGATCATACCCACGGTCATGATTTTGGCATAGCCAATCTTCTCTGGAGTGATGGCAAGCTGACATACACCCAGAGGCTGAAGGGATCTTTGTATAGTGCCATGACAGCAGCGAATGCATGTGCAATGAAGTGAGTTACTTTTTCTTACACATGCCCACTCTTGCACAGACAAACCAGGCATATGAAACTCGCTCACTCCCCTCCCTGTGCCAGGGGACCACATGTGCCATCCACACATGTGCCTTCCCCCTGTGGACCCCCAAGGAATCATCTATGCTTATGCCAGCAACCAGCTGACACACGACTTACTGCTTTGGGAGACAGTCTTGCTCCACAGGCACCTTTGTCTCCACATCCTGGAGGTCATCACTGACTGCCAAACCCCCCAGCTTTTCTTCCACTCTTTGTTCATCTTCCTCCGTCTCCTCCAGGGCGTCCATTCTGCCTCCTCTGGGGAACTACAGAAACGCATGCACCACGGAGAACTCAGGGGTGGGACCCAGATACACAGCAACACAGAAATATTATCATGCTGGCCACAGTGATTTAGTATGTGAGCACAGCCGAGTTGTAACAGTGAGGAGTGAGCACTGAATCTGAGGTCGGACTAGGCTTGAGGAGTAAGCGGCTGCATGCTGCTGGGTGTCATACTAACCAGGGGAGCCGGGCTCAGCACACCATGCTGTATGGTCGTGCTGCACGCACTCTTGTGATGCCTTGCTGCATCCTCTGACCCGCTTGGGCTTCTGCCAGCTGGAAGACGGCTCTGGAATCCTCCAGGCACCAGCTGATGGCCCTGCCACAGCCTTCGGGGATACACGGAGCCGAGCCGGCAGCGCAGAGACCTTGAAGCAAGCGGGCCGTTCAGCAGTGCTCAGCAGCCTCCAAGGACAAAGGCTGTTTGTTACTGATACCCTCTCGAGGACGTGGGGGCTGCTTTTCTCCCGCTCCCCGTGGTCAGGCTGACCCGTGGGGCTCACACAGATATCTGAAGCACAGACCTTGCAGTTGGGGGGACGGAGGGCCCAGCTCTGCTCCCCGGCCTCGGCACTGCTTCTGCGGCCCCGGTCTGCCGCTGCCGCTCCCTGTCCGCGCCGCTGCTGCCCAGCACCCGCACTATGGCAACGCCGGCACAGAGGCAGCGCGGGGCCGTGGCGGGGCCTGCGGCCTCCCCCGGCGCCTTCCCCCTAGCCTACCCCAGCCTTCACCGAGGGGCTTCCTCCCGGCGCCCTCCTCAGGTCTCCCCCCACCCCGGGGGGGCCACCAGCCCTCCCCAGGCCCCGGCTGCCCGCGGGGTCTCCGCAGGTGCTCAGCACGCACCCCGGCTCTCCCCACCGCTGGTCTGAGCGCCTCGCTGGCTGAGCTCCTGCTCCGTGTGTGCTGCAGCCCCCTCTGCCAGTTGACACTCGGGCAAAGCGGGGGGAAGCAGGCAAACCCTGCTCGCTGGGACAGCTCTTCAAACAGCTCCCCCGAGACCAAGAAGCTGCTCTGAAACTCACAGTTCCACTCTCTCTCTCTCTTTTTTTTTTAATAATAACAAAACTGCAAAGACACACACACACCCCCCCCCCCCCCCATCCTATTCGTCTGTTGCTTCCTAAGCCTTTGGGCTGTGCTGCTTTCACTTCCCTAAGTGAGTTCGTGCAAGCTTCTGTCAACTGCTTTGTACGACACATAATGGAAAGCAGAGATTCTCTCGCAAAACCTGGCAGCCAGGGATGGCAGGAGGCCTTTTCTTTCTGCTTCTTTTTCTAATGGGTTGTTCATTAGGCTGTAAGCAAGGTAAAGTGCTAAACACTTGTTTTCTGGTTTTCATTGTGGTTAGGAAAAAAACTGGGTGGTTGGATGTTCACATTTGCCTCTTTGTTGTGATGACTGTAGCAATTAATGCACATACATAGTCAATATATATTTAAGAATCTTCACCTTGAGTGATTACTGCTGTTACTGTAACTGCCTGTTACTGTTTCCCACACAAAGCATGGTAGGACTAAGCCACTAAGCCCTCATCCCTTCATCTCTCACCAGATCTTAAATGTCAGAAGTCATTAAGAAACCAGCCAAAGCAACTGTACATTCTGGTTGCGAAACTGCATGTATTGAGTACACAGTTATCTGGCCTTCACAATGTTCTGCTCTGGTATCTGCTGTTACTGCTGCGTCAAAAGCAGGTACCACAAAACAGCTGGATGCACAAAATGGCACATTCCTGGGGATTTTGTGGATACTGCCCTATTTGGGATCCCACAAGGGCAGTGAATAGGGTCAGTGGTCAAGAGCAATCTGCTAATAGGAAGGGCTGTCGGTGCTGGAGGATGGACCTTGTAAGGTCCAATGATGAAGGATGCTAAGCTGGCTCTCGTGCAATCATAGGACAGTGTGTTTGTGTGGGGGGCAAGGATTAGCTGCTGGAAGGCAATATAAGGCACAGAGTGGGGAGCACGACAGCAACTGGAGCACTGGTGTCTTGGAGGAGCGTAGAGCAGCCTAGCCATGGTAAGTGGGGTAAGAACAAGGTGAGAGCTTAATGCTGGTGGGATCCCTCAGGACTGCTGTGGAGAGCAAGGAGCAGAGCGGGAAGTAAACTATCCTGCCCGGAGCTCCAGGAGCATGTGGAGGGTGAGCCATGTGCTGCCAGACTGGAGTGGGGTTTTTAGCACTGCATTGCTCCAGCCACCAGCCCCAGATGGCTC
Source organism: Pezoporus flaviventris (assembly GCF_033815535.1). Classification (NCBI taxonomy): domain Eukaryota; kingdom Metazoa; phylum Chordata; class Aves; order Psittaciformes; family Psittacidae; genus Pezoporus; species Pezoporus flaviventris. The sequence continues at coordinate 1,621,042 of NW_026892552.1, read as the reverse complement.
TTACCCATGTCTCTGATAAGACTCCAGTGTCCAGGGCTCACCCAACATCGTGCTATGAATTTCCCTAAAGAAATCCATTATCTGTACCATGAGGGGAGATGACTTAATCTGTGACTTTGTGGCATTAATTTTAGTTGTGTTCAAAGCCTTGTTTTTTGTTTGTTTGGTTTTGGGGTTTTTTTGGGTTTTTTTTTTTTTGGTTTTATCCCATTGTCTTCTTGTTATGCATATGGGTTACTGGAAAAGTGAGGATCCTTTTGCAAATCCTGGCTCTTCAGAAGAGCTGTAGTGGGAAGAGGGGAAACTGCTTTCCTCTCTGGGAAGCCTGGGCTGATGCCTCAGCTACACAATTTTACTCAATGTGCCTATTCCTATTGAAATGTGGCTTTATCACTGCCGGCATGTCCCTGCAGGTCCAAGGTTTGGTTTCTACCACCCTCTTGTTCTGGAACAGCTCCCTAAATTTAGGACAGTATTTGACCCTTGTGTTAATCTAGGAGGGGCAGGCATTGCTGATCTGTCCCTTTGGGATAGGAAATGACTTTGTGCCATTGAACACAGAGTTTCTGAAGGAGATAAAATAAAGAAATTATCATACCCAATGTGTGAGGGTGGGCTCTTTCTGGATGACTGCAAACACCTCCAGCGGGCATACTAAAACCAAGTTACCCACAGCCTGTTTGTATCCACAGGAAAGGACTGTGAAATGCTTGCTGCTGGTCTGTGCCTTCTGCCTCGCTGACTTTGAAGGCAACAAGAGTGAGTCTTCCTGTACACTGTACCTGCTGGGTCACAGATGGGTCTTATGGAAAGGAGAGGTCAAACCCTCACCTGACCTGTGTCCAGGTTCCTCATTCAGGGCACTTGCTGAAGGCTGCTATAGGGAGATAACACAGCAGGATTCAAGGGGAGGCAGGAACTGGGGTGCAAGAGCCAGAAAAATAGGCAGAAATCTCAGGTTCTCCATTCCCACCACATGCAGTATATAACCTGTGGAGATGGGCACAGTGGCCGTGACATGCCACCTCTCTCCTTGCTAGCTGGTGGCTGGCTCCATAGCTCTGAGCCAGATTACAGCCATGCTAAGGAGCTCTCTCAGGCCCTCACTCACATCCTACCAGGCAAGCCAAGGGGCAGATTCTTCCTCAGATGAGTCTGCCCTGGCTCTAGGCGAGGACCTCAGCCCTAGTGAGCTGTGCAGGGCTTCATGCTGTGAGTGAGTTTGCTCTCGTGTCTCTCACAGGGGAGATGTTCTTACTAAGTTTCAGCTTTCTCACCTTTCCTTTGCTGCAGGGCTGCTGGCAAGCCCCTGGCGAGTGGCTGCCCTGCGTAACAAGAGGAGCCCGAATGCCTGTCTGCCAAACCCATGTCAGCACCAGGCACACTGCCAACTGATGGAGGACAGACCCATTTGCAACTGCAGACCGGGCTTCACAGGGGCGTTCTGCCAAGGTAGGGAATGCTATGAGCCTTCACCAGTCTGTCCAGGGGCACTAGAGGGAAGGGTGATGGGCATGAGGCACTGGTGTTACCATTGCTCTCCAGTGTAGGCTTCAGGAGCATGTCCTAGCTTCTGCCTGTCACCACCAGAGTGTCCTGAATACACATTGGTACAAAACCCAGTTGCAGGCCATTTCTTTCCTCCCCAAAGTCTTCATTCCTTAATTCCTTGGTTGCCGAGAATGCAGGAGGGCATGCTGTAGAGCACAGCTGGTTTGCAGTGTCAGAACAAGCACACATACTCCAGCGCAGCTCCAGTGAAGCCTCTTCCAGACACTGGCCAAAAGCTGTCTCCATCTGCAAGATTGGATCTTTCTCTCTGCCTTGTGCCCTTGGCAGGCTGCAGTGATTCTGTAGACAGCCCTTAAAAGGAGCTAGACCCACAATACCTGTCTTTCATGTCTTGAGCTTTTAAAGACTGTGTCTGTTCAGGGTAGCAGTGGCCATGGACTTTTGCTGGTCTCAAGCAACTGGGAGAAAGTAACAGACCCACATTAACGTCTGTGTATTTCCACAGGTTTGTCTTTTGCCCAGTGTCTGTGAAGAGCCCCACCAGCAGCCTCCAGCCAGGCTGGGATGAGGGTCTGCTGAGCTCAGTAGGACTGTGCCACCCCATAGCTGAACTAGGGCTCCTTCAGGCCTCTTCCCTATTGCTATTGCAAATGGCTTTTTCCCCTAGATGTGGTACTGAAGTTGACCTGTGAGGAAGGGCGAATGAAGATGATAGTGAGGAAGGAGGCATTCAACCTCCTGAAGATCCCTAAGCAGCTTGTCCACTTGAGGAACCAGGCATGCAAAGTCTCAGAAATGGAAGAAAGGGGTGAGCTGTTTTTTGCAGCCACTCTCACAGGTGAAAACCACACTGCCTGTGGATCAGTAATTCAGGTAAGGATCCAGCAGAGCCCCTCTGCATAGTTCTGAAGCCATGGAAGGAGCAGACGTGCAGAGTGTGCACAGCAAAGGGGAAGCCCCAGAAGCTTCTCCTTTGGTATCGTATGCTGCAAATTTCTCATTCCCCTTAGAAGGCTTCACTGGGGCCATCAGAAAGCTCTAGCTGTCACCTAGATAACAGCCCACAGGTTTCTGGTAGCATCCTTTGAGCTCTGCAATCCTGGCTGTAGCCCCTTAGTCCCTCACTTGATTCATGGGTCAGGGAGTGTTCAGAGGAACCAGTGCTCCAGCTTTGCATTGCCCTCACCAGTGGTCAGTCTGCTGATTCCTGCCTGCCCTGGTGATGGTTGCCAGCAGCCTCTGGACATGGGGCCTGAGGAAAACCCCAGCAGATATCCAGGCCTGGAGCAGCTGAGTTGCAGCACCTGAAGTGGACCTTAGGGCTCTATGTATGGACTTAGACATCTGGAGACTTGAGTTCTGTGTCATTCCAGCAAAACGGCTCCCACGTGTCGTACTCCAACGTCATGGAGTCAGGGTGGGATACACATGGGGTGGCGATCCCTGAGAATTTTCAGCTTGAGCTGAATTTCTCCTGTGACTACGCCTATGAACGAGTGGTGAGACTGCCCGCAGGTCCCACTACTGCTGACAGGTGAGTGGTCCCTCTTTACCTTGCTGCTGAGATGAAAGAGCTTGCAGAAAAATAGATGCCTTCAATGAGATGATCTGCATAAGCCCTGGGAAGCCACTAGAGAGCTCTGAGATCAGGCTGCCTCCCTTTCTCTTCCCGAAACATTTTTTCAGCATGAGGTTTGGGCCTGGGGCAGAGACACAGGGGCATGCACAATCTACCTTTCTCTTACCTTCACTGCTTGAAAGCAACTATCCAAAAAATAAAGGGTGGGAACTGGGAGATGCCCTACCCAGGGCCCTGTAAAGGTGCAGGTCAGGACCTCTTTAGTTGCCTTTCTCATAGCCCTCACTGGCCAGCTTGTCAATGGGAACTCCTGGAGCTCCTTGCCTCTGTCCGCACACGGTGTGGACATACCAGCCCAGAGGCAGCTCTGGGCCTGGATCTCACCTGAGGGCAGAGGCACATCCCGAGTCAATGCACCTCTGCTGCTGGCCTGACTTGTGCTATGTCCTTCCTGCTTTATTCTGTATGTGAGGTCTCCTTCTCTCTTCTCAGGCCAGCGCAGTTTGAGGTCAGAGAAGGACACTTTAATGTCAGCATGAGACTGTACAAGACTGCCTCCTACCTCCAGCCCTATCACCTGCCAGCTGAGGCCGTCCCGATCAAAGACACACTGTATGTTCTGCTGGAGATAGAAGGGCAGCACCAGCTCAGCTTCCTGCTGAGCGTTGAGGGCTGCTGGGGCACAGCAAGCACAGATCCCTACCAGGAAGCGCAGCACAAGCTCATTGAGGAGGGGTGAGTGGAGGGCCTATAGTGCAACTGGTCTCCTTGCACCGTGAGCACAGACACATCTCTTTGCTGGGTGCTAAGGACCAGTTGCTATGAAGGAGCAATGACACCATCATTTGCATGGGTGGAACCTATGGTGGACACCATCATTAAATAGGAACACCCCCATAGATGATCCCTCTAATCACTCTAAACTGAGCCTCGTCTCCTGACCCTGCTCTGTTGCCTTCCCTCCAGCATCACTTCTGGCCAGCAGGTGAGGCAAAGAACAGGAAGGGGAGAGGGGAGACCTTGCTGCAATATACAGAGAGGTCTCTGCTGAATAGCTTGTGTTGGCTGCAGCTAAACTAAAGCCAGTAACATGGATATCTGGGAAGTGGGAAGACAGCCAGGCTCACTGCACCTGTGTAGAGCTTTGGCCGCACAGGGCAAGATACTTGCCACATGCTCCTGTGCTGGTAACAGTTCCTCATGGAGCTGGGCACAATTCAGAGTGCCAAGAAAAGGCATCCCCACCAGCACCAAGACAGTAATAGTTCTGTTCAGCAATGCCTGGGAGCTGCCCCCAGTCCCCATGTGCTTGGTGTCCCAGGTTGGGATGCTCCCCCTTGTTTCCCCCTTCTGACTCAGCCACGGTGTCTCAGGTGTCCCTATGATGAGACAGTGATATACCTGAACAGCTTTGGAGAGAGCGCTACTGCCAAGTTCAGATTCCAGATGTTCCAGATTGTCAGTTACACCAAGGTGTTCCTGCACTGCCGTGTCCAGCTCTGTCTCCCCAGCGGCCCAGAGCCCTGTGCCAAGGTGAGCTCTCCCAGTGGTCTGCACCATTCCCTGGCCATGCAGAGGGACCTGCCTTCCCTGATCCTGCTGCTTGGAGAAGGGGCTGTGCTCTGGTTTTGGATGCCTCAGCACAATAAACACCTCCCAGCAGCAGGAGCTCAGCACAGCACTTTGAACTAAAGGTACAAGGGCTTGAACCCAACAGAAAGCTCCTTTCCCTCTTCCTGCTGTCTTTTGGGTATTTGCAGACAGAGAGGCTTATGCTAGGACCTGGGCAGGAGCAGGCTCTTGACTGCTCCCAGGCTGCAGCCCCAGTGGTACTTCTGCAGGGGCAGACCACCAGGATGTGCTCTTGCCCCAATGCAGGCTTCTCCCCTGCCCTTTGGACCCAACACCCTTCCCTTGGTTTTGTCCATAGCAATGCCCTAGGCACTGGAGGAGCAAGCGGGCACTGGCCAATGACTACAGTAAGATTGCCTCCTATGGACCAATCCACGTACTGGGAAAAATGACCAACCACTCCAGGAATGACCAAAAGGACCCAAAGGGTATGTATGTCCCTCTGGGGAGGCCAGGAGCAGCTCACAGACTCTTTCAACTCTCTAGGCAATGCCTGGTTATTTAAAAGCACTGCTAAAGTCGCTGCTCTGCACAGGAGCATGAAGTCTTTCAGGTGTCACAGCCATGCAGTGTGTGCTCCGGGAGCCAAACTAGCACGCAGAGCTTGGCTGTGATGAGCAACTCCATACCAGGCACAGGTCGGGCTGAGCAGGGTGGGAAGAAACTAGGAGCCAGGCAAGGAAGTCTGGGCTCTCACACTATATCTCTGTATCAACCCAGCAAGGCAGGCTTCTGGGCACTGAGGTCAATCGAGGACCAAGCCCACTTAGTAGCTCAGATGTAGCCCAGTGTAGCTCAGACCAGCCTCATGAATGACAAGCTAAATGGAGCCCCCAGGCAGTGGGTATGGGTGGAGTCTCCACATGAGGCCAATTGGGATGACTGAGTCCTGTTATTAGTGCCCTCAGGACCCCAACATACCCCTGGCTGCAGTGGCTCTTATCTCCCCAGCTCAGCCCCAGCCAGAAGATGCTGTGTCAGGGCTCAGCAGTGGCTCAGGGGCCCCATATGTGTAACCAACCTTTCTCTTCTTCGACAGGACACAACCCATGGCTCTCTACGACCCTCCTTGTGCTGTGTACTCTCACTTTGCTCCTTGTGATTGTGGCAGCTACCAGCACGAGGCGTTGGCTGGTGTAGAAGGCAGATGTTCCCAGAAGCTCCATCACTGGCAGTGTTCAAGGCCAGGTTCGATGAAGTCTTTGGTGATATAGTCTAGTGTGAAGTGTCCCTGCCCATGGCCGGGGGGTTGGAGCTAGACAATCTTGAGGTCCTTTCCAACCCTAACTCTCCTATGATTCTATGAAATAAATGTGACAGCAACAGAGAGGCTTCTGCATGTGATGATTGGATGCAAACAGTGCTTCAAGAATGAGCCACATCAGAGTGTCTTGGTTTCCTATAGCATTCCTGGGACCTTGTTATTCCTTCCTGGCCCGTGCTCTCAAGCATCCTTATTCACTTATTCAAAACTTGCTTTTCCATGCATGCATGGTTGAGTTCATAGGAAATTTTGATCAGCTGTGCTGAGTATGGTCACAGGTCAGTCCTGCCCAGTGTGTATCTCAATAATGGTTGTATTATGGTGCTTAAATAATGAGCACACAGAGCAATTCTTAGGTTTATATCCCTAATGAGCAGTAACATTACCAATGACTAATAATTAACTTCTTTGCAAAGTGTGAGTTTCTCAGTCCATCTACCCTGAGTGTGGAGTGGGCAATACAGTTCAAGGCTTTAATTTTAACTTTCTAAGCATTTTAAATACTTACTGATATGTATGTCTGCATTGTTATAACACTATATGAGGGTGGTGAGGCGCTGGCACAGGTTGCCCAGAGAAGCTGTGGCTGCCCCATCCCTGGCAGTGTTCAAGGCCAGGTTGGACGGGGCTTGGAGCAACTTGGTCTAGTGGAAGGTGTCCCTGTCCATGGCAGGGGGTTGGAACTGGATGAGCTTTAAGGTCCCTTCCAACCCAAACCAGTCTGGGACTATATGATTCTGTGATGGAAGGTTCCTTCCTCCTTCCCAGAGAGTCACCCATGGGGAGCTGGAGGTGCCCACACTAGATGCTTGCCCACCAAAGCTGGACTTTGCATGGTTCTGTGTGACACAGATGTAGCATTAGCAGAGAAAGGGCTGCTCTGTGCATGCACATATATATATATATGTATATATATATATATACACCTATCCATGGAGATTTCATTCTTCATTCATGACAGATTTCTCCTTTCATTCATGATAAATTCCCAGCAAGACTTTGTCATGGTTTAAGCCCAGCTGGTAACTCAGAACCATGCAGTTGCTTGCTCCCTCCCCCCCCCCCACTTCTTCTTGCCCCCACTCCCAGAAGAATGGGGAGGAGGATCGAAAGAATGTAAGTCCCATGGGTTGAGATAAGAGCAGTGCAGTAACTAAGGCATAACACAAACCACTGCTGCTGCCACCAATAGTAGTGACAATAAGAGAAATAACAAGGGAAGAGAATACAACCTCTCACCACCCACTGACCAATACCCAGCCTGACCTGAGCAGTGATCTAGCCCTTCCTGGTAACTCCCCCCAGTTTATATACTGGGCATGATGTGCTGTGGTATGCAATACCCCTTTGGCTAGTTTGGGTCAGGTGTCCTGTCTCTGCTTCCTCACGGCTTCCCCTCCTACCTGGCAGAGCATGAGACTCAGAAAGTTCTTGGTCAGAGTAAACATTACTGAGCAACAACTGAAAACATCGGTGTTATCAGCGTTGTTCCCAGGCTGAAAGTCAAAAACACAGCGCTGCACCAGCTACTAAGAAGGAGAAAAAATGACTGCTACTGCTGAACCCAGGAAAGACTTTTACCCACCAAATCATCCCTAGTATAAAGCAAATAATAATATTGTGAGCATCAAAGACTAAAATCAAACTGCTCAGAAAGCTGACAAAGGTTTAGTACTAAAACAGAGGTAAAGAAGAGGAGTGGCCATGTGTACATTCAGCTGAAGCATGGTGACTTCCTGGAAATGGTTGGGAAAGGAGGGATATTCAACAGATCCCTGCCCAAAGAGCTCAGCCTCAGTCTGTTTGGAGGGGATGTATCACAAAGAACCTCATGGGATTTCTCTGTTTCTGATGATTCCCAGATCTGAACCTCCTGAGTCTGGGCTGGAGTCAATCAATCATCCCACCTCCAACAGCAGAAAAACCCACCACTGAGCTGGTCCAGCACCAGAGGCCATCTCTAACAGAGTAGGATGGCCCCATCCTGGCTGAAGGCAGATGGTTCATGGGTTCCACCCTTGCCCCCACATGAGCCTCTGGAGAAGGAGATCAGGGGCACTTCAAGACCTTGGTGCAGCTGCAGCATGGAGGGACTTTGGCAGAAGGGATGTCTCCAGAACTCCTTGCCCACAGCAGGCTGACTGAAGCAAAGTGCATCTACTGCTAAAGTGGATTATGCCCACTGAAGGGTAAACTGAGGCATGGTAAACTGAGCCCTCATCCTCTGTGGGAAGCTGCACCTATTGCAATTGAGGCATGCTCTCAGCAGGGGCACATGCAGGCAGGGAGGTAGGTGCAGCCAGCAGCTAGTCCTGGGAGGCTGTGGTGGCTTTGTCAGGTCTGATGATGTGGGAGAAGGAGCCAATGGTCTCCTTTGCCTTTGGGTAGTAGAGAACAACCAGCCAGATGAATATGAAGATTCCTGCAGGGAAAGGAAGTCAGACACTCAGCAGCAGGATATAGTGGGAAGCATCCTGCTGGGATGCTGCTGGCTCTTCCCTGCCACTTTCAGGGTGTTCCCCCAGCTCACTCCTACTCTAGCAGGAGGGTCTCCCCACGATTCATGGTGAGCCATTTGGCTGGATCATGCCCTGGGTGGAAAATGTCCCTCTTCCTCTGCTAACAAATTACTTCCTTTGAGGAAAACCACCCACAGTGGAGTGGATGTGGTTGGGAGCCATGACCAGCTCCATGCTGTTGGCTGGGACCTGCTGTTTCCCTGCCAAAGGGAAGTGCTGGGAAGATGTTGGTGCCTTGGGAACCCTAGTCAAACCGCTACCAGGCTGGTTCCTGCTCCTCCATCTTCCCCACCCGAGCCCAGGATGCCCAGCTTGGAGCCAGCCCTGACCTTGGAGGGAGTTGAGGATGGTGAAGAGGTGGAGCATGGCCACAGAGGAGGTGCCATGGGTGAGGAACGCCAGGGTCCAGGTGGCTCCCATTAGGCAGAAGAGCCCCATTGCCACCAGGACCACCTTCCAGGCCTTGCGGTCTCCCTGTACTACCCCTGTGCCCTGCAGACTGCAGCTCTTCTGGATCACCACCGCAAAAACAGCTGTGTTGAACAGGAAGATGAAACCAAAGTAGCCACAGTTGGTGATGTAGTGAACCAGAAGATGTTTGGAAGTGATCCAACACCTGAAAAGAGACAACCACAGTGCCTCCAGTGGCTCTGCTAGCCCCAGCAGCACCCATGAGAGGCTCCCCAGGGGCACATGTTGGGGGATGCAGGGACAACCTTGTGCTGGTGGGGTTTTCCAAGGCGGGAGTGAAGCAGGGGGGACAGTGGTGTGTATCTGCTGCCCTCCTGTTGCTCAGCTGCGAGGAGGGAGCCTGGGGAAGCTCCATGTGACCCTTGGATGTCTCTCCATGGCCTGGGGGCTGCAGGCTTAGCACAAGAGGTCGTGGTTACCACAGCTCTGGCTGCTGTGTTGCAATCACAATTGGGAAGCAGAAGTGCAGCGTAAAGCCGAGCAGGATGGGTGCAACCGACCACCCCAACCCTCCCAGCAGGACCAGGTTACTGCTACCCCTGCCAAAGGGCCCCCTAATCCCTGTGGGTGCTGGGGCATGTACAGGCGGGCTATGACCTGGTGGTCCATGGTCTGGATGCTGTATTCTCCATAGTTGCTGATGGCTCCTGCCACCCCCACCACAAGAGCGGGGAAGCCTGGAAAAAAAAGGGAGACACTTGGGGGAGGACAGGAAGGCAAGAAGGAAGCAAGGTCATCCCCTGGGGACTCTGCATGGCCCCGGGTGTGCTGGCCTCCAGGAAGATGGAGCTTAGGGACCCGCAGAGGTTGTGTAAGTGCTGGGGGCACAATGGTTGCTGCTGGGATGTGATGCGGAGAAGGAAGTACAGTGCTGAGTACCAAGGCTCAATGTGCCTCCCATGGTGCTGTGGAGGACGGTCCGCAGCAGGGTGGAAGGTGTGGATGCCCCAAGCCCGTATAGGACACTTCTTAGCCGTGACCACAGCATTTGAAAGAGCTGTGGGCAGGACAGGGGCTTGCTCATTCTCTGCTCACTCTTCCATCACCCAGTTTCCCCTCTGTTTGTAACCTGTTGCCTGCCTCTCCCCCATCTCTCACTGAGGCTGATGGTGCTCACCCCAGCCCACCAGGCACAGCTTCACCAGGTAGTTATGGATGTAGGAGCCAAGAACCTTGACAAAGAGAAGGTAGAGGTGACAGCCCTCCAGTGCCATCCCGGTGAAACAGCAGAGCAGGCAGTAGTGGGTGAACCTGCCCACGACCTTGCAGGGCCCTGGCAGGGTTCCAGCAGAGAGCCCGCTGTTGAGCAGGAAGGCCAGGTTGAGGAGGAGCAGGGGGCCCACCAGGTTTACATGCAGCCCCAGCTTGATGCAGGGTCTCCTCGGACCTGAACTTGCACGTGAGTGTCCCCGGGGGAGGAGGAAAGGCAGGGTCACAGCCGAGCAGTGCCCTGTGTCACAGCAGGTTTATGCAGGAGCACCAGAACTGCCCTACACCCCTCCCAGCCTGATGAGTCCCTAGGGCGATGCTGGCACATCCTACCTGAAGAAGATGCAGAAGGCAATGGTGAAGATGGAGAAAGCCACAGCTACCCCGCAACCAGCAGTGGCAACAGCCATCAGGGCTTGTGCTGTGGACCTATCCAGAGCTGGGTTCTGTCAAACACATGCACTTTGGGTTAGACAGACCCTGGACCAACCTAGACAACTTGACTGCAGCTACCAAAGCCACAGGGCTGCTGACTTTGGTGGCTGCTGCAAAGACTCCAGGCAAGCCCCTGGTCTGTTACCCCAGAAGGTCTCTGGGGGCAGTGGGGCAGTGGTGGCTCAGAGGACATCCTCCCTGGGGTGGGGTAAGGGATGAGTGAAGGTGACCATGGTGGATCACTGTGAGCACCTCCAGCAGCAGACAGGACCCCAAGCCTTGCTGCTCCAGAGCCTGCACTAGGCTGGGGGCTGTTTTCTCCAGGTACCCGCTCCACCGAGTTGCTGCTGCCCTCCTGAGCTGGGCTTGATTTTGGGACCTCAGTTTTCCCAGGAGCAGCTGTAACTGTCCCTGTGCAGCTACTGGTGGTACCCAAGGGGCCACCATGGTGGGGCATATAGCACAGACAGACAGGAGCTGTGGGGAGTAGGGTTGTCACCAGGAGGAGGGTGAAGAAGGTGAGATGGTCACAGGAGCAGTGTATCCCCTTGTCCCAGGTCTGTGTGTCACATCCGCTACTGCTCCAGCCTCCTGCCTGCCCTGAAACAGGCACAGGGTGATGACCCCAAGTGCCAGGAACAGCACCCACACCCGGCCCCAAATTGGCCCCAGCGAGGATCAGACCTTTGCTGGGATCCCAGAAGACACATTGTGGGGTGCTTCCCTGCAAGGGGGGAGATCAGTATCAGCCAACACCTCAGTGAGAGGCAGCAGGGGAGGGAGAGAAGGAGGGCACGGCTGACTGACATGGGGCAGCCGCCCATGGGCAAAGGTGAGCTGCACAGGGTCCCGCAGACCGGAAATGCTCATCTCTCCCAGTGTGATGCCCACCATGGTGTCGTCCAGGACCTGCCCTGTCTGGTTGACCTCCTGTGTGGGGGCAGCGCTGCCTGAGCCAAGCCAGCAGGTAGCGGCAACCAGATGGATGCCAGCAACACTGGCTCATACCTGGAACATGCCCAGCTGTGGGATGTTGAGGACCGTCACCACCACATGCACTGTCTGGCTGCTCAGGGACCAGAATATCCCCCGAGGGAGATAGATTTTTCCTGCCTTCCCCTTCCCCGTCACATTCAGGATCCTGGGGTGCTGTGGCAGAGAAGGGTGGTAGGTGCTGGCTGGCAGCATCACCTCTTTGTTCAGGATCCACCAGCTTTGCTCCAGGCATAAATTCAGCCCTGGCTGGATGGGTTTTGCTCAGCAACATCAGCAGGATCCCCAGGGCAGAAGGGGAGAACTTCATCCCTAGCACCCAGCAGGAAAGGGGCAGAGCTGGGAGTAGGTCCCAGGAGAGCTCCAGCCCACCATCATCCCATCGGATGTGGTTCCCTGCGACATCCAGATAGTGGGAAAGCTGGCATGTGGGCACGAGGCACAAGGTCCTACACGTTTCCTTCTACCTCCCCCTCACCTTGATCACCAGCTCTTCAGGGAGGCTCTTACCTCCCTAACACTATTTCACATGACTTCTTGCCAAGGGAATCTAAAGCTGATGTTGGTCCATGATGCAACCGCAGAACAAGGTTGAGGAAGAGCACACCATGGTGCACCGAGTCCCGGGGCAGTGACTGAGGTATGCTCAGAAGGTACAGGCCCTCTGAGCAAGGGAGAGGGGCACGTCTCACCTCCGTGGGGGAAAAAGCGATGAGGACGTCCTGGGTGACAGCCCTGCTGACGTTCAGGAGCAACACCTTCACCCCAGCCAGGTGACTGTGCAGCACTGGCCCCACCACCTGCAGCAGCCTGCAGGGCAGGAGGGGTGTGGGACCTGTGGCATGGGGGGCTGAGCCTCCAAGCCCTGCTCAGCCCAGCCTGCCCTCACCTGAGCCAGCGCTCCCGCAGGCAGGCACATGTGGGGTTGCCTGAGCGCCCCAGCTCCTGGCAGCGCTGGGGCAGGTCAGGGCTGAGTGTCCTGTCCCCTCGCTCCTCCTGCTCCACCGTCATGTTGCAGCACTGGTGTTGCCCATCACCCTGCTTCAAGGCTGCCCAGGAGGGAAACAAGGTGACCGCTGGGCAGTGTGGCACTGGGGGCATGGGCAGGGATGGGGGGAGCACTCACCAGCACAGATCTCCTGTCCCCTGGCAGCGTCTGGAGGAAAAGCATGTAGGGAAATGGGGGGAAAACCCCAACATCTCAGGTCAGCCCTCCCTCTGCCCCGACAGGAGGGGAGGCAGCAGAATCTGGCAGCTGCCAGGCTCAACAGGAGCAGCCCTTCAGTTACGTGGGCTTCAAAAACATGGACAGCATCAGCGCTGGAGAAGTCAAAGCCACCACATCCAGCCCCTTGGTGGCTGAAGATGAGACCCTGGGCTGCTGGTCTCAGGTTTTGAAACAGCCCCAGAAGCAAACCCACCTGACTGCCAGCTCTCCACACATCCCAGCAGAAACGCTCCCTCCTGGCCCAGCCACGTATCATGGTGAAACCCTGCTGTGGTCTTTGAGTCAGTGCTTTCCACGGGAAAACTCACCACCAAGCCTGCACTTGCCCACATCCCTCTGACCCGTCACTCACCGGGCAGCACCGGGAGCAGCAGGGCTGTGCCCAGGAGCAGGTTCATACTGCATTGTGTGGTGTCCGGGCTGCTCCCAGCCATCCCACAGTGCTCTGCTCCTCATGTACCAACAGCTCTGCTCCTCCCTGGGCTCCCCTGAGGCTTGTGACTGCTCCTGAGGCAACGGCCATCTCCTCATTTCCCTTCTGAGACCCTCTCACGCCTTCCTGTGACCTCCTGCCCCAGCTCACAGTAACTGTCAGAGTCACGTACTTTCCTCCTTGGCCACTTCCATCTGACGTGGGGCTTTTGTCTTTCCCCTTTCACTCGCATCCTGCAAATCCTTGGTTGACAGTCCCCACCAGAGTGACATGTTAGAGCATCCCTATCCCAGCCCTTTGTAGCTGATCTTTAAGGTCCCTTCCAACCCAACCACTCTATGATTGTGTTACTCTAGGAAACGGGGCATGCCACTGGGCTTTGCTGTGAGCTGATGGGAATGAAATATCCCCTTTGTGGGAAGGTTCCCCCTACCCCAGCCAGAATCCCTGCAGAGGGGGATAGGCCACAAGTGCAGCATTGTCCAGAAGATGAACTGGTGGGATGAGAGACACAGTGCTGGGTTTGCAAACAGCACAGCCAGGATTGCTGCATTCTGCCCTGCAAGCACTCAGGAGATTCCTGTCCTGCAAAAAACTCCCTCTTTGGATTCCCATCCTTCAACAGCCTTCCTCTTCGCTGGGCAGTGATGGTCATAGAATCACAGAATCAACCAGGTTGGAAAAGACCTTTAAGATCATCAAGTCCAACCGTTCCCCAGCACTGCCAAGGCCACCACTAAACCATGTCACTGAGGGCGTCATCTACACAGTTTGTGAACACTTCCAGGGACAGTGACTCCACCATGGCCCTGGGCAGCCTGTTCCAATGCCTGATCATTTGGGGAAGAAATTGTCCCTAACGTACAGTCTAAACCACCCCTGGTGCAGCTTGGGGCTGTTTCCTTTTGTCCTATTCCTTGTTCCTTGGGAGCAGAGACCAGCCACATCCTGGCTCCATCCTCCTGTCAGGCAGTTGCAGAGAGTGATAAGGGTATCCCTGAACCTTCTCTTCTCCAGATTCCAGATTAACCCACCCCCCCCCCCAGTTCCCTCAGCCATTCCCCATCACACCTGTGCTCCAGGCCCTTCACCAGCTCCATTTGCCTTCTCTGGACCTGCTCCAGCACCTCAATGTCTCTCTTGTAGTGAGGGGCCCAGAACCGAACACAGGATTTGATGTGCTGCCTCACAAGTGCTGAGTACAAGGGTCTTTGGAGACCACAGTAGCTTCCCGAGCCATGGCATCTCCCACTGTCACCCTGATCCCTATGGCCTTGGGCTACCAGTGCTCTGCCAGGAGCTCCACCACTGGCCCAGCTCAGCAGAATCATTAGGGATGCACATCTGGTCCTGCCCAGGATGGAACAACCCTGGCTGAGAGATGGACCCATTGGAGAGCCCACCAATTTGCCAACATGCCCAGCAGAGAGACCCCAGCGAGCCATGCTCCAAGCAGGAACAACTTTAATGGGCACAAGTCTGGTACGTGGGTGCACCCACTGAACTTCTGCACCATCCAAAAAATAGGCATTCAGCAAATTAACAAAAATAGACCATTTCAGCTGCTGGAAGGGGCTGGGGGCAGAGCTACTCTGTCTTCACCGGGAATGGACCTTCTTGGTAACCACCAGCAAGGGCTGAAGATGGGGCCTTTTCCACTGGGGAAAAGGCCCAACCCTGGCCTCAGGGCATGGGAAGGGACATCCAGAGGCACCAGGGACCCTGTCTCTGCCCCTTCCACCTCCTACAACTCCCACTGCCTGGGCAAGCATCCCTCTGTCTTGCCCCAAGGATGCCAAGCCAAGGGATACCAAGGGAAAGCTGGTGAGGGGGCTGGCAGAGATGAGGGGACCCTGGACTCCAGCAGCCCCTGAGGTGGATGCTGTAGCAAAGCAAATGGCGTTGGTCCTTCCTGTCCTTGGCTCTGCCTGCTCTTGGGCTGCAGTTTGATGCTGTCGGAGCTGCTCTACAAATCAGAGGACTTCCTTGCCTGCAGCACCATGGTCCAGTACCAGAGAAAGATAAGGAAGCCTGGGAGATGAGAGAGGAAGGGTGGGCAAATCCTCTTGAGTGAGGCAGCAGCCTGCCAGAGACAACTCCTCCCATACCTGTCACCACCCCACCAACACCCCTTCACAGGTGTTTCCCTAGCTCACCTTGGAGGGAGTTGATAATGGTGAAGAGGTAGAGCGAAATGAGGCTGAAGACACCAGAGGTGAAGGAGAAGAAGACCAGTGCCCAGGGAATGCCCAGCAGGATGCTCAGCCCAAAGAGGGCAAGAACATGCTTGAGCTTGTGGCCTTTGTTGTTCTGCCGGAGGATCTCCCGGACCATGGCCCCCAGCATGACCGAGTTAAAGAGAAATACCAGGCTGAAGAAACCCAGGTTCACAACGTTATGGATCAGGGGGCTCGTAATCCAGCATCTGGAGGGAAGAGAGTGGGCAGAGGGTTACGCTGTATCACCCCACGGGGACATGAGTTTGAGGGATTGGGAGGAACACGAAGGTGTGGTGCAAGCCCAGAACCCAGCTTAGTGAAACAGGGAGGGGGGATCCCACCACCACCCTGCACAGAGCAACAGGAAAGCCACAGGACAGCTGAGGAGATCCTGTAGGACACAGTGGAGGTCTAGCCAGTTGACTTCCTCTAAGACCAAGGACCAGGCAACCCAGTTCCGATGACTCACATGGTTGCGTTGGTGGATTTGCCAACAATGGATTCATAGATGGGAATGGAGAAGGGGCCATAGTTTCTCCAACTGGCCAGGAAGATCAGCATCACACAGAAAAAGGGGAGTCCTGGGTGGCAAGAACAGAGTGAAGTGGCCGCCCTCGTCCCCAGGTCTTGGAGTTCCTGGAAGGACTCGTTGCCCCTTTCTTCCTGTACAGAGTACAAACCAACATCCTCCCCACCAAGAGGAACTAAGAACGGAGCACACAACGACACCTACTGTAAGCCCTGATGCAGGACTGACTGCGCGGCGTCAACCCCAGCCAGAGGATCAAACTGGGCTGTGGAATTTTAGGTCAGGAAAGATCATGAGATCTTTCTACCACATCCCCCTGCCTGAAGCGCAGCAGAGACGTGCGGGTGCTTCCTGCATCAAGCCCATCTCTGGGCTGCCCTGGGTATTCCTTTCAGAAAGAGCACCCCATTGCTATGTCACGACCTTTGCTCTACCACCAGCTTCTACTCTCAGCCATGGAGTCTCCTTCTCCATTGAGTCTCCCAGCAGAGACCCCTCTGCTCTCAGACCCCTCTGCTTCCCCACAGCCATGTCTACATCCCCATCCAGGAACCATCTACGGTGGGGAAGACCTACCCAGGTGCCCTCCACCCCATGGCCTGTGCCTTTGGGGCCTCTCTGCCTCCCCCATGCTCACCCCAGCCCACCAGGCAGATCTTGAGGAGGAAGTGGTCATGGTAGGTGCTGAAGACTTCGATCACAAGCCGGTAGAGGTTGTAGCCCTCGATGCCCATCCAGGTGAGGCAGCTCAGGAGGGAGAAGTGCAGGAAGAGCCCACCAGCTCTGCAGACAGCCTCGCTGCTGCTGGAAGCCAACTGCTCAGAGATGAGGAAGGTGACATCCAGGAGGAAGATGGCACCCAGCAGGTTCATGTGGATGTGCATGCTTGTGATCTGGTCTCGCTGCTTGCTCCTGGAGGGTCAAGGTGGGGACACCTCACCACCACACCTGTGGTGCGGCCTGCACCCTTGGTGCCCCACAACATAGCTCTCCATTGGGCAACTCGTCCCTACCATAAAAGCACAGAGACCCTCTGGTGGTGTCAGGGCCTGAGAGCCTGGCCCCACAGCTGGGACCATCATTACATGTGCAAATCGAGCCCTGCAGCTGAGCCCTCATTTCAGGTCTGGGCCAAGTGGGGTAGGGAGCAACATCATTTCAGCTCTGAATCATCCATGCAGGATCAGTGACATGACACAGGAGAAGACACTCATTTTCTCCACTGAGCCCTCAAAAGATCTTTGCAGGCTTCTGCTTGTGAATTCGCATCAACAACCAAAAGTCATTGAAAACAGCCAGTGGTTTTGAGTGCCCTGAAGGAGATCTGACCAAGGGGTGGTTTCTGGACAGGAAAACTCTGCTTTCTTCAGGCATGTCTCCATCATCATGCTCCCAGACAGGCCACCCCCACTGCATTTGGAAAGCTTGCATCCACCCAGGTGCAGTGGCAATGGACAGGACAAAGACAGGGAGCATGGGGCAAACTGTCACACTGTACCTGAAGTAGAGGAATAAGATGGTGCAAACAGATGCCAAAGCTGAGATCAGGCAGCCGACATAGGTTATGACACTCAGATAATCCCTGTGCATGTAGGTGATCTCCAGGGAGGAAACCTGAGGAGAGGGAGGAATGAGATGGTGAGGAAAAACAGCCAGTGGGAACAATGTGGAGAGCTATGGGAGGGTGCTACCCACCATCAGCACAGCAAAGTAGGTGAGGTGGTTACATCTGCACTCTGTCCAGCTGCCCCCTGTCTCTGTTGTACAACCGAAGCTGTCCCAGCTTCCAGAGTTGGCTGTTTAAGAGAAAGGGACAGCATCTGGTGAGCAGCAGGAACATCTGCTCCAGGTTTGGGGATCCTCAGGTCAAGGTGTCTATGGCAGGGAGGAGAACCAAAGTGGGGGTTCCAGCTTGTCCCAGGCCAAGTACACACACTCAGATAGCACCCCTGGCATCTCTAGGGACAGAGAAAGCTCTCAGGCTAGGGAAAACCTGAAATCAACCCGTGGAAAAGATTTATAAAGCTGTAGTGAGGAAGGGAAGTGCAGAGGAACTTCTACTCGTGTCAGTGGATCTGTGGTACCCTGCAAAAGCAGCAAAGGCAGAGCCTGGCTTCACACCAAGCACAGAAGCACTCACCAGTGGTGTCCTCCCGCCAGAAGACACACAGTGGGGTCACGTTCCTCTGCAATGACAAAAGCACAGGCCCTGAGCAGGATGCAGTGGTGGGTTTGCTGCCAGGCCACCACATTTGACAGGGGACAACATGGGGCAGGAGGAGAGACAGTCTCAGGAGACAAACTGTCCTGTGGGGACAGGCAGAGACCACTCTCTTGGCAGCTTGTGGAGCAGATTCCTCCTCCTAGGTCCCCTTTTTCAAGCAAGGGGTTCAGTGTTGAGCAGGCGCCCAACAGGACCATGAATGAGCTGTGGGACTGTTAACTCAAAGCATCCCCCATCCCTGACGACTGTGCTGGAGGCGACACATCTGCAAAGCAGCATCTCCTGGACAGGCACAGGCAGCAACATCACCAGTGCACACGGTGAAGCCATGATCATAATACAGCCCCAGAAGATGTAGCAGACCCTGTACAGGCTGGGCAATGGCATGGACCTGCTGGATTGTGACAAATCTCTAAGCAGGTAGGGCCTGAGCCCTCCCTGCCCCTCCATTCCTGGTGGGATCAGGTTTGATGAGGCTATTTCCCCACCTACTGGCAGCTGGCCATGGAAGAAAGTGAGGACCACTGGGACAGAGAGGTTGGCCACCACTGTGTCCACCAGAGAGATGCCGACCACCTTGTCACCCAGGACGTGGCTGCTGTTTTCATCCTGTTGGAAAAGAAGAGGAGGCGATGGCAGGGTGGGAAGGGAGAGCTGCTAGAAGAGAAGTGGGCGAGAATCCCCATGAAGGTCTCCACCTCTTCCCTGTCAAGCTTCTAGCTCATCTTTGAAGCATCTTCTGCAAGGAAGCACCAGCATCCTGGTCTGGACAGCATCTCTGCTGCCCTGTACCACTGGAGTCCCTGGCACAGTGGGGACACCCCACCATATGAAGACAGGCTGAGAAAAACTGGGGCTGTTCAGCCTGGAGAAGAGAAGGCTGCGTGGAAACCTCATAGCAGCCTTCCAGCATGAGAAGGGGCCTACAAGGGTGCAGGAGAGGGATTCTTCATCAGGGACTGTAGCAATATAACAAGGGGCAATCGGTTCAAACTTGAACAGGTGAGATTTATGTTATGTATAAGGCAGAAGTTCTTTCCTGTAAGGGTGCTGAAATGCTTGGCACAGGTTGCCCAGAGAAGCTGTGGCTGCCCCATCCCTGGCAGTGTTCAAGGCCAGGCTGGACGGGGCTTGGAGCAACCTGGTCTAGTGGAAGGTGTCCCTGTCT
The DNA here is from genome assembly GCF_033815535.1 of Pezoporus flaviventris. Classification (NCBI taxonomy): domain Eukaryota; kingdom Metazoa; phylum Chordata; class Aves; order Psittaciformes; family Psittacidae; genus Pezoporus; species Pezoporus flaviventris. The sequence goes on along the minus strand of NW_026892552.1, from coordinate 1,601,627 downwards.
GTGGCAGGGGGTTGGAACTGGATGACCTTTAAGGTCCTTTCCAATCCAAACTATTCTATGATTCTATGTTACCCATATGGCCATCACCTGGAACATGGTCTGGCTGCTGATGTCCATCAGGAGCACTCTGTGCTCTACCACCTCCTCCCTCTCCTTTGCCATCAAGAACAGGCTACTCGGCAGGTCCACCACGATCCCATGGACCTCTCTGTCCTCCTGCAAGGAGAGACTCATGAGGATGGAGGCTAGGAGAGCACACTGGTGAGCAGAGACCAGCAGGGCTGGCTGCCAAGGACCCACCTCTCTTTGGGAAGCAAAAACCAGGTTCTGCGCAGCCTGAGCGGGCTGGACAATCAGGACAGTTGCATGCACTGTGGCCTTTCCAAAGGTCTGGTTCTGCCCTTCAAGCTCCACCTTGGTCAGCATCTTCTCCAACTCCCTGAGTTTGCTGTCAGGGAGGGTGCACAGTGAGGGATGCAGCTGGCACCACATCAGCAGCAGCAGGAACGGCAGGAGTGAGGAACTCACCAACGAAGCACCCACTGCTCCACGGCTCCTGCGCCTGGCTCCGCAGGCTGTGCAATGAGCCTCTCCAAGGCAGTAACTTGCTTCTCCACGTCCTGCTCCCAGATGGGCATGTCCTCTGGTGAGGCTGGAGGACACACAGAAGGGAATGCCATGAAATACACAGTCAGAGCTGGCTTTCTCATGCACCCCAACCAACTGGGCACAGCACTGGTGGGAGCAGAAAGCAGAGGGCTTCAAGGTAGCCCCAAGCCCAGGGACCTGATGGACACCTCAACCTAGAGGGCCTCTCCTGCTGCACAGTGACTCCCACTGTGGCTACCAGGCCCACGTTGGCTAGGTGCCTAGCAGTGCAGACAGGACCCTTGGAACCTCTGCAAAACCCATGATTTTAGGGGGCAATACACTTGAAAATCTCCATCTTCTAGGAGCGTGGGTATCCAGGCCTGCCTCTGGGCTGCTGGAAGCAAACCTACGTCCCCTTCCATCACCATTCAGCTGTGTCTTCACATCAGCACCATACCAAATCCTGGGACACCAACTGTTGATGGCATAAGAATGGGCTGGGGATGAAAGGAACCCTGCATTTCATTGAAATAATGTTGAACTGCCTTTACCGGGGAAGAAGTACTCAGAGGTACTGCCAAGGGAGGTGTTCTTCCCGCCCTTCGAGATGTAGGACACATTGAAGATGGACGTGCTGGCTCCTGCAGTCTCCTGACCCTGCTTCCCCCGGGCATTGCTGCTGACTGGATCTCGGCCCAGGAGAAAGCTCTGCTTCCCGTACACCAGCCGCAGGGTGCTGTTGGCCCTGAACCAGCAGATGCAGAAGCGGTACCTGCCCAGCATGGGGGGCAAACTGTAATTGTATGAGGAGTTTCTCCTGCTTGGCAAAAAAGGCCTTCTTATGATCAGTGCCTGGGCTGTGTTCTCGATGGAAATGGCAGCAGGGCCATGCTCGTAGATGATGGAGCTGTTCTGGGTCTGGTTTCGGTCACCACAGAAGCGGAAGTCCTCCTCCTTATGGCCACATGCTCCCGCCCCTGCATACACAAGTGTTTGGAGACGGTGGTTCAGCCGGGCTTTCTGCCGCTGTAACCCCAATCCTGTCCTGGATGGGCTGCATGATGTCAGTGACACTGGCCCACCTCCCTGATGTCCCCATGGCCATGCTGGGGGGGTTTGTCAGGGCTCCAGAGGCAGCAGGAGCCACAGCCTTGCGGAGCCACCCTCTCCCAGGTGCTATTAGCCACTTCAGCAGAGAGAGAACCTCTCCATCCCCAGAAGTAATGGACAGGGATCATCTTCTTTCCCTGGAAAGAATTCATCCTGCCCAAGAAACCCCATCAGAGGCACATCAGCCCATGAGACATTTCACCTCTGTGGAAATCACAGCAGCAAGCACCCCTCTGTACTCCCCAGGCAAGTTTTGGGCGCTGCCAATTATTTCCAGCAGCCCAAACCTGTCTCATTAGGATGTGGTTGGGGCAGTCTACCTTGGAGCAGGAAGAGAAGGAGCAGAAGGACCTTCATCCCGGGAAGCTCTCTGCTTTGGCTTGACCTCTGAGGAAAAAGCAGGGCCTGGAAGGGTACAAAGGAAAGGGGCCACGTGAGTATTTGGATACCACCCATACCATGGGGTCCGGGGATGGAAAGCAAAGGCTGTGGTGGTGGTAAACAGCTCCCTGGTGCCCCTGCTGCAAGGAGGAGCCACGAGCACCGGGGCTGGAAGGACAGGGCAGCCGTCAGCGAGTCCCTGGGGTCTGGGCAGTGAGGGGTGCCCCAGCACTGGCACCAACCGCCAGTGACTCAGAGCGGGAAGGAGGGTCGCCTCTTCCACTCCCAACCTCAGATCTCTCTGTTCAGGCCTTGTCTTCTTACCACAGATAGGAACAGAAGGAAACGGTGGTTTCCTAGTTCACCAGCCCTGAAATTATTGTCTCTGGTGCTCTCAGCTCCTGCAGATTAGCTGAGGAGCCATGCACAATGCAAACTGCTCTGTCACTGCAGCCTGGCAGAAACAGACTCTCCCAGGCTCATCCTGGAGCAACTGTGGCTGCCAAAACCCCTTCTGCCCCTCATGACCAGGCAGGCAATGTTCTCTGCAGCCCCTTCCCCACCCCTTCACCTTACGCTCTGCTCCCCCAGAGTTTTCTTTTTCTTTATATGCAGTCAGGGCTGCTGTGACCTGCTGCACCCAAGCCAGTGATAACTACCCTCGGGTGCTGCTGCACCCATGTGCTCCACAAAGCCATAGCCTTCACACCCACAGCCCTTCCCATCATGCTTTACACCTTCCCCACACCACAAACTGCATCTCTGGTGCTGCTGGGAACACTGAGCTTCGCCACCTGCTCACCCTGCATCGCCCCAGTGATGGGTGGAGGCTGGTCTAGTGGAATGTGTCCCTGCCTGTGGCAGGGGGTTGGAAGTGGATAAGCTTTAAGGTCCCTTCCAGTTCAAACCATTCTATGTTCCTGAGGGATGGTTCTTGAACTTGCCAAGAAAAGCTGCCTGCAGGTTGATGCCTGGGATCCTGTTTCAGCAGGTGGGTGAGGTAAGTGTCAGGGCTGCTTCTGCAAGGAAGGATAAATCCTCGTGTGCTTTCTCAGCTGCACAAGGACCTTGTGTACTCACATCCCAGAGGTGCTTCAGACAGGCAGTGCTCTGAAGGAGATGTGGTTTTGGGTACTTTTAGAGCTAGGGAGGCTTTGTGGTGAGCTGCAAAACTAAAGGTGTCCTCGGATCTCCGGTAGTGTCACCATCATCTCTCGAACACCGTGGCTCAGCCCACCACTGACAGTGAAGGATGCTGCAGCGTCTTTGGTTTGGCTTTGTTTTAACTGCTCTAGTGGAAGGTGTCCCTGCCTGTGGTAGGGGGTTGGAACTGGATGAGCTTTAAAGTCCCTTTCAACCCAAACCACTCAGTCATTTGGTGATCCAGCAATCCCTGGGAGCCCCTCCCCAGGGCAGGACAGCATCGATGGGAGCTACCGGACCAGCCAGCAGAGCCAAACACTTGCCAATGCCCAAATACAAGCCAGCACCTATTTTGCGATTGCTGAATCCCGTGCCACTCCCACAGCATCCTTTTCAAAATCCAGCAAGTGGCTGAATTCTGTTCTGTTTCCTGCAAGCAGATATGGGGTACCCACCAGCATCACCTGAAGAGGCTCCTGAGCTTTCACAGTCACCTAGGGGCTGTCAGATGGGGAGGCTGTGGGAATATCACTAGATTGAGAACTTGGCATCCTTGCTGGCAGATCTCCCCACGAGCATGGGTTTCTCCTGGGAGCATTCCTGGTCAGCAGGGATCCAGGGCACATCCTGCACTGGTGCAGCACAGCACCATGGGCACAGCCACTTGTGCCCCTCCCTGTCTGCTTCTTGCAGCAGTTGATCACTGGAAGATGGGGCTTCGGGTTATTAATTAACCTGCTGCCATAATTGAGTGTGGCGCTAACGAGGTTTCCTGGTGTGGGCTGGAAGGGTTTGGCACAGGCAGGACTTGACAGCATGTGGGCTGTCATCCCAGTGCCTTGCTGCACACTTGAGAATCATGCATGTGGATCCAAAAAGCACGGATCTGGGGTGACAAAACGCCGGTTGTGATGGGAACCACCCGGACAGCTTAAAAGCAACCAAGTTGCATACAAACACCAACAGTATAGTGATAGCACAGAGCCAGCACACCAAGAAAGCATTCCCTCAGGATGGGGAATGCTGCATCCCAACAAAGCTTCAGCCTATCCCACTGTGCTGGCATCTTTAGGATGTTACTTGGGGTGCTCGGAGGAGAGGATCATCCCCTTTTACCTGTTACTCAACCGGGACAAGAAATCCCTGTGGGGATGTGGGTGGGGGAGCTGGTATTTCCCCTCCAAGCCCTGTATGGTCCCACTTGTCTCAACGGCAATGGCTGTTTCCTGATCTGAACAATAGCAAGAGAAAGTCCCCCAGAAATGGTTTCTCAGTGAGAAAACAAAGTTCCCATCGGTGCGTGCAGCACTGGAGGGAGGAGAAAGTGCCAAGCTCACAGTGGGACTGGAGGGACATCATCCCTGGGTAACAGTGGGGATGCTTGGCATTGCCACCCCAGTGTCACCCATTTACAAAAGCCCTGTGCTATCACAGTGACCAAACCTTTTAGCACCCAACCCTACCTCCCCTTCACCCAGGGCAGGATGGTTTTACCTGCTGCCCCTGGGGGGCTGAGCTCCTCCAAGAAGAGTAATGCACAGAAAAAATCCTAGTTTAGCCCCCAAACCAGCCAGATGACTTAAAAAGAGGTGGCCAGGCTGGAGCAGGCTTCCTCACCACTGGATGGGAGGGAGGCTCTCCTCAGGTATCACACTGTACCCTTGCTTTGCCATTCAAAGAACATTTCGGTCTTGGAAAGAAAAGTCAAGGAATAACATGGTGGCCTCCAAACTTACATGTAAATGGAAAAAAAAAACTAAAACCCCCACAAAACAAAAAGCCCAGTGTTTCCTACCACCTTACTGCTCTCAGGGTGACTTGGCAGCAGGTATTTAAGCCTTTGGAGATGGCACATGGCTTTTGGTCATGACGCTTTTCCCGAGAAGGGAAGATGCTCTGATGCCTCAAACAAACACCAGAAATGGGGAGATTCAAGGCCTTCAATCTGTTTTCCTTCCAGGTCCACTAGAAAAATAACACTGACACTCTGTTCCTCGAGATGCCAATGGGCCCGCAGCTTGTCACCCAGGCAAGGACTTGGGAACGGGATGGAGATACTGAGGCACGCAGAGGCTCTGTGAGGTGCAGAACAGCTTTGCATGGCAGTAGGGAGCACAGGGGAGATGCCCCAGCATCAGTCCCATGGGTCTTCACACAGGGGCCTTGTTCTCAGCCAGCGGCTCGTGCCTGTTATTCACGGCATTAGCACATGAGCTGTTCCCGTCACGGGGGCAGCAGGGGCCAATCCAGCGCCTTTCTAATGCCAAGCCTGTGCCATGGGATGGGATTGGCTCTTCCCAGGATGTGGGGCTGAGCACATCACCCAGCACCCCTGAGCTGAGTTCTGCTGACAGGACAAAATCAGACCTCATAAAAATTCCCACGGGAGCGGCAGAGATCCATCCTTTGCCAGCTGCTGGCAGCCATCCCTTCCCCAGCAGGCATGGGGAAAGCAGGGGGGAGGCTGGCATAGGCAGACCACCAGTGCCTGAGGATCCTGAGATGAATTTTCTTAAAGCCGGGTAGTAGCATTAACAACGTAAACCAAAATTCCATTTCCTCACCCCACCACAGACATGTTACAGCCAACTCAACCAGTGCTTCCTCCAGCGCCCAGGCAACACGGTGCAGAGCTCAGTGGCATGCAAAGGACCAGTGCCAAACTGAAGGCTGCCATGAAATGGGAATAAAGTGGTGTGGGCTGTCCTCTCCCAGCACCTCATGCTGTGTTGCTGGCCTCAGGGGGTACCGCCAGCAGCCCTCATAGTGCACTCTTACCGCTCAGCATTCTTCAGGAGCAACCCCTTGGCCTCTTCCTGTGGGTCACTTTGTGCCTTCTCTCCACCCAAATCACACACCTGGGTTTTAAATAGCTCCCAAAACACCCCAACCCCTCCCAGGTTTTGTCACCCTCTGCATAAGCAGAGTCCCCATTGCCTGCTCGTGCCATGGGTGCTAGGGAAGAGAAGTACAGGGCAGCACAGAGCAGCCTAGGACCACCCCAAATCAGGCTCCCAGGCATTTGGCATGGAAAGCAGCTAACCTGGAGCCTGGTGAGGGGGAACCAGGTCCCAGCAGGCTTTTCTGGCTGCACGAAAGCAAAGCACAGCCAGGGCAATGTCTGCAGCACCTCAGAAGCCAGGTAAGAGGCCATGAGTACATCCCCCCCCATATTCCTGCCAAACCCCAGCTGTCAGGGAGCTGATGGGAAAGGATCTGGCATGTTGGAGTGCTCCTGAAAAACAGGGGCTGACAGGCTGCTGCCCACTGGCACCACGGGGAGCTGGCACAATGGCTGGAGATCCTGCAGTACTGTGTCCCGCCAGCACCCACGGGTGCCACTGCAGTGTGGGGATGGCCAGCACCTGGGGGGCCAGCCCTGGGGTGCCCATCCCAGCAACATGCAGTTGCTTGCAAACCTGTTGCTCTGTGAATAGCAGCCCCCAGGCCATGGGATTAAGAGCTGGCCTGCAACCAAGTATGCAGCATTTTTAGTCCTTGCTTCATTCACATGGGAGCTGCAAAGCCAGTGAGGGGCATGGCAAAACGCACTGTGGCTGCAGGCCCCACTCCATCTCTGAAACACTCTTGCCTCCCCCCTGACAGAGGAGCTTGGAGGGGGGTTACTGCAGCCCTTGGACCATGAAATGAGCTTTGGCTGCAATCCCTCCCCAGCAGCCATGGGGACATGCTGTCAGGAGGTTATTCCAGGAGACTTCATTTCAATTCTCCAGCTGGCCTCACTGGACTTTGCTGGTCCCTCCCAAGGGGCAGCTCAGGCATCTTGGGGGCAGGGAGGACCCAGAGCATCCTGCATCCCACAGCAGCATGCTAGGACCAACAGCAGCAAGCAGAGATGGTGCAGGAGGAATCCCCCAACAGGCATTTTAGGGAAGGGAGATTGCCCTGTCAAGACATGCCGCAGTACCACTGAGATGCTGCACCCTCCACCAGCATGGAAGTGGAGAAGGAATGGGGTGCTGGTGGGTCCCTGGGGTGGGAAGCAGAGGCCACACGCAAGCTCTGGCCTGGCGGCAGGGGCTTCATGTGGCTCAGCTGTGCTGGGAGCAGCTGGTCCCAGATGGATATGGGGACTCTGTGGCTCTGCATCCAGGGAATCCAGCTCAACTCTGGGGCGGAAAGGAGGGTAAGTCCCATTCCCCAGGGATGAAGGCTTCACCAGACCACTCACTCCATGGCCACCAACAAGCAGAGACCCCGAAGCTTGCACACTCAGGCACGGGGAGGCAAAATGCCTCTGTCCGTATCTATGGAGCTGGGGCCACCCCGAGGTCTCCACGGAGCCCTCCTTATCTCCATCCCTGCCCTGCTGGCCAGCTGAGCACCCCGGGGTGCTGCTGCCCAGTGCCACCCACCAGTCCTGCAGGGCTGGCCCCAGCATCGCAGATGTCCGTCCCCCCCCCGCTCACTCCACCACCTCCCCGTCCTTACCTCGGACCTCACAGCGTCCCCTCTCAGTCTCCTCAGTAAGGGCAAGCCGTGTAGCGCCCCTCACCACGGCCTCTAGCACCCCAACAGCAAACACCGGACGCCCACCCTCGCCGCTCCTCCTCCCTCCCCGCTCCCCGCTACCGCCGATACCTGTGCCCGGGACGGGTTGGGCCCGCTGCCGCGGCTCGGCTCGGCTCGGCTCGGCTCGGCTCGGCCAGGCACGGCTCGGCTGGGCTCAGCTCTGCTGGGCGCCGCACCTTGCAGCCTCGGCGCGGTGCATCCAGACAGACGGACCCGCCCCTCTTCCTCCCCCAGGGCGGGCGGTGACTCAGCGGGGCGGGACTCGCGTCTCACCGACCGCTGCGGGACCCTCCGTGGTCTTTCTGGGGCCACCAGCCTTCGGTCACGGCACTTGTCCGACTCTGCCTGGTTCATTCTAAGAGCACCAGGCTGGGAGCACCGGGCTGCATCACCTCGCCTGGCCGCGACCGGGATGGGATGGGATGGGATGGGATGGGATGGGATGGGATGGGGGACCCCGGTTGGGTACACTGGGGAGATCTGGGTGCCCCATCCCGTGCCCTTCATCTCAGGGCTGGCGGGTATCCAGATGGAGCTGGGAGGCTGCACGTCTGGCTGCAAGCGGGATTAAAAAATAACAATTAATGGGAAAGCAGCCGGGACAGCATGTCCTTGCGAACCCTGCCCCACTCCTGCAGGAAATGAGGGAGGTAAGAAGCAGGGCACGCAGCCCAAGCCCCAGCTCAGGGGAGCTGGTACTCCCCATAGCACATCCCTAGAGGAGGGGGGCACAAAGCCTGGATGTGACCCCCTCCAGCTCTCACCACCCATCCCAAGGCTGGAGCTGGGCACCGGGCCCCTTGCCCTCGGTACCCCGCAGTGTGAGCTGGTGCTGGAGGTGTCGTGGCAGCGACAGGCACTGGAGGAGCTGCCAAAGGCTCTGCCGGCAGTGCCCGCGTCCAGCCCTTTGTGTGTCTTTTAAACAGCCGCGCAGGAAGGAGCCGGCTCTGGCAGGAGCTGGAGGGAGCCGGGCAGGCAGGGAGAGCTCCGGGAAGTGCTGTGGGTAAATAAAAGAGTTGCCCTTGCAGATACGTTCAATGGCTTGAGTGAGGCTTTTCTTTCTGCTGGGGGAAGAAACAACCTCCTGCTCCACAGGGAAGGCAATGCAGATAAAAAGCACAGGAGGTGCCAGGGCTGCACTGGCTTGCCTGGAGCGGGGCACATCCCCCACACTCCCATTGCCCCAGTTTGGTTTGATTGCCAGGTCCAAGCCCCGAATGCCCCCGGGTCCCACAGGAAAAGGCTCTCATGGGACGAGGCTCACATGGGAAGCCGCCGCTCATGTGGCTGGAGCATGGCCAATGCGGCCACCTTTGAAGCCAAACCATCCCCAGATCACAGGGAGTGGAGCCAGCTCCAAAACACATGCTCATGGCGGTCGGAGCCGCGGGAGCATCACGGCAAGCCAAGCCTCCCACTGCAGGTCATCCAGACCAGCTCCTTATGGAAGCCCACAGATCTGCCCCCTGGGGACAACGCTGCTAAATCCAGAGGCAGCTCCTGCAGGATCAGGTCCTCCTGGAGCGCTGGATCAGGTACAGCCCCACTTCCCAGGGAGGAAAGGACATTTTAGGTCATCATTCTGACGCTGTTGATGGAACAAAGAGCCTTTTGTCCGTACTTGACATTATCAGGAGTTAATTTTAGGTCGACGCCTGCACTTGTTGATGTTATCGGGATTATTCGTAAATCGGCAGCCAGTGCTTCTGTCTTCAAAGAAGCTGGCTGAGCTTGGAGAGGGAGGAAATCCTTGTGTTTCCCCTTGCAAGGTACGTTTGCCCTTGGGCTCAGTCCTTGGGCACCCGCTCAGCCTGGTAAGAGTTTATTGCTCCATCTGGGGAGTTCCTCAAAGCCCTAAAAATTCCTGAAAACCATAAATGCTCCTAAAGCCCTAAAAGTTCCTAAATAACCTTAAAGTTCTTGAAGCCCTAAAAGCTCCTAGAAGATAAAAAAAAGAAAATTTAAGATCCTAAAAGATCCTGAACCCCCTAAAAGCTCCTAGAACATAAAAATAAAAGTTCCCGAAAGCTGTGAAAGATCCTGAAAAGCCTAAAAACTTCAAAAAGCCCTAAAAGCTTCTAAAGCCCTAAAAGCTCCTAACTATGCATAAATATGCATTCTTAAAGCCCTAATAGTTCTTAAAACCCCTAAAAGCTAGTAGAGCTCTAAAATACTTTAAAGTTCCTAACAGCTCTAAAAGATTCTAAACCCCTAAAAAGCTCCTAAAAGATCCCCCAAAACACAAAGTTCCTAAAAGCCCTAAAAGAACCTGAACACCCTAAAAGACAAAGAAACCCAAACCCTTAAAGTTCCTAAAAGACCTAAAACTTTCAAAAAACCTTAAGAGCCCTGAAAATGCCTAAAAGCTCCTCAAGGCCCCAGTGCTCGCAAGATGCTGGAGGAGCGTGGCGGCAAAGCCATGATATAGAAAGGTGAAGACAGGCAAGGGCATGTTCTGCCAGGCTGCTGCAGCCAAAGTGCAGCAAGTATGGGCACAGGGGCAAGTACACGCAGAGAGGCAAGTACAGGCAGAGGTGCCGTGGGAAGTGGAGGGCAGGCTGGTGAGTGCCAGCCCTGCTGCCAGGCAGTGGCAGCCACAGCCTAGGGTGCAGAGACCCTCACTAAAAGCCCCTTGGGAGACTATGGTGCTCCCAATGCAGGTGCAAGCACAAGTGGGGCTCAGCTCCAGTGAGTGGAGGAGGAAGGTGAGTATGGGGATGATGAAGTAGATGAATGCTGGTGAGAGGGGATGCCTGGAGGTGCCCTGTGCAAATCCAGTGAGCAATGCCAGTTGTGGGAGCCTTGGAGGATGGTGATCCCAAGGAAGCTCCTCAGCTGCCTTGAGCGGCTGTGGGTGCTCCTGCTCCCCCATCACCACTGCTTCACCTCTCTCAGCCTGATGCTCCCAAACATGCATCAAATTGAGAGGTGGGTCCCCTCACACACCAAGTCGGGCTTTCTCCATCAGGTAGCAATAATAAGAGCAATTCCATACATGCTAGGGCTGTAAAACCCAGCCACAGAGAGAGCAATAAACTTATTTGCTTCAGCTCAGCTTTGCACATAAACCTGTGATGATGTCAGGGAAGTCTGAGGTAAGATTAGTCCCCAGGGGTATTGGCACAAGCACTGGGTGAGGATGCTACTGCGGGATACACGAACCGCAGCCAAGTCCCAGAGGTGGATCCCAAAGTGGAGACAAGTTCTGCTTCCACTCCCAAATAGATTTAGTCTCTTCTCTGGCTGCTTGTTTCCCGAAAATATGGACAATTTACAAGAATTCCAGGGCCTTGCTCCTGGGGCTGGGGTGGCACCAGGGCCTGAAGGCACTGCACTGATGCCAAGCCACCTTTCCTGGGGAAAACAGGATGGAATACAGCATACACAGCACACACCCATCAGCCCAGCACTGGCCTTCTGCCCAGTAAGGTGCAGGGGAAGGTAAATAGGGTTATTTCTCCTTGGGGAGGTTGGGGGGGGGGGGGGGGGCGACTCAGCTTCCGCCCATGGGGCCCTGGCACTGTAAGGCACCAGGGGTGGGAGTTTCCCACACTGCGGGGATCCCACACTGCGCTCCCAGGGCACCCAGGGAGTTTTGGACCATCAAACAAGTGCCTTTTCAAGTGCCTTTTCTGCCTCTCTTTGCCAGCAATGGGCAGCTCCACAGGGTCCACTCTATCCTACTTGTCCCAGACAGACTGAGCTCTTCAAGGACCAGTGTCACACTGGTCCCCAGTGGGCTCAGCTCCCCAGGGACAACCATGCCTTGTGGGCGCCATGTTCCGACTGCTGGAAGGCAACCACCAACAATTGTTTTCCAAGTGCCACAAGGTGTATCCACAAACCAGTGTCAGTGTGTATGCTGGCAGCCACTGTGACTGCCAGGACACACACCACAAGCCCCAAAATCTCAGATGTGGAGAAGGGGCATGGAAGGTGCATCTCAAGAGCAACCAAGGGGCTGGAGCTGCACAGCGAAGATTGACTCTCCCATGGAAGGTTTATGGGTGACAAGCTGAGTACTTGGCACCCCACCAAACCCTCAAGCTTCTCCTTTAATAGCTCAGTCAGCCACTGGAGGCAGTGAGGCATGCTCAGCTCATTGCCACACCATGGGACCATGCCCACAGGCTTTTGTCCTGGCTGACAGCAGGAGAGATGTAAACTCCACGGCGCTGGCTGCCCTTTGTGCAGGGAACAAAGAACAATAGCCAGCAGCTTCCTACGCTGCCCAGAACCAGCCTTGGGAAGCAGCCAGAAAGGGAAATGCTACAGGAAGGCTGGGACAGGCAATGTGTCACCCCATGAGCCTAGCCAGTGATTCCCAGTCCCCTTCCAATGGAGCAGAACTGGCAGCACCAGCAAGCTACAAGCATGTGGCTGGAGGAGCCCATGCTGTCACCATGGGTGGATTCACAGCCGTGCTGGAATCATGGTGCTCTGCTGCTGCTCTGCATCTCCATGGGCAGAGCAGCATCCTGGCTCCAAAATCTCAGGCACTAGAAAGGCAAAGCCATGGGTGCAGTTTGAGGTTAAGCCTGGTGTGCGGGGATGCAGTGGGGGCTGAGAGCTGACTCATCACATCCAGCTGATGGTTTTAGTCCTCCCTGCAGTTTGTCCTCACTGTTTATCTCTCACAGGCTGAACTGCTTAAACCAATAAAGTGAGTGCTGCGAGGAGCTCTGCACAGGGTCTGAATTCCTAACTGGGAGCAGGAGGAAAGCTGAGCTATCAGTTCACTCTCCACCCTCTCCCACGCCAGCACATCCACCTGCTGCCGAGCTGCAGCCCTGCTCACCCCTTTGCCTGCTACCAGGGGCTGTGGGTGGCCTTCGTCCTGCAAAGTGAGCAGAAGAGCTGTTGGTGGGTGCAGTGACAGGTGAAAACCCAGGGTTGGGGGGCTGTGGGTGCCTCACAGCTACGCCAGCCAGCTCACAGCCGTGCTGGCATCAAACGGGCTGTGGGGATGCAGCTGGAGAGACCCCGCTCATGCCTCTCCTTTGTGAGGTGGCAGCTCCCCGACGGGGTCAGATATCCCCTCACTGCTAACTGACATCAATGGCACCATGTGCGCAGCCCAGAGCTGGGACCATCTTCGAAATCATCATGCCATCTAGTGGGATCTTCACTAATGACAAGGCAGAGCGTGGCTGCTTCTGAAGGAACTCACAGCATCTGCGGCACCAGCTGGGGGATGCTGCCACATCATGTTCTCAGGGAAGAACTCACAGCCCCTCACCCCAGCACCAGGGCATCTGAAGTGCTGCTGGCAGAGCTTGGCTTGCTCCAGCAGCACACGATGACCTACCAGAGGCAGACAAAGGTACCTGTAGGTGCATGGCAACAAGGTCACTGCCATGGGTGCACCCAGCCCCTGCTAGGAGCAGGAAGGCAACAAGGACCCCACTCCTATGGAAGTGCTCCTGGCTAGGCTGGACGGGGCTTGGAGCAACCTGCTCTAGTGGAAGGTGTCCCTGCCCAGGGCAGGGGGGTTGAACTGAATGAGCTTTAATGTCCCTTCCAACCCGAAACAATCTGGGATTCTATGATTCCTGTCAGTCACAGGGTGCCTGGCCCCCAGTTTGTCACCAGTGCTCCCCACTAACCTTGCAGGGTATTGAGGATGGTGAAGAGGTAGAGCTGGGGGATGAGGACGATGCTGAAGCTGAAGAAGGCCAGAACCCAGGTGAGCCCCAGCACTGTTTCCTAGTCCTTCTTTGCCAGCCCCCCTGCTATGGCTGGCTCCTGCTGGCCCCAGCCCTGGGTCAGCTCCACATGCTTGGAGTCCCTGGGGTGCATGAGGTACCCAGGGTGCCTGGCACATCCAGGGTGCTTGGTGTGCCCAAGGTGCATGGTGTGCTTGGAGTGCCCAGGGTGCTTGGTGTGTCTGGGATGCTTGTAATACCAAGGGTCCAAGCTCTGCCTGCAGCTCCTGGCGTGTATGGTGTGCCAGGGGTGCCCAGGGTCCACGGGGTGCCCAGGAAGTTGGCACTCACATAGTTACATTCCTGTAGCCTTCAGAGGTACTGATGGAGTGGCATCCATACAGACATTTCCTGAAGACAAAACAAGCCTCCTGAAGAGGCAGAGCTTGAGGAGGTAGTGCTGGGTGTAGATGCTGAAGACCTTGATGAAGAGAAGGAGGTGGAAGTGTCCGTCCATGCCAGAGCTCAGGGAAGGCCAGCGTGCATCAGGGTGGCAATGACCTGGCAGAGACCCTCGGTGTCAGAGGCTAGTGGTGGGGCCAGCATGAGCAGCACAGCCAGGAGGTGCATGTGGATCCTGGTCATGTCATCCCCTCAGCTGCTGCCTGTGAGAGGCGGGAGGACAGGGGTGCTGGGGAGTGCCTGCCCAATGGCACAGCACCGTATGGCATAGTATGGTGAAGCATGGCACAGAACAGAACATGCACAGTGTGGCATGGCATGGCATGGCATAGCTCTACCTGGAGAAGCTGGCATGCCATGGCATGGCACAGCCGAACAGGTGTTTATGGCAAGCACGGTGGGGACAAGGCTTCTGCCTCCCATTGTCACCCCAGCAGGGACTGGGACCCCACTACCATTCAAGCCCATGGCTGCAGATCCCCAGCAAGCAGCTTGAAAGCCAACAGTGTCACCAGCATGGTCTACTGTGGTGCTGGGGCTTGCTGGCAGCACCAAGCTGGGGAAGAGGATGTGTCCCTGGTGCAGGGTGGAGGGGAAGGTGGCTGGCAGCAGGTTTGCACGCACTGCAACACCCAAGGCTGCTCACAGCAATGCCAGCTACCCTTTTGCTTGTTCTTTTTCAGAGCCTGACAAGGGACCAGGGCACAGGGCAGGGGGAACATTCCCAGCACTACCAAACCCAAGGACACAGCTGAGATTCAGTGAGGCCAAAGCAACATGGGCATGTCTGATATAGTTAACCTTCTGCCTCTAATGAGCTTCTCCCTGCTCCTGGCTCACCAGCCGCCCCTGTTCTCCTGTACCAGTGGCGCAGAAGGCTGGCGTGGCTCAGCTGGGATCTGCTGCTAGGACTCAGGTGGAAAAGGAAAGCATACGGTCATTGGAAGCAAAGGCAGGATTATGGAGGTGCTCATTGCCACTGTAGGGAGAAAATTGTGCAGCCAAAGCTTGACGAGCATCCAAGCTGGCCAGAATGGTGAAGGACAACAAAAATGGTTTTTGAAATATGTTAGTATCAAAAGGAGGATCAGTGGTAATGTCAGTCTGTTGCTTGATGAGATCAGTCACCTCACAAACAGGGGATGCAGCCAAAGCTGAGACATTTCATGCCACCTTCACCTCTGTCTTCAGCACTGAGGATGGTCTCTGGGTGCCTGGAGTCCTGCATTGGAAGACTGTGACTGGGGGATGATGAACTCCCAGTCCACCCTGAACTTGCTGGAGACTTGCTCATCCAGCTGGATGCACAATGGGGCTCATCCCACGGTACCAAAAGAGCTGGCTGATGTCATCTTGGTACCACTCTCTGTTATTTTGCAATGGTCTTGGAAGTCTGGAGAGGTCCCAGTTGATTGGAAACTGGCAAATGTCCCAGTTTTCAAGAAGGGTGTGAAGGAAGACACTGTAATTACAGGCCTGTCAGCCGCACTGCAGTGACTGGTGAATTACAGAGAAGGGTATCCTGGGAGTTATTGAGAAACACTTGAGGGTCAGTGCAGTCACTGGTCATGGCCAGTGCAGGTTCATGAGGGGAAAGACCTGTTTAACAAACTGAATTTCCTTTTCTGACAAGATCACACATGGAGTGGACCAAGGAAACCCAGCAGATGTGGTGGGTTTGGGTTTAGGAAAGCTTTAAATACTGTCTCTCACAGTACCCTCCTGGGCAAACTGTCCGTCACACACCTAAGACAAGTACATCATATTTTGGGTGAGCAACTGACTCAAGGGTTGTAGTAAATGGTGTCACATCGGGCTGACGGCCATTCACGAGTGGCGTTCCCCAGGGCTCGATTTTAGGGCCAGTACTTTTTCATGGTTTTATACATGATCTAGATGAAGGGATCAAATGTACATTAAGTTTGCTGGTGATGCTAAACTAGGAGGAGCTGTGGGTAGAAAGGCCTTACAGAGATCAACGTACACCAGAGAGCTGGGCAACCACCAACTCTACGACATTTATCAAGAGCAAGCACTGGATTCTCCACCTGGGACAAGGTAACCCTGGTTATAGGTCCAAACTGGGGGACAAGAGGCTGGAAAGCAGCCCCACAGAAAAAGATCTGGGGTTGTGTTGATGGTAAGTTGAATAGGAGTCAACAGCATGCCCTGGAAGCCCAAAGAGCCAACCATGTCCTGGGTGCATCAAGCATAGCATCGCTACCTGGTCAAAGGAGGTGATTGTCCCACTCTACACCACACTAGTGCAGCCCCACCTCAAGTCCTGGGTGCAGTTTTGGGTACCTCAACAGAAGAAGGACATCAGGCTATGGTGTGTCCAGAAGAAATTGATCCAGATGGTGAAGGGTCTCGAGGGCAAGACATATGAGGAGTGGCTGAGGTCACTTGGCTTGTTCACGTTGGAAAAGAGAAGGTTGAGGGGTACTCTCATCACAGTCTACACCTTCTTCAAGAGGGGCAGTGGAAGGGGAGGTGCTGATCTCTTGAGTGTGGTGACCAGCGATTGGACATGAAGGAATGTCAAGCTCACTGCCTTGGACTTCAAGAGCGCAGACTTTGGCCTCTTCAGGAACCTGCTTCGGAAGGTTCCATGGGATACAGCCCTAGAGGGCAGGAGGGTCCAAGACTGTTGGATGATATTCAAAGATCACCTGCTACAAGCTCAGAGGAGTGTTGCATCCCAACCAGAAGGAAGTGCAGCAGGAGGGCCAGGAGACCTCCTTGGGTGGATAAGGAGCTCCTGAGGAAAGTTTGAATGAAAAAAGAGGTTTACAAAAGGTGGAAGCAAGGACAGGAGGCCTGGGAAGAATACAGGGATGTTGTCTGGGAAGCTAGGGACCAGGTCAGGAAAGATAAGGCCCAGTTAGAATTAAACTTGGCTAGAGATGTGAAAGATAACAGGAAGGGATTCTATAATTGCATTGCAAACAAAAGAAAACTAGGGCCAACGTGGGCCATCTCTGGAAGCTATCAGCAGAACTGGCTACCCTGGGTTTGGAGAAGGCTGAGGTTCTTAATGACTTCTTTGCCTCAGTCTTCACTGACAAAGGCTCTGACCACATCACCCAAGTCTTGGAAGGCAGACGCAGGGACTGTGAGAAGGAAGACCTTAGGCCCACTGTAGGAGAGGATCTGGTTCGAGACCATCTTAAGAACCTGAACGTACACTAGTCCATGGCACCTGAATGAAATCCATCTGCGGGTCCTGAAGGAGCTGGCAAATGAAGTTGCTAAGCCGCTGGCCATCATATTTGAAAAATCATGGCAGCCAGGTGAAGTTCCCGACCACTGGAAAAAGGGAAATATAGCCCCCATTTTCAAGAAGGGGAAAATGGATGACCCGGGGAACTACAGACCAGTCAGTCTCACCTCTGTGCCTGGCAAAATCTTGGAGCAGATTCTCCTGGAAGGCATGCTAAGGCACATGAAAATCAACAAGGTGCTTGGTGACAGCCAGCATGGCTTCATCAAGGGCAAATCCTGCTTGATGAGTTTGGTGGCCTTCTGTGATGGGGCTACAGAAACGATGGACAGGGGTAGAGCAGTTGATGTCATCTACCTGGACTTGTGCAAAGCATTTGACACTGTCCCACACGACATCCTTGCCTCTAAACTGGAGAGACATCAATTTGATGGATGGACTACTCGGTGGATAAAGAACTGGCTGGATGGCCCCATGCAAAGAGTTGTGGTCAATGGCTCAATGTCCAGCTGGAGACCAGTAACGAGTGCTGTCCCTGAGGGATCGTTGTTGGGACCGGCCTTGTTCAACATCTTTGTCACTGACATGGACAGTGGGATTGAGTGCGCCCTCAGCAAGTTTGCCAATGACACCAAGCTGTGTGGCTTGGTTGATATGCCTGAGGGAAGGATTGCCATCCAGAGGGACCTTGACACGCTTGTGAGGTGGGCTGATGCCAACCTCATGAAGTTTAACCATGCCAAGTGCAAGGTCCTACACCTGGGTCGGAGCAATCCCAGGCACAGCTACAGGTTGGGCAGAGAAGAGATTCAGAGCAGCCCTGAGGAGAAGGACTTGGGGATGTTGGTCAGTGAGAAAATGAACATGAGCCAGCTTCAGTGTGCGCTCACAGCCCAGAAACCCAACTGCATCCTGGCCTCCATCAAAAGGAGCGTGACCAACAGTTCGAAGGAGGTGATCCTGCCCCTCTGCTCCGCTCTCGTGAGACCTCGCTTGGAGTATTGTGTGCAGTTCTGGTGTCCTCAACATAAAAAGGACATGGAACTGTTGGAACAAGTCCAGAGGAGGGCCACGAGGATGATCAGGGGACTGGAGCACCTCCCATATGAAGACAGGCTGAGAAAGTTGGGGGCTGTTCAGCCTGGAGAAGAGAAGGCTGCATGGAGACCTCATAGCAGCCTTCCAGTATCTGAAAGGGGCCTATAAGGATGCTGGGGAGGGACTGTTCATTAGGGACTGTAGTGGTAGGACAGGGGGTAATGGGTTAAAACTTAAACGGGGGAAGTTGAGATTGGATATAAGGAAGAAGTTCTTCACTGTAACGGTGGTGAGACACTGGAATGGGTTGACCAGGGAGGTTGTGAATGCTCCATCCCTGGTGGTGTTCAAGGCCAAGTTGGGTCGAGCCTTGAGTGACATGGTTTAGTGTGAGGTGTCCTTGCCCATGGCAGGGGGGTTGGAACTAGATGATCTTAAGGTCCTTTCCAACCCTAACTGTTCTATGATTCTATGAATGGAATGGAGCTACATCAGGGGAAGTTCAGATTGGACATGAGGAAAAGGTTCCTCACTGAGAGGGTCACTGAAACAGGCTCCCCAGGGAAGTGGTCATGGCACTAATCCTGTCAAAGTTCATGGAGTGTCTGGGGGCTGCTTAGTCATATGGTTAAGTTTTTAGGTAGTCTCTGAGAAGCAGGGACTTACGATGAGTCTGATAGGTTCCTTCCAACTTGACATATCCTATGATTCCACAATAATACCATTGGATGCTACTGCCAGGATGGAGCCAGCACCCTCTGTGCTGCCCCCAGCCATGAGGACATAGCTCCCAGCAATGGTGGGTGGCCCAGATGAAGGCAAAAGGGTCTTTTTTGTTTTCCACAAAACGGGGGAAAAAATGACTTTTTGTCCCAGAAGGCTTCACCTCGTGGTCCAGGGGCTGTATGTGGTCCACTGCAGCGATGTGGCCTCGTGTAGAGATGTGGCCTCGTGTAGAGATGTGGGGAATGGGGACAGCTCACCACACTGGTGCCTGCTGCAGTACTGTGGTGCCACGCAGAGCCTGCAGCCCCTCCAGGTCTCATTAGCCTCTGCTCTCTGGACAACCATCTGCCTCCATCTGTCTCATCCTGAAAACGGGAGCCCTTTGGGAATGCATTTGTGGGGAAGCTCCCGAAGCTGCAGGAGAAGGGTACCAGGAGGATGTTCCATGGATGACAGCGATGAGTCACTGCCCATGTCCTCAGGTGACGTGCCCTGAGACAAAGAGGTTTGATTTTTGCAAAGACAAAACACACAGATCCCATGTTGCTGCAACACATCCCTGAAGTTGCTGGTGTCACCAAGATGTGCACATTGAAGCCAACAGCAAAGTCACACTTGGAAAAGCTTTGCCAGCTTATAAAGCCCGGTTTTAGTGCCAGGAGTGGGTTAAATCTCCAGCCCTCCGGCACATACCAGCAGCTCTGGCCGAAACGCCTACAAAATTGCTTTACCGGCTGCAAGCGGAGCCACTGGTTCCAGATTCCCCAGACCAAAATCCAGGGAAGGGGCATGGGGAGCAAAGCATCCCCCACCTCCATTTTTCTGGGGTTGTTTCCAGCAGAAAATACCAGGCACAGAGAGAACATGCACAAGCAGTTGCAGTGTTGCTTTAATAGGATTTCTTTTTCTCTGCTCTGCTTGAGGATGGGGGAGAACAAGGTGTTGGGGTCCCATGATGTCGTTTCCATGTCCCGTGGAGCACAAATACTCTTGGCTGATTTCATTTTTTTTTTTTTTCCTGCTGAACAGCATCCAGCAAAGGGAAAAATATTCAGGCAAAATGGTGTTTTGGAGTTTTGTTCTTTGGTCAAGAGCAGGAAGGAGTCAGCTCAGGATGTGTGGGGATGCAGTGAGCAGTGCTGTGTGTCCGTCTGGGATGCGCTCACCTGGGGAGACACTCAGGTGGGGATGCGTTGAAACAATAGTACAAAGAGAAAAGATGATTATATTTGAAAATCTGTTAATCAGTAGAGGGTTTCTTTTGTATTAAGAACAAGTTGAAATTCTGCTATTGTGTATCTTAGTTACTTTATAACTAAATATTACAATGGTAGCTATAATGATAAGCAATTAACATAGCCATATATGGGAAGCGTATATGGGTGGATTTAGGGGAGTATTGTGAAACTCTACCGAAGCAGAACTCACGAAGTACCAGGAGTAGTCAAGTGAAAATAAGAGAATGCTGGCGTCCACATAATGGTTGGAACATGTCCAAGGAACAAAAAGTGAACAGGACAAGCTGAGGAAGCCTTCTTACTGCATCCGAGGAAGACCCCTTACTTCATCAGGACGACCACCAGAGGGGGGCTGCGCAAGCGCAGAAGAGGCTGATGTCATAATAGACTGATGTGGCAATCCTTGATGCATATGTATTAGTCAATGATGTAATCTGTGTTGAATATGTATTAGTGACGACATTTTTAGTGTATAAATTGCGAGCGCGATGTGACGGGGTTGAAGCCAGATTTGGGCGCGTGCCCCTGGTTTCCCAGCGCTGCAATAAAGCACCTCATATAACCATTCCAGTGGTTATGTGTCAGTTCTTACGCTAACACCATGTCTCAGTCTCCAACTCATGGATTTGGAGCTGGTTGATGCCAGTTCTGCAGGAGCAGCCAGAGCCACAGGGAAGAAGGGTCTGGCCTGCTCCAGCGCTCCAGCAGCACTCACACCCTGAAGAGGCCCAGGCTGGAAAGAAGCTGGGCCCCAGGCTGGAATCTGGCTGCTGCATGCAAACATCCGTGCGACTGCGTGTGAGCATGTGTCTGTGCACCACACTCACGCAGCAAGCGTCCTCCTGTACATGTCTGCAAGCACCCATGAGCAACAGCAATACCGTGTGTCTGTGTGCAATCTCTTGCATGGCAAAGCTCGCATGCAACATGCACATATGAGAACACGCGTGCATCCGTGCAAACACCCAAAACACGTTTGCATGCATGCCTGGGCACAGACACTTCCCTGTCACATACATGCACGTAAAAACGGCTCCAGAAATACCCACGAGCACGTTCCCTCGTTTTCAGGGGGCAAAACACCCACCTGCACACGCGCATGCAAGCATGTACCTACGTGCAGCACGTGTGCACTGCCTCCCACGAGGACAGCCGCTCGCAAACGCACTTGTGCAAGCCCTGCACACAGTAACACGCCAACCCCGCGCCAACAGCAGCACGAATCCCACCCCCCCCGGAAGGCAGGACACGCACTCGCGGCCCCGCGCTGGGCTCCGGCTGCGGGACCGGCCCCCGGCGGGAGGGGGGAGCAGGAAGAGGAGGAGGAGAAGAGGCAGGAGGAGGAGACTTGACCGCAGCGTCCCGGCTCGCGCGGGCTCCCGGCAGCGACGACACCGGTGAGGAGCGGAGCGGGACGGGACGGGCGGGACGCGGTGCGGGGCGGCGGGAAACTTGCGGGAAACTTTGTCGGGAAGGAAGGAGGGGGCGGTCGAGCCGGGACGGGACGGAAGGGACAAGACGGGACGGGCGGCTTCGCGCTGTGACGGGCGGTCCCAGGCCCCGCAGAGCCTAGCCCAGCGGTACCGGCCGGGCCGGGCCCCGAGGGACCGCCGGGCAGCGGCGGTAGCGGAGGAATGCGGCGGGTCCCGCGGGCCCTAGGCGTCACCGCCCGTGGCGGAGTGACAGCGTCCGCGGCCAATGGGGAGGCGCGGGGGGCGGGCGGCTGCGCCCGACGGGTGTCCGCGACGGATGGGGCGGGGGAGGGGGCCCGCGCGACGTCTGCGGGAGCTGTCGGGGTGCTCTGAGTCCATCCTAGCTCCCGTGGGTGCTGCGCAGCCGGATCTGCTGTGCCGGTTCCTGCCGGGACCTGAATTCGCTCCCCAGGGCAGCAGGACAACACAGGCCAGGGCTCGCCTTGGTCTTGTACCAAAATTTCATAATTTCTACCCAATATCACAGGATAAATTAACTTTTTAAGGCGTGCAAAGCCCAGAATTCCACCAGCCGCTGCTCCAGCTCTCATCCCTACCAGATTTGGCAGCCGATCAGAGCTGCACCATCCCAAAAACCTGTCGGGAGGCTGTGGGCTGGCTGTGGCTGGGTCTGTACTTATCCCATTAGGACACAAGCAGCCTCCCATTACGGTTTCCCGGAGCGGTTTACCCGTCTGGCCACACCGGGTGTGAGGTCCCTGCTGGGACGTTGGTGGGCAGCACAGGCCCTTTGTAGCCGCATCACTGGAGAGCATGCCCAGCTGTGCCGTGCAGCCTCCCATCTCTCCAGTTTGGCGGCTTCATCTCCTGTTCCAAAGCTGTTCCTGCCTCGCTGGCAGTGGATCCGTGCCTTAGCCCTCACTGGAACAGTTGAGGTGCAGTTGGTTTTCCCCTATCACAGCTCCGGGGATGGTCTTGGAGGCCCACAGACGATGTCATCTGGGTGACCTGATGAGGATGACATCATCCAGATAGCATGTAGACCGTTGTTGCCTCTGGTGTGCTGGCAGAGGTGTCTGGGCCAGGCTGGGGCAAGCTTGCTGGTGGCCGTGGTCCTTGCTGGAGACCTCACTGATTGTTCATGGGGGGACCCTGTTGGGGCCATCACCGGAGACCTCTTTGTAGGGTCCTCACCGATGTCTTTGTTGGAGACGTGGCTGTGGCCATCATTTGGCTCCTTGCTGGAGTCATCACCAGGGAACTCACTGGGGATGTTGCCAGTCCTCACTGGGGAGCAACATGGTCGGGTAGAAGGTGTCCCTGCCCATGACAAGGGGTTAGACTGAATGATCTTTAAGGTCCCTTCCAACCCAAGCCAGTCTTATGATTCCACGATTCTGTGACATGTCCGGAGTCCACACCAGTGACCTCGTCACTCAGTGTGCCACCCCTCAAATCCCCCAGGGGTCACCTGACCCCTCCTGTTTCCCACAGGTCCCTTGGCTGGTGATGGCCATGTCCTAGGGGAGACCCACCATGAGCCAGAGCGGGACCTCGCGCCTGGCGGGCTCGCCTCCGCTGCCGGGGGGCTCACTGCTGGCGCTACTGGCCCCTGAGCCCTCCCCGTCCCCCCCCAGCGGGACACCCTCACCAGGACCCCCCCCCGCACTGCTGGAAGGGGACTGGGAAGGGCGGGAGGAGCTGCGACTGCGGGAGCTGGAGGAGGCGCGGGCGCGTGCGGCGCAGATGGAGAAGACGATGAGGTGGTGGTCGGACTGCACGGCCAACTGGAGGGAGAAATGGAGCAAGGTGCGAGCTGAGCGCAACCGGGCCCGCGAGGAGGTGCGGCAGCTGCGGCATCGCCTGGAGGCCCTCACCAAGGAGCTGGCCAACCTGCGCCGCGACCGCGACCACAGCCGTGACCACGACCACAACCGTGACCACAACCGTGAACGTGACTGCGACCGGCTGCATGGGGAGGAGGGAGAGGCTGACCCAGAGCATGAGCCCGTGCGGGATGTGGGGGCCGAGGTGCCCCCGAAAGCCAAGGTGAGGGGCATGGGGTGTCTGCCTGCAGGTGGTGGGGTGCCCACCCCACACACTGCCTGTGTGTGTGTCCCCAAACCACCCCTGTCTGCAGCTGGGCCACAAGACTGCTCCCTGCCCTGACTAGGAGGGCTGTGTGGGGGCTCAGACCCCTCTCAGAGCAGTGGGAGGGGCTCAGACCTCTCTCAGAAAAGTCATGGCTCAGACCCTCTTGGAGCAGAATTTTGGCCTCAGACTCCTGTCAGAGCAGTTTTGGGGGGACAGGCCCCTCTTGAAGCAGCACTGGGTGTCAGAACCCTCTAGGAGCAGTGTCATGGGGGTCCTGGCCCCCTGTAGCCCTGTGCAGGGTGGTCGCATTAGCAGTGGCTCTGGTCCCTTTCTTAGGGCTTTCCCTTTGGAGGTGTTGGGCAAAAGTCATTGTGCCGGTAGCGGGGACAGTGACACCAGCAGTGCTGATGGCACTTCCCAGCGACAGCTACAATGCCATGGTGTCTGTATGGGCTTCTGGCAGAGGTCTGTGCTGAGGGGGGAAGGAACCTCTCCGCCAGCCTCAGAGCGTCCCTGGGGACAGGAGGGAGAGATGCTTCTGGGTTTGGCTGGAGGGATGTTCTTGCTTATGGGGTGAAGGGTGGGGGTTGCAGGGGGGTGGGAAGCCAGGGCTGTGCCTTCACCCTGTCCCCTGTGTTGAGCCACCTGTGGTGCCACAGGAGCTGGAGCTGATGGAAAACATCTTGGCAAGCAAGCAGGAGGAGAGCTGGGAGCAGCGGAGCAGCCGGGCCTCCTTCACCCGGCAGGAGCGGAGCCGCCTGCTCTGGGAGGATGTCAGCATCATGGAGGAGGATGCCACCAAAGTCACTGCCCTCAAGTTGAGGCTGGATGAGTCCCAGAAAGTGCTGCTCAAGGAGCGGGAGTGAGTGCTCAGGCTGTCACCTTTGTGGGGTGCCAGCTGAACCCAGCATGGTCCCCACCAGAATGGGACATCTCATGGTATCCTGCTGGTTGTCACCAGTGTTGTCTCTCCTCAGGGACAAGCTGGCACTCAGCAAGAGCATTGAGAAGCTGGAGGGCGAGCTCAGCCAGTGGAAGATCAAGTATGAGGAGCTCAGCAAGAACAAGCAGGAGATGTTGAAGCAGGTAAGCAAGGTGCCCAGGGAAGAGGGGTGCACCGGGGGTGGCCTGTCCCCCAATGGGCAGCATGTCCTTGATGGATGGACATGGTGACCCATGGCCACCTCTCCAGCTCCAGGGTGCACATTAAGGGTCTTAACTACTGCTGTTGAGCCAGTTGGTCCATCCACAGAGGTTGGGTAGATGGGTGCAGGCAGGGTTCTGGTGGTACAAGATGGGTGTTCGCTGCCTGCCTTGGATGCTGTCCCCCTCCTAGCTCAACATCCTGAAGGAGATCCACCAGGATGAGCTGGGGCGCATCTCCGAGGACCTGGAGGACGAGCTGGGTGCTCGCACCAGCATGGACAAGAAACTGGCTGAGCTGCGAGCAGAGGTTAGGACAATACCCAGTATGGGGATGAAGGGAGCAGCGAGGGGGGTCCCTGCTGCCCCCCAGGCACACCATGTCCCTGTCCCAGATGGAGCGGCTGCAGGCAGAGAATGCGGCTGAGTGGGGCCGGCGGGAGCGGCTGGAGACGGAGAAGCTCAACTTGGAGAGGGAGAACAAGAAGCTGCGGGCGCAGATCGAGGACCTGGAGGAGATGCTGGCTCGCAAGCGGCGCCAGACTGCCAGCGCCCTGGACACCGACCTCAGAACCATTCAGGCCGAGCTCTTTGAGAAGAACAAGGTGCTGTCACATCTCTGACACCCCCTCCCTGGGTGACCCTGTCACTTCAGTGGTGGCTCAGCATCCCCCAGGACCTTCGCAAGCCCAAACTCTGCCACCACCCCTCCTCTGAGAGGTGGCAGTGACCCCATCTTTGCTCCATCAGCTCCTCTGTCATGGGGTAGGGTGGTGGGAGAGATCCCTTGAGAGGAAGGAGGGGGCACCCAGCAGTGGGGTGGCTCTTGCCCGCTCAGCCCTCCACCACATGCCCATCATAGGAGCTGGCTGACCTGAAGCATGTCCACACCAAGCTGAAGAAGCAGTACCAGGAGAAGACAGCTGAGCTGGCCCATGCCAGCCGCCGCGTGGAGCAGCATGAGGGTGAGGTGAAGAAGCTGCGCCTGAGGGTGGAGGAGCTCAAGAAAGAGCTGGCCCAAGCTGAGGACGAGGTGGGGAAGCTCGAGCTGGTGAAAAAGGGCTTGGGGTGTGCAGCTCCACTCAATCACTAACAGCCCCATCCCGTCCCGTCCCATCCCATCCCATCCCATCCCATCCCATCCCACCCCATCCCATCCCATCCCACAGCTGGATGAGGCCCACAACCAGACGCGGAAGCTGCAGCGGTCACTGGATGAGCAGACGGAGCAGAGTGAGAGCTTCCAAGTGCAGCTGGAGCATCTGCAGTCACGGTGAGTGGGGGAATGGAGTGGGCTGCAGTGGTTACCACCAACATACTGTGGTGGGGTGATGTTCTTCTTACCACCATCCATCAACCACCATCTGCCCTGTTGAGCACTGGGCTAAGCATGCCCAAAGTGCCTCCAGCATCCTTGGAGGGTGCGCAGCCACCCTTGGAGCAGCCTTCCCCTCCCAGTTCAACCAGCACAAAGCTGCCCGCAGACCAGTACAGCCCAGTTTGAAGCTACTTGGGGTTCCACCTGCCAGTACCAGCGTTAGGGCAGGCTCCAAGCATCCCACACTGGTTTGGGGAGGGGGAAGGTGGGATTTATGCCCTTGAAGACATTCCCTAGACTTACTTTGCCTCCCCAGCAGCAAAGAGCTGAAATGGCCGTGAGAGATCAATGCTGCATCTCCAAGAGGTGCTGGAGAGTGTGTTTGTCATCTTCCTTTATTTTATTTGCTCATCGTCATTAAATCATAGAGAAATAATGGAGACTCCATCTTCCCCCCCCTGCACTCCACCTTAAATAATTCATGCTTTCCAGTAAAATGCAGCAAACTGGTCAGATCTGACCAGTTCCTGGGCTTTTGGATTTCAAATTTGATTCATAAATTTTCATACAAAGGTGAGCAAGAAGCTAAAACTGCCACAGGGTCCTGCGGATTATGGAGTCCAATTTTAGGGGCCATCTCTCCCTGCTCTGTACCCTCTGTGAGTCTGCAGTGCCCAGCGTGGTGATGTTTGGACCTGGAGGGTTGTAGCTGGTGCCTGGCTTGTGTCAAGCATCATCCAGAGCTCCCTGGCCCCACACTGGAAGTGCTGGTGCTGCAGGGATGGATCCTGCCAGGGTGCAGGGTGCTGAAGGGGCAGGGGGGGGCGGTCTGTGCGCACTGTCCCCCACCCCAACAGCTCCCCCTTGGCAGGCTCCGGCGGCAGCAGAGCACCCCACTCTTTGGCAAGATGCGCAGCACCCGCTTTGGCCCTGACGACACCGGAGACGGCACCAGCGACCCCGATGAGGATGAGGATCTGCAGATCCAGGTGCCCTAGAGCCCTGAGTCACCACCACAGGGATGTCCCATGGTGGGCCTTTGCCCACAGCCACCTGTCATTGGGTGGTGACCCTC
Source organism: Pezoporus flaviventris (assembly GCF_033815535.1). NCBI lineage: Eukaryota > Metazoa > Chordata > Aves > Psittaciformes > Psittacidae > Pezoporus > Pezoporus flaviventris. Next base: position 1,574,474 of record NW_026892552.1, on the reverse strand, counting down.
ATATATATGGGGAAACAGAGGCGTGGGGAAGGCTTTGCCCAGGGATGCTACAAGCCTGCTGCCTCTTAAGCAGTATCCATTGCCCCTTGGCCACCAGCATCTCATGGGACACAAATGTGGCCACCAAAGGCAGCATCCCTGAGCAGCCCAGAAAGAGAAACTGCAGGGCAGAGGGGCACCCAGCCCTGTTGCAAGCCACATTCTCCTGCCCACATTTTCTATGTGTATTATATGTATGTACGTATTTGTATATGATTTTTTTTACCAAAAATACAGAGCCCAGAGGGGTCCAGGCTCTGGTGGTGTCTGGAGTTGCTGGTCTGTCCCCACACTGGAGCAGGGATAGGGAGTGGGAAGAGACAACATTGGGGTTGAACGTCTGGCTGCTGGTGTCACCCAACTGCCACTGCTGCCCCCACACCTGGGGACGAGCTCAGCACATGGGTAAAAACCTATTGCTGTGCCTGCAAAGCAAGAAGCAAGGAGGCTTGTGACCACAAAGAGACATGCAGGGCTGCAGTGGGCAGGTAACGGTGCTCACCCATGGGTGCAGAGGTGCTCACTATGGGTGTAGGGGTGCTCACCATGGGTGTGGAGTGGTCACCGTGGATGTAGGGATACTCACCCACGGGTGCTGACCAGCGCAGCCCAGCCCCAACAATGCAGGGCCTTGCGTGGCTTTGGAAGAGCTCAGACACAACCTTATTAAAAATTAATATTTCAATGAGGTAATCCCTCCTCTGCCTTTTAACTGATTAGCTAAAAGCACGCCTCTTTGCTGTGCATGTAATTACTTGGTTTTTTTTTAATGCCCTTTTATTTCCAGGGATTATTCATTTCCTTATGGCCCCACAAATGGGACTGTGGGGCCGGAGGTGCCTGCGGCAGAGTCAGCAGAGTTTTGGGGAGCACAGGGGGGTCGGGGATGAGGAAGTGGGGACAGACCGGGACAACAGCTTGGGGAGAGGCTGCCGCCAGTCTCTGCGGGGCGTTCACTCTGAAGCCTAATGATGTGCGCGCATGGAGAGCTCTGTGCGGGGCGGCCGGTTGTGGCTTCGGCTGCGCTGGGCCGGGCCCGGAGAGACAGCGGAGGCGGCCCGGGGGGTGGGGGGATACCGAGTAGGGGGAGGAGCCTTGAGGGGCGGGGCTGGGGAGGGGCCGCGCGAAGCCGGGTCTCGCGGGGCCGCCGCCGCAGCGAGGGGAGCGGGTAAGGCCGGGAGGGACACGGCGGGGACCGGCTGCGGGGCGGGGGGGGACTGACACAGGAGCGGGCGACACTGCGGGGGGTGACAGCGCGAGGAAGGACGGTGCCGGTGGGAGCGGCGGGGACGTGGCGGTGATGGAGGGGTCGGGGGTGCCCGAGTTCGCGGGCGACCGAGGTGGGAGATCGGGAGGTGGGCTGGGCTGGGGTAGGAGTTGCCCCCCTGCATCTCTGAATTCCCTCAGGGGGATGTTCCCCTCAGAGGCTCCGACCCCTCTGGGGACCCTGGGGTGCTCCCATCACCCCTGTGCCTGGTCCCAACGGGCCACCCCGGAGCAGAGCCCAGGGTGGGTGATCCCAGCAGCGGTGCCAGCCTGGTTCCTGGGAACACACACATGACGCAAGCCATCCCGGTGGCGCTAAACAGCCTGTGGCAGTGGCTGGAGGGGGATGTTGTGGTGTAGTCCCTCTGGGCTGCTGGGGGTAGGATGGATAGGAATGGATCCCCCCGATGCTGGAGCTTTGGGGACCTGGAATCACCGGCACAGAGCATCCTTGGGGATGGCCCGTGTTCATCCTTTCAGGGGGGATTTTTTCAGCTGGGAAAGGAACATGGTCCCTGCCTGGTCCTGCTGCAGAGCTGGGGTCCCCTCTCCTTGGGCAGTGGAATCAGGCACAGCTTGAAGTAGGGCTGAAGGGAGGCTGGGTTGTGCCGATGGGTGCGAGGTTGGAAGCCAGGGTCGCTTTGGCACTCAGAGCCAAAACATCCCGTGGCGGAGCTGGCTTGGCCAGGCACGAGATTGTTTACACTGAACCCTACTGATGCCCAGTGACTGGGGCCATATTGCTGCCCAAGGGAGCCCGCTGGGAGGAAGGAGGAGCAGGGAGAGTGGTGATGGAGACCCATGGGCGAGGCTCAGCATGGGTGTCCCTTGGGACACAGGTTGGGGCTGGTGGTGGGGGACTGCTTGTGCCTGGCTCTGCCGTGCTGACAGGGGTTAACACTGGACTGTTCCACTCGGATGGTTCAGGCAGTGAAGGGAGGAGGAAGAGGAGGTGGAGGAGTGGGAGGAGGAGGAGGAAGATGTCAGCCATGGATCTATCATTTCTCTTTTCCAGGCAGGATGGGCAATGCCGCTAGCACCAAGCTGGGCCAGTGGTGAGGCAGGGGGAGGGGGGGTACAGAGGAAGAGGATGGAGGGGGGGGGGCGGAGGTGAAGGCAGCCCCCCCCTCCCAAAATACCCCTCACCCCATCTGGCCATCGCCATGGCGACGAATTTTAACGACATCATCAAGCAAGGCTACGTGAGGATGAAGAGCAGGAAGCTGGGGGTGAGTGAGGGTCTGGGGGATGCGGGGGGGGGGGGGGAGGGGCCACCGGTCACACAGGTGACCCACCAACATCTTCACCTCTCGCGGCACCCTGTGCCCCTGGGTTTGGGTTGGATCAGTGGCATTTTGGGGGTGGGGGGAGGGTGTCACTTGTTCGTTCCCAGATGATCCATGAGCCTCAGAGGCCCCGATCTTGCCCAGTGGCACCCCCCCGACAGTGGAAACAATCACCATGGGAGCTAGGGAGTGTCCCTGAGCCCCCTCCCATGCCTCAGTTTCCCTGCAGACCCAGTTTTAGCACTGCGAATGCCCCATGCTGGGGGGTGGGGGAGTGGAAGGGGGGGGATTGCTGAGTGTGAATTAGGGGGTGAAGGAGTGCAGCATCCAGAGGTTGGGGGTCGGGGGGTTGTTCGCCCCCACCATCGCTTGGAGCCGGCAGCAACGAGCATGCTGGGTAATTCCACGCTAATTAGGGAGAACAAAGAAGGAGCGGGCTTAAGGGGGAGATAAGCTTGGGGATATGGCCCTGCCATCCTCAGTCAGCAGCTGCAGGAGAGGGGCAGGGGAGATGCTGGGATGGCATGTCCCCTTGGGAGCCTTGTCCATGCTCATTAGTTAAGCACTGTAATTAGCGTTGGCAGGGGTGGGATGATGGCAGCTCTGGGATATCCCCAATGCCAGCATCCCCTCCTGTCCCGAGGGTCAGGAGGAGTGGGAGGGGCGCGGGGCAAGGATGGATGGGGCCTTGGGGACAAGTACCCCCAGACCATGCTGTGTCACAGATCTATCGGCGGTGCTGGCTGGTCTTCCGCAAGTCCTCCAGCAAAGGGCCCCAGCGCCTCGAGAAGTACCCGGATGAGAAGTCGGCATGCCTGTGTGGGTGCCCAAAGGTGAGGGGTCCTGGGGGAATGGGGGGACCCCATGACTCTCTGAGTCCGTCCTGACCTGGACTTGCTGGGCTGGAGCTGGGTGCCTGTCACCACGTGCACTTCAGTGGGATGCTGCTGGAGCTGGGTGCAGGAACCAGGGTCTGGGTGCAATGGAAGCAGGGTCTGGGTGCAGGAACGAGGGTCTGGGTGTGCAGCAGGAACTACAGTCTGGGTACAGCCTGGGGTGCCCCCCCACCTCCTCCACAGGTCACTGACATCAGCAATGTCAAGTGCATCACTCGGCTGCCCAAGGAGACCAAGAGACAGGCTGTGGCCATTTTTTTCACTGATGACTCAGTCCGGACCTTCACCTGTGATTCGGGTAGGGGCAGCACCCAGGGGAACGGTCTGGGGGTGCTGGCGGGACTCCCGAGGCTGGCCGGGGTTGCCCAGGGGCTCTGTGGTGCCTTGCAGAGCTGGAGGCAGAGGAGTGGTACAAGACGCTGTCAGTGGAGTGCCTGGGTGCCCGCCTGAATGACATCAGCCTGGGGGAGCCCGACCTGCTGGCGCCCGGTGTGCAGAGTGAGCAGACGGGTGAGCATGGAGCGTCAGGCGGTCGCGGGGCTCGGCCGTGCTACAACCCCCCACAAGCCATTTTCTATCTTTTATTCCCCTCTCCAGACCGGTTTAACGTGTTCCTCCTCCCCTGCCCCAACCTCGACATTTATGGCGAGTGCAAGCTGCAGATCACCCATGAAAACATCTACCTCTGGGATGCACACAACCCACGGGTGAAGCTGCTCTCCTGGCCCCTCTGCTCCCTGCGCCGCTACGGGCGCGATACCACCCGCTTCACCTTTGAGGCGGGAAGGTGAGATGTCACCTGTGCTGGGACAGGGACCACCACAGGGTCCTATTGGGCACAACAGGAGGTGGCAACTGCTGCCAGGGCGGGCCTGACACTGGGTTGATGGCCATGGCCTGCATCAGGTACCCCATGGCCAGGGAATTTTGGAGCTGGTGCTGGTCCCAGCTCAGCATCATGGGTGGAATGCAGGGACAGCACTGGAAGTATGGGGAGCTGGAGCAGCTGCCATTAGGGGTGGTATGTTTTATCATCCCTTGGGCTTGTGAACCCCAGTGACATCCTGTGCCCAATCCCTGCAGGATGTGTGATGCAGGGGAAGGTCTCTACACCTTCCAGACACAGGAGGGCGAGCAGATCTACCAGCGTGTGCACAGCGCCACGTTGGCCATCGCTGAGCAGCACAAGAGGGTCCTGCTGGAGATGGAGAAGAATGCCAGGGTGAGCTCCAGTGCTTCGTGGGGACGCAGCTGGGGGGCAACTTGGGGTGCCGGGTGTTACCCTCACCCTTGTCTCCTCCACCACAGCTGCTGAACAAGGGCAATGAGCACTTCTCCTACCCCTGCACTCCCACCACCATGCTGCCCCGCAGTGCGTACTGGCACCACATCACCGGCTCCCAGAACATGGCTGAGTCCTCCAGCTATGCTGGTGAGTATTCCTGGCCTCCCTGGGGAGCTGCCGCCCCTGCAGCCTTGCAGCAACCCCCCAGGGGAGCCCACTCTCTGCTTTGTCCCCAGGAGAGGTGTATGCGGGCGCCCAGGCTAGCTCAGACACCGACCTCCTCAACAGGTTCATCTTGCTGAAGCCAAAGTCCTCCAAAAGTGACCAGCCTGAAAGCAGGGAGCCCACATCGTCCCCGTGAGCTGGCAGGGGGGGATGTGGTGGTGGGGTCCCCCTTTTTCTTCCCCAAGGGGTGGCAAGGACAGAGGCAGCTGCCCCTGTGGGTCCCGAGGGTCACCCTCTGTGCCAGGTCCTTGGGGAGCCGGCACTGGCTCATTGCCTGATGTTACTGGAGGTGACACTGGCTCAGCCTCCCCTGACTTGAAATTTATCTTGAATATTTGTATTATAAGTGGATTTTCCTTCTCAGATGAATGCAAACTTCGCAGCCGCTGAAGAGCCCTTGGGCAGAGATGCTCATAGGTTTTCGACTCTTTTGGGGATCCGGCTGGGAGGTGGCAAAGAAACAGGGGGGTCAAGAAATTCCATGTGTTTCTGCTAGGTGGGAGGGCTGGAGCACCACAGCAGCACTGGAGGCTGTGGCTGTGCCAGGCTGAGGTGTGGGGTCCCAGCATCTCACCCCCCCCCCCATGAGAGTGGGGTGCTCCTGGAGACACCCCACCACCCCCAAGCTGAGTTTTGCACTTCTCAAAGCTACTGAAGCACTCGCTGTAGAACTGGGATGCCTCAGGAGAACCTGTTTTTCCTCTGGGGGTTGGTAGGGTGAGCAGCCAGGCAGAGCCCAGCTCCTCACCTCAGCACCCCCCAGCTGCCCCCCTTGGCCTTGTCCCTGCTTTAGCTGCTGGTGGGCAACCTAGGAACCCATTTTGGCCAGCAGCATATGTTCCTGAGGGGCAGCTTTGTGGCTATAATTATTCCCTGGGCAGAGCAGGGGAGAGCTGTGTTTCTGTGCATTCCCATTGTCCTTGCTCCTTCCTTGCCCGCCGGTGGGTGACAGCCCTTTCCTGGCGGGGAGCTGGGCATCATGTGCTGAACTCAAAAGCAATTGATTTTTTCCTAGTTCTATTTATTGACCTCCTTTAGAAGGGCTATCTTTTTATCGCTGTGCAAACCTTCATGTTTCTTTGGAGTCTTCTTTCAGTCTGGGTTGGGTGGTTGGTGGGTTTATTTCCACCCTTAAAGCTCCATGTCTGTGCTTGAGGGGCGGGAGTGTTGTGATGTGGGAACCTGTGGTCTGTAAATACTGTCTCTTGGCTTGGTGTAGCTTGTGGCTGAGGCTGAGGGGTGGTGGGATGGAGAAGGGGTGCTCCCAGCCGCATGTCCTCCCTTGGGGAGAGGTGTCACTCCTGGCTACACACCTCATCTTGAAAGGATTTAACATTTATTACCAAAAATGCTTGGGTTTCCTTTCTTCATTTTTAAGGAGTTGCTCAATGAATAAACAACCCTTATCCACCCTTCCTGTGTGTCTGTTCCATCCAAGCACACTCGGAAGTCCAAGTGTCTGCCAGAGAGAAAAGTGCTGATGTGGGGAGATTTCCTACCACAGCTGGCAGTGTGTTCAGCTCAGGGCTTTGTTCTGCCTCCAGCCATGGTCGGGACATTCCAAGTGAAGGCTAAAACTGGTGGGGAGGGGAGAAAGGTGGAGGCAGCTGCTACCCTCCATTAAACAATCCCAAGTAAAGCAGGATGCCAGCACCCCACTGCCACCCCTCACCTCCAGCAGCCCATGGCTCTGAGGATGGCCCAGAGCAGTGGTGGCTCTGCATCCCCAGGCAAAAGAGTTCCAAGCCACTCCATCTCCCAGCTCTTCCAGAACTCTCCCAGTTCAGTGACCCATGACATGACTGGCTCCAAGGTTAGAGCCATGCTAGTCAGGGCAGTGCTCTCTCCAGGCATAGGGACAGGTTGTAGGGAGCTGGCTCTGCCACAGCAAGGACATGGAAGCAACAACAGCACTGACTCCAGCTGCTCTCTCCAGCCCAGCATGAGCACCCACCCCTGCTCTCCAAGCTGTCCCCCTGCCCTGCATTCACGCTGGGATAAGCACTGTGGCACACACGCATTTTCCCTCCCTCCCAGCCGCTGCAGTAAGGAAGAGACAGATCTCTCCAGGAGCATGTCACCAAGCAGCTTATCCCAAGTCCTTCTGGGTGCTGAGGGAGGGAACAAGAAGGGCTGACCCAGACATTTGCTGAAGCCCTTAAGCTGCTGCCTCAGTGGTCACGGTCTGGGACTTACACCAAGCTCCAGCATGCCATGGAACCCACCTTGGGGCTGTGGGCAGACAGGAAGCTGTCAGCCAGGGGTTATTAGTGACAGGCTCCCTGCCATGCCTTCTCCTAACATAAAGATTAGGAGAGAACATGGGTAGAGTCTGCTTCACAGTTTTTAAATGCAGCTAAGCCTGCCCAGCCCACCTGGGCTCCCCTGCAGCACTGCTTTCTGCAGCATCTCCCTTCACAGCCCAGTATCAAACATTTGCTTAATTTAAACACAGCTCTGCATCGGTAAATGATGAGCTACCTGCTGGAGGGGTCTGGTCTCCTTAGGAGATAATGTCAAGAGCAGCAATCAGCAGCAGAGAGCAATGGTCTCTCCAAAGGAGATCTCATTAAGTTAATGTCTATTGGAGAGAAGTAGATGATGTGACTTCTCCTCCTGCAGCCCCCGAGGAGCTTTCAGAGATGACAGAACACAGGGAAGGGGGTAAGGCTTTATTAAGCATAGTAAGAATGGACAAGGTAGGGTTGAGTAACTGAGGTACACTGCTGCATCGGCAAACTCTGGCCTAAAACTCTAAAACACTGAAAAAAAAAGCCTGTCCCAGCCAAGATGCTCACCAATTCCCTTTCTGCTTTACCCTAGACATTATGATGGCATTCCTTGGAAAGGAAGACCAGGGAAGAGATGTCACCTGACATGCAGACCTGGGCCAGAAAAGGCAGAGGGAGATGAGGGATACAGAGCACTGCTGGGCAGAGGCAAAGACCTCCTGCAGCACTTTGTTGAAAGGCGTCACCTCAGTTTATAGTGAGGACATCACTCTGAATCTCATGGCTCAGCTGGGTTTGGAGGTCACTCAGTTTCTTCTTCAGGCCAGAGAGTGCAGAAAGAACGATGGTCTCCGGGCGCAGAGAACCGCAGGACTCCACGTTGTAGTAAAACCTGAGGTTACAAGCTGGTGGGTTAAGTCACCATCTGCTCTGTGACGAGGTGCAAAACCAAAAAGCACCTGCTGAGCTGTTCCAGCCTGTCCTGACCCACTGCAGGGAGATCTGCTTGGAATCCCAGCCACCAGCATCATTCACCTCCCCAGCAGCAACAGCCAGCACTGCCCCTCTGCCATTGTCACACCAACTCTTGTGGCTTCACAGGCTGCAGGAGCACTTCTAAGTTTATTTCTGTTCAGGACCATAACCCGTGAGCCAGCACAGAGCCTCACACCAGGGAGTAAGGCTGGCTGCAGGCACCCCTGCAGTGCAAATAACCCAGGAGAGGGATATCACCAGCAATCACAGCATGAGACATTCACACGGGTGAATAAATGTCTGAAGCCATTTTCCACTGTAGGCCTCACACTCCACCTAGTGCCACACTGCCCAGCTTGAGAACACAAACTCGGGACAGCCATCCAATACCTCCCAGAGGGGAAAACCTACCAGGCTTGGGCATATCACCACTTAACTCCATCTTTTACCCTGCTTTTCCGGGAACACCAGGTCCCTGGGCAGGCAAACTTCAGCACAGAGCGAGTACTCCTGCACTGACAAAAGCTGACGACATGGACCCTGCTAGTTACCCCATTCTGCAGCTACAGTAACATATTCAGCTTCCCACCTCTCTGGCTTCCCATTGGGATCGTAGGGAGCTTGAGCATCCTCCTCATCGATCTCCGAGTACTCACTCTTGGGCCTGGAATCAAAGAGCAGGACAAGTTACCACAGAGCCCACACTCCAGCCTGGCCCCACGGAGCTCAGGCTCTCAGCAGCACTGCTCAGCCCCAGAGTGAGCACAGGGGCTGACATCCAGCAGTAATGAAGCACCATGTCCCAGAGAAAAGCTCAGTCTCATGTTGCCCTTTCTGGCTGTTCACTAGTGCCACATAGGCACCTAGTGGTGCTGCAGGAAGAGGATCAGCCCTGCCCTGCCCCAGTTTAGTGAGCCTGTGCAGGGTACTGTGGCTCCATCCACCTACACTGGCACAATTTGGCAGGTGCCTAAAGCGAAGGGACAGTGATGTCTGCAGGGACTTTCTTTATGGAGAAGCCTGGATGCTGGTTTTGGAGCAATCATCTTTTCTTTCTACTTTTCACTTGGCCAGGAAAACACGGGAGCACTCCAACACTCAACCTGGGCAGGACAGCTGAGATGGGAAGGTCTGGCCAGCTTGGGCCCAGCAGGAAAAAAAATCTCCTGTATTTGACCTCAGCTACATTAGTGAGCCCCATCCCATGACCTCCACCTCCACCCTTCTACACATGTCACTACCAAAACCACTGCACTACCTGTGCCTCAGCTAGGCCAACACGTCTTTCTCCCCATTGCATCCCTTGGTTTATAGGACACCATACCAGAGAGACTTTTTGGAAGCATTTTCTCCACATAAAAAAAAATTAAAAATCCAAAGCCCTGAGCTGTCTGAAAAGCCAGCACAGAAAATTCTGTGCACGCCAAGGTCTCCTGCTGGCCTTCCTCTGCCCCAGCAATAGCAAGCAAGGCTGATCTGAGCACCCTGCCATGAGCTGCCTCAAAACTGCACTTCTTCAACAAATCCTGCCTCTGTAACAAATCCTGTCTCTGTAACTGAGAGAGATAATGTGTCAATACAGCTGGGTGTTCATGTTACTTGCAGAACCACCTATGACTGAAAACAGGGCAGAGGTTTCCACCACAGCTGTTTTGAGAGTCCAGCTGTATGCCAGTGCTCTGCCAACAGCCTCCAAAAGCAACTAGCATGAAAAAACAAACCAAAAGTAACAGCTAGCCTTGGACAGCAGAAGCCTTTGTCTCTGTATTGTCCTCACAGGAATCAGATGAGCTTGGAAAGACGGATATATCATCAAGGAACAGAGAGCTCTAATGTCAAGCTTCACAGAATCACAGAATCATATGGGATGGAAGGAACCTCTGGATATCATCCAGTTCAACCCCCTGCTAAGGCAGGGTTGCCTAGAGAAGGTCACACAGGACCCAGGTGGGTCTGGAATGTCTCCAGAGAGGAATACTCCATAATCCACGGGGCAGACTGTTCCAGGGCTCTGCCACCCTCAATAGAAAGAGGTTCTTCCTCTTGCTGAGGTGAAACTTTGTGTGTTTCAGTTTATGGCCATTGCTCCTTGTCCTGTTGCTGGGCACCACTGAAAAGAGTCTGGCACCATCCTCCCAAGATATGATCTACACTGATGAGATGCCCTCTAGGTCTGCTCTTGTGCAGACTAAACAGGCCCAGCTGCTGCAGTCTCTTCTTGCAAGAGAGATGCTCCAGACCCCGCATCATCCTTGTGGCCCCCACTGGACCCTCTCCAGTAGAAATTACAGAATTTTTATAGCACCAAATGAAGCCCAAACGGATTTCAAATTCCAACTTGAAATTCCACATCACAGAGACATTTCTGCTTCTCAAGCATACAATACATCTATCAGACCACCAGCTAAACTGTGGGGCAATTTATCTGCTACAAATAATTTAAAAAAAAAAAAAAAGCCTATCTTGGAATTTCAAAATTATTCAGCTCCACCCGAAAACTGCTTGTGAAAAAGTACAGTCTGGCATGCAAACTCTTGTGACATACTCCTGTGCACAAAACTGCAGAGCAGCATCCTCCTCCTCCACACTGCACCACCTCATCACAGTCCTTATGGGTTATCTCCCCGACAGCCTGGTCTGTAGCTGGCAGGTCTCAAAATCCAGCTTCAGTCCACATGTACAGCCCATCAATACTAAGGAAGATGCCCACTCCTAGATTTCCAGCACTACCAGCCAGCCTGGTTCCTACTGCAGAACCCAGAGTACCACCCTGACCAAATGCTGAAGGAGCCCAAAACCTGGCACATCTCATCCTCACCCAAACTGCCCTAACCGGACCCACGAACATGCCCTGCAGACCCCATCAAAGCCAAGCAATATTTGCTCCTTCCATCCCAAAAACAGGACTGGGATGGCTGCAGGCAGGTCCCAGCCCACTTCATGCATGTTACGGACTCACCCTCACCTCCACCCTCAGCACCAAAAGGCTTCTCAAGTCTCCAGAGTGCAAACCTAGCTACACAGGATCTCCAGGCCAGCTCCTAAGCAGAAAGCCCCTGGCAGTCAGGCTGAGGTGGAAATCCAGGCTAACTGCCCCTCTGGGCAGCGCATTCACAGATAGCTAACTGAGCACGAGGCCATGTTCTGCAATCCATATTCTGTGTAATCCCATGTTCTGGGTCCAAGCACCCAGGTTTAAAATGGGCAACATGGAAGAACAACAGCCTGCCACTTGCCTGCCACTGCTTGCAGTCATTTGCAGAGACAAATCTGGCAGCAAGAGGAGGAAGACCCGCTGAACCCCTTCTGCCACTCACCTCCTCTCCAGCTGCAGCTCTGCTTCTGCAGACCCTGCACCAAATCCTGCTCATGCACCAAGGTCTCCCTAACCTCTGGCTGTTGCCCTGCTGTTACAGCAGCATATCCACCACCCCTTGTCCCTGCTCACAGCCTGCCTTGGCTAAAGCACCCAGGTCCTCACCCCGCTGCTGGCTGCAGAGTGCTCAATGACAGGATGCCTGCCTGGTGAACACTGGGATGCAGAGCTCAGGTGTGGGGAGAAAAGCTGATGTATGGAGCTCCACACTCATGGAAAAGTGCCGCTAGGTAAAGTCCTTGCCCTGGCCAAACCAGGGCAGCAGCTTTCCAAGAGCAAAATCATGTAACTTTTAGATGTGCTGCAGCATGGTACCTGTGCAGGATGGTATGTCAGAGCAGAGGAAAGGGCCAGAGAGGAAAACCCTGCTGTCAGAGCTCAGGCTCCAGGAGTTAGGAGATGCATGTGAGAGATCAGAGCCACACACTGGGCTTCCTCAGAGCTGCAAAATCAGCCTTGCAACCTAATGTTATGCTCTTTGCTCTCATAACAACCTCTTCCATCTTGTGTGGATTTATTTCTTCTTTAGACTTTACCCTAGCCTACATGCCACTTGTGCAGGGAAGAAAAAGCAGGAAAAAGTGGTGGGAAAGAATACGAAAGTGAGGTAAAACAGCAGTGACAGCACAGGAGGGGAGATGTATGCAGCTGCAACCAAGGGACTGGCCTTGGTACCCTAACACTGGAGCATAGTCTGTGCAAGGGGAAGTTACAGGCACGCTCATGGTCAGTTGCTGACCCAAATTATCTTTCCCAGTCCCTCCATACATACCACTCTTCTGGTTTGGGGTACACGGTGTGCCTCAGCGCATTGTCTGGGTCGTACTCAAAGGCGACACCGGCCGTGGGGTTCCACTTGGCATGCTCCTTGCCAAAGCCCTTCTTGGCATAGGCTCGCAGCCTCAGCTCCTGGCCCTTCCGCAGCTTCACAATGAGGATGTCTGCGGAAAAGCACAAGCATGTTGGAGTAGGCTGCAGAAGAGAAAATAGTGTGCAGGATCACACTAGGCAAAGGATCACAATTCCTTCTTAGTCCCCAGGAAGATGCGACTATCCAATCCAATCGCTTCGATTCTCAGAGGGGCTCATCTGTGTCCCTAGAGTATCTAGGACGCATTCTGCTATGTAAAATAAGAGATGCACAGTCCCCAGCCAACAGCAGACAGAAACCACTTTGCATCTTTGCCATCTCCAAGCTCTCACAAGAGACAGAAGCACCCTCTGACACAGACTTTGGTTTTGGGGATAGCCTTGAACTGTCATTAAGACAAACTGCTAAGCCCAGTGATGCTGGGTTCTCTTCACCAATCTTACCACTGCTCTGCGGTTACATAGCTACTAAAGGAAGAATGAAAGAGCCTGAAAGAAAAACTCATGCCCTCCTCCAGCTCCTCCTCCCTGTGAAAATCACTTACCATCCTGCTCCACATAGTCGTTGGGGTCATTGTCTCTGCTCCGAGATGTTACCTGCAGAACAACAACAAAAGCAAGTGAATTATGGCAAGATCAGCTATTCCCTCCACACCAAGTAGCAGTTGCCTGCAAAAGCTGAAGACTGCAGAGACCCATTCTGGAATGACTTACAAGACCAAATCCAGCCCCCCATATTTAATGGAAATTGGGACAATTCAGGCAGCTGCAGCTACATATGTAACACCCATCTCCAGCAGTCAGCTTGCCTGCTTTCCCTGCCAAGATGGAGTACTCCAGCCTAGCTGCTTGGTTCTGACAAGCACCCAAGACTGCTGGTGTGACACATGGCACTCATTGCACTCAGCCAAAGGGAGCAAGGCACAGTGGGCTACAGTTAGGCTTTAACCAGGCAGGCAATGCCACCAGCCCCAGGCTGAGGTGACATCCAACTCCGGCATCAATAGTGTCTTAAAACATGCCCCTTTGCACCTGTTCTGTTTTGGCTCCACCAGTTCTACTCAAGGCAACTAAGCAAAAGCAGTCTGGCAGCTGTGCCCTGGCACAGGCTTCTCACACGTTGCTGTGCCAAGAATCAAGAACCAGAGGCACTGGGATTGCTGCCAAGCCTTCGAAGAGGCTGCTCCTGTCCGAGCTCTGGCACAAGCAGGCAGGAAGCTGCAGTGACACAGCAGAAGGACACAAGCACACATGCTCCAAGTGCTTCACACAAGATCGAGGAACAACACTAGAGCATCCAAAGAGTCTGGGATGAGGGGTATGGGATGAAACTTTAGCAAGGCCATGCTGTTTTGACAAGCCATAAGACAGCAAGTGGAGGACAATGAGGAGAAGAAAAGGAGGGCACTGGCACACACTGCTATCTCTACAGATGTAAGTGCTTTGCTCTCCCACTGCAGTTTAAGTGGGGCTTTAGGCAACATGAAATATGCTCAAAGGCTGTGCTTTGTCCACATCCCAAGTGTCTGCCTCAACAGGAACATAGAGAGGGCACTCAATGGCAAGCAGAGGGATTGCACTGACTGGAATGACCCGGGGGTTGTTGGAGATGAGATCGCGGGATGTGACGTGACGAGTCTGATCTTCATTACACCGGACGTCCAGGGTGAACTCTACAGAGCACTCCGGACAGAACTCATCACACGTGCAATCCTGGAACACATGGGTCAAGACCTTTATGACAAACCTCTCCCAGCAAGAAAGCGCTTCCCATCAGATCAGACACCCACCACCATCAAAATAAGCACCCCCATTTTGCTTGACTCACTCTGGAATATTGCATTTTATCCACAATGTCATCACTAGTGAGTGGGATGAGACCTATAGGAAAAAGAAAATTGTGGGACTGGCCAAGTGAGGCCACAGGAGCACTGATCCTCCTGCCAACATGGCTGGAGGAACAGCAGCCTCCCGCAAAAGGTGCTTCAGTGTCCCTAGACTGATTTCACTCATGACCTTTGCCTTGCTGCACATCCGCCCTGAACCCAGCACTCACCCAGCCTGTGCGCAATGAATTCATCATGAAGCACAGAGGAGTTGGCATCTATCTGCACCCAGTCGATGGCTGCAGAGAGGAGAAAGTCACAAGCAGAGTAAGAGAAAGCTTAGGGGAGACCTTGTAACAGTCTTCTAACACCTAAAGAAGCTACAAGAAATCTCAAGAGGGTCTTTTTGAGAAAGGCCTGTAGGGATAGGACAAGGGGGAATGGCTTTAACCTGACAGAGGGGACACTGAAATAAGATCTTAGGAAGAAGTTCTTCCCTCTGAGGGTACTTAGGCCCTGGCACAGGGTGCCCAGAGAAGCTGTGGCTGCCCCATCCCTGGCATCGTTCAAGGCCAGGCTGGACGGGGCTTGGAGCAACCTGCTCCAGTGGAAGGTGTCCCTGCCCATGGCAGGGGTTGGAACTGGATGAGCTTTAAGGTCCCTTCTAACCCAAACCATTCTGGGATTCTCTGAAAATTTCTGTGGGAAAAAGCTGAGGATTTTGTGAGAGCACAGAAAACATTGTGGAGACTGCAGCAAAACTAAGGCAGCCTCTGGTTACACACAGAACAAACTAAACACAGACGAAGTGAGCTAGAAGCAGCTTGGAACTGCAAGAGGAAAAGGAAGGGAAGCAGTAAGAATGACGGGCCAGCAGCCCACAGGCCTGACTGCAGTACGCGGTACCTATGATGGGGACTTCTGCGATGAACACTCTCCGAATGGAATTCGCCACCCTGAGGGGAAGAAACACCCGTGTTCAGGAATGAGGGGACGCGAAGCTTCGCAGCTCTCCGGCCCGCCTGCGCAGCCGCCGGACTAGGCTTTACCTCGGAAACACCGACAGGCCCGCGCCGTAGGCACGGCAGGACCTGTGCGGGCCTCCCCAGGGACAGGCTCCTGCTGCCCCGGGGCCTTTTCCTGCCCCGGGGCCTTTTCCTCCCCCGTGGCCCGACTCCTCCCCCGGGGCCCGGTTCCTCCCCCGGGGCCCGGCTCTCCCCCTGTCCCGCCCGCACGGCGCTCACGCCAGGTCCGTGTTCTCGATGATGAACTTGACGTTCTCGTCCGTGAGCTCGGTGATGCGCACCGTGGGCTGGTTGGCGTACGGCATGGCCGCTCCCGCCCGCCGCCAGGCCCGGCATGCCCCGCTCCCGCCGGTGCGCCCCCAGAAAGAGTCCGTGCTACCCTGCAGAGTGACTTTATTGGTGCCGGGGAAGGGCCGGGCCCGCTCCCGCGCCGCCGCGTCTCTCCTCACCGGCGCTGGTTCAGCCCCACCAGGTTCTTGATCTGCGGGGCAGAGGGAGAAGCGGGTTCAGTGCTGCTACCCCGGGGCGACGCCCCTCTCCCCAAGGCACGAAGGGTCCTGCCCGGCCCCGAAGGTTTCAGCGCTGCTGGGCAGCAAGTCTGGCCTCAGAAGAGCCGCCTGAGCTCGGTGAGGAGGGGAAGACTGCTGCGTGCCTGGGACGAAAGGCACCTTCTGTGAACAGCGGTGAACGTAAAAGTGCGGGGGAGAAAGATCACCATGGATCCACCCACGGGCATTCTATGACCTGAACTTGCTCCCCAGGCAAGGTTTCAGCTTGGCTGTATTTCACTGTGAGGGGTGGTGAGGCGCTGGCACAGGTTGCCCAGAGAAGCTGTGGCTGCCCCACCCCTGGCAGTGTTTAAAGCCAGGCGGGAGGGGGCTTGGAGCAACCTGGTCTAACCACTCTGCTGACTCTATTTTTGTGGCCACACAGACTCTGACAATGAATTTAAGCTTTTGAGAGACTCAGCTTGCTTGTCCATTTTGCAGAGACCTGATGAGCTCAGTGTACCTGTCCAGCTGTGCACTCACTCCTCCTGTGCAGCACTCTGGGACATGGAATGTTCTGCTAAGGACTTGTGGTCCGTAACAGTTAATATACTGGGATGATTTTGCCCTAAAACAAACTGCCTGTAACCCCCCATCAGAAGCAGCCCAGTTCCTCCTGTTCGTCTGCACAGTGGATCTGCTGATGTACAAGAGCACACATAGACCTTGGGAATGTCTTTAGTGGAGGGTCCACATGCACATGTGAAAGCAGGGAGAGGCTGAGAAACACTGAAAATGTGAAATGATTCCACCGCAGGGGGAAGGAGGTGGGAGAAATTCTTGAGCACTGTTTCATACAGTAAAAATTATTTCTAGTTTATGTTCCAGCCTGTCTTGTAATGATAAATTAGAATGGATTTCTGATAACAAGCAAATCACTTTGCTGCTAAATGCAATGCGAGTTGTCTAAAAATAGAATCACAGGGAGACCCTGAAGCCCTTCAAAACCATTCCTGGGTACAAGAAGGATTGTTTTGTATCCCAGAGGAAAAGCAGCTTCCTCTACATGGACACAAAGCAGTCCAAGATGCTACCAAAAAATGAAAGGATTCTTGGAAGCACACTGCAGTCAACTGGAACAGCTTGAGGAAATCACCCTGCTGTGGCCTGGAGACAGGTGCCACCTCCCAAGTGTCCATGGTGGCATGGGCCTTCCGTCAAGATATCCAGGGCAGGCACTGGCAGAGGAAGAGATCTCTCAAGAAGTGATGTAGAACATTTGCATTTATTCTGATCACTTGTCTCTCATCCCTAAAGCTCACTCTGTAGCTTCAGACTTAATTTTTTATGCTCTATTACAAGTTACTTCACCCCAAAACAGTGAACTAACACCAAACTACCCATAAAATCATCCTTACATGTAGTTATGAGAGATTATTCATTTTCATGCTGTGTTCCAGATTTGGGAGAAAAAACATGCTGAAATTCAGCAAGGAAAGGTAGAGAAATAATTCTGCCCTTACAGCCGTGCATTACTTACAGTAACTGCAGCTCCCATCAGGCCCTGGACAACTGCTTTTCCTGTTGACTGTACCTAGAAGACACAAGGATAACGCCAACCACCTTTTGCTTCCTTTTGCAGTTACACTTGTAGACACAGAAGTACAGAGACGTAGTGCACAATAAACATGTATTTACTACGGAAAGGTTTTGACAGAAGCCAAGCACTGCAGACAAGTGTTAGCCAGAGATAAGAAACATGGAAGACATTTCCTGGGAATATATGTCTCCAAACCGTAAGGCCAGTGTGACAAAGAAGGCACGTAATTTTACTAGAAAATACATGTCATTTTAATAGAAAATACCTTTTTACTAGAGGATTTATTGCATTTATGCAACCACCCCTCAGTGCAAGGTGGTCTCTCTGCAGCTGAATGGTCTGTGTAACTGGGAAGACAGGTATGTCTGCAGGTGTATCTGGGGAGACGGGGGACGCTGCATGTGTACCCTGCCCGTAACGTTACCTGATCAGCTGCATTGCCCATGCTCATGGCATCAGCTACTCTGTTTTCCAGGAAGCGCCAAGTCTCCTCAAAGTCAGGGGATGAATCCTGCAGCATCACCAGTTCAGTGGTGTTGTAGATGCCAGTGAGTACAGCTCGACGGGTGTACCAGTTAAACTACAAGGGCAGGGAATGAGAGAGAGGGGAAGCTGTGACCTGAATGCAGATCAAGGATACAGCCCACGAAATCAGACTGGAGAATGGCAAAGGAAAACACCATTCCAACTGCACATTCCCTTCCCCACTTAATGTGTGTCTCTCTGATGCAGTAGGCCACCAGCCAACACAAACATCTGATAGCACAGCTGTTCCTATAGCATCAGACAGAGGTCAAGTACGGCATCTAAAACTGCTGAACAAGATCTCCAGCACCTGCTGCTGGCTGCAAGGAATCCTCTCTTCCCTGTGTGTGAGCCTGTGTGCACTGAGCCCATCTTTGCTTTACAGATACCTAGTAGGCAATGCAAAGATCTGAGGTGAGAAACAGCTATACTGAGCGCTGAGCTACAATTTGTACCAGATACATGCATGAAGAAAGGGAACAAACAGGGGACAGAACTGTGCAAGACATCACACAGAGATACACCTTTCCCAAATCCTGTCGTTGAAATGCCAGTACTGCCTGCTGACTCGCTAAATGCATCAGCACATTGCTAGCAGCAGTGCTGTTGGATGTGTTACAACAGGTTACACAATGCAAAGAGGCACAAATAACTTCAACTCTTCAGTTTTTCCAGTTGCACTTGGAACCTCTGGCAGACAACATATATAAGTACATTTTAAAATGAGGCTTCCTCTTCATTTGCTGCTATTGCCTCGAAAAAATACTGGCTCTTCCATTCATGACTACAAAGGCCTTGTTTTCGAAAACAAGCTGGATGGAAAGCTCTGCACTGCCTGCACCATGATGAGGGGAAAAACTTGAAGAATGCTGCCACTTCCAGCTCCATCTCTAAGGTGCCCAAGACCAAATGCTTTCTGTTGATTTCTCCTTCTGCTCTGAAAAACCCACCCAAAGAGGTCTCTGAGGCACTCACATACTCTACTGTGCACCTGGTGTGGTGACGAGGGGTCCACCACAATTGACACTAAACCCTGTTACTGGGAAAGGAGGGGGGGGCTGAGCACCACAGCTTCCCAAAGGAAACTCATGTAACTGGCACAAAGGTGCCAACAAAAAGACAAACTTTAGAACCTCTCCTAATCCTGCCTGTGAAGAGATTTTAGAACAGCTCAGTACAGACACTAACTGACACATCAATTGGACTTTCATAACCCAAAAGGGACTTGCAGTTCCTGATGCAGCCACAGTCTTTCACATCTCTTCTGGTTTATTCCTTTAATTTTCCTATCATCTTATTTATTTTTCACTGCAGTAGCTTCTCTTTTATACACAGATAAAAGCAGCTTATTAAAGTACTTTATTAACGTGGTTCATTCAGCTTTTCCCCTTTCTCCCTACATCTATATGAATTAAAGTAATTTATTAATTGTTTTAATTAAGGTTATAATTTTCTTTCATTTCCTGACAGAAAGATGAAAGTTTTAATAAGCTGATGGTATTTTTGGGTAGGTTCTTTAAAAGTTTTCAAGTCAAATCTGCAAATGCTACTGCTGGTGGAACAGACATGTGACAGAGACACACTGCTCATGCACTGAGTACAGATCAAGGTTTAGGCTGAAAATCACAAGAATTTTGTCTAGGAAGGTAAGACCTTTAATTTGCACTAATCTCATGGGCATTAATTTGCATTTAGTCCTATTGGCTCTTAAAACTCGTTGGAAAGGATCCTTGGGTGCTTCTGAAAATGTCTTTCTCATTCAACAACAGGATCGTTTCAAGAGAGACATGCCCCAATGCCTGCTTCAACCCATCAATTTGCTCAGGTGCTGAGGGGTAGCTCCAGCCAGTCTGTAAAGCACCAGGACTTACGTCTGTGGACTGGTCTCCAGCATACTGCCAGATATCATCAATCATGCTGGTGAGGAGGTTAAGGCTGGACGGGATGTTACGTGGGAGCAACAGGATGCTCAGAGCCTGCAAAGGAAACACAGATAAATGGAAGAGATGAAGAGAGAAGGATATAACATTAAGGCAGACCAACAATGCTCTGTTATCTTTGCCCTGCTGCTGTTGACTTGCCTCCAGCTCCCAGTGACAAGTCCTCCCTGCTCTTTTCAGCTTTCCAAGTGGCAGGATTTGTGTGGAATACATGTTGGAATGCTGCAGCAGCTGAGCTCAAACCTTAGCCTGTGCTGGAGCTCCATGCCCCCTGCTCAGCAAGAACCCCACTATGTTGTCTCTCCCAAGCTGCCTCTCCAAGCATGGAAACAGCACAGCCTGAACTGACTCACACTTGCACTGTGCCCCTATGGGCAGGGAGTCAAATTTCTCATTTCTCTGAATTTGACTTTGAACTCAAAGCAGCCACCAAAAGCAGAACAGCCACTCATAATGGCCCTACTGGGATCCTGCAGCCTTTGAACATAGTAACACAAGACCAAGAGAGTCATAAACCACTCACATCCCTCACAAGGCAAGTTATGCTAATCTGGAACAAACCCATGAATTCTGTCTTCTCTCTCTGTAAGGAATGGTGGATGCAGCTGCCCAGAAGCCAGCAGTGATTCTGGACAAGAGGCTGACTTTGCAACAGTCTCTGCAGCCCATGGTTGGGAACTCCTTGCTTGTTACTGTGGCTAAAATTCAATTCCCTTCCCACCCCAGAAAGAACAGCTTGAGACTTAAATATGAAATTTGAAGCATGGAGCCCTCTCAGTTCACAGATCTGCCCTCAGGTTGTCAAAGTTTTGTCACTTGCAAGCTGGGCAAGCAGCTTCCTGCAGCAAAGCAGGAGTTCCATGTTCCCAGGTGTCAGGTGATATGGGTGCAGCTAGAATAATGCTGCAAGGAGCCTGACTTGCAGTGACATTGCAACAGGACTGAGCAGACATGGCTCATCCCCTGGGATCCCAGATGGTGAATAATGGAGTAGTTTGCTTTTCAAGAACTGCGAGAAATTGTTGTTCTAAGGACACCTCTAACTGCTTCCTGCCAAGTCTGCTCTCCTCTTGAAGGCTGCAAATCATGTGAAGCCAGTGAGGGTTTCATTTACAACCCTGAACTGCTCTGGTGGAGAGACTACGTTGAAGGTCACAGAGTGTTTAAAATACAAATGAAAAAGGAGACAATCTTGATATTCATTTTATACCTGGGGCCATTTGTCAATATATGGAATCAGCATCCTCAGTCTGGCTTCCACAGCATCCTTCAGGAACTGATCTGTAGGCTTCTTCCTGGGTAAGAAAAAACCCCAAATGTGAAGAACGTCCAAATTAAGCTCAATTCTGAACTTGAAAGGTCAATCGCTTGCCTGCCTCAGCAGTAGATATGTGAAGTATTATGCATCCTTCACGCCTTTTGTACAACTCTGTGAGGATGATTTTATTTGGCTAAATTAATTTTTAACTTAAAGTATCTGTGTCCCAGGAGGCCTCTCTGTCTATCCAGTCCCTTTGGCAGAGTTTGCCAAGGAAGATGTCTTTTCATAGCCAATACTCACTCTGCTTCGCCCAACTGCACTAGCTTTTGTTCCTGCTCCAGCAGCTCAGACAGCTTGGTGTTGCACTCAGACACAAAGTGCAGGATCAGGTCACTGCCATCACTGTAAAACATCCCTGCAGCAGCAACAGAGAGACCCAGGCTCTGCAGGGAAGAAGGGAGAAGCACAGACCAGGTCATACACTGCTAAGCAGGATCCAGCTGTGAAAAGTGTTTATTTCTTTCGTGAACAAAGTTATATGAATTTAAACAAAGCAACACTGCATTAAAAAGTACTTCATGTACGTTTTCATTTCTTTAGGATCACTACTTTACATTGTGCCTTACTGTAATCCTGACAAGGTTATTCTGTAGTAGCTGGGCCACATTCCATTTGCTGACTGGGTTGCATCACCCAAGAGTATGTGGGGGAAGCATGCAGGCCTGTCTGTCTGGACTTAAGCTTCATCCAGTTTTCAACTGGTTTGTTGCTTCTCTCCCACATACCTTGGCTCCCTTTGCAATGGCTTCTGCAGTCCAGCCATGTTCAGGCACAAACTCCAGCGCTGCTGTGAGGATTCGGTGCTGCAGCTGCTCCTCGCTCTCATAGTCCTCAGACTCCTGGCCGCCCTGGCCAGTGTAACTATGAGAAGGTATTATTACAGTGAGGGAATGTCACCATCAAACACCAGCAACCTGGACTCTGCCACTCACTTGCTGCCACTGCTGTGTGCTGGCATGCTTTTGAGGTCTGCTTAGTATAATTCTCACCTCCTCCTGTAAAATCCTTCCGTTTCCAGGAAAAGGATTCTTAATGAACCTTTGCCATAAGAGAAGAGAAAAATACAGGAGGGCTCAATCTAGGTGCCTACATGAAGATCAACCAGCCTCAGATTACCCCTTCTTTAAAAAAACAAGCTAAACTATAAGCTTTTTCCAACAGGAACTCTACAGTTACAGGAATATGGACAATATTTTGTATGGATTTACAAAAAAATCCAGGACTGAAGTCCTGTGTTTTGCAGACCAGAGAGGTTCCCTCTTGAAAGTAAGTTCCATCCTGTCTCCACATCGGACAGTGGAATTTGCACTGTCTCAGCAAATCAGCTCTCCAGTTGCTGCAGTCTGAGGCTTCATTAACTCTGGATCTCGTTGTCTTCAAGCTTCTATGCAAGTTTCAGGAAACCAAAGTCTATTGGCAGGACTGCACTAGAAATAGCTAGTGAGTTACCTGGGACAACGGCCTTGACATTCCTGCTCAGGCTGGTGATCAGCTGGATGTGAATCGAACTGATGCTGAGAAGACGATGCCAGTGGCTCCTTCTGCTCATCAAAGACACTCCTCAGCACAGCTGAGGCCTGGAGAGCACGCTGTGGTGGGTAGAGCTGGCACTGGAGCGCTGAAAGGGAAGCCAAGGTTCAAATGTCTTTTTCCAATACAAGGAAGCACAGAAAATTAAGATGAAGCAGAGAGCTGTGGTAAATCCAGATGAAAAGAACAGAAATGTGTAGAAAGTGTCTTTTTACACTTCTGAGAAGCATCCCTCTCAGCTGAGCTCACATTTACTTGGTGAAAATAAAGTGAAAATGTTTTGTGAGGAAAAGAACTGTGCAGACGGCACATATAGCAAACAGAAATGAGTTTCCCAGTCTTGAACTGGAAACCAGGCACACAAACATTCCCTGACTGCCCTGCAGCATGACCACTCTCTTTTTTGGTCCCTGACAAAGGGGAGGAATGAGAGAAGTTAAGAGAAAGGCACTGACCCTTGGTAATATCCCAGCAATGTTAACAGAAACAACTGAGATCACGACGCGTGCTTCTCAGGTGACTCAAAGGTCACACAGCTCTTGATTACGGCTGCTCTGTGAGAATTCATAATTGAACTGCAATAAGCTTGGGTTGCACAGCCCACACTTAACCACCACCTAACTTCTCCTCAACCCCGCCCCCAGTCCCCTCGAACGCCTTGTGCAGTTTCAGGGCCTGGAAGGTGAAAGAGGCTTCACTCCCCAAGCATACCCCTGCGGCAGGCTACGTGTCTCCAGCCTGCCTGACCAGGGTCCACAGACACCAGCCTCAGGCGGGACCAGACCTAAGCCTGAGCCTGGAGCTGGGGCTGAGGATGGGCCTCAGGCTGCGCCTGGGAGTAGGCCTAGGCCTGGCGCGACTACACAACCCCGTACCGCCCCCTAGCGGCGCCGCTCCTCTGCCCTTCGCATCACCTTCCTCGCTCCTCCCGGCCCCGCCCCGCCCTGCCGCCTGGCCCGGGCCTCGGCCCCGGCCCCGGCCCCGGCCCTGGCCCAGTCACGGTGGCACGAGGACGAGCACGCAGTCTCCCCACCCACCAAGCCGCGCTCCCCCCGCCCCTCACCGGCGCGGCCCCGCCAAAGACGCCAGCCAGCCAGCCGTAGGCCTTTCGCCGCCGCCATCTTGGAAGCGGGCAGCAGCGGGATTACGTCACGGCGCCGGGACGCGGCTGTGACGGCGTCAGACCGGGATGACGCGAGGCGAGCTGAGCTGAGCTGAGGTAAGTCGTGCGCGGCTTGGGGGACTAGGGACGGGGACCGGCACGGGGACACCTGCTTGGAGGCCGAGATTACCGTTTTCCCCTTTAAAAAGGATTTCCGGAGGCTGCGCCTGGGGCGGCCGCTGCGGGCGGGCGGGCGGGATGGAGGGGGTGTGTGTCAGGGAATTCCCGTGTGACATTCCTTCGTGACATTCCCTCCCGTATCTTGTTTTTTAATCTGTTGAAGCTCGCAACCTCCAGTATTATTTGCAGCCCTCTCCTTGCCCTGTTTTGGGCAGTGGTGTGCCTTAAGGGCTGGTAAATGTGTGTGGAATTCAGATAAAGTCTTCTTTATGCTGGGCCCAGCCCTTGGGCCTCCTCCCTGCGTGGCACAAGGTGGTGTAAGGCAGGAGTCCTCTTCGGTGTGGTAAGTGGGCTGGTGTTCTGTTGATGCAGTTTGGGCCCTGGACTGGTATTGAAAGGTCACAACTTGCTGTTGTGGGAGGAAGGTGCATCTTTGAATTCAGCTTTGCCACGTTACCCTAACAGCTTTTGTATCTTTTGAGGTTTTTGGCCATCTTCCTAGGAAAGATGGCATTTTACTAGGATTTATATGTGTGGTTACTAGTGTTACTGGCTGTTGTAGTTGCTTAGCTTGTGTTGCATATGTGTGCAAGGCCAACTGGGAGGTGCTGTAACCAGGAGCTCATAACCAAGATCTTCCATTCCTTAATTGAATGGTGTTGTGGGCTGCATTAGCACAAATTCCTACTAGAGTGGGTCAGACAAGGTGCAGAGTTGTCCTGTTCTGAACATGTTTGCAGTTTCCAGGAGAGAGGGGTCCACTGCACATAGAACCAGAGGAACCGTGGGTCAAAATCCACTCTACACCTGACTGCAGGCAACTGCGTTGAATCTGGCACAGGTACCCATAAGATATGCTTTCATGACAACATGGTGGCAATAAGACACTACCCAGAGTGTGTAATGTAATGACTTCTGGTGACAACTTTACTTACAACAGGCTGTTACAAAGCAAGCATGTGGCTTGTAGCCGATTGAAGGTATATTGGGCAGCTGGTGTGCTCACTTGTGCTCCCTATTCTGTGTGCTTGTGTTAAATGGGAAGGAAAACAGGTTTGTATTGGAGGTGCAGAGTGAAAGAGACTCGGTGATTGTTCCTGTAGCTGGTGCTGCTGTGAGTACAGGTGATTATGACACTGCTAGAGTGTGGATTTTCAGCAGGCTCTGTAAGGAATGCAATTTTTTATAAAATACTGGTGCACACAGGTTTCTCAAAGCTGTCACTGTCTGTTCCCCTCTGTGCAGTTGCTCACACAGTGTCACCCATGAGTCGAGAGTCTCAGTCTGGAATGCTGGGAAGGCTGAAAATTGCTTTTCTTCTTTTCCCCTCATGTGCTGCAGAGGCAGATTCTGCTAGGTCAGGTCTCTCCTGAGTGGGAGAGACAAGGCAGTGTTTAATGTCAAATGGAAACCGTGCTGAGGCACATAGACACTAAGGGGGTGACTGGCGACAGCTGCTGTGGCTTTATTAAGGACAAGTTGTGCCTGGCCAATTTGGTGACCCTCTGTGATGGACCATAGCACTGGTGGATAAGGGAAGAGTGACTGACATCATCTCTGTGGACTTGTACAGTTCAACACTGTCCCACACAACATCCTTGTCTCTAAACTGGAGAGACATGGTATTGATGGATAGACCACCTGGTGAATTGGCTGGGTGGTCGTACTCAGAGAATTGTGGTCAGTGGCTCAAGTGGAGATCAGTGACAAGTGGTGTTCCTTGGGGGTCGTAGTTCAACAACTTTATCGCTGACATGGACAGTGGGATCGAGCACCGTCAGCAAGTTTGTGGTGACACCGAGTTGTGTGGTATGGCTGACACGCTGGAGAAAGGGATGAGATACAGAGGGACCTGGATAGGCTGGAGAGGAGGGACCATGAGAACCTCATGTAGGTCAGCAAAGCTAAGCGCAAAGTCTCCCCTGGGTCAGGGCAGTCCCAAGCACAGCTACAGGTTGGGGGAGACTGGATGGAGCAGCCCTGAGGAGAAGGATTTGGGGGTGTTGGGTGATGAGAAGCTTGCGATGACCCGGCTCCCCGTGACCTGGCTTCATTGTGTGCTTGAACACGGATCCCCCCAATGTGCTGGGCTGCATCCCAAGAGCATGAGCAGCAGGTTAGGGAGGGGATTCTCCCCCTCTGCTGTACTCTGGGGAGACCTCCTTGCACTCCTGTGTACAGCTCTGGGGCAGTGACACAAGAGGGACATGGAGCAAGTCCAGAGGAGGCCACAGAGATGCTGCAAGGGCTGGAGCAGCTCTGCTCTGGAGAAAGGCTGAGAGAGCTGGGCTGGTTCAGCCTGGAGAACAGAAGACTCCTTAAGGGGAGACCTTAGAGCAGCTCCAGTGCCTAAAAGGGCTACAAGAAAGCTGGAGAGGGGCTTTGGACAGGGGCCTGTAGGGACAGGACAAGGGAAATGGCTTTAACCTGACAGAGGGGAGACTGAGATGAGATCTTAGGCAGAAGTTCTTTCCTGTGAGGGTGGTGAGGCCCTGGCACAGGTTACCCAGAGAAGCTGTGGCTGCCCCATCTGTGGCAGTGTTCAAGGCCAGGTTAGATGGGGCTTGGAGCAACCTGGTCTAGTGGAAGGTGTCCCTGTCCGTGGCAGGGGGTTGGAACTGGATGAGCTTTGAGGTGCATTCCAGCCCAAACCAGTTTGGGATTCTGTGATGAAAAAGTTGTTGCTAGTCTGGAAATCCAGAAATGCCATCCAGAGGGACCTTGACACACTTGTGAGGTGGGTTGATGCCAGCCTTATGAAGTTTAACCATGCCAAGTGCAAGGTCCTACACCTGGGTTGGAGCAACCCCAGGCACAGCTACAGGTTGGGCAGAGAAGAGATTCAGAGCAGCCCTGTGGAGAAGGACTTGGGGTGTTGGTCAGTGAGAAACTTAACATGAGCCAGCTTTAGTGTGTGCCAACAGCCCAGAAAGTCAACTGCATCCTGGGCTGCATCAATAGAAGCGTGGCCAGCAGGTCGAGGTGATCCTGCTGCTCTACTCTAGTCTGCTCTTGTGAGACCTCGCTTGGAGTATTGTGTGCAGTTCTGGTGTCCTCAACAGAAAAAGAACATGGAACTTTGGAACAAGTCCAGAGGAGGGCCACAAGGATGATCAGGGGACTGGAGCACCTCCCGTATGAAGACAGGCTGAGAAAGTTGGGACTGTTCAGCCTGGAGAAGAGAAGGCTGTCTGGAGACCCCATAGCAGCCTTCCAGTATCTAAAAGGGGCCTATAAGGATGCTGGGGAGGGACTGTTCATTAGGGACTGTAGTGGTAGGACAGGGGGTAATGGGTTAAAATTTAAACAGGGGAAGTTTAGATTGGACATAAGGAAGAAGTTCTTTCCTGTTAGGGTGGTGAGACACTGGAATGGGTTGACCAGGGAAGTTGTGAATGCTCCATCCCTGGTGGTGTTCAAGGCCAGGTTGGACAGAGCCTTGGGTGATGTGGTTTAGAGTGAGGCATTCCTGCCCATGGCAGGGTGGTTGGAACTACATGATCTGAAGGTCCTTTCCAACCCTAACTATTCTGTGATTCTAAATCCTGTGTATGTCTCTATTAAAATCTTTAAGGAAAGCAAGTAAGTTTTTTGTTGTTATTTAGTTTGGTTTGGGGGCATTTTGGGGGGTTTGGTTTGATTTATTTTTTTTTTTAGGCATGGCCTGCAGTCACCCAGCAAACTAGCCCCTTAACTGGAGAGAAACTGAATTACGCCTTTGAGTGTAGCTATTTCTGAATGTTATATTAATGCTCAGCTTGGGGGAACTGTACTGCCTGTCTCCAGAAAATAATCTCCATTTACTAAAAGAAGTCAGTGTTCTGTGATTAAGACAGTCCACAGATGTTTGTGCTGAGCTTGACAATAACCCTTCCTCTGTGTCCCTCCCGACCCGTTGCTGCTGTTAGGTTTGCTTCTGCTGTGGACATGGGGGAGTACGGAGTCGCACCAGGCCAGCACGTGGCCATCATCTGTGATAGCTCCTCGCCCGTTGAAGCCCTGAAGGATTTGGTGGATAAAATTCAGGCACTGGTGGGAGCTGGTAATCGTGTGTCTGTGGAAAATGTCAACCAGCTGTCTCAGTGTAAGAATTAGCTTCATTTTTTACCCTTTCATTAAAGGGAGAGGGTGCTTCTGTTGTGTGAGCTGACATCTCTGGGGTCCCAAAGCAAGAGAGACGTGGAGCTGTTGCAGTGAGTCCAGAGGAGGCCATGAAGATGCTGCAACGGCTGGAGCCAGGCTGAGAGAGCTGGGCTTGTTCAGCCTGGAGAACAGAAGACTCCTTAAGGGGAGACCTTAGAGCAGCTCCAGTGCCTAAAGGTGCTACAGGAAACCTGGAGAGGGGCTTTGGACAAGGGCCTGTAGGGACAGGACAATGGGGAATGGCTTTAACCTGACAGAGGGGAGACTGAGATGAGATCTTAGGAAGAAGCTCTTTCCTGTGAGAGTGGTGAGGCCCTGGCACAGGTTACCCAGAGAAGCTGTGGCTGCCCCATCTGTGGCAGTGTTCAAGGCCAGGTTGGACAGGGCTTGGAGCAACCTGATCTAGTCCATGCCAGGGGCATTGGAACTGGATGTGCCGTAAGCTCCCTTCCAACCCAAACTAGTCTGTGATTCTGTTTTCTTCCGTGATTTGTAAGTGAGCACTCAGAACAATACTGCTAACTCTTACCACCAGCAGTACAGCAAAGGAAGTGATATACCCTAGTCTTGCTTCCTATGGTGTCTTTAATCAGTTGTTGCTGTTGGACACAAGCATGAGGGATGAGGAGGGAGGTGAAACTGATGTGTTAAGCAAAGGTCTGTGTGTAAATATATAAAATTGAACCGTCTTCCCCCTTCTTGTTTTCCAGCTGCTCACAAGGATTCATTTTTTGACGTGATTCTCTCTGGCATGGTACCAGGCAGTACAGCGCAGCACAGTGCCGAGGTGCTGGCAGAAATAGCCCGGATACTGAAGCCAGGGGGCTGTGTCCTCCTGAAAGAACTGGTGGTTACAGAATCAGGTGAGAGAATCCACATCAGCCTTGTTTTCATGGTAACATAGCAATTCTCATGAGGATTAGGCTGAAATGGAAGGATAGGAACCCTGACTGACCTTCAGCGATGTTCACTCTCTTGACACACTAACTTGAATAGTAAGGCATTTATCCTGTGTTTAACCTGGTAGCCATTGAAGATATTTGCAGTCATTCTTCCCCAGTGAAAATCCTAAAGTGGTTCGGAAAGGACCTTAAAGCTCATCCAGTCTAACCCCCCTGCCACGGGCAGGGACACATTCCGCTAGACCAGGTTGCTCCAAGGCCCATCTGACCTGGCCTTGAATACTGTCAGGGATGGGGTGCTGATCAAGTTTAACACTTGATCCTAAACTACCTTGAAAAAGCATGTGATGTTAAATAGGTGCAGATGTTGTGTTTCCAAGGAGCTTCTGAAGTGATTTTAAAAACGGGTGACAAATGCCAGGAGAGGCTGCCCCAGAAGCCAGCTGAGAAATAGGTATCCAGAAAAGGTACAATTGTTTGGGCTTAAGTTTTAAGAGTAAAACCAGAGCATGTGCCAAGGGGCAGCTGGGGGAGCACAAGAGGAGGTGAACACAAGATTATTTCTCTGTCTTGTACTTGACATGCATTCAACTTTGCTGGCACAAGGAGCTGGTTCAGGGTGGAAGTGGGAACTAACACACCATGTGATAAGAAGAGAAGCATCTGTGCTGATGACGTTTGCACTGGCACAATCTGCAGTGCTGAAAAGGGTGGTGTGAGTGGCAGCGGAAACACCGTCTTCAGCTTGGGAAGATTTGCCGATGTTTTGGAGCTAGCAGTGGCTCTGTGGTGCAAGTGGTACCTTAGGGGTAGGGTGGAAGACATCTGGGACACAACTAAGAACGTGCAGATCTGGAAGAGATGAGGTTTCTTTTTTCCAGAGTCAGGCTGCAATTTGGTGGACTAGCAATAAAGAGTAAGTGGGACTACTGAGAGAGGGTGAATGGATTCTGTTCAGCACAATCCTGTGCCCCAGCAAATAAACCTGTAATGAGTTTCTGAAACAGTGAATGTGTAAGAGCTTTTGCCTGCAAGAGCAAGGGTCTTGACTGTTGCTTCTGAATGAAATGTTCATTTAGGAGTCCAAGTTTTGAAAACCTCTTGAGTTGTTCACTTTAATATGTAAAAATATTTTGGGGGAATGTTGTTTGGGTTTTGGGGTGGGTTTTTATCCTTTTTTTGATGAGCGTTAATTGGGTTGAGGAAGGTTCAGGCATATATAGAACAGATCTGAAGTTAGAACAGCTTTGTCACACAGGCTACTACTTTAATGAACAAGCTGCTTGCATTCTCCTGGTTTGCTCCTCTTGTCAGCCAGAAAAGGCCCAGTTTTAAAGCAGAGGTTTGGCTTGAGCAGTTCCTTCTAAAGCTTTTGCTCTTCCAGGTTTCTCAGTGACCTCTATTCTTTTTCTTCCCTTCTCCTACTTCTTGCTTTTGTGTCTTTCAGGAAACAACAGCAGAATCAAGACAACAGACAAACTCCTCACAGCTCTGACTCTCTCTGGGTTGGTGGAAGTGAAGGAGGTATGTGTGTACTGACCACTTCCAGAAAGTCCCTTGTGATGTAGGTGGTGATTCCTGGGGACTTGCTGGTTGACAAGGTGTTTAGCTACCCTGGTTTACTGCAAATGTGCTTGGCAAAGGTAGTGGTTTTCTGTAGGACTGAAAATAATGATTGTGTTCACTGGATGCTGGATTGGGGCTTCTGCAGTGTGATAACCTAAAATCTTGCATTGCAGCTGCAAAAGGAAGCATTGACCCCAGAGGAGGCTCAGTCAGTCCAAGAGCATTTGGGTTACCAAAGCAATGATCTAATCATTGTTCAGATAGAAGGCAAGAAGCCTAATTTTGAAGTGGGATCCTCAAGTCAGCTCAGACTTTTCCTTGCCAAGAAACCTGGTGCTTCAGGTAAGGAGTAGTGCGTGCTACATTTCTGATTGCCTGCAAGCACCCCTTGGAAGAGGGAGACAGCTCACCCCAGGAGTGCTACAGTAAAAACCTGTGAACTGGGGCTTTCCAAAGTTGTTTCAGCTATTTTCTGGGAGTAGGCAGGGCAAAGGCAGGAGTAACTACTATTTCTTCCTTTGTTCTGGCTCCAGGAAAGCCCTCTGTGGACCCAACCACTGCCAAGCTGTGGACACTCTCTGCCAATGATATGAACGATGAAGAGATGGTTGGTATCTGGTATAGTTTGTGAGACTTTGCTGCTGTTTCTTGTCTCTCCTTTCCTATTCTAAATAGTTTCAGTCATGCCTTTTGGGAAGCTTTACAACTTACGAGGCATAAAAGCATCCCTAGGGCAAAATACCTCATATTTGAGGTCTTGAAAGCCCAGAGGTGTGGTGAGGGTGGAGGGGAGACACAGATAAGGGGGCACAGCTACAGCACTTTAATGTTAGTGCTACAGATAGCACCATTTCTTTGGACATAATACAGCAATGGCATTCCCTGCTGACAAATCAGTTTCCTGCGTGTTCTCTTTCATTGTGTTTTGAGGATCTTTTGGACCCTGATGAGCTGTTGGATTCAGAGGATTTGAAAAAGCCAGATCCATTGTCCCTCAGAGCTCCATCCTGCAAAGAAATGGGCAAGAAGAAAGCCTGCAAGAACTGGTCAGTGTTGGAATTAGCATATTGGTGAACCTTTCAACTGTAACATTAAACCCTCAGAGCTGGATGGGTTTTAAAAAGATTGTGGGCAATTTGCTGTTCTTCAGAGCATAATTCTCTTGGTTCGTAACTTTTCTTAATTATTTTAATGTAAATCCAAATGCAGTGAGAATTGACTAGCTGCCCCAGAGCTGTTACAAATTACCACACTGATGTGATCAGCAGCCTTCCTGAGGGTGGCTATGCAGTTTGTGCCTTGACTAAAACCCTGGTTTCTCAGATCTGAAGAAGAAAGAGCACACATAGCAAATGCCATACAGCCATTTCCTACTCAGTTTAAAGGTGAGGAGTGTACTTCAACACTTGTTACACAAACTGTGGTGTTGAGGAACAAAGTGAAGGGCAGGAGAGTCCCAGTGTCAGCTGTGTTGTGTGACAGAGTGAGGGCTGTTGCATGTGAGTAGGGGTGGAAGGAGTGTTGGTGACTCACAACCTTTAAACAGAAACGTGCAGGTGACTTCTTTATTTTTCTACAGCACATGTGGCCTGGCTGAAGAACTGGAACAGGAGAAGAAGAGTGTACAGCCCAAATCTGCCTGTGGAAATGTAAATAATAATTTTTGTTTCTATGCTTTGCCAGGGCATGATCTCTAAGAACTGTGCTCTCTAGTGAGTGCTCCCTAGGCTAGCGTACCGCTCCCAGACACTGCTTGTGCTGCTTCTGCCATTGCACACACACTCTGCATCACTGCACCTGTCGCTGTGGGAGTCAGAATGAACAGTGAAGCTTCACCTCCCTGCTCCTATGCTCACAGGGCAGGTTACCTTGTGGGAGGGAGCCAGGGGGGATTTGGGGGCTGCCTCAGCCCAATATGCAGCCACGTGTGGGCACACTGGCTGAGGGGAAGCTTGCCTAATGTCCTGCACAGCTCTGCTAACACAGCATGCCTTGGGAAGAGGGTAGAAGGGAGGTGTTTTCTGTGCTGACATGCTGAGGAGCTGGAAAAGCCATATTCCAGGGGAAGAGAACTGAAAGTTGCTGCTGGTTACAGAAGGTGCCTTTGTTCTCTTGGAAGTGCTACCTGGGGGATGCATTTCGCTGTGCCAGCTGCCCTTACCGGGGGATGCCAGCCTTCAAGCCTGGGGAGAAGATCCTCCTGAAAGAGAACCAGCTGCATGATGCCTAACCAAGACATCTCTGGATGTCCCATGAATGACTCCTCTGCTCTTTCATCAGTCTAAGGTTCTTCCTGCAGTCCTTCTCATCCTCTCAAACTCATGCTTTCCAGCCAATACTTCCTGTGGGAAGGGCACTGTGGGCACTGACACTGCTGTGAGCTCATCACTTGTAGTCAGCCTTGGGATACCTTAATAATCTTCGGTGACAAGTGGCCTCATATGTATTAGACTTCAGCATGTTATGCTTTGTTTTAGCTGGCTTGATTTCATACTGGGACACTGACGATCACAGCATGTCCCACCAGCAGACAGAAGTAGAGACAAGTGTCAGGTTGTGTGTGTGTGACACGACTGTACTTCCCCATGCCCACGTTGTACAGCTTTAATTTGTCCTGATTTTCCCTGATGAATCAGCAGTTCTGGCTCACTCTCAGGGTGGCACTGGGCTCCTGCTCTC
This sequence comes from Pezoporus flaviventris, assembly GCF_033815535.1. Classification (NCBI taxonomy): domain Eukaryota; kingdom Metazoa; phylum Chordata; class Aves; order Psittaciformes; family Psittacidae; genus Pezoporus; species Pezoporus flaviventris. Next base: position 1,541,198 of record NW_026892552.1, on the reverse strand, counting down.
TTTGAAATGTGAACCTGCAGTTCCTTGCCATGTGAAGGTGGCTCAGCAGCTCCTGTCACAAGCCAGGAGCAGGGAGTGCATTGAGCAGCATGTGCTCAGTTTGGGGAGCGTGACCCCATCCATTTCCATCAAAATGACAAAGGCTAAGTCCCACTGAGAAAACTCCTCCCCTTAAAGCAGGGAGCAGATAAAAAAAGATCTGCCTGCTTCTCTCACACCTTTCTGTCCAGTTAAACTGATAATGCAAAGGCAGTCTGAGCCTGCTGCCTCTCTGTGGCTACCAAGTCAGTTACCTACAGTGTCCAGTAGGTAAGAACACAGCAGTAATTAACTTCTAGACTATCTGCTTGTACACAGCAAGATACTGAGAACTATTTATTTGTGTGATCAGTGAAGCACCCACGAGGTGCAGGGTGAGGGACTGCTCTGTTTGGGCTGCTCACCAAGAGCGGGAGAGGAGGAAAACTCAATGCTTTTGTCTCTGGGGGATTGCTTTGTTAGGAGCTCTTGCTCTACAGGATGTGAATGCTTCTTCTGCTACCTGAGTTACACACTGATCTCCAGTGGGACCTGGGATGAAAGGCTATGCTGTTCTTGAAATAAAAGTGACTGATAGTAAAATGTTTGTTTTCAGACTAGTGGCTGGGGCATTCCAAGTGTGTCTCTCCTTTTAGTCAGCCTCTCAGTGAGTTCTGGAGCTGTTTAAATGTTGGGTTAACTCTTGGAGTTCTCCATAAACTGTTCCACTGAAAACATGACTCCAATACATGATGCCCACTGGGAAGAACAGAATGAAGCTGCCCAGGTTAGCTTTCTTACTTGGTCAGGGTTTCAAAAAGAGGCTTTCTCCTTGTTGAGTAAGAAGAAGGCTTGCAGGGAGAGAAGGGAGGAAGCCCTTGAGGTGTGCAAAGCGCCCAGTGTGGCTCTGGAGGCAGGTGCTGCAGTATGAGCTGTGTAGTGTACTTATCTGGGAGCTGGGGGGAATACAAGGGACTGGAGGCAACAGACCCTTCCTCACCCTCCTGCCTCTGTCATCAGTGAGAACAACTGCCAAGGAGACATGATTTTTGTGATAAACCTGTGCAACAAACCTGTTAGTGCTCCTACCTTGTGATCTAAAGAAATGGGTAAAAGCCTCTGTGCACCTATGACCTTTGTGAGTTTATTGCCTTTTTTCAGCCTCCCTGGCAGCAGAAGATTGGATCTCTGCAAGTCTCCATGTGAGAAGTCCCTGATAAAGGCAGCCCTTAACCTGAACTCCACTTTCAGGAGTAAATAAGAGGGAGGAGGCAGCAGCAGAAGCTTTTGTTATACAGTGATTCACCCTGCTGGAATTTAAGTAAGCTGGAAACACTTTCAGATACTGCCAGAGTTCAGCTGATGAAGGTTAAGGCTGTTTAATCTTGCTTTCGTTAAACAGTGTTACTTGCTGTTACTGTGCAAGAGGCCTTCAAAGGGTGAGTGTTGGGTAGTGGAGCATCAGCTGGGGGGAATATGCTTCTATCAGGCTGGTTTTGAGAAGTATTTCATAGGATCATGGAATCCCAGGTTGGAAGGGACCTCAGGGATCATTTGGTCCAACCTTTCTAGGCAAAGCATGACCTAGACTTTGTCCCCACACCCTGTCCAGCCAAATCAACAGTGTCCAGTGTTGGGGAATCCACCTCTTCCCTGGGCAGATTATTCCAGTGGCTGGTTGTTCTCATTGTGAAACATTTTCCTCTTGTGTCCAGTTGGAATCACCCAGTTGGAATCACCCCTCTTGTGTCCAGGAGTAATCACCCCTTGTCTTTTCCATGGGACTCCCTTTAAAAAAGGGGCCTCCATCTCTGTGGCCATCCTTTAAATATTGGCACAGGGGGATATGGTCTCCCCTGAGCGTTCTTTTCTCCAGGCTGAACCAACCCAACTCTCCCAGTCTTTCCTCACACACTGCTCAGTCCTTGGATCATCTTTGTGGCTCTTCTCTAGATGCTCTCCAGCCTGTCCACAACTTTTTTATATAGTGGGGACTGGAACTGAGCACAGCATTCCATGTGTGGCCTGAAAAATGCTGAGCAGAGAGGGACAATGACATCTTTATCTCTTGGTGATGCCCCTGTTGATGTTCCCCAGCACCCTATTGCCCTTCTCTACTGCAGCCACTCACTCTTCATTCCTATGGAGCTTGTGTCCCTCAGAACCTCCAAGTCCCTTTCCTCAGCACTACTCCCAGCTGGGCAGGACATGCAAAACTGCTTTGAAACCCTTGGAGGAATCCAGCTGGACAATGTCCACCGCTCACCCCACATCAGCTGAGCAGGTGACTTCACCATAGAAGGCAATTGGGTTTGTCAAACACAGTTTGTCCCAGGTGAATACTTTTAGCCCCTTCTCTCATCTGATACAGCCTCCACAACCCTGCCAGCCCTCCCTCCTGCTTCCACTCCTAGTCCTTATGTCTGGCCATCCATGCTGCACCCAGGAAGGTGGCACTTGTCCCTAGCAGGTGAGCAAGCAGAGGCTGTGCCTAGTTTAGAACTGAGTACTTCAGTTGGAAGGGACCCACCATGATCATCTGATCCAACTGCCTGACCACTTCAGGGCTGACTAAAAGTTAAAGCATGTTATTAAGGGCATGGTCCAAATGCGTCTTCAACACTAACAGGCCTGGGCTTCGACCACCTTTCCAGGAAGCCTGTGCCAGGGTTTGACAGCCCACTTGATAAAGAAATGCTCCCCTAATGTCCAGTATAAATCTCTCCTGGTGCAGCTTTGAACCATTCAGAGAACCCCAGACTGGTTTGGATTGGAAGGGACCATAAAGCTCATCCAGTTCCAAGCCCCTGCCATGGGCAGGGACACCTTCCACTAGAGCAGGTTCCTCCAAACCCCATCCAGCCTGGCCTTGAACACTGCCAGGGATGGGGCAGCCACAGCTTCTCTGGGCAACCTGTGCCAGGGCCTCACCACCCTCACAGGGAAGAACTTTTGCCAAAGATCTCATCTCAGTCTCCCCTCTGTCAGGTTAAAGCCATTCCCCCTTGTCCTGTCCTTACACTGGGAGGTTTAGCTGAGGACCATGTAGGAACTAGGCTGGCAGTGACTGCAACACTAAGGACTTGTCCACCAGCACCCAAAACCACCATCACGGTGGGTGTGAAGCTTGGGGACCACATCAGGCAGCAACTCCTGGGGAGCTGCAGAGACCTCCCTGGCTGTACTCCCTGGTATCACTCTCCTCCAGGCTGGATGGCTCCTCCACAGCCTTGCCAGGTGCCTGCTGCTATGATTCTGCCCTAAAAACCCTACCATGCTGGGAGAAGCAGCACTTTAGTTTCTCTTCTTGAATCAGGCTTCCTCCATGTGGTGAGCAAAGCTTGTGGGGCAGTGAGGGCACTCTCCATGCTCCTGGCATGGAAACCCATCATGGACATCTTGCCCACCTGCCTGGAGTGCACATGGGGACAACAGGGACCTCTGTCCTCTGAATGGAGGTGGCACATACACATCTGAGGCAAGGAGGGCATTGTGTTCGTTATGGCCTTATCTCCTCACACTTGCTCAACTGCTTTTGAGAGCATCTTTCTGAGGACTGAACTTTGGAGGCTCAGCTCTGACTGAGCACTTCACCTGTTTCAAAATAGCTGATGGACAAAGCTGCTGTTCCCACCCTTCCTGCCTGCACTTGCAGAGTCCCTGAGCTCTCAAGAGGTTATCTCAGCTAGTTCCTTAAGCAGCCCTGGCTGCGTTTCTTCACTTTCATGGCTTCTTCCCTGGTTCCTCATTAAAAACACCATCCCAGATCTGATCCTCACTAACCTTTGGCATAAGAGAGGATGCAAATGCAGCACTATGAACATCCCAGTTTTCTCTGCCTCATCAGTTAATGACTCCTGGTGAAGCAATGGGCCGAACTTTCCCTTCTCCTTCCTCTTATTATAAAGGCAACTGAGCAAACACAGAGCCTTTTGCAGCCCTTGTTTACCTTATCTCACTTTGTACCCTAGCTTCCTGATTCTGTCTCTGAAATTTAGTGATCTTGTCATTCTGCTCATGTCCTTTCGGTTTTTCTTTCTTTTTTTGACTACGGCGGTGCTGAAGAACTTCTCTGCAGCTGTATTTTCCTTCTCAGCAGCTTCCCCTCTTGCCTCTGCAAAGGATAACCAGCTACCAAAGCTTTTAATAGAAGTCCCAGGTGTCTGAGAAGTCTCAGGTATTCTTGGAGTCACAAGCAGTCCCCTTCAGTTGAAGTTGGCTTTTTAAAAACCTTTTCTCATTAAAGTAACAACATTGATTGTTTCACGCTGTAGGAACATGAGAAGGGCTGTGCTAGTCCAGCCCAAGGGCCCCCAGCCTGTCTAGATAGAATCACAGAATCAATCATGTTGGAAAAGACTTGTAAGATCATCAAGTCCAACCATTAACCCAGTACTGCCAAGTCTGCCACTAAACCATGTCACTTAAGTGCTATGGAATGATGGCTCCACCACTGTCCTGGGCAGCCTGTTCCGATACCTGACCACCCTTTTGGGTGAAGAAATTTTTGGAGAAGAAATTGTCTCTAATATCCAGTCTAAACTTGCCCTGGTGCAGCTTGAGGCTGCTTCCTCTTGTCCTGTCCCTTGTTCCTTGGGAGCAGAGACCAGCCACCTCCTGGCTCCATCCTCCTGTCAGGCAGTTGTAGAGAGCGACAAGGTCCCTCCTGAGCCTTCTCTTCTCCAGACTAAAACCCCCAGTTCCCTCAGCCATTCCCCATCACACCTGTGCTCCAGGCCCTTCACCAGCTCCATTGCCCTTCTCTGGACCCGCTCCAACCCCTCAATGTCTCCCTTGTAGTGAGGGGCCCAGAACGAAACACAGGATTTGATGTGTGGCGTCACAATTGCTGAGTACAGGAGGACGATCACTGCCCTGGCACTGCTGGTCACGCTGGTGCAAATACAGGCCAGAATGCCATTGGCTTTCTTGGCTGCCTGGGCACAAGCTGCTCATGTTCAGCTGGTTGTTGATTAGAAGATGGCCAGCAGCCCCACTGCTGATGCTTTGCTGTCACCATGTCAGGAGGGTGTAGTATGGCTGCCCTCATGTCCCACCCAAGAGCAACATGGTCTGCATGCCACAAGGATGGAATGAGAGCCACGGCTGAGTGGTGTCTGCTCTAAGCCAAATCCCATGGACCTCCAGCCACATAGGTTGGAAACAGCCCCCAGGGAGTGATGGGCTGTGAGATGTTACGGAGATCGTCCATCTTTTTTTCTTGCTGTAGCCAAGAGATGTGGCACATCTCCTTCCAGCCCCAGTTCCTCCTTCAGCTCCTTCAGCCCATTTAACTTAAGCCTTCCCTTTCTAAACTGGGGCACTCCTAGAGATCATCCTCCTCCAGGGTTGTAGGTACCCAGAAGGAGGCTGGTGAGGATGTCCTGTAGTTTAGTGGAGCCTGCTTCTGCTCTGCATTCCTGGGGCACAACTTTGATGCCTCTTTGAGCCTCCTCAGTTCAGCACTTTGACCCTCACATCCCACCCTTTGTCATGAGCTGCTCCCTCAAATACCATCTTCCTTGTGGGACACATCCAGCCCTGCACTGGCAGTGCTGACATCCCCACCACTCTGCTATTATTATGATGGTTTGACCTCAGTGTAAATGATGTTGATGTCAGAAGAGGGAGGTTTTGTCCCCTTCTTTTCAAACTTCAGGTTGCCGCAGGTCGGGTCATCATGGCTGTCACCAGGGTTGCTTGTAGGGGACAGAGCACTAAGCAGAGTCCTGGGTTTCCCTTCTGCATCTCCCCTGCTAGTATTTTTTCACTAGCGCAACTATTTGCACTGCCCAAGCGTTATCCAGCTTGCTCAGAGCTGCCATCTATTTTGAAGCTTGTAAGCTCCCATTTAACAGGAATTAAAAAATGTCTAGGACCATGCTTTCAGAAACCAAAGCTGATTTTACTCTGAAATCCTTTGCATAGGTATTCAACAGCCAGTGGTTTGGATTTTTTTACACAGAGAAGGAAATGATACATGCAAAGCCCTCCCTGGCTTACTGTGCTGAGCTGATTCCCCTCCACCACTTACCTGCTTATGAGCTTTCCTGAAGAAGGAAACATAGTTTAAATAGTAGTTAAAATAATGCTAATGATCACTATTTGAAATGAAGAAAATATATGCACTGGTCCTGCTGTTGTTGCAGGGGAGGATGGGGGCTGTTGTTGCAGGGGAGGACAGGGCTCTGCAGCTGGCTGGCTCTGAAATGACCAAGGGGCAGGAGGGGTTGGCAAGGATTTAAAGGCATTGGAGGGGCTGGAGAAGAGCTCCAAGACGGACACTTCTGGAAATGTGATGGGGTGATGTGAAAGACCGATTTCATTTGCACCATGGCTTGTGCCATAACCAGGCTCTCACCAGCAGCTGGCCAGAGGGAAGGGGGTGAACCTTCTCCCCAGGCCAGGACAGCTTCTTCAGGAGGACAAACTCATGCAGGGAACACTAAGTAAACAGGAGCAGTAGGATATCAAAGATGGACATCTCTCAAGCTGGTTGTCCAGGACAGCCAGTGAGGAGAAGGTGCCAACTGGCTCCCACTGGAGACAGAGGCTCCCCGTGGCCTCTGCCTTGCCTTTCCTATTCCTTCTGCACCACCACAGCAGCAGGCCAACTATAAGCATGTAAAGAAGCACCTGACCACAAACCAAAGATGATTCACAGGAGGGAGCTGAGTGCTGCACACACAACCATCACAGAGGCACTGTGAGCCCCCATCCCACCACACAGGGATGCTGCCCTCTGCATGCTGCCATTGCCTCTTTCGGGAGTGCAGTTCTTTTCCAAACTTGGGCTTCCAGACTCCAAACCACTTACAACCCCGACAGCCCCAGAGTGCTGACAAAACCTTGGAAAACGGTCTCCAGAAACTCTTCTGAACTCATCCAAACTTAGCCAGGGTTGTGGTCAGAGCATCAGAGCCTCTTCTCAGCATCACTGCCTCTGATTCACTGGTGCCTATCCCAGTTTGCCAACAGCTCCCACCCACTCATGGGAAAACATCAGGATGCGTTTCCCTCCCTTGCTGCTCCTCTTTCTCCCTTAGGACCTCTCCTGTCCCCCAACTTACAGTCATGTGGCTGTGGGGACTCACCTGTCCAGATCTTCTTCTCGGTGACACTGGTCTGAGGTGCATGAGGGCCACAGCCTAGAAGACAGAAACACAAGTGAGAGACTGCCTGGAGGCAGAGGATACTCTGCTCCCCACTCTGCTCTGGGGCAGGATGCTGGACCCACATTCCCGACTGTCCTGCTCCTGCCACTGCAGCTCCAGCAGCTCAGCATTCAGCTGTATGTGCTGCGGATGGAAAGCATGGAAGGTCCAAGTACACAATGGCCACACAGCTCCCTGGCAGGATGCATCTGCCAGAAGGGCTGTGCTGGATCAGCTCCTCCAGTGTCTGGGATGCTTTTGCAGGAAATGGTGCTTGTTGTAGCACCCTCCTCTACCTGCTCATAACCCCAAGAAAACGGAAGCAGTGCTACTCACTGTCCCTTGTGTGGTACTTCCAGTGTCTGTCAAGTTTACTCTCATGATGAAGACCCTACAACCACAGATCACCATGCTGGTGGCATGCACACCAGCGCTGGTGAGATAGGTACAGATGCCTCCCAAAGTGGTGTTGGTTTGATTCCACCCCTCCAAGCCTTCAGGTTTGTACCAATTCATATGTCCTATGAGATTACCTGCTCCAATCTTGAACCTGCACTCCATGGTGATAACTAACTCTTCTGGCTGGCTGACAGTCCCTAGAGGAAACAAAAGTGTATGTGAGAAGTGAAATATAAATCATATTTATGACCTTGCATGGGTCATATCCCACTGACATGTGCCAGTCACGAAAGACACGATGAAGTAACTGTTTTTTTCCACCAGATGATGCTCTTATCCAAATACAGCTACTAAACATTCAACAGTGAATGTCGAAATGCTACACATTCATTAGTGCTACCCAACTCTGTGCAGTGCACAAGCATTTCTCTGTCTCAGAAAGGATTGAAAGTGGGAACACTGGGGGAAGACACCTCCTCTTCCTCTGGCAATCTAGGCAGAAGGGTCTTTTGGCACCTGAGCAGGATGGGCCACCAAGGCCTCAGACTCTACCAGTTCATGGAGCATGAGGTGGACTGGTGGGCTAGCTGTGGGGAAATGGTCAGCCCTAGAGAAGCAAAGAAAATGTAATAGACCCCTGCAGTCTCTCTGGCTTCATCTCATTCTCTAGTGCTCACTTTGCGGTACTTCAAAATCACTTCTGAACCTCTCGGCTGAAGTCATATCACACCTTCTCAGCAGTCCTCCACCCATTCCTAAGTCCTTTCTCTCCTCTCCCGTGGGTTTTGGTGGGCTTATGTCTCTTACCACTTTTGTTCCATTTGGAATGTCTCTTTTTGAACATGTACCTCATGTTCTCCATCCTGCATATATACGTTCCTGTATGTTCTTTGTTCATGCTGGTGAAGATGAGTTGAACCCTTTTGCATCTCCACAACACTCTTGTTCTGCTTTTCTCCATTGTTTCAGGTGGTATTATTATTAAAGTAATAAAGGCCCAGCAGTGCTGCTCAAGCCTGTCAGGAGCAGACACTCTAAGATGAGATCTAACCCTACGGACACATCGATTGTGGCTGAAAGCTGGCAAGCAAGTCCTGTCAAAAAACACCTCAGATATGGAAGGCTGGGTTTGTGCTAAGGAATATCCACTTCCTCCATGTAAAGCTGGCCCCCTTTGCGGTCATCAGACTTAGAAGCATCTGTTTCTAGCTGTGGCTGCCTCATTCCTGGCAGTGGCCAGGGTCAGGTTGGACGGGGCTTAGAGGAACCTGGTCTAATGGAAGGTGTCCCTGCCCGTGGCAGGGGGTGGGGACTGGATGAGCTTTGAGGTCCCTTCCAACGCCAACCAGGCTGTGATTCTGTGACATATTGCATAATGCATGCTGCACCTGCCTGCCAATACGGGTCATCCCGTGTCATTAACAGCACTGTAATTTCCTGCTCTCCTTTCTCCTTTGCAGAGAACATTATCGAACGTTGCTGTGGGAGCCGGGCCTTGAACACTGCCAGGGATGGGGCAGCCACAGCTTCTCTGGGCACCCTGTGCCAGGGCCTCAGCACCCTCACAGGGAAGAACTTCTGCCTAAGAGCTCATCTCAGTCTCCCCTCTGTCAGGTTAAAGCCATTCCCCCTTGTCCTGCCTCTACAGGCCCTTGTCAGCAGTCCCTGCCCTCTGCTCCTCTGCAGTGAACCAGGGAAATGACAGACGTGCTGGGAAGCATCCACCTCTTGCCCGGACAGGAGCTCTTCCTCCCGGCCTGCTGTGCCAGCCTCCTAGGAGCCGACGGCGCAGTGCAGGAAAGCGGATGTGCACGCCTCCTAGAGGCTGCTCGGAGGAAGCTCCCCGAGGAGATGAGAAAAGTCCATACCGGTCCTCTATTGGCTTCTGGTGCTGTCCGTCCGGCAAAGGCCCGCCCCCTGCGCCTGTAAGCCCCACTGATAGGCAGCTCTACACGAGGCGGGCGAAGCCTCCCTGGGCGCCGCCATTTTCGGCGCCGCTGCCCGGCGAAGGGGTGGGGTCATGGTGCCTGCGCGGGCCCGGAGCGAGGGGCTGCCGCCGCGGGAGCGTGCCCGGCGGGAGGATGCGCGGGGCCGAGGTGAGCCGAGGCCAGGCCAGGTGGTGCCGGCAACCCCCAGTGCTGGCCGACCGCAGGTAAGGGCAGCTGGGGGGCTGCTTGGCTGTGGGGGTCGCGGGCCGGGCGCGGCCGAGGAGGAGCCCGGCGGGACTTCTTCCGTGTGTGCCGGTGCCCTGGGTGAAGGGAGGGGTTCCCCAGGTGGAGGCCTGCCCGGTCCAGCCGCGTAAGGGAACCCCAGCATAAGGATCCGCCCAAGCACCTCAACCCCGGTCATGGTGGGCCATGCCATGAGCACTCCTGGGGCTGTCGTGGCCGTGCCCCGAGCGCCGCAGTACGGTGGTAGCGTGAGGACTGCTTTGGTTTTCGCGATTTGCCAGCCCTTCTGTCTCTGGCACTGCCCTCACCACCGCCTTTGACCTCGGGCGTTATCTGCGGGAAGCGGCATGACAATAACGGGGCCTTTGCTGTTGTACATCTGGAGCAGGAAGGACGAGTGCTGTGCCGTCCTTGGCTGGGGGGTGAGCGTGGCCCCGGGCTTTGGACTCGTGGGTTATCACACAACCAGTCTGCAATGAATTAAAAGCATGTTTAGTAAAGAAAACGTCTTTCTGACATCAGTGTGTGAACTGTTCCACATGGAGTTTCAGGTGTCCGTACGCCAGGAGGCTGGATGGACGGTGTCATAGGAAAATAATGACCCCGTGTTATGCGGGTGACCTCCAGCTTCTCGGGGCAGTGTAATGAAGTGCCCTACCTGGATTCCTGCAGGGACCTTGCTGGCTTCCAGAGTGATGCTTGCAGACTCTGCCAGCATTTGTGACACCTCTGCTGGGGTCCTTGCAGAACTGAGGCAGCATCTGTTTTTGCAGAGGTGTATGCAGTGCATTAACATTACATCACAACTGCTGCTGCAGAGTGAAGTCTGAGTGGTTCCTGTATAGATTTTGTCAAAGGTTCTTATGCAACCTTAAGATCCATGTGGATGTCACCAGTAACAACTTTATTACTTGTACAGCCCTTGTTGCATGTCTTTGCTTTCTTTGCAAACTGAACAGTAGTGACAAACCGGATGAAAACAGTGCCCCTGTTGCTGGTGTGCTCCTCCTCCACGTGCCTCACCTTCATTAGAGCCAAAGTGGAACTTTTTAGGGTGAGTTAGAGAAGCATGAACTGTTTCTCCTTCTGCAGAGCCAGCGTTACCCTGACCAACAGATTTCTGGACATAGGCTGTTATTCTTTCGCCATCTCTCATAGTCCACAATGGTTTCAAGGCACTCTAGCCCTTGAGACTTTTGCTGTCTGAATTCGCTGACTGCTTTGACATAGAATTGAATTGGATCCTGCAAGAATCATCAGTTTTTTTTATTGCATTGGCTCATATAAATGCTTGCTGCTGTGTGTAAGAATATATATGAGTCAAGCAGCTCTTTTCTGTCACTGTAGGATGGAACTTTAAACTCACCATGCAATTCAGCCAGAATGGAAACATTCTGTGGCCACATAAAAGGTTAAAAAGCTCCAAGTGCTTCTGTTTGAACATTTAGGTTCAGAGTGGAGTTGCCGACAATGATTATTTCATCTCTCTAAATAGGAGATTGATTTTTATCTCCTGACGTGCAAGATTCCTGTTTGAGTATTGTTTTCACTTCATATAAAAGCATTGTCTTTTGGTGTTTCTGTGGGAGTGTCCTCAAAAGTGTGTTCATTCAGTGTTCCATCCCCAGAGATATCAATGCACAGGAATTTTAATTTCTGAAAGACTGGCTTATAAAAGACTTTTCATGATTTACATAACAAATTTGGTGGCTTTTCCAGAGCGAGGAATCGTTGCTTGTTTAGGTCTTCCTTGTGGAGAAGATGTAGTATGCTATTGATCACCTTTGTCTGAATTGTTTCCACTTCTGCTTTTTCATCTCCCCTTAGAATAGAAGTATCAGAAATGCATGTGCTCTGGGGACTTCTGCAGTGGGACAGTGCTGATCTTTTGGTTCTTTGTAGACTTTGTGTTACAGCTGCCTCTTCTCAGTTGTGGCCACCTTCTGTTACAGTGGGGTTTTAGATTGCTTCTTTAGGGTGGCCTGGGCTGGAATATCTCATCTGCCAGCACCTGAGTGTGTCTGCAGTGTGCGTGTGTGTGGGGTATGAATATATACCTCCTTTTCAAAGACTCTCATTGATCTTCCAGTTACAGCTCATTCAGCAGTTACTCTATTTCTGCTGGCACCCCATACATTCTGTGACTCACTCTGTGCAAGGACTGTGGATTTGCTGCCCTTCAGTGTCTACATCCATTCCTGACAAACCAGGACTTCCCAGTTGGTGAAGGACTGGAGAGGGATTAAGAGGCTATGGGTGGCTCTCAGATGCGGCCAGGGAGCATGCCACTCTGGAGAGCCTGCTGGCTGCAGCATCTGGGGGGGGTCTCAAGCCTGTGACTGTGCAAGCCACTACTTCCTCCCCCAGGAGCCCGATGGCCTTGATAGCAGTCACTGCTGAGGCTGGCTTGGCCAGTTCTTGATTTGTTGTGGTACTGGTGGTGAGCTGGTGTCCTTAAGTTCTGGTATCATCAGGTGTTGGTCTCCATGGTAGTAAATCACTAGCATTTGTAGGGTTGTGCCAATAGCTGCTAGAGATACTGATGCAGCAGCCTGTTATGTTTTGGGAATAAGTGAGTTTAAAATGAATTCCACTTGAGTGAGAACTTGAAAAAGCACTTGGATGGGAAACAGAAAAATGGAAAATTGATGCTGGGCGAGCATTACAGAAATCAGCTGATCTGAGCAGCAGCAGTCTCCTGTTGCTACAGTGTGCTCTTAATAGTGTTTTAAAAGAGATACACTTTTTCTAAGCTTTTGTTGTGTTTTGTAATTTTGACATTGTTGAGCATGAGGGTGGTGAGGCCCTGGCACAGGTTACCCAGAGAAGCTGTGACTTCCCCATCCCTGGCAGTGTTCAAGGCCAAGTTGGACACGGAGGCTTAGAGGAACCTGCTCTAGTGGAAGGTGTCCCTGCCTGTGGCAGGGGTTGGAACTGGATGAGTTTTAAGGTCCCTTCCAACCCAAACCAGTTTGAGGTTCTGTGACCCCATGTCTGTGCAGTCATGCCAGCAGGCACTCACTCACCTTGTCTGTTCTGCCTTGCTTAGCCTGAATTTTTTCAAAGATCATAGAGTCATATAATCATAGAATAGTTAGGGTTGGAAAGGACCTTAAGATCATCTAGTTCCAGCCACCCTGACATGGGCAGGGACGCCTCACACTAAACTATGTCATCCTAGGCTCTATCTAACCCAGCCTTGAACACCACCAGGGATGGAGCATTCACAATTTCCCTGGGCAACCCATTCCAGTGCTTCACCACCCTTACAGTGAAGAACTTCTTCCTTATGTCCAATCTAAACTTCCCCTGTTTAAATTTTAACCTGTTACCCCTTGTCCTTTCACTACAGTCTCTAATGAACTGTCCCTCCCCAGCATCCTTATAGGCCCCTTTCAGATACTGGAAGGCTGCTATGAGGTCTCCACGCAGCCTTCTCTTCTCCAGGCTGAAGAGCCCCAACTTTTCCAGCCTGTCTTATACGGGAGGTGCTCCAGTCCCCTGATCATCCTCGTGGCCCTCCTCTGGACTTGCTCCAACAGTTCCATGTCCTTTTTATGTTGAGGAAACCAGAACTGTACACAATACTCCAAGTGAGGTCTCACAAGAGCAGAGCAGAGGGGCAGGATCACCTCCTTCTACCTGCTGGTCACGCTTCTTTTGATGCAGCCCCGGATGTGGTTGGTTTTCTGGGCTGCAAGCGCACACAGAAGCAGGCTGATACTCAGTTTCTCATCAGCCAACACCCACAAGTCCTTCTCCACAGGGCTACTCAGAATCTCTTCTCTGCCCAACCTGTAGCTGTGCCTGGGGTTGCTCCGACCCAGGTGTAGGACCTTGCACTTGGCATGGTTAAACTTCATGAGGTTGGCATCAGCCCACCTCACAAGCATGTCAAGGTCCCTCTGGATGGCATTCCTTCCCTCCAGGGTATCAACTGAGCCACACAGCTTGGTGTCATCGGCAAACTTGCTGAGGGCACACTCAATCCCACTGTCCATGTCAGCGACAAAGATGTTGAACAAGATCTGTCCCAACAACGATCCCCGAGGGACAGCACTCGTTACTGGTCTCCAGCCGGACATTGAGCCATTGACCACAACTCTTTGCGTGGGGCCATCCAGCCAGTTCTTTATCCACCTAGTGGTCCACCTATCAAATTGATGTCTCTCCAGTTCAGAGACAAGGATGTTGTGTGGGACAAACACTTTGCACAAGTCCAGGTAGATGACATCAACTGCTCTACCCCTGTTCATCGTTTCTGTAGCCCCATCACAGAAGGCCACCAAACTCATCAAGCAGGATTTGCCCTTGATGAAGCCATGCTGGCTGTCACCAACCACCTCATTGTTCTTGTGCCTAAGATGATAATGCTCTTTTCACTGAAAGCGTTTTTTTTCTTCCAGCCTGTAAACTGCCACACACAGCTGTGTGGGGACTTGAGCAGCTATACTGACTGCCCAGACAGTTTTATTTTTGCTTGCAACATTTACAGAAAACAAGCTCAAATACAGGCTATCCTTCCTGGCAGTAAATTGCAGTGTAACGTAGAATAGTAAATATTTTCAGGTTCCTTTTAAGATGTCTTTGAGTGTTCCGCTAGATGTGGGATGAAAGGGAGTTAATTCAAATGAACTTTTTAATCTTTATAAAGACAATGATGGGATCACTACAAACCTAACATTACACAGAATAAGGGAAAAAGCCCTGCTGAATTAGTTCAGTAAATATTTAAATTAGTAAATATTTTATAAGGTGTTTTATAGCATCTCCCAACATTTATGTGTGTATTGCAAAACAAATATTCACACGTGTTGCAGTTTGTGTTCTGGTTTAGTTGACTACACTACAAAACTTCCCAAAGTTCAGTTAGGGTTGCAGTTCTGTTGTGCTGGTCAGTGTAGACTCCCCTAGGCTAATACTGATTGCACATGGAGCATTGGCACTGTAAGTAGTGGGACTTGAGGCTGGTACTTCTTGGTGCTATGTCAGGGTTTGCTTTCACATGGTGTAACTTAGGGTGTGTATTTTAGGATAAGGAGATGAGTAACCATCCCTATCTTAAATGGATCGTGACTCTTGTTGCTTTTTGTTTTTTTTTTTCCTAAAGGTGTTGATCTGGTGTTAGTACCACTTCTCTTTTTAAACATGGGCTTTGCTTTTTTGTTATAAACATTTAAAAATACCTGAATGTGTCATGTTCATAACAGTAAGAAAACATTTTCTTTCTAAAACAATCCCCAAATCATTCAGAAAAGGTCAGAGTGAGTGTAGTAGGTAAGAATTCAGAAAGGCACAGAACAAAAGCCAGATCGTAGGTTGTTGTGGTGTCATGGATCAAGGAGACTCCCGACATCTCTCCTTGAAGTCAGTGCTAAAGCGAGTGCTAAAGGCAGTTCAGCCATTTGTGGCCAAAAGCAGTTCTGAGACTACTGGCAAGTTGGGGTCTGAAAGGATTAATGTACCAGGAAATACTTAAAAGAACAAAAGAACTGTGACTTCACCAAATGTTTGTGTGGAAGGAATGAGTATAAGAACTGTGTGCAAACCCCTGCACTCCTGGCGCTTAGGTGGCATGGGCAGAAGGAGGTATTTATAACTGTCCCGAGTTAAGTAAAACTTTTCACTGACCACATTGCTGCAGAGGAGTGCCCTTTTTCTTTCTAAAAATGTTTTCTCTGTATTTAAACAAACTGGTATTAGAGTTTTTCTTGGAGCATTCACCTCCCCATGCTAAACAAGCTCAGTGAATCCAGGCTTTCCCAAGGACCTATTTTCTAGATGTTCCCTGGAGGGGCTTAACTGTTAGCAATGAAATAGTTAAGCTCCAAGTAGTTGTTTTCAGTTTGTGTATTTAGTCTGGAAGAAAAATGTATATGCCCAAATCACAGAATGGTTTGGGTTGGAAAGGACCTTAAAGCTCATCCAGTTCCACCCCCCTGCCATGGGCAGGGACACCTTCCACTAGACCAGATTGCTCCAAGCCCTCTCCAAGCTGGCCTTGAACACTGCCAGGGATGGAGCAGCCACAGCTTCTCTGGGCAACCTGTGCCAGGGCCTCACCACTCTCACAGGAAAGAACTTCTGCCTAAGATCTCATCTTGATTTCCCCTCTGTCAGGTTAAAGCCATTCCCCCTTGTCCTGTCCCTACAGACCCCTGTCCAAAGCTCTGTTCCAGATTTCTTGTAGACCCTTCAGGCACTGGAGCTGCTCTAAGGTCTCCCCTTAAGGAGTCTTCTGTTCTCCAGGCTGAACCAGCCCAGCTCTCTCAGCCTGTCTCCAGGCAGAGTTGCTTTAGCCCTCAAAACATCTCCGTGGCTTCCTCTGGACTGGCTTGAGCAGGTCCAGGTCCCTCTTGTGTTGTTTCCCCAGAGCTGGAGGAAGGACAGTGGGGGGTGGGGGGGGTGTCTCCCTAGAGTGCTGTAGAGGGGGAGAATCCCCTCCCTTGACCTGCTGCTCACACTCTGGGGATGCAGCCCAAAACACTCCAACTGTCACAGTCGGTCTATTAAAAGATATTACTTCACCTCACAAAACTTTATCTCATTTAGAGACTGACATCATCCCAGCTACAGCAGTGCTGCTTTTACCACTGGTGTCCTGTCCTCTTGATGCTGTTGCTCCCAATTTGTCCCACACCATCTCTAGTTTGTCGTGGTGTACTTTTGTGTGTTTCTGTACATGTGTCCCGAGTTCTGAAGCGCAGGAGATGGTCAGGGCTTTGTCAAGTTGCTTTCTTCTGCAGTAGGATTATCGGACTTGTTCCTTACTGCTGTTTCTCTCTGGATTGCAAGCTTGGGGGATTTTGGGTTGGATTTTTTTTCATTAGGTTCTTGACAATTTTGAATGCTGCCCGAAGGTAGTGTTGATGCTGGATGTGTTTGATACCAAAATTCGCCTTTTGTTGATACTGACTTATAACTTTCCCTGTTTCAGGAACCGTGGATGGAACAGACATCTGAGCAGCTGAACTTTTTATTGAAGGCTTGTGTGTAGACCCTGCTGCGTGAATGACTGCGGCATGAAAATGCTCCCTGGAGTGGGTGTGTTTGGAACTGGCAGCACCGCCCGGGTACTGGTGCCCTTGCTGAGAGCAGAAGGCTTCTCCATTGAAGCTCTCTGGGGGAAGACTGAAGAGGAAGCCAAGCAGCTGGCAGAGGAAATGAGCATCTCCTTCTACACGAGTCGAACTGATGATGTCTTGCTGCACCAGGATGTAGATTTGGTTTGCATCAATATCCCTCCACCACTAACTCGGCAAATTGCTGTGAAGGCTCTAGGTACCTTTTTATCTTTGGAGTTGGACCACAAATACCTTGCTCCTTGGCAGATTGAAATTTCCAGCTGTTAGCTCAGCACAGTTGTCGTTGCACCAATGTGCAAAAGCAGTGTGAAGGTGTTGTGTGGAATTGGTAGCTCCACCTGTGAGAAAGGTCACCTAGAAGTTTTTTGTAAATATGCTGTTTATAATTGCTTATAGGTTTGCAAGTCTTGAACCAGTTGGGCTAAAATACCTCATGTCTTCCTCAGACTAAACTTATGATGGGTTATAATAGGCAGGTTTTAATAAAAATGAGCTGTTTCAGAGATGATGTTGATGGTGGGGGGGAGTGTGTAAAATGATTTTATGCCCATTTGAAAAAAAAACACAAAAACAACAAAAGAACAAATCAAACAAAACTCCAAAACACCCCCTGGCAACTTTAAGCTGCTTCATTAATTTCAAACCTTTCCATGTTCTGCAACAGAAAACCAGGCTGTGCCTGGGGCAGAGGGGTTCAGCCAGTGTGCTGTGACCCTGGCCACCACCTGGAGCTCTTTTTGGACATCCATGCCCATGGCAGGCTTGTTTGGTCCTGGGTGCAGACTTGCTGAAGGAATCCTTTCACCACCTGATGCAGGAGGAAGGAGAAGGTGGGGACAGCAGGAGCAATGCAGCAAGATGGGTGGGTTAAAGTGTCTGGGAAACAAGAGATGACACCCCAGACTGGTTGAGCAGGGAAGTGGGAGCCAACTGCATGGGCACCCTGACATTCCTTAATTTTCCAGCCTAGGACTTTGTAGTGTTAATATCCTCTCACCTGGTGCAGTGTGGGTATGGGTTTGTGTGTAAGCTGTAAATAACAAGTGTGATATTTTTACTTTGTTTACAGGAGGTCCACACGAGTTAATTTTAGGAGGGCTGTTATCTCAAACCATGTGATCCAGGGTGGTGTGGTGTTCTTCACCTCTTTGCTCTATAGCAGTTAATTTTTGAAGTAAAAAACTTGCTGCACAAACATTTGAATGCCACTTAGATATGCAGCAAGGGATTTCAGGCAGGGTTTTTTTTCCTCTTTTTCTGTTTTACATTATTAGATTAGTTTGTTTACCTTGTTAGAGTACTGTCCTTCACATTTTAGGTATTCTGATTTTGAATATTTGACCTGTAAGTTGGAGTTTGTCTCTTTAAATGTACTAGAAGTTCTTTCAAGCACTAGTAAGGTAATCAGTATTTCACTAGTTCTCACAGCTGTTGTTGATCAAGTGGGCTAAAAGGGGAAGATTGACTCTTGTCTAGTGAATTATTAACTAAAATGGATTGAAATTTTTTCTTCAATGGCTGGGAACCTCTAAGATGACATTATCCAGAGAGGTAAATGGGGGCAAAGCTGGTGCAGTAGTACAGAGGTGATAATGTATACTTGACTGCAGCACAGATAAGTGGGAAGATGGAAAAGCTAGGGAACTGGAGGGATGTTGTGGAATGTTCTGATCTGCAAACTGGTGCAGGTGTCTCAGACCCAGTGTGATGATTACGTTGTCTGTCAGCTTCCTAGGTCCATCACAATAGTATTTATAGATCCGCTACCAAATATGTCATGACATATTTTAAGCCAGTGTTGGATGGCTTGCTGTGATTGAATGTTCTGAAGTAACACAAAATCAGGGTAGGGCTAGAGACAGCAAGTACATTTTCTTTAAAAGTTCAGATTGATACAGCGATGTCTAAATAGAATCACAGAATGTTTTGGGTTGGAAAGGACCTCAAAGCTCATCCAGTTCCAACCCCCTGCCACGGGCAGGTACACTTCCCACTAGACCAGGTTGCTCCACGCCCCCTCCAACCTGGCCTTGAACACTGCCAGGGATGGGGCAGCCACAGCTTCTCTGGGCACCCTGTGCCAGGGCCTCACCACCCTCATAGGGAGGAACTTCTGCCTAAGATCTCATCTCAGTTTCCCCTCTCTCAGGTTAAAGCCATTCCCCATTGTCCTGTCCCTACAGGTCCTTGTCCAAAGCCCCTCTCCAGGTTTCTTGTAGACCCTTCAGGCACTGGAGCTGCTCTAAGGTCTCCCCTTAAGGAGTCTTCTGTTCTCCAGGCTGAACCAGCCCAGCTCTCTCAGCCTGTCTCCAGGCAGAGGTGCTCCAGCCCTCACAGCATCTCTGTGGCTTCCTCTCGACTCACTCCAGCAGCTCCAGAGCTGTTGTTGGAGGCCTCAGAGCTGGACAAAGTACAGGTCTTGTGTGTTTTGTTTTGTTTTCTTGGAAGTTGTTTCTTTTAAAGTTCTTACACTTTTATTCATACACTTCTTTTCTTTGCCTGTTTTAAAATGTGCTTACATTTTTACTTCCGGCAGAGATGAGAGAAAGACCAAATTTTTCCATGTGTTACAACTTGCTTACATTAAGTTTCTTACTGAGAGGCACCCATAAACAAGCCTGGGTACAGCTCCAGCATGATGGGCACAAAGCACTACCACTGAATTGAGTTCATGAACCAGACAAAACAGGTCAAAGCTAAGAGGATAATTCAAATTCATATCAGTGTAATCTCATCGTTTATCTCCACAATAGGCAAAGCAAGAAGCTATCCTAAAATCTGTTTCTTTTGATCTCAGAGGAACTAAATTAATTTCACAGAATGTCTGTGTTGTGGTTCATGTCCCACAGTTAAAATGCATCCACCTTTGCATTAAGGGAGCACAGAGTGGAGTTCCCAGCTGGAGTAGAGTGTAAAATATGGGATGTTTGTGTGTGAGGCAGAACATGAGAAGTCCTCAGAGTAAAATTTCTTCAGAATACTAAAGGTAATGCTGCTGCCTGTACTGAGCCCAGCCACCAAGGGGTGGCTTCTGGAATGGCTGCAGGGAATTCTCATCCCTCTTGGTTTATACTGGTTGACTGTATCATTTATGATATCTTTGCAGCAGATTGTTTAACTCCCTGGTTTTGTGGAGTCCCTACAGATTACAGCACATACATGTTAATTCTGAAGGAAGGAGTGAGAAAGGGCTCTATCACTGTTTTGGGTGGTCAAATCCAGATTTCCTGTTCTCGAAACAGGATGAACAAGCATGCTGTGAGTGCCTTTTGCATATTGTGCTTCCTGTTTCTGTGACAAGTCTTTCATACTGCAAGCGAACAGAAACTGGGGTGGAGGAGTGTGTTCTGGAATGAGCATTCATCCATCAGGAGGCTCCCTAAGCAAGTCCGTCTGAAGCAGCCAGTTATCTGGGAAGACTCCTCAGATACTCCTGGCATCTTAGGATGGACAAAGCAATGGTCAAAGGTCTGGTGTGGTTCAGCAGCAGCCAGTTGTCCATCTTCCTAGGTGCAACCTTGGGTACCTGGTGTTATTCAGGGGAGTAAAGAACTGGGGCTGCCGTTCAATGGGCATGTTTGCATGGGATAAATAAATAGCTTTAGTAGCTGGAGTCGACATCAGAGCTTGTGTTGAGAGAGGTGAGGCTAGGGACTTCAGGTGTTTATGGACAGTGCTGGATGGACAGCTGTGGCTATGATAGCCAGGCAAAGCAACAGCTGAAGAGGGGAAGCGGTGACTGTCTCTGCCCATCCCACTCCTCTCACACAGCTCGTGCCCTCCAGACTGTGCTGCAGGGACACCTCTGTGCATGGCTACCCTGTGGTGTCCACTCACCTGCACATCCAACCAAGACACAGGGCAGCAGGACCTCTAACCATGCAGGCTACTTGGCGGGCCCCCCTTGGTCATGAAGGACCTCCATAATGGAGGTTGTCTCAGACTCCTTGTGGAGTGCTGGTCTGCACCTGGGCTGAGGCATAGAGGAGACCAACAGTGTTGTGCGTCATCTCAGCAGCAGGATTGGGGATGGGGGAGTCAAAAATGGTCCCTCAATCAGGAGGTTACCAGTGGGAAGCCAGAGTGTGCCCAGGGACTTTGACCTTGCCCTTCTCTAGACTCATGTCAATTTAGGGTATTTCTTTGGAAGAGACCACTAAAATTTGTAGTCTTCTTGTCTGACTGAGTTTTGCTTGTTGTATTAGAAATACAGGTTCTGAGTTTCCTCTGGCTGTAGTTGTCCCATAGCTGAGCTAGGCACTGCAGCCAGGAGCTGCACTGGGGGATCTGGCTTCCCCTTGCTTGTCAGAGCCACATGTAAGTACTGGTGCTGGTTTCTACTCATCAGGGAGACCATTAAAAGCTGTTCTGAGCAGGGAGCACAGTCTGCTTCTGTGTAAGGCAAGGCTTTTGGAGAGGTGCCCACCACCATGTGCAGTGATCCCTGCAGTTCTTGGGGTAGAAACTGGTATGGTGTGACTGACCTTCAGGTCTGACAGCACCAGGCAGTGTCAGAGACTTGTAGGTGCACCCTGTTTGTTACCGTGAAAAATGTAATGTATTTTTCAGAGTGGAAGTCTATGGAAGATTAAAGCCATGCCATGGGTGAAGATGGGGGAGGAGGACTGTTGAATGTAGGAATTTGGTTGGAGCTTGACCTGGAATGCTCTTGTATTGCTTTATTTTTGCTTTAAAGTTAAATAAAAATGAATTGCTGAGTGCCCAGGTTGATTGAGGCTGAGCACAAGCTAAAGTGCATTAGTAGGAAGGCTGTATGTGCAGACCGATATGTGTTGCTTCCCATTTAGCAATGCTTTTTAAACAATCCACCTTCCAAAGCATTCTTTCTAATTCTGATACTCTGTACACAGACCACTAAGTATGTTCTATGACCCATTTCTATTCATCTATTTGAAATACTAAATTCATATTGATGGTGAAATACAAAGTGAAAATCAAATCTCCCTTTCACTCACCTCTTCCCTACAGGGGATATGTTGTTTTACTTCCTCTGGCTGTACAGGCATTCAGATAATTTTCTAGCTATCACACGCAACTCGTGTCTTGATGGATGCCATGTGATGCCATTTGTCTTTCAGGATGTAAAAGCCCTATCTTTAGTTGGAGTCTCTGTGGGGGAGCTAGTCAGCTCTACAAATGGAGCATCCTGGAAGCAGCTTTGACTCTTGGTGCTCTTGGCATTCTTATTTCAGTTCCCTCTGAAATTGCATGAGGAAAGCTTGACTCCAACACCACTTCTTGGCAGCCTTTGGAGCATCTCAGCGTATTCCTCTTGTGTGTGCTATATTTTATTTTTTTTTTTCCCCTCATTTGTGCTACAGGAATAGGGAAGAATGTGATCTGTGAGAAAGCTGCTACCTCTGTGGATGCCTTCAGAATGGTGACAGCTGCCAGGTACTACCCTAAGCTGATGAGCATTGTTGGCAATGTTCTCCGTTTCTTGCCCACCTTTGTGAAGATGAAGCAATTGATAGAGGAACACTATGTGGGCACCGTGATGATATGTGACGTGCGAGTGTATGGGGGAAGCCTGCTCAGCCACAAGTACAACTGGATCTGTGATGAGCTGATGGGAGGAGGTGGCCTGCATACGATGGGAACCTATATTATTGACCTTCTGACTCACCTCATCAGCAAGAGAGCAGAGAAGGTCCATGGTTTGCTCAAGACTTTTGTGAAGCAGAACACAGCCATAAGTGGTATCCGCCATGTTACTAGCGACGACTTCTGCTTCTTCCAGATGCTGATGAGCGATGGCATCTGTTGCACTGTGACTCTCAACTTCAACATGCCTGGATCATTCATCCATGAAGTCATGGTTGTGGGGTCTGCCGGTCGCCTTGTAGCTCGCGGGACGGACTTGTATGGGCAGAAAAACACTGCTCTCCAGGAAGAACTACTGTTTACAGACTCTCTGACTGTCAACAAGGGCCTTCTGGATCAGGGGTTTAAAGACATCCCACTGCTTTACCTAAAAGGAATGGTGTACATGGTGCAAGCACTGCGGCAGTCTTTCCAGGACCAGGAAGACCGTCGGACATGGGATCACAAACCTGTCTCCATGGCAGCCTCCTTTGAAGATGGTCTGTACATGCAAAGTGTAGTAGAGGCCATCAAGAAGTCCAGCAGGTCAGGGGAGTGGGAGGCTGTGGAGGTGATGACTGAGGAACCAGATGCCAATCAAAACCTCTGCGAGGCACTTCAAAGAAATAACTTATGAACATTCTTCCTTGGGGGATAGGATAGTTTAGGACAGTCAACACTGCTGGCTGTAATGTAAAGAACCTCTGTTTTTAAGATATGTAGATTCTTATTTAATAACCCACCTCCCTTGGTTTTTTAAACATAAAATGTGTCATGCTCTGAGAGAAACTGTTCTGATTTAAATTGTTTAAAGAGTTTTAAATGTTTCTGTTTTTACAAACATTTAATTTTAGTCTTGGTGACCGGTAGGAAAACTTGAATTGCCCTTTGCACTTGCTGAAGTGAAGCCTGGGAGCTCTGCCACTGTGTGGCTCTGGAATGGGACACAGGACACAGCCCCTGTTGCACACAGTGCCTTTTTTCATGTTTTTTATGTGACGGCACACAGGGCAAGATCAGGGAGTATCTTTTGTTCAGATGCCTTTTCCTTCTCTCTTGGGTAAGTTCTACTCCTCAGTTTGCAAAATCTGGTAAAAGAATTTAGTGATGGATCATGTCTCTGAATAAAAAGGACAAAAGGTAGAAATAGGATAAAAAGTAAAAGGACAAAAAGCAGAAGGAAGATTGGATTCCAGTTTGCAACACAATCAGCTTTCTGGCTTCCTGCACATGGCAGATGTCTTTCAAATTCATTTAGACTGGTATTTTATTTAAATGATGCTATGAATTTTCTGTTGCCTGTGTCCTGGCAGGTACATGTACCTGTGCTGATTTGTGCTGTTTTCCCGTATCTCTAGACATTATTCCTTCTACTCAAGAGGTCACCTGCATCCAGCAGCTTTGTTCCATAAGCTCTGTGTCTGTTGGTTCTTTACTGCCCAGCAGCACTGGGGACTGTGGGGCTATGTCCCCATTCCTGTGACTGTTCATAAATGCCTCTCAGGGTCACAGGAGTTCCATAGTGCTGTGGAAAATGAAGTTGGGCATCATTAACCTTCCAGGGACCTGACAGTGGGAAGTAGGGAGGCATTTCCTACCTTTTGCAGCTCTCTTTGCGTGCTGGCTGGGTTACTCTTACCCTATACACATCCTGATAGTTGAGGGAATGGGGACTGGCCTGTCATGATTCAGACTGCTCTTAATCTCCAACACTGGATATTAACCCTCTGTCCCTGCCCACCCTCACTTGCTCCTGCAGCTTGTGTCCAGTAGAGAGATTTGTTGGCAGATGATGGGTGGAGGTTCATTCCATTGGAGAAATGTTTCTCTCTGAGGGAGACATGTGCTAAGGATAGTCCAATTTTACTACATTTATTTTGTCTACTTGAAAGCTTTTTTTAATGCATTTCCCACTAAATTGTAACTCAGTGTATTTAAGTATATTAACAGGCAAACTGCTGTTTGATAAACTGGTCCTTCCTGAAAAGTGTCTTGTTTTCTACAGAAATAAAAAGTTGTGTTTGTTGAAAACATTCTGTATGCAGCTGTGTGCTTGGGTTTGATTTGGTCAAGCTAAAGCCATCCTAGTAAGTGTGAACAGAAGACTTACAGCTGGGGATCAGTTCCTCACAGCTCCTCAGAACTCCTCAGTTGGGTTCTTCCCTGCTTCTGTGCTGTTTTGCTGCTGACTGGGTGGCTTGGGTGTGGAAAAAGCTCAGTGGTACCACAGAGTCACAGAATGGTTTGGGTTAGAAGGGACCTTAAGATCATCTAGACCTAACCCCCTGTTGTGGGCAGGGACACCACACACTAGATCATGTCACTCAAAGCGCTGTCCAGCCTGTCCTTGAACACTGTCAGGGATGAACCGTTTACCTGCCACAGGCAGGGACACCTTTCACTAGACCAGGTTGCTCCAAGCCCCATCCAACCTGGCCTTGAACACTGCCAGGGATGGGGCAGGCACAGCTTCTCTGAGCAACCTGCGCCAGGGCCTCAGCACCCTCACAGTAAGGAACTTTATATATAACCTGAACTTCCCCTGTTTATGTTTAAACCCATTCCCACTTGTCCTATCACTATAGTCCCTAATGAAGAGTGCCTCTCCAGCATCCTTGTAGGCCCTCTTGATACTTGAAGGCTGCTATGAGGTCTCCACGCAGCCTTCTCTTTTGAACAGCCCCAACTTTCTCTGCCTCTCTTCATACAGGAGGTGTTCCAGTCCCCTTATTCTCGTGGCCCCTCTGGACTTTCCAACAGCTCCATGTCTTTCTTATGCTGAGGAAACCAGAACTGTGCACAGAGCTTCAAGTGGGGTCTCATGAGAGCAGGATAGAGGGCAGGATCACCTCCTTTGACCTGCTGGTCAGCACCCCCAGATCCTTTACCTTGAGGGGCTTTCCAGCTGCTTCTCCAAGCCTGTAGCATTGCATGGGGTTGTTGTGGCTCAAGTGCAGGACCCGGCACTTTGCCTTGTTGAACCTCACCCCATGGGCCTTGGCCCATTGATCCAGCCTGTCCAGATCCTTCTGCAGAGACGTCCTATCCTCCAGCAGATCAGTTGCCTCTCCAGATGATCAGTGAAGATATTAAACAACACTGGCCCCTGGTACCAAGCCCTGGGGGACACCACTAGTGGCCAACAAAGAAGGGGCACAGGGAAGGACACGACTAACAGCTGTAACATAAACCCCAAGTCCCAGGAGCAACAAAAATTATATCTAGACCATTGGGAGATCAGTGTACTAATATCCCATGGGACTGTCAAATCCCTCCAGTCTGGAAGCTGCCATGAGCAGGAGTATAGCAATATTCCCAAACAGCAATATGGTGCATCACTTGGGAAGGAGAGGAAGAAAGGCCAGAGGATCCCTGTCGTGGTTTAAACCCAGTCAGGTAACTCGTTCACTCACTTCCCCCCTTCTTTCCCTCCCCCTACTCCCAGAGGGACGGAGAGGAGAATCGAAAAGAATGCAACTCCCACGGGTTGAGATAAGAACAGTTTAGTAACTAAGGTATAACACAAATCACTACTGCTACCACCAATAATAACAATGAGAAAGGAAATAACAAGGGAAGAGAATACAACACCTCAGCACCAGCCAACCGATAACTCGCCCCCCAAGCCCGACCAAGCTCCGACTGACACCTCCTCCAACCCTGCAGTCTCCCAGCCCTTCCGGCTAACTCCCAGTTACATCCTGGGCATGACGTGCTGTGGTATGGAATAGCTCTTTGGTCAGTCTGGGTCAGGTGTCCTGTCTCTGCTTCCTCTCAGCTTCCCCTCCTCCCTGGAAGAGCATGAGGCTCACAAAGTCCCTGACCAAACCAAAACATCCTTGTTATCAGCTCTGTTCCCAGGCCGAAAGTCAAAACACTGCACTGGACCAGCTACCAAGAAGGAGAAACATGACTGCTACTGCTGAACCCAGGACAATCCCTTACAACTAACACTAATGTATTCTAACCTCGCTACACCCTGAACCACTTCAAGGACATAAAACCAAATGTGATACTGGATCAAAGCTGTTGCTCCATGCTGTAGCTGAGACTTGTTTAAAATGGCTGATTTGTTTGCAGTATTCCATTATACTTCATAGTATAGGGTTACAAATTACTGTAGCTGAATATGTTTCTGTTAGCTCCAAAGAAGAGTACATGATACTGTTCAACACTGTGGAAAAAAGAAAGGCTTGCTATGACATATATTTTAATGTATAGACCTGGTGAGGAGAGAGTAAATAAAAACACCTAGTATAAATAAGAAGTTACTCTGATATTCTCAGTGTCTAAGAACATGTAGGCTAGATGATAACAGTTTATGGCTGTGTGGACACCTCATAGGCTGCGTGGAGACCTCATAGCAGCCTTCCATTATCTGAAGGGGGCCTACAAGGATGCTGGATAGGGACCTTTGCTAGGGACTGTAGTGATAGGACAAGGGGTAATGGGTTAAAACTTAAAGAGGGGAAGTTTAGATTGGATATAAGGAAGAAGTTCTTTACTGTTAGGGTGGTGAGGCACTGGAACAGGTTGCCCAGGGAAGCTGTGAATGCTCCATCCCTGGCAGTGTTCAAGGCCAGGTTGGACAGAGCCTTGGGTGGCATGGTTTAGTATGAGGTGTCCCTGCCCATGATAGGGAGGTTGGAACTAGATGATCTTAAGGTCCTTTCCAACCCTAACTATTCTATGATTCTATGATTTGTAATTGTACTAGCCCAGATCCCAAAATCTTAAGAATATACCCAGTTGCTCAAACTTTAAGGCCAGAGTGTATATGTAGAAACAATACCACCCCTTTAAATGACTCTTGGTCACCACATGTCAACTCCAGTCACCAAGCAGATAATGATCCTTAGGAATCACTTGCACTCAGTTAGGGATTCCAGCTTTCGGACCCACAATATGGAATAGCAGAGAAGGAAAATGGGCAGCTCACCTCCCTGTTGCAGGTCAGAATCAATACTGGATACAAGGATTACTAACAGTGTGTTGTCTGTGGAGAAAGGCACCTCTAGGAACTAGCCTGTGGGGAAGGATAAGACGAGACACATTCATGGCACACCGCAGTACTGGAACTATTATAGAGTGGTTTCTAGAGTCTATCTTAGGCAGCCTCTTTCAAAACCAGGCTCTTTTTATATCATTCAGGTTTACAGATGGAAACCTTGGGAATGGAAGAACTGAACATCCAGCTGCAAGCTACTTCCAAAATGGCTTCACAGAATCACCTGGACTTCAACTTACTTTTACTGCACAAACATGGAGTCTGTGGCTATTTGGACTGGAAAAATGTCATATTCCAAATGGCACTGAAAATCTGGACAAGCAACTAGATCAGCTGAAGGGAGCAACAAAAACTAGCTGTGGTCTGAGAACAGCATGGAAAGTGGGTGGTTGAGTAAAATGCCCCACAGGATGTGATTCCCCTTACCAGGGAGGTTACAGAGCCTACTTCAAATTGAGTATGCTCATAACACTGAATGCAGTAGCTCGTATGATTTTTGGATGTATCAAGAACATAATTATATGAGTAGTAGTAGCAGGATCCTCACCTATAATGGCATCCACAACTCAGGAAAGATTTGAGGAGGCCCCCTCCTAACAAGTAGGAAGAAATTCCAATTAGATGTATGTCAGTGGGAAGAATATAAGGAGGTGGTTTTAGAAAGTCTTGAAGCCTCCCAAGGACAGAGATTTGAGATTAAAGGGATCTAAGTGAGACTTATTTTAAGTATGAAATATGTCTAAGTCTCGAAGCGAGAATTGTTACTTGGCAATAAAGAAGGTAAAATTTTGTACTATGTGTGTGAAAGCCTGAAAATGCAGAGGTTTGAATTTTGCATGTCACAAGGAAGTCCAGTGTTTCCTTAAAGCTCTCACACCTCTAGAGGAGGTAGAAGACTGATACAGAAACCATCTGGACCAGAAGACCAGTAGCTCACTTCATAAAGATTAGGAAGGCAGGTGTAATTTTGAAAAGCCCAGCAAACCAAAGGCAGCAGTGTTCTTAAGGGAACCTGGTTCATTCTAATACTAAAACACCTTCTGCCATAAGAGACCCTTGCCCACAGAGACCCTTCCTCACGGAACACATGCAGTGAAATCAATCTATACGTCTTGAAACAGAGATGAGAGTGTGTAAGAGCCACGATGGCAGACACATACTGCTGTGTGTGTGGAAAACCCAGATTTCACTGTCTGAACTGTATGAAGGGGAGAGTGGGCAGGGCATCATCTCTGCCCGGACATGGGTAAACAGCCATCTTGACTCTGTGTGTTACTGCACTCTCTGCACACCAGGTGAAGAGCCCTAATTTTGGAATACCACCATCACAGCCCCATGATGCCAGTGAGATCATATCTAGCAATAGAACTCCAGTCTATCCATAGCTCTGTGCTGTCCTGTACAGCTCTGTGCTAAACCAGCAAACGTCACCCATTTATTGCCGAGGGAAAGTAAGTCCCACCAGAAGATCCACTTCCCACCTCCTTGCTGCTTCCCTCACAAGACAGCTGTTAAGTAGATGGTTTTGGAGATCCTCTTACCTATCTTGGACTTACCATGTCAACTTTTGTGATCAACAGGATCTTTATTCTTCAGCCTGACTCACTGCAGGCATTGTTGGAAGACACCAGCTAAGCAGCAAACTCGTGCTACTGATGGTATCACTTCCTTTGCTCCATGGGTAAGTCTCTGCCACACTGTCCCATCCCAGGGCCCCTGTGCCAGGTAGGGTCCAGCAGCTGGTCCCAGGCAACTGCTTTTCACATGTGAAGAACAAATGACAGCACATACATCCGAAGGACAGGTGACATGCTGGTTTATTTTATAATGCAAAACTGATTTTTTTTTCAGGGAAATCAGGTTCCCTGCAACCAGGAAAAAAAAAACAAAAACAACAAAAAACAGCTACAAGCCAGCAAACCAAAATCCAAAAAACCCCCAATGCAGATCAGGCTGTAGTTACCAAACAGGAGGCAGAAAGCTGAGCTGGTCATCTGAACACCCTGTCAACATCCAGCTCCATGGAATTGTCACCTGCTTCCCAGCACTGGGATCTCTGGAGCACTGCTGGCCCCAGTACCTGCAAGAGGAGAGAGTGAGTGCATCACCTGCCAGCCACCTCCTCCAAGGAGCGCTGTTTGCAGCAGCAGGACACCAGGCCCCAGCACTGCAGGGGGAATAGCTGCTCTGGGTGTCCAGCCTGATCTCCTGCTTGGAGCAGGCCTGTCACCAGCTCCAGCTCAGGCTGGCCTTGGCCTTGTCCCACCAAGTCTTGGAAAACAGTTCTGGAACATGGAGACTGTTGAGTCAACTCCTAGGGGGAAAGATCTGGCTTCATTTGGCTGGGCCACCTAAAAGCTTCAAGAGAAAACCCAAGGGCAGAGCAGAGCTGCTGCAAAGGGCCAAAATGACCCAGAGACATCCAATCCACTTCTCTACAAGCTGGAGACAAGGGTGGAAGAAGCAGGATGAGGTGACACAAGCTGCATAAGCAAGAGCAAAATTGGGGAGGAGGGGGTGGGTACAAGCTGTTGGGACCAGCAGGAGAAGGCCAGCTCCCTGGGGAATGCTAGAGCTGGGAAAACCTTGTTGGAGCTCACCCTCCATCTGCTGAGCTGCTGCGCTCCCAGGGGCTGCAGGGTCCTGGCTCTGCTGTGGCAGTGCTGGAGCTTCCTCTGCTGCTGACAAGTCACTCAGCTCTGGCATGCCCTGGTCGATGTACTGGTACAAGTTGCGCAGGCGCGGCCTTTTTCCTGGAGAGGTCCAAGAAGAGCTCAGTGCTGACCACCCCTTCCTTTCCCACAGCTGCGCTGTAGCTCACAGGCTGCAGCAGCCCTGCCAGGAAGAGAAGGAGGAGAACCTGGCCCTTGAGCTAAGGCTACCTGGTGGGACACATCCCAAAGACAAAGCAGCAGCTGGAGGGAAGAGACATGACAAGCCTGTCTGGGATTCACAGTGCCCACCTGAAAACTCTTCAGTGGCAGAGCCCCCACCATTACCCAACCCACAGGGATGCTGCCAAGTCTGGGAGAAGTGGAAGGGCTGGACTATGGATCCAGTCTCATACCAGCGCCATTCCTGAGATGAGTTAGCTCATGCACATGCTGTCCCAGTCTAGCTCAGCTTGTGGGGCTGCAGCCACCAGCTTTGCTCACCCAGCTTGTCATCAGATGTGGCACCACCGAGTGGGAGCAGGTGGCTCTCTTGCCTCTTTTTCTTCTGGTGTTTGGCAGAGAGGTCAGCAGAGAGGGCACCTGTCTCTTTGACAGTGGAATGTGCCCTCTGGAAATCAGGGTGCTGCAACAGGAGCACTTGCGAGTTAAGCCTGTGGGGCAGAAAGCAGCTGTGGGGCACAGTCAGCTCCGTGGCCTTGGCACAGGAGCCATGTCCCAGCACAACCCTTGGTCTGTGCCTGCACTGTGGCATAGTGCTGCCTGGGGCTGCTCCTGCCCTGCCTGGGCTGGATCAGCTCGCTGGCAGCACTTGGACATCACTGGCTCTGGCTGACAGATGCCTCTGAGCTCCTGCATTGCCAAAGGTGCTGTTTCCCTTCCCACTGTGAGCCCCACAGCTCTTTGGGCTTCTCCCTTTCCACGCTTTGGTTTATTTGATCTTCTAAACCCTAAGCAACTCTCAAAATCACTACCAGCTTTGCTCCTTGGTTCTCAGCAAAATACAAGCCAAATCAGAATGATGTCCAGCCACAAACCCTGAATACTAGTGTCTTCCATCCCATGCTCATCCCTTCCATCCCTTGTTTCACTCCCATGCCGCACAGCCTGCCCAGGGCAGATCCAGACCTAGGTGTCAGCAGCGGGATGTTGTCTCATGAAGGAGATGCTGGGACTTACTTTGCCCTCTTGAGTTTGAAGCCATAGGCTAGCAGCCAGGCCTGCAGCTCTGCCACATCGCTGAAATCTGCCAGCTTTGGGAAGAGCTGCTTGTTCTTTTCCATCTCCTCCTTGTACAGCTCAGCGTGGACAAGAACATTCCGCCCATCCTCAGACCACTGCAGTGGACATGTGGGACAGCACTGGTAAGTGATGCTCCTGTCCTGCTGGCCCCTGTATCTGCTTCCCCCCTGCCCTGGCATGGATCGTCGAGTCTCAGACCCTTTGCTGGGTGGTAATGACCTCCTGGATTTAGGGTTTTACACCCAGGGCCTGAGGGTGAGCCTGGCTGGCTGGTGAGTGGGACCAGCCCACACTGCTGTAGGGGCTTTATGGTGGATAGAGCCTACTGAGGCTCTGGTTGCCACCCTGTCCCCTCATCACATACAGTGGCACCACCAGGTCCCAGGCAGCAGCTATGGCCACCCTTGAGCATGTCACCAGGGCAGAAAACTGCTCTGCAAGGAGATGGACATGATTCAGTTGCCATTTCACACAGCCTAACTCAAAACTCGCAGGTAATTATTTGGGGCCATTTACACTCCGATAAGAAAGACCTGGGAGTAACATCATGCCTGTTGTTTCTAGGGAGCGGATCTGGCTCAGGGACATTCATCCTTTGCAGAAAGGAGCTTTTGTTGTTCCTTGCCTCCCCAGCTCATGGCACGCATTGGGACCCCCTGTTCTCACACAGGATCAAAACGCATGCCCATTGCAACCCCAGCACGGTGTCACCCTGCACCTCCAAAACTTTGATGTCTGGGCTCTCCAGGGCTGCAGACAGCTGAGCAAGGATGTGCCCCAGGTCCTGGAGGCTGCGCTGCTCCTCCTCGGGGTTCCTCTCCAGGGCAGGAGGATCTGCCACCGGGGCAGACATGGCAGCAGCTCCCAGCCACCAGCCTGTGCTGCATGCAGGGAAACAGCTCTGAAGTCTGTGTGGGGGCTCACCCCAATGCACGGCCAGGGCCAGCCCCAGCTGCAGGGACATGACATGGGCGGAGCTGCTGATGGTGGTTCCCCCTCCCAGCCCTCGGTCCAGGCAGCAGCTTGGAAGCGGCTGAGCTCTGCCCAGTACAAAGCCCACATGAGGTGCTCCAAATCATGAGCCTTCAGAGCTCTCCCAGAACACCTGGGGATGAATGCAGGGAACTGCTGGAGCCCCCCACCCCTTCCTGAGATGCTAGAAGCCCCTAACCACCCCAACACACCTTGCACCTCTGCCTTGTACCTTCTTCAAGCCAACTATCAGCACCCAGCCCCTGGCCTTGGTGTTGCCTCCCCTTCACTGGGGAGGTGAAGCGACGTTTTGCCTGTTAAACGGACATCCGCCACTGGCCAACCGCCATCCTGAGTGGCTGCAGCACTGTCTGTCGCCCTGAGCATCTCACTGCTGGTCCCGACATGCACTGGCTTCTCTTTCCAGCCACCAAATCTGTGGCAAGGCAGTCCTGCACCAGGAATACAGGATGGGGAGGATGGCACAGGCTTCTGAGAGCTGCAAAGCCATTTGTGAGTGTTTTAAGCCCCGGTAATGGGTTGAGTGGTATCACTTTGAGCCTGTCCTCCCCACTTTTCCCTTACAAGCCTCCCCATTCTCAGCTCTGGGGATGGGTTTGAAGGTTTAAAGGTTTGGCAGAAGATTCCAGAAGACCATTAGCTCCTGTAGAGGACACATGGCAATAGGTCTCCAGATCTGGGCTCCTGTGTGAGAAGGGAGGTGGAAGAACCAGGGGGGGCCCAGGGGATGCTCCCTGGCACCTTCAGGACACAGTGGAGCTGGGCCCAGTGGGACTGACTGTGGTGGTGATGGAGGCTCAGGGGTGCTGGGGATGCCATGGGTCTGGGAGGTGCCCTCGGGAGGTGGGGAGTCTCCATCTCAGGGATGGCAGGGCTCTGTGGGACATGGCTGCAGCCACAGTGACACTGCTGTGATGGGAACCAGGGGTCCCAGAGGTCACCTCCTCATGAACGCTATTGTGGAGTCTGTGAAGACCAGCCCCAAGTCCCAGCCCTCAAGCCAGCAGCCCAGAAAATGCTGGGATTTTGTTTGACTTCTGCACGTAGAGTGCTCAGGAGAGGCTGACTTAAGCAGAGAAGTGGGCTCTGTCCTCATCATGCCATGGTGGGAGCAACAGGCTCCTGCACAGCTCCTTTGTAAACACAATGGCATTTTATAGCCTGAAGAGAGTGATGTGGCAATCAAAGGGCTGCTTCAACAGGTGAAGGCTGACCCCAAGAGCTGCATCGCCTCTCCTCAGCAATAAAAACCCCGAAATTTAACCACCTGGGTCCAGAGCAACAACACTGAGATGTACCATTATGAAGGAAAAGTATGGTTATGAGCAAACACATTCAGGCACATGGCGGTCTCCTGGTGCAGCAAACCTGGCTGGGGTGCACATTCTGCTGCTCTCGCATGGCTGAACCTCCTGATGTGACCCAGCCCAGGGAGTCTTCTGCTGTCACCCAGCAAACAACAGCTTGATGGAGAGCACACTCTAACATGGCTTTTTTTCGGAAAAGTTCAGCTGCTTGAATTGGAAAGAAAATTGTGAGGATGGAGGCACGGACACAGAGGTAGAGTGCAAGCTGGATCATTCATTGCAAAGATTACACGATATTTAAATACTTCCAAGCAATTAGCCAAGTACATCTGTGCTTGCCTTGCAGTTACATCAGGTAAAAGGTCTATCTGATTTTCCTACCTTTCCAGTTCCAACGTCCTTGTGCCTTGCCAGTTCCAGCATCTTCCAAGTACCAGTCAGGGACAGGTCACTCTTAATTGCCAGCTGTAGTTCCTCCTTCCCATGGTCTCTGACAGCTTTGATACATTCCACCCCTCACAGAAAATCACAGAAAGGAGAAAGAAAAAAGTATTTCACCACAGTATGCATATATCTCAAGCCTTGTTCTGTACCTGCCCCCCATGGTTTTCTTTCAGGACATACACCAAGTTACACACTGAAGTTTGGATAGCAGGGAATCCAGTCCCACAGCAGCAGGAGCTTTTTGCCTGGTATGGATGCTTTGATGCACTGCACCACCTTGCTCTGAGCTGTAGGGTAGGCACATGAGTAGAAGCTAGCTCTAGAGACTGACTTCCTTGGTGCTGTGGAAGGTTGGGATATGTAGAATCCCAGATTGGCTTGGGTTGGAAGGGACCTTAAAGCTCACCCAGTTCCAGCCCCCACCATGGGCAGGGACACCTTCCACTAGAGCAGATTGCTCCAAGCCCCGTCCAACCTGGCCTTGAACACTGACAGGCCGTGGGGCAGCCATGGCTTCTCTAGGCAACCTGTGCCAGGGCATGATGTCTCTCACAGGGAAAAATTCATTCCTTATATCCATCCTAAATCTCTCCTGTTTAAGTCTGAACCCATCACCCCCTGTCCTATCACTACAGTCCCTGATGAAAAGTCCCTCTCCACCATCACTGTAAGCCCCCTTCAGGTACTGGAAGGCTGCTCTAAGGTCTCCCAGAGCCTTCTCTTCCCCATCTTGAACCAGCCCAGCTCTCTCAACCTGTCTCCAGAGCAGAGCTGCTCCAGCCCCCACAGCATCTCTGTGGCCTCCTCTGAACTCACTCCAACAGCTCCACATCCCTCTTGTGTTGCTGCCCCACCGGTGGACACAGGACTGCAGGGGGGGTCTCCCTAGAGCACAGTAGAGGGACAGAATCCCCTTCCTAACCTGCTGCTCATGCTCTGGGAATGCAGCCCAGCACATCGGGGGGATCTGGGTTCAAGCACACACTGAAGCTGGGTCATGGGGAGCTTCTCATCACCCTGCATGCCCAAGTGCTTCTCCTCAGGGCTGCTCCATCCATCCTCTGCTCAGCCTGGGGATTTCTGCTGGGGATTGCCCCGACCCAGGTGTAGGACCTCACACTTGTTGAGGCTCTCATGGTCCCACCTCTTCAGCCATTCCAGGTCCCTCTGGATCTCATCCCTTCCCTCCAGTGTATCAACCACAATACACAGCTTAGTATCACCACAGACACGCTGGGCGTGCTCGATCCCACCGCCCATGTCGCCGACAGGAGCCCTTTGGCTCTTTCCCCAGGCCCTGGAGGAGGGCGCGATTCGGATCCTCCCCAAAGCCCCGGGAAAGGAGATGCTGCAGCAGGGCGAGCCTGCACCAGCGCCCGCTCGCGCCGGGCCGGGGAAGGGGACCCGCCCGCTGGGGATCGCCGAAGACGAGAGCAGAGGCGAGCGCTGAGCCTCGGAAGTGCCGCGGACACGCTGCCCGCCGGACGGTCCGGCGGGCCCGGCCCCTCCCGTCGGAAGCGACGGTTGCCGGGCAGCGCGGCGGCGCCGGGCCGGGCCTTCGGCTAGCGGACCCACTCCAGGCCCCGCCGCAGGCCGCGGCCTTCCCGGCCTGGCGTAGGGCCCGTCCCCGTACCCACGGCCCGGCCCGCGGCCGGGAGAGCTTCTCCTTGGCCCCCCTCGGTGAGTGCTCGGGAGGGGGGCCGCAGAAATCCCTCGCGAGCCCCAGTATCCCCGCCGGCGCTGCCCCCCGGGCGGCAGCGGGACCTCGGCCCGGCAGAGGCGGGGAGCGGCGCGGGGGAGGGGCTGGGGCCGGTGCCGCCGTGCCCCTTCCAAGGGCAGCCGGGCTGGAGCTTGCAGCCCCGGTACAGTGCCACTGCACCCGCCTGGGTGAAACGCTGGGGGCTCCTGGCTGGTTCTGGCCCCCTATGTCGCGTTTCTGGCAGCGCTTCCCAGAGCAACCCCTTCCCAGGGGTTGAAACCCAGGCAGGGTTTTCCAGGAGTATGTGGTGGTGTTCAGTGGGGTCTTGGATCTTGGTATGGGCCCCAAAACAGGGATTGTATTGATTCCCCATGACAGCACAGCCAGAGCAGGCTGTAGACTGCAGCACGAGGTCCACTTTCCATTGCTGGATGCAGTGTTGCACATGAGCTCCTATAATCTCAGCATGTGGCTCGTCCTTGCATCAAAGAACCCCATGGGTTAAGGTGGGGCCTTTCTTGCATCATCATCCTTTCTAGTTCTGGGAGACGACTGGCACTGTTCAAGGCCAGGTTGGATGGGGCTTGGAGCAACCTGCTCTAGTGGAAGGTGTCTCTGCCTGTGGCAGGGTTTGGAACTGGGTGAGCTTTAAGGTCCCTTCTAGTGCAAGCCAGTCTGGGATTCTAAGATTCTCTGACTTTGTTGCAGTTCTGCAATGCCTTTGCCCACTGTCCAGTGCAGTGTGGCCATCCAGGCTGCTGCAGGACAGTCTGACTCCTTGAGCAGACAGTGCAAGCTGGCTCTGTTTCTAAAGGACTGCTGGTTGACATGTGCCTAGCTCCCAAGAACCATGTTCCACATGCAGATGCCAGTATCACACTTGGCCGTACCTGTCCCTCTTTGTCTTTAGAGAGACAGAAGAGGAAAAGGTGCAGGTGGGGAAGTTCCTGAGGGAACCTGTATGATGAATTCTATTAAAAGGAGAATCTTAATCTCTCCCATTGTAGTCTCCAAGGGGAAAGCATAAGCATGGACTAACATCACAGGGTGGATTCACAGCACATTGACCTAATTTCCTGGTCCCTGATTCTGCAGGAACTATGGTCCCATATACGTGTGCCCACCTGTTTTGGTGCAGTCCTCAAGCATAGAGTTCTCCTGGTGCTACTTCTCATTTCAGCTAAAACTACTGACGGAGAGAGCAGACAAGACCAGCTGCATGGAGATAGCTCTTTGATATTCTGCAGACGACTTGCTCTGCTTATCACAGTTTATCACAGCTGTGGGATTTTTTTTCCCCCATGCTTTTGCAGAGATTGGCTTATAAAGACGTGAAGTGGGGCTTGATTCAGCTCTGTGAGTGGTAGCAAATTCCTGGCCAGGGACACAGGCATAGTGAAAATGTGATCTGTAAAGAAGAGGGAATGCTTCAAAGGCAGATGCAGCAGGTTCCAGGCTGAGAAAAAAAACTGCCAAAGCCTCGTCCCTTTTCATGTTTTGTAGTTTCCTTAACTACAGTGCCAAAAACAAGGCACAAAAGGAAGCTGTGGTTCATAAAGGCTCTGGAAGATCTTAGTTTACTTGGGGGATAAGTACCATTTCTGACACTTGGTAAGCTGGGGCAGAGGACACAAAGAGTTGAATTAATGGGACACTCTGGGAGGGGTAGGGCTGGAGCCTGCTTTGCTTGACTCCTAGGCCAGGGTTAAACGGTGGTGGGGAAGTGGGCAGCCAGCAGCGCTCAGGGTGGTGAGTAAAGCAATGCTGAAGTCGTTAGGTTACTCTGGCAACTGCCCTGCACTTCTTGAGGCTGTGTGAGGCAGAGAGCAGGGTTGGTGCAGCCGTGTTGCTAGGAGGCTGCTCTGCTTGTGAGTTCTGCAGTGTGGCAGAGGGATAAGAAGAGAGAGGAGTCAAATACATACACGTGTCTGTGCCAGGATTTAACCCCTCTGTCTGCATCTCATGGCCTACCAGTGCTCTAAGTAGTTTCTTTCTGGTGGCAACAGACTGGATACTGTATTCTTAATGCTTAAGTTTCTAAGGTGGTGATAGAGAAGATCCCTTCCTCGGTGCAAATTTGAATGTGGCTGGGACAGTGATCAGATCACTACTGGAAAGGGCTGACCCTGGTCCCTCTTCCTCTCTCCTCTGAGTTCATAAGCACATGCTCCTACCGCGTTCCTCTTGCGCTTGCTCCATTGCCCCTCTGATCCCTCTGTGGAGGTTACAGCCAGGTTACTTTTGGACAGAAGGTTAAATGGAGAGAAAACTAACCCAGAAAAAAAAGTGTTGAATCAACTGAGCACAGGACCATTTGCACTACAAGGCTGTCACAAGAGATGAAGCAGAAGGATGGGAATAGCAGCAGAGAGTGTCCACACATCACCTTTGGCAGAAGTGAGCTATGAGAAGTATCCTCAAATACTCCCATGACTGGTAGGAGCAAAGCAGCAGCTTGGGAAGGCTGTTCTCATCATTGGTAGCTGAGCCTTGGCTGCTCCTCAGGGCTAGGAGACTGATACAAGGGGCTTGTGTCCCACGCAGGTGAGTGCGCTGCTGGTACCTAGATAGGCAAGATGCTTATCATTGTAGTAAGGTTCTCTGATCTTGCAAGATCCCAATCCAGAGTTGATGTGACTTGCAAATCAGGGAGTGGGTGTCATTTGCAAATTCCCTGCAGCAGGGCAGGATGCTGTTGGGGTGTGCAATGTGATTATATGACTTGTGTGAAGGTATAGAATGAGCTTTCCATCCCCCGCCGCCCATCAGCTTGCCTTTCCTCCTTCAATCCCCTACAACAATTGCCTGCTCTGGTAACAGGTCATGATTTCAGCCTGTCATTTTGTGTGTAAATTGCTGGGGTTGAATGTGAGTTCAGACCGATAGCATAAACTTCAAGGCCAGTAGCTGTTCTGGAGGGACCTCATGTTACATGCTTTTTTTTTTTTTTTTCTAGAGTACAAGAGCCTCTGCTTACAAGTACTTACTCAGTACTGACAAGAATCAGTAAGCCTGAGCTTAGTGGGATCCATTATCAAGGAGATTAAATAGTACCAAACCCAGTGTCATTTTACCTTAGGCTGAGGGTCTGTGTTTGCTCTTCAGAAACAGCTTTTCCAGAGGAGCTGGGTACAGGCTGTACCTGCATGCTGGCATGCAGTAGTCAGCATTGCTTACGTTACCTCTGCAATTGTATCTGAGAGATGAATAACAGATTTTCACTAATGGGTCTCATGTCAACAGCGGTGATTTAGCAAGGAAGACTGCAGTGCATTAGTTGCCATGACTCAGACTCACCCAGCCTTGTACTGGTGGTTTATTGGTTTATAAATGAAATCGCAGAAGCTGCATCCTGATGGTGCTGGCATGCTGAGATCCTGAAGAGGGTTCATCCTGTCGATGTCCCTCAGAAATCTTTAAGTTACTACCTGAGGAGTCAGGGCTTGCAGGTTTACAGCAGTGACTCCAGCCAAACTGCCCTGGTGCCTGTCAAAATCATGGCATGACTCTGAGGAGGGATTGAGGCTTTTACAGCATCTGCCAAAAGCTCACCAGTGGTCTGTGCCTGTTCCTGTGTCATCTTGCATCCTCGTTTTCTGAATAGGGAGCAAGTCCTTCAAGCTTCACATAGGCAATAGAATGCTGTCCATGAGATCTTCGTGAGTGATGCTAGCTGCTGCTGTGCTGAAAGGATCTGTGCTTCCCTGGCTGTGGGGAGGAGAGAGACAGCAGGGACCAGGGCAGGGATTTGTGGATCTGTGCTGGTCCAGCAGTTAATGTTGAAAAGTTCTTTAGTAATGAAAAAGATGTTTTCTAAACAGGTAACTCTGGTCTCCCTAAGAGCAGGTGGACTCTTTTAAACTCGGGGCTCTTGCCCAGAAATTCAACATCTGCCCCTACATGGTCCTGCAGTGAAATGTTTTTACTCATGTCCTTTTGAGATTCAGCCCCAGCCTGCTCAAGGGTGGTGACAGTGCTGGTGTGTGTCTTGTGGAGAGCAGAGAGTTTACCTGTGTGGGGTATGAACTTCAGCTCACTTTGTGTATGTTGTGTTTGAACCACAGGAGCTATTTAGAAAGAGCCTAAGAACAAGATAATTCAAATCTAAGGCTAAAATGTCTCAGATGATATCCAGCTACCCTGTGTTTCCATTCACTAAAGGCACAAAGGGCAGTTATAGCAGCTCAGGTCTTGCTTGCATGTCTGCAGTAGATGTTCCTCTATGGGAGAGCAGAGCCAGGAAGGATTTTCTGTACTGAAAATATTGATACTACAGTAACTGTGGACATTTCAGGTCTGATGCTAGTAAAAATGCTGATTAGGCCCACAACAGGGACAGTACTGCTGGATCCTTTGCTTCACCTGCATAGAGTCCAATTTGGGGTGATTTGTGGTTTCCTGCTTGCAGTTTATCTCTGTAGGTGAGTGCAAGCTCTCTAATGAAGGTCAGAAGTTCACATGTATATATATATAAAAATGTGGATTTTCAGTGACTCAGTGAGCCCTGTTCATTGCTGTTCTCAGTGGTGGCTGGTTCCTGTGGAGGAGGCAGAACCGTGGCAGGATGTGTGAAGGGCCATCCAGGATTTGTGGACCCATTCCTCCAGACCCTACACTCTCTCCAGGCTATTACAAACTCCCCTTCTCAGGTGAGTCCTTACTGCTTGTTAGGGATGTATGCTTTTGTACTGTGGCTTGGCGCAGCTTGCCCATTTGATGTCCTTACTCTTTGACATCCTCAGCAGTCTCCACTCACACTGATGCAGGTGCTGCCTCATGGATAGTGATCCTAAAGGTGGTGTGTACAGCTGGTCAAAAGATTGGAAAGCATAAGGTAGATGTGGATAAGGGGTTTTCAGCATTGTTTGTAGGCTGTGGGTGAAGAAGACCATGAGGTAAGATAGTTTCCCAATAATTTCTTTCTCTTTCTTTCTCTGTAGCTCGAGGGAGGCTGGAAGGGAGTGCTCTGAAGCTGGGTTTTAGCTCTGACCCTCTGCATCCAGTTTCTAACCCATACAGTGCCCGCCAGGTCCAACCAGCCCCTCGCATTCGCCCCAGTGGAAAGGACTTCCTGGAGAAGGGACAGAAGGGGATGCTCAGTCTCTTATTGCAGCTTGAAGGGCTCTCCCTTGACAGGAGGCTGCCAGTTGAGAGTAAGTATAGCTGAGCTGCTGCTGGCCTGAGCTGTGTTTGGTGCCAGGGATGAAGCATCAGGATTTTGGCTGGATTCCTCAGCTCTGCTTCCTGAGGAGAGCTTGAGATTTGCAGGGCCAGTCACCCTCTCCTGCATTTGGCCTGGTAGTGGTGTCCCTAGGCCATCGCCCGTGTGGGAGCCAGTGCTCCTGTGACCTTCCTGATTCCAGTCTGGCCCAGGTCTGGGATGGGAAAGGAGACTGTAAAAAAGAAGCTGTTTAATTTGTATTTGAGGAACTAGTCATGGATGAGAGGCTATTGAGAGGTGCTGGAAACCAATAAAGCCCTTCTAGTTTGCTGTTTCTGAATACAACCAGTATCTTTACAGTCAAACTTAAAAATGGATTGGGTGAAATCTTAATGTATAGAGGGTGTTTAATCTGGGGAATTCCTTGTTAGTGAACAAATCCAGGCAGGATTTGGGAAGACTGTGTGTGTGGATACTGAGAATATCTCTGCAAAAGATGTTCCCTTCTCCAGGGAGGTCACCCAGAGTACATTCAGAAGTCCAGGAAGGAGATAAGGCTGAGCACTGGATGTCTGATTTACTTCATGTGTTGGAATTTCCCCTGCCTGGTGCCAGTGTGGTGGCTACCAGCTGAACTGCTGTGGCAGAGTAGGAGAGGAATGAAGAGGGTTTGGTTTTGTCAGCTGAGATCTTCCCCATCTTGGAGAGCCTAAAGGATCGTTTTTGATTCAAAACCAACAAATCCATAGTCTTGATTATGTCCCCTTGGATGTGGGACAACAGCTGACCTTGAAACCAGGAAAAGTGCTGGTTTAAGGCTCTGCAGCTGCCATTAACCATTCAGAAACACTATGGGTGCTGAACTGGGAATTGACCTTGCTCTCAAGAGGATGCTGGTATGGCTTGTCCAAATGGGACATAGTCCATAGTCCATAGTCCCAAATGGGACAAGTGAGGCCACAGTCTCTCAGAACAAAGGAGTCTGTGAGCACCAATAATGTGCACAGACTTCTGACAGTGCTCAGCTGGGCACTGTGGGATCCTCTGGCAGAAGAGGGTCAATCCTGGAGTGTGCATCTAACATGGGGAAGAATGCACAGCTTGTCTAGTCTGCAGAGAAGAGGAGAGCTTGCTATTGTATGGGTGGTTGGATCAGCTTTGGAGGCAGAGCTGTGGGCTCTGGTGCCAGCGCTCCAAAAGCCTGAATCCCTGGGCAGTGTCTGAGGGGTGAAGGCTATGTCTGCCCTTGCTGTGCAGGGAAAGAGTCCAAGGATCATGAGAAAGAAAATGTAAGGAGAATAAAAGAGATTCAGAAGAAGTACAAAGAGAAGGAGCGAGCCCAAGAGCACAGCAAGCCCAAGCCTGTGAAAGCTCTCTGGAAATCTCAGAAATATGAAAACGTGGAGTCAAAGGTGAAGGCCAAACTCCAGGTCAGTACCCACTCAGCTCTTGAGCTATCTGGGCCTGGGATGCAGTTCAGCCCTGAGGCTCTGTGGGAAAGTGGACACAGGGGAGCCCCAGAATCTCTGGATCTGGGGCAGCTCAGTGATGAAGCATGGAGGACAGATGTGACAGTGGGGCTGTGTGCTGAGCAAGAATGTGGCATCTGGCTCCAGAGAGTGATTGCTGTAATAATCTGTGTCCTGTCCAGCCCAGAAGATCTCTCATGCAGGAGAAGCTGAGAGGGGGAAAATCTCATCACACCCTCTGCCTGCAGGCTCCTGCTTGGACTCTTGGGGATATACAGGCTTCCACTGACAGCTGTATTCCCAGTATAGGGGCGCACCCAGCTGTCTTTTCAGCTTCCTGGTGTTTGGGCCAACACTTGTCTGGAGTTAGTGCCAAAGGGCTGTGGTATTCTATTCCATAGATCATGGTCCTCCGAGGTTTGTCTTCAGGCTGCATCAAACCTCAGTCCAACTCTTACCACCCTGTGGACCCACAGTGGGCTGTATGTCTCCAAATTCTTCTCTGAGTGATTGTTGTGGTGAATAACCTGTGTGCCCCCATGGGGGGGCTGTGTGCCCCCATGGACCCCCATGGGGGTACACAGCATCTCCAGGCAATCAAGGTGGAGGTCTTACACACGAGCGCAATTGCAAGGGTGTATGTACCTCCTGTGCTTGTGACGAAAAGGGCTGTGGAGCTGTGCCTTGTTTCCTTGGGCTTTCTCAGCTGCTGAAACGAGCAGATGTGTGGCCTTGTGAAGGTTTTGGGTTGGTGTTTGCTTCTTTCTCTCTCTGGGTCATTTTTCCTCCCCTGGTGGGTTCCTGGTGTTTAAATGGTGCCTCTGTCAGAAGGCTTTGCTAAAAGTGCCAAAGACACTGCCTTGGTAGAATTGTACCTGTTTGTACAGAAATGAAAGTGAAGGCCATGGGGGAGGGAAGGAAAGCTCCATCACTATGTTTGGGTGAATCTGTTGTCATCAGTCTGGAAGCCTCTGTGGTCCAGGTGACCTCTTGTATTCCATTAGCCTCTTCTTTCATCCAGAAATAGGCACTGTAGCTCTTACGGATG
The DNA here is from genome assembly GCF_033815535.1 of Pezoporus flaviventris. NCBI lineage: Eukaryota > Metazoa > Chordata > Aves > Psittaciformes > Psittacidae > Pezoporus > Pezoporus flaviventris. Next base: position 1,497,724 of record NW_026892552.1, on the reverse strand, counting down.
GGGTTGGCTCCGGCTGCACAGCAGGAAGCAGAGGGGTGCTGTGCCACCCCCATCATAGTGACCTCCAGGAGATCAGGCCCCAGGGCTCCCTTCCAGCTCAGCCTCATATGGGAGAAGCTCCTTGAGCAAGTGGCAGTGCAGGGCTCCTGCCTCCACCAGTGTAACCTTGAACTGTTAGAGCCTGCATTCCCATGAGCCTCAGGAGAGGGCTTTGTCCTGCAAGTCCCTGCTAGCCTTCATGGTCTCCATCTCTCTTCTTTTTGCAGCCCACCAGGCTGTGTGGACAGGAATGACACAGGGAGCTGCTGCTTGTGCAGACAGTGGGTGCAAGCTGGGTGACACCTCAAGCACTGCCACTTACACAAGCCTTCCCTTGGTACTCCCTTGCTGAGTTGGAGCCTCCAAGTTCCTCCTCATCTCTGCATTGCTTCACCCTGGTCCAAAGCAGCCCTCCATCCAACTTTTGACACTAAAATTATGTGTACTGTGAACAACTGCAAAAATTGGCAAGATGACTTCCAAGCCACTGGTTCTGAGTGCTGTGTCCCTTCTTCCCGGTGACACCAACCTCCTTGAGGTCTGTGACCTTTCCACACATGGGAACAAACCCACATGTGCCTTAGGAATACAAGCCTACGCTCTCGTTTGACAAATCTTCTGAGTTAGAGGAAGATTGAGATAATTTCTTCTTTTGTTCTGGGGAAGAGGGTGATCTCTGTGCAGGCAGTTTCTGCGTGGTGTGTTCCTTGTGCTCCAGAGGTGGCGGGAAGCCCTGGTGCTGACTCATGTTGCTTTAACTATTACTGTGGCTCTCCTGGAGCTGGGGTGTTCCTTTTGAAGGATCTCTCTCTTCCGTGGAGCTGGTGATGATCAGAGTTTAAATTCAATCTGTTAGAGTGCTTCTTTAATAGAAGAAGGCTTACACGCTTGACTTAGCAAGCCTGGGTCTGGATTTATGGGCTGCTGCAGTTTGGAGACCTTGATCAGACCCTCTCTTAACAACAGTAATTGACTAATTATGCATCCCATTTTTGAACTGTGGCCTTTTGAGCTACTCCCTGAGGAGGAGGTGATCCATTAAGGATTGGATTCAGAAGGTGAAGAGGACCCTGTACTATAACAGCTTGAGATGTGTGTAGTTTCTCAGCTTCCTTAATGGCTTTAGTAAGGCACAGGACCCCTTGTCCTCAATCTGAGTACCACTCTTCAGTTTCTTTAAATGAGGTAGAAGAAAACAGTAGAGGCCTGGCTGGTCCTTGTGGTCCCTTTTAGAACACACCACATAAGAAGCGTGGGGGCAAATCCCCACTCCACTGTTAATGGATCCTGTGGTGCAGTGGGCCTGGTTCCTGGTAGGCTTTGAGTTCATCTTTCAGAGGATTAAGGGCTTCTCTAAGTTGTGGAGTCTAGTCACATTCCTTATTTTTCCAAAGCAAGTTGTATAGTGGGAAAGCAATTACCAAAAACCTTGATGCATGTTTTCACCAATAACCTCATTTGCCTAACAACTGTTGTTATTCTGTTTTATTGCCTAGGGTTTGTCCTTCTTGATGCTTGAGAGGGTTCATCAGGTACTGCAACAGCTCCTGCTATCCACCAGACCCCTAAGAATTTAACTTCTTGTCTGGAAACTTGGCAGTTGGAGGGTGGAATGTTTGAGGCCATTTTTATTCAATAGATTCCAGATGGCTGCAGCCCATTGCCCCTCCTGTACTTTATTGTCTCCATCCATTAAGATATCATCTATACATTCATATATGTGAACATCTGCTGGCACCTCCACAGGACTGAGGAGCTTGGCCAAGGCACTGTGGGGAATAATGGGGGAATATTTATACCCCTGTGGGAGTTGGTTAAAAGTATACTGCATCTCCTCCCATGTGAAACCCAGCTGGGGTTTGTCTTCTCCCCTTAGGGAAACCATAAAAACCATATCCTTAACATTTGGCGTGGCCATCCAGGGGTGGACAGCAGCCTGTCCTTCTGTCACTGCTGAGGTTAGGCTTGGGACAGCAGCAGTCAGCAGTGGAGTATTGCTGTTAAGTTTCCTGGTATCAGTTGATAAACACCACTGGCCATCAGCCTTATGGACTGGCCAGACTGGAGAGTTCCAAAGGGTATGTGTACGATCTGGAAAATGTCTTCTCTAGATCTTTAATCACTTTGTAGATGCCCCATTTGGCAGCAGATACTGAGCAGCACAGGTTGCTCTAGGCTGTGGTAGTGCAGCTGCAGCCTGTGAAAGCCTCACAAAAGAAGCTTCTGCTTCTCTGCTTCCAAACTCCACATCCTGCCATAAGGTAGATCACATCCCTTGCCTGCTGGTATGCCAAACCCTCATCTATTTTTCTTGTGAGGGCTCAGAGCCACTTCCACAGCTGCCATCCTTTTCTCACCAGGCAGCCAGAGTTGAGTTTGAGCTCAGGGGAATTTTTCTGCTTACACCAGTTACCCCCACTGTACTTACAGCTTTCCTTGCCTGGTTAATTCCTCACTTCTCCACTTGCTGCTTCGTTAAAACACTAATATGGTCCCTGTATCAATTGAAATTCCCAGACTTAGGGTATGTCTATGGGCTCTTAGCAGCAGCCATTAGCAGTTACCACTAGGTGAGTGGGCAGCTGAACCCAAATCCCAAAGTTGTGGATTTTAACCCCTTCAGGTCCTCCCAGTGACATACCAAAGGGTTAAGGGCACCACTGCTGTTTGGGGTTGTGTCATCTTTGTGTCTGCTGGGCTCTTGACCCTTCCTCTGTCTGGGGGGCTATCAGTGCAGCTGCACTCAGGTACAATGCGTAACACTCCTCACCAAAGGGCAATTCTTTCTGAGCCCTAAATGGTCTACCTCAGGAAGGTTCAAGGTCCCGGTGGGGTCCTCCTCATTGTGCTCCATGGCTGCCCAAGTTCTCTTTCTCAGAGACTGACTGTTTCCAGGGTGTCTGGTGATCCTCTGAGGAGGGCTCTGATGTGGCTGGGACCTCCTGGAGGTCCCATACCTCTCTTGGGTGCAATCAGCCTTTGGCACTCCCTGTGGCAGCTTGGACAGTGCTTTTCCTGGGGCAGGGACAGGCTCTCCTCTTGCTTGGGCTCTACAACCCCGCCCAAGTACCCCCTTAGTAGGTTATTGAGTGATCACCCATCAGTCCGTGGTTCAGAACCACTCCTGGACCTCCAAACCTGCTCTTTTCTTCATCACCGCACAACACCATATCTGTGGCACAGGCTCTCCACAAATACTCTGTCTCCATTTTTGCTCAAAACCTTCCTGTGCAACTCCCTGAACTCAGGTCCCAACCAGGAGCAGTGCACAACATGGGCTGGGGTCCTGCTGTGCAGACCCATCTGCCTGTCAGTTTTAATGAGAGCTTGCATGTTCCTTTTCTCCAGCTCCACCACCTCTTCAAAGCTCTCATCAGAACCTCCCCACATATCTGTGGGGTCTGTGCCCATAATCAGCTGCCAAACTGGGACAGCACGGGTGGGTCTTTGTGCTCGTGCCAGCATAATTTCAATTCTTTGTTCCAATAAATGCTTTTGCTCTCTTTCTCTTCTAAATTCCTCTTCTGAACAGTCCATTTCCAAATAACTCCTTGCAAAACAATCCTGTGCCTGTACCAAGCCCATGCCCAGGATGGCACACGTGCTCTCTTCACCACCTCCCCCATCTCCACAGTGTTGTTCCATTCTCTCCTGGGTAAAACCACTTCTCCTTCACCCACTGTACACCCAGGGGAGGAGTGATCATCCGTGCACTTGTCACCTCTCCTCTATGGGCATCCCACTGACTACGCCGGTTTAAATGTAACAGAACCAATAAATAAAGGCTAAATGACATTTATTGCTCAAACTCAATTCAAGCTCCACCAACATCACCTCCAGATTTGGGATGTCACATGGATTTGTCACTACACTGCTGATTCTTAAACTTTATGGCCAGTGATCCAAAATATACAATCCTTCACCTGAAAAGGGAAGGCTGTCAATCTCAAGGAATCCCCTTGGATGGCGACGTGACCCAAGGGGAGAGTCTCTGACTGCAGACCTGCTGCTCCAAGGAGGAACAGCTCCAACGGGCTCTCCAGCCAGGCTCCTTTTATACTCTTGTCTCACCTGAGCTGTGGTCAGATATGGTCATGTAGCTCCCATGGGCTCAGGGCCCAACTTCCTATTTGTCAGGGCTTTGTCAGGGCTTTGTTGGGGTGGTTGTACCTGCTATAACTTGTTTGACTTTGAACCAGCCATGCTGGGTAAAGGCATTTCTCATTAATTTACTGGAGAGATCTGGATCTCCTGGCTCCTGCTGCAACAAGACTGATCATCTTTGGAGCCTGATCTGTCCAGGCAGTGCTGAGGGCATTGCATACCCTAGTTAACACTAGAACTAGTCATTTGAGCATCCTGTCCCATGTCTGCTAAACTACAGGGAACAGGCAACAAGGAATCTGCCTCAAGGGGCCTGCAGTTCAGCTGAGAGAGCAGCTGGGAGCTTGGCTACCTGTGAAGATCTGGAGGCTGCCCTGTACAGTTCCTGTGGCTTCCAACAGCAGAGCAGTTCCCTGGTCACCCACTTGTCAGAGTCAACTTTCAATTTTCAGGGTTTCTTTGCAACAACACTGTCTGAGATAGTCCCCAGGCCTTTTGTTAGATGTCAGGTAGTGTAACTTTGTGCCATTTGTAACCACAACCTTTGAAGATGCCTCTCATGCTATTCCACCCTCCCCAAAACACCAGACTCCTCCACTCCCCACTCCTCTTTCTGTCTAGAGTAGCATAACCATAGATTTGGGGTGCTGAGCAGAGCAGCACTTGAGACCAGCAGCTCAGCACTTAGCTTTGTGTCTACCTGGGCTTTTTCAGTCAAGTTTGCTTGAATGGGCTCTGGATTTGTGGCACTGGGATGGCTTCAGGGAGCTCAAGTTCTCTTCTGTTGCCAACAAGGGAGACTGGCGTGTGTCTTGCCTTCAGCGTGCTTTCTCCACATTGCCATGTGCCCCTTCCTCAGGAAGAGTTCTGCTTTTTAAGGAGTCGTGATCAATGTCAGTATGGACAGCGTCCCTAGCTCTGGTAGGTATCTCTGTTGGGTTATCTGGTGTTTCTTTCCCTTCATGCCTACCATTTTAGTGAGTAAAAGGACTCTCCAGTCAATGCTACGTGCGTATTTGATCCAAATGTGTGTTTCAGCAGATTTCCCCCCCCCCCTTTTTTAGCGTTTCTTTAAAAAGTTCAGTTGCCAGGTCTGGATTTGTTGCTGTAGGCAGCCAGTTTGGCCTCTGCTGGCTGAGTCCAGATTGTCTTCCCCCACCAGCTCCTGCCAAGTCATGGCAGAAAGAGGGTGCTGTCATCTGCCTGCTGGAAACTTGTGGTTGACCTCCCAAGCTTTGTTGGGTTGGTTTCTCTTTTCTCCAGCCTTCCTCCACTATTGGATCTTTTCTTGTCTCTCCCAGGAGAGCTCCCCACCTCCAAATCCAGAGGCTCTGAAATTCCTGAGGGCATATTCTCGCTGTGGTCCTGGGATCAAGCCATGCAGATCGCTCTCCCCAGGGCCTGCCAGAATGAAAACAGGAGCAGACACAGAGGATCCAGAGGCACTGGGTGTTGAAATCAAGGTGAGTTGCACACTGACTGCATCCATCCCAGACGTTTCTGACACTTAACTTTGCTCCTGTTTTGTACTCTTCATGTGTTCTTCTAAAGTGTTGAGTCAGGTATGCTGTGTGAACAGGGATATCTGTAAATACTCTTCCTGGCTGAAGGGAAGGAGCAGGGTCTTGGTCACTGTGTTCAAGGATTGCTAATACTAGCTCTGGCTTCACCCCTACTCACAGTTAAAGAGATTGTGAAGTTCCCTTTGAAAATCCCACCTCTTCACTGTACAAGGGCCAGTGATCTCCAGTCTGCTCTTTGTAGGGCTTTGCAGGAGATCTTGGGGATTTGGAGGCTGTCCCCACCTTAATCAAAGGAACTGTGGCTTCTGGATGTTAGATAAAAAAATGGGAAAATGGGTGAGCTTTTTAGAAAGGAAGGTTAAATAAGTACTAACAGTTAAACCTTTCCGGTGGTCTGTCTGGGAGATCCTAAACTGTTCTGTGACTTGTGTCTTCTTTCTTTGGCAAGAATGGGGTTGCCAGTCTGTTGGTTCCCAAAGGCCATGGAGGGACTTAATTTAAACAGGGCATAAGCTCCTAAGGAGGAAACCCAAGAAAACAAACTTAAATCCAGTGACCTTCTGCCCTGTCTTGGCCACCAGACAAGTTGTGGTAGCGAGTGCTGTCATCTGAGGAAATGCCCCCAAGGACCAGCTAAGCTCTGCCAGGCTTCTGATGAAGGCCAGAACAGTTTTAACTCTGACCTTCCAGCTGCCCTGATGGGCTCAGAATACTCCAGTAGGAGCTGTGTGGACTACGCCAAGCCTAGTTCTTTTTGTCCTCCTGAATTTGAGGGCATGGGGTCAGCCTGAGGACCTCAAAAAAGCCAGTTTTAGGCTTGGCTTTTGGTGCTTGCCTTCTCACACCACAGTCAATAGCTCCTGCCTGACTATGGCTCCACACCTGAGATGGGGTGGGCTGAGGGTGCGCCTGTCCTACTGCCCTACACCCCCAATTTGGTGTCTTGTGCAGGTGCCTCTTTGCTTTGTCCCTTGTGGGGACAGGGTTTCTGTGTGTGTATGTGTGAGCTGGGCCATGCTGCCTCCCTCTCTCTTCTTGCAGATGCAGGTGGAGGGCAGGAGCATCAACTTTGTTAAGCACAACGCCCGCAGTGCCAAGCGGGCCCCGCTGCGGCGGTCCCTGTCCGAGCAGGCGCTGGCCGAGCTGCTGCAGCAGAAGCACCAGGAGCAGGAGGACTACAACACTAAGCAAAAGGGCCATGTCCCCCAGTAGTACGTATGCCCTCTGTGGTCCATGAGTCTTTCCTGCTTTCGTTCACCATGTCCCTCAGCTTCTGCATAGAAGGGGGGCTGAGGACAGAGGTGCTCCTGGCATGTGCAAGCAGTGAGATTTACAGTGGCCTGGGGAATAAAAGCAATTCCTTCTGCTTTCGTCACAAGCATCCCATGGCCAGTGTGGCTGAGCTCAGAAAGAATTTTGTCTCCTTCCTCCCTGGGTTGTTGTTGTCTGATGGTGCTGACATGGGGACACTCTGTGCTATGAGAAGCATGTTCCTACCCCCTGTAAGCCTTGCTCTACATGACATAGCTTCCATATTGCAAGGTCTGCTTTTGGAGAGGCAAATGCTTTGCTCTTCCTTGCAGTATTCAGCCCTGGACCCAGGGTCTGAGGAACATTCAACCTGTAACTTGCCTGTTGGGGTTCTGAGTGGAAAACCTCCTGGTGACCCTGTCCTAGGACTGACCATGGTGTCAGTCCTTTGGCTCCATACTGTGCATGCTGTTCTCTGCCAGCATCCCTGGCTGTGAGCAACTTTGTCCAGCTTCATTCTGTCACTGGCCTGCAGGTGGTTTTGAGAGGAATCAGTAGCCTGGGCCAGAAGCAAGAAGCAGAATCCCTTGTCTCCAAAGAGCTTGTGTCGGCCTCAGTGCATCTCTTGCATCAGTGATTCAATGCACATGGAGCATGTTTGCTGGTCCATGCATGTCGGCTAAGCCCAGTATACCCCTCCATGGCAGGAGTGTGTGCTATCAGCATGGGTCTCTGTGGTCCTCAGGCAGGAATGTCGGGTGAGGTTTGAAGGGCTCAGTTCCTGGCATCTGCCTGCCTCCCTGGGCACCTCCTTCTGCCAGATGTAATGACACGTGCTTCCTTTGCCTTCCCTCTGCCTTGCCAGCCTGCTGGAGAGGAAGGAGCTGTGGCGCAGAGAGATGGAGGAGCGGCTGCGAAACCTGCCAGATCCCAGCATACCACCTGGTCATACCAAGATGCAAGAGGACCAGCGGCTGGAGACCCTCGGCAGTCTGAAGCAGAGTAAGAGGAAAAGAAACAGGGATTCCAGCTCAGAAAAATGGGTGATTCTAGCCAGGATTTGGGAGATGAGTTCTGGGACACAGGTTTCTGTTGTGTGGAGTTATCTGGACAAAGGCGTGTAGTTGGGATGTGAGATGCATGTGTGGAAAGAGCAATTTCCTTCAGGCTGGTAAGCAGGCTTGTCCAATAGACCTGATGTTAGGGTTACTATTGCCTTAATATGATAGAAAGAATTTGATTGGAAGGGACCTTCAGCGGTCTTGTATTCCAGCCTTTGGTTTTTCAAAGATGGCGCAGGTCACTCAGGTCCTCATCCAGCAGAGCTTTCAATGGAAAGAGGGGTATTATAAGTCCTTCTTCCAGTGCTGCCATCATTTTTATGGCTGAGGTTGAGGTCATGGGAAAAGGACAGATTTCTTTGCTCTTCCACTTGCACAACTTGTTTGGTTTGGCTTTGTGTTTTGCAGGCCAGGAGCAGCTGGTAAAGGACCTGGTGATGCTGCCAGTGAGAGCAGACACTCTCAGCATGCAGAAGAGGCGGGTGGAGCTGGAGAGGAAGCTCTCCCAAATAGAAGAGGCCATCAAAATTTTCTCAAGGCCCAAGGTCTTCATCAAGCTGGATGCGTGAGCTAGGTTATGGTTAGGGCCCATGCAGGTGCCAATGCAGTGTCCCAGTGTGCAGCCAGTGTCTCTTGCTCATGCTTCAGTGATGTGCCTGTCCACAGAAAAGGGAGGGAGAATCCCTAATATACTCTCTGTGGTCTGGAGAACAGTTGTCTCTGTGTTGCTTGACTTCTCAGAGATCAGCTCTCTGTTCCAGATTCATGGCATCACCTCTTTTTTTCCCATTTTTTTCCCACTTCTAGGAACTGGTACGTCTCTCATGCAGCTGCCTGTGGTGTTTTGTCCCCCTCTCTCTCCTGAGCTGGCCCATGGTCATGGCTCATTCTGGGCACCTGCAGACTTGTCTGCACAAAACCCTTGTGCTGTTGGTCTGCCACATGTGCCCCAGTCCTGAGCACTGCCCCATCCTTCTCATGCAGCTCAAGGACCACAGAGAGGCACAGAGTTTCAGTCCTGTGCCCAGGGAAAAGCTGGAATGGCTGCAGGGGGGTCTGGTAGGATGTCAGGAGAAGCCTTTGTTGTGTGTGGGGCAGGATGTGCTTCCATTATGCATCGCTTCCCTCTTCAGTGTGTGTGCAGCTCCCGGTGGGCTCAGCAGGGCCTGAGGAGCACTGGCATGTGGCAGAAACCAGCAGTACTGATGTCGCACAGGCAGGGGGAGAGCCGTGGGTCCTGGTCCCACTTCCCGCAGAGGTCCAAGGTGGCCAGGGAAGTCAGGTTTCACAGGGCTGGGGTGCTGGGATGTCATGGCAGACTTGAGTGGAGGATGAGCAAAGTCCTGGTAGATCTCAGTCTGCAGCCTGACAGGACAAGAGTGGGTAGATGCCATTGTGGAGGTGAGCTCATGGCCTCCTTAGCTTCAGATGCCACACAGGGACCTGTGGAGACCTTTGCAGGGATCCTGATGAGTGAAATGTAGACAGACTTGACCTAAAAGGGATCTCTGGAGGGCTTGGTCTATGTCCTCCTCAGCAGAGGGACAGATCCACAGCTGGGGGCCTTCTCCATCTGAGTTAACATCTCCAAGGGCAGGGCTGCCACCACCACCTCACTGGGGCTGTCTCCAGGCAGTGCCATCCTCAGGGAAAACCTCCTCTGAAGCCCCATCAGAATGTCCCTCATTGCAGCTTGTGCCTGTTGCCCCATTTCCTTCGCTGAGATGACTGCCCCAACCAGGGGTTTTCTCCAACGTGGGGAGGGTTTTTGGGGTAGGGGTGTTGTGGAGCAGGGTCCAGCCCTGCCTACAGCACCCTGGGAGATACTGCAGTGTCCTGGGACATCAGGGGCTGACGCTGCTGCCAATGGATGAAGAAACTTTTAGTGCTGGAGGAGGTGAAGATGCCAACCTGAAAATCAGCCACTGACCAATGGGGTTGCTCTCGGAGCAAATGCTGCAGCCAGGCTGAGCTGACTGGATGAGAGTGGTGCTGGGGGCTGTGGACACCAGCTCCATGGCACCTCCCTCCCTGTAGCAAGTCTGGACTAACCAGCCCTGCTGCCTGCTTTGCTGCTCTGCCACTGCTCTGCTGCCCACCCAGAGTGTCACTTGGCTCAGGAGCCCTGGAGCTGCAATCCCTGCTTGCCCCAGGCAGGGCTGTGGCTTTGATGGGTAGTCAAAACTTGAACATTTGGCGCTGTGTCCTCAGACCCTGAGAGCTGTGGGTCCTTCTCACCCAGCCCCACTGCGTGCCCTTGGCAGCAGCGCTGATGAGGGGATGCTGTTTATAGGCCTGGGAGAGCTTGTGCAGGCCCTTGACACTAAATCAGCCTTGCAAGGTTTTGGCTAAGCCAGGGCCTCGGGACAGGAGCTGCATGGGGTTTGGGGCTTGGTTCTCAGGGGTCAGCGAAAGCAACAGGACACAGTCCCACTTCCCTGCGGAGGGGACCAGCCGGGGGGCACACTCATGCCTGTGCCTAGCATTGCCTCCAGAGCAAGGCTAGGGCACTTAGTGCTGGTGCTGAAGGACGATGCTGCAGGAGGTGTGGTGACGGGGTTAAGATGGTCACCACAGATGGTGGCCAGCCATATGGCCAGGCCTGTTCCCACCAGGACAGGAGAAGTAGGACCTGTCACCCCCTTGGGTCCATGGGGACTCAGCAGCATCTCTCTGCTGGGGTGTTGCTCCATCCCTTCCCCTGGGCAGGTAGGTGCCCGTCTGAGGCTGGGCCAGGCCAGCAGGAAAGCAAAGGTGAAAGCCACCATCAGCTTAGCACTTAAGTGGTGAGAGAGGAATGGAAGGTGCTGGGAGCCTCCTGGGCTTGGGACTGGAGGAGAATGGAGCTGTGCCATCCAGCATTTGCTGGGGCTGAGTGTCAGCCATGGTGCTGCTGCCAGCCCAAGTGCCACCCAGCTCCTGTGGATGTGATCAGGGTGTCTCCTGTGTGGTGAAAGCCCTGCAGTGGAGACAAGGTGGGAACTGAGGGGAGGCACGCCAAGCTCACTGCCCAGACAGCCTGGACACGTGCCGTGGGACAGGGATGTGCAGGTGGAGGATGTGCTCCAGCATCCCTCCACATTTTCCACGGTGGACCTCACTGGTCCACCTGGCTCAGCAGCAAAGCCACAACCTCAGGGCTGGGGTTCCACAACCACTGTCCTCCCGAGGGACCTGTGGAGCTAATCGTGAGAGGTTCATGCTGGTCCATAATGGGGTGGGCCACAGCATGGGATGGGGTGATAGGGCTGGTGGGGCATGCACCTGCCCCATCCCCTGGCATTGGGCCTGTTTGCTGTCCTGGAGATGGCTGTGCCTTATTGGGCTGCTGGGGTCCAGCCCCTGTGGTGACATGAACCAGGGACCAGCAAGGTGCTTTCTAGAAAAGGTTTTACTGTCCATTGCAATATATTAATTGATGATCCATATTTTGATAAAACACTTTAAAAACCCCCACTTGCTTGGATGCAGGGGGTGGGAGGCCGGGGGTCTCAGAGGGCAGCAGGGCTCCCGGGGACACAGACAGTGGGCAGCCCTCCCTCCTCCACCCCTGCTCACTGGCCCCATCATTGCTGCAGGGCCCACGACCAGCCTGGCTGTGTGGCTGTCACCAAGAGTGGCACAGGACCCTGTGTTGGCTGCCGAGGATGGCACGGGACCCTGTGGCTATAGGGTGAGGAGGGTGCCATCTTCCTGACTGCTGCCCTGGCCAGGGCTGTCGTCGTGGCTGCCAAGGGACTGGAGGGAGCCCTGGGAGCTGTGTGGTGATGGGCTCTGCTGAAGGGGCTGGTCTGTGGGGCCCCCGTTGGGGCAGCCCCTGGGGATATAGTGGGGTGCGCTGTCACTTTCAATGACCAGGTCACCCTCCTCATCGCTCTCAGCCGTGCTATAGTTGCTCAGGTACTGTGAGGCCGGGCTGGGGGTCTGCTGGCTGGGGGTGCTGTCTGTGGACATGCCTGAGCTGCCTGAGGCCTTGCTGCTGCGGATGACGTTGTTGCGCTGGTTGGCTGGCTTGACAGTGATGATGAGGTTGTGGCTGTTGGCCACCATCATGTCCGTCACCTGGTCCAGGGACTTGCCAGCCACATCGATGCCATTGACCTCCAGGATCTCGTCGCTCACGGCCAGTAGCCCCGTGCTCTCGGCCAAGCCACCCTTCACCAGGCGGGAGATGAAGATCCCAGGCACCTTCTCGACACCGTGTGGGGCCACACGCACACTGACACCATCACGGATGTAGAAGCCCAGCGGTTTGTCAGAGCCATGCTTGTGGAGCCTCACACGGCGGTGAGTCTCGGGCAGGATGTCCACGTCGATGATGGAGGAGATCTGTCGGAAGTCCTGGGGCATGCCAATGAGGAGGTGAGTCTTGGTCCGATAGTGTACAGGGCGCAGCAGCCCCTTCTTCTTTCGCTGCAAGGAGTTTGAGGCAAAGACACTGGCATCAGACTCTGCTGTAGGGAGCAAAGAGGACAAGGGTCAGGCACCACAGCTGCCTGTGGATACAGCCACATGCCCCATGTGTTGGGGAAGCCAGCAGGAGAAACTCCCTGCTCACGGGTCTCACCGGCTTTTCCTCCCCAGAGCATCACCCTGGCTTTCCCCACAGCCTGTCTCTGCTGGGCCCATCTCCTGGGATTACCCAGCATACACAAGGTCAGGATTAGAGGGATCTAACTGGTGATTCAGCCTTAATCACACTTTAAGCCAAACTCTGTAGCTTAACACTAGAGCTGCCAGCCCTGATTGCTCAGGTCCCATGGTCATGCCCCACTTTGGGTTTGGGGAGAGGGAAGACCCCTGCACGAGGGGCTGCTGTGATGGCAGCTCCCTGGGGAGAAGTCTAGTCCCTGAAACAGCACCAGAGTTCCTTGTCCTCTCTGGAGCAAGGCCATCATTGGCATGGGATAGGGGTGGCCACAGCTGCATCCTGCAGAGCCCTGTCATCCCCAAGGATGGAGACTCCCCTGCTCCTGGAGACTCATCCCAGGGATCCAGGAACATCCTAAACTATGATGTGTGCCACTGCATCTTACTCCACCATCTGGCACCACCACACAGGGTTTGACCCCATCCCTCCTGGGGCTCTTCTGTGGAGCCTAGCTTCACATACTGCCTCCTCAGCCACATTCAGCAGGTGCTGGGGAGCATCCCCTGAGCCCTCTCTGGTTTCTCCACATCCCTTTCCATGTGGGAGCTCTGATCTGGATGCTTCATTGCTGGCAAGTCCCCCATGATGCCCCCCAGTAGCACAGAGACCCTGCTCCAGCAGCAGGGAGCTGGGGATGCTCCCAAGCCCAGGTGATGTGGGGTTTCTCCTGAGCCAAGCAGCCTTCCAGGGCTCCTGGGTTATAAATATCTCCCTGCACACACAAACCGGCATATTTTTAGCATGGGGAAGGGCGGTGGAGGCTTTCCCACAGCTATTCCAGCACACAGTTCCTCTCTGCGATGCGCGGGGTGGCTGGGCCAGGTAGGGCCAGCACCCCAGGGATGAGTCTTTTGGCAGCTCTGGTGATGTGCCAGGCTTTCCCCTGCCTTTCCCATGGGCCCAGCCCAGCCGAGGTGGGCCAGCACCGTGTCCCCAGCCAGGCTGCCCCCCAGGTACCCAGTAGAGTGACAGTGCAGAGAGGAACCAAGCTGCAGCCTTTGTTTTTTACCTCCCTGAGGCAGTCTTGGCTGCCCAGAGCCCACTGGTGGGTGCACACCTACATGCACACACATGTGCATGGCTGTGAGAGCAGCTCCACAGCCACATTCCTCGCCGACCCGAGCTGGTTCAACGACAGCCCAGCCTCGGGATGACCTGGATCCATTTTAAATCATCTGTGACTCACCCAGGGCTTGCTCCCAGCCTCTCCACACACCTCCCCTGTTGCTGCCAGCCCTGTGGCAGCTGTCCCACAGGCACAGCCAGTGCTGGGTTGTGCCGGTGCTGCTTCCTGATCACATTGTGCATGGTGCCAGGGCTGTGGCTGCCCACTGGACACAGAAAGCCACTTCGGCACTGTCACTCACAGGCCCCACATGCTTTCCCAACAGCAGATTAGGTGGCTCTGGGAGCAGGAGCAATGCTCCCACGGCACCTCTGGCACATGCAGCACTGTTGTAGCTCCCTGTGCTGCAGCCTGGGTCCAGGAACAAGCCATGGTTCAGTGCCTGGATGGCTGCTGCCAGCCCAGTAGTGTGTGTCCCCAGAGGAAATGTGTCCAGGGCATCCGGCACCACCCTTGTGCAAGAGCTCAGGAACCCTGGCACAGCAGCTGGGTCCAGCCACCAGCATTACCCCTTACCCAGGGCCTTTGTAACACAGCTCACTAACAGAAGCTGGAAACATGGAGTCATTCTGGACACCATGCTGGGAAAACAGGGGCTTTGAGATCAGGCTCTGGCTCTGTGCACTGTTGCTTGATGGTGCTACTCGCGGGAAAACCTCTGTGCTACTAAAACAAGTGTAAGGGGACAGGCTTGTCTCCCTAGTGAAGGGGAGATGCAGCCAGGGTGTTTGTCACTGGGAGATTTTCACCCTGCTATCACAGTGATTTCACGCTCCTGTGCAAGGAAGCTGCTGTCTGGGAACACACCACTAAGGTCAGGGTGAGCCCCTGGGCTGCCAGGGAGGAGACGAGCCTCCTCCTCATCAGCAACCAGCACCCGAGAACTCTGCTGAAGTGATAGCTGCTGTTGCCTTGGGGCAGGGAGCCGCATGGGGCTCCTGGTGTGGCACTCACGGGAGCAACACAGTGTTTTCCAGGTGTTCCAGGGGCCTCCTGGTGCCACCACCTCCTGGTGCCACAGTGGTGGCTGGAGGGTGTGTGATCCACCACCTCTGCTGCAGCCCAAATGTGGAAGCAGTGATAGTGTGGCTCAGGTCTCTTGATGGGGAGGACGGATCTGTTGCCTGTCTCCCAGTCCTTCTTACCCTTCTTCTGGATGATGATCCTGAGGAGGGGGTTGGCAGAGGACAGGGCTTTGTGGTAGTTGTCATCGTTGTTGATGGGCAAAAGGTCGCCGTGGATGTCCGTGTAGCCCAGGAGCACATCCACCCGTGGGATCTGGTGCACTGTCTGTAGCAGGCGGTAGAAGTCCTGGAAGCTGCCCATGCCAGAGCGCTTCATGGCAAAGCGGCGAAACTCAGCATCGAACTGCAGATGAGAAGGAGAAAGAGGGTGAGGCTGGCCAGGCTGGCTCCAACCAGCAGGACCTATGCAGGCAGGGTACAGAGCAGAGCTGCCCCAGCACAGGCAGAGCCAGGCATGGGTGGCTCCAGAGCCCCAGCAGTACCAATGCAGTGCATCCATCAGCCAGAGCCTGTCCTAGAAGCAAGATAAAAGGAGCGGAACAGCCAAGTGACAGCATGGAGAGCTGCCCGGGTAGCAAAGGAAGGACCCTCCGGCCGTGCCACCAGCCACAGACCTGCCAGAAGGCCCTTCCCTGCGACACAGGCACTGCTGCAGCACCTGGTGAGCAACAGCGTTAATTATTGCCTCCCTCAGTCACGACGAAAGAGAAGCCAATTAAGAAGAGGCTCAGGAGTGCTGCGAGGCTCCCGCTGCTCGAGGTGGGTCCCAGCTCTGCAGGCAGAGCACCCCAGGCACAGCTGGATGAGGGTGCACAAGGGGGATGCACACATCTGGGTGAGCACAGAACTGGGTGGGTGGGCACAAGTGGGCATAGGAGCACATCTGGGCAAGAATGGGCCAGGTGACCACACATCTGAATGTGCAGGCACACCTTGGGGGTGCGCACCTGGGCGAACATGCGCATAGCATGGGGGTTACCCCGTGCTTGGGGTGTACATCTGGGTGCTGGAACAGCACAGGCAGCTGGGTGAGAGCACATCTGGGCTAGGCATAAGCACAGCACTCCCGCACCGGGGTGACACCCGTACACATCAGTGCTGCCGGCACCGCACACCGGCGCGGGTGAACATCTGCCGAGCGCTCGCCGGCGGCGCTTACACGGCCGGTACCGACTGCGCCAAGCGGGCCCGAGCCCGCGGTGTGGGACGCTGCGGCCGCCGCGCTGTGCAAGGCTCGGGGAGGCCCCGGGTAGCGCTGCCGCAGCGCGGGGGAGCGGAGCGGAACGAAGCGCCCGTACGGCTCGGCTCCCGCGCCGCTCCCCGGTGTGCAGTGCCGCCCCACGTGTGCTGACCGGCGCGGAGAAGGCGCGGCCGGTCGTGACTGTGTGGCTCCTGCCTTTGCGCGGCTCCGACCCAGAGGTCCTTACCTTGCTCTTGACCTCGATGACGGACTCTGCGGAGCGCGCCGGTGTGCGGTGGTGCTTGGCCATGCTGCGGGCCGGGCCCCACGCCGCCGCCAGCGCCGCTCCAGCGGCCACTGGGGATTTTCACAGGCCATGACGTCACCGGGCAGCAGGTCGGGCGCGCCGCGCCATTGGCCAGGCGAAGCGGGGGGCGTGGCCGGAGGGTTGCTGACAACGTCGCCGTGGCAACGGGGGCGGGGCCTTAGGGCAGCTGCGCCCCCACCTCTCCCCTGCTTCCCCCCCCCGCCCTGCTCCCGGGACCCTCATTAGCGGCACAATTAAACCCACCGTGGAGGCACCCGCCCCGCTCCGGAGCCCCTAAGGTCCGACACGCAGCAGCGTCCCCGGTGAGTCCCGCGGGTGTCACCGGCTGGAGCCCCGACTTGGCCGGTCCCGGCAGCAGGAGGTTACCGGCGGAGCTCTGCAACCCGAGCCATGGGCGTGGTGCTGAGGGCTAGTGGTACGAGGTTTCCAGCCCCGGGCTCCACGTTCTTGCTGGATTCACACCCTGCACTTCTGAAGGATTCGTTACCACTCTGGCGGCATTTATCATTTTGGGAAGAGCTGCTTTACTGAGTGGTTGGGTGGGAGAGATCTGACGGAGAATCTGCAGAGGTATTTGGACTGGCTGGATCGATGGGCCAAGGCCAATGAGATTAGGTTCCTCAAGGCTAAATGGCGGGTCTTGCACTTGGGTCCCCAAAACCCCGTGCAATGCTCCAGGCTTGGGGAAGAGCAGCTGGAAAGCTGCTCGGTGGAAAAGAACCTGGGGGTACTGAGTGACGGAGCTGAACATGAGCCAGCTTGTGCCCAGGCAGACAAGAAGGCCAGCAGCATCCTGGCCTCTGTCAGCACCAGTGTGACCAGCAGGGTCAGGGCAGTGATGATCCCCCTGTACTGGCACTGGTGAGGCTGCACCTTGAATCCTATGCTCAGTTCTGGGCTCCTCACCACAAGGGAGACATTGAGGTGCTGGAGCTGGTCCAGCCAGAGGTGGCTAGTCTCTTCCCCCAAGGAACAAGGGATAGGACAAGAGGAAACAGCTTTAAGCTGCACCAGGGGAGGTTTAGACTAGAGATCAGGGACAATTTCTTCCCTGAGAGGGTGCTCAGGCATTGGAACAGGCTGTTGAGAGCAGTGGTAGAGTCACCATCCCCGGAAGTGTTCACAGACTGTGCAGATAGGCCCTTTGTGACATGGTCCAATGGTGGCCTTGCAGTGCTGGGGTAATGGTTGGACTTGATGATCTTGAAGGTCTTTTCCAACCTGACTGATTTTATGGCATCTGTGTGCAAGGAATTTACTGGGTGTACAGCAAAGTGCTCATCTCACTGTACCATTGCAGGGCTGGGACATGCTCATCTCCTAGTATTGCCTGTGCACCCATGGGTGATGCCCTCAGGATGTGTCTCTGGTGGGACCGGATCTGTGGAGGCACAGCAGTGCTCTGGGATACACAGGCAACCCCCCCATGCTGCAGCTCTGACTGCGCAATGCCGGAGTGTGCCGCCAGCACCAGGGTCACCAACCAAGGCTGAAGTCCTGCTCACAGGCTCTGAGGCAGCTGCCATGGTGGCTGCTGGGGCGTGACAGCAGCACCATGAAACCTACCATGAAGCTACAAAGGGCAGTGCTTCCTGCTGAACAAACACACTGATCCAAACCCTGAAAACCAGCCTGGCTTCTCTAGATCACACAGTTCTCCGATCCTTGCCCCATCTCGGCCTGTGGAGCAACCTTTGTCCAGCACAAAACTGCATCAGCAGTGGCACCACCAGTGCTCTGGTCCCACGGGGCCAGGCCGTGGATCCCACAAGCTCTTCCCCTACACTACAGGGGAGAGAGGGAGCCCGGCAGGCTGTGAGGCCACGGGACACCCTCTCACATACCCCCATATCCCCCACTGGCCTCCTGCAGTGACAGCAAGCCTGGCACACACAGAGCTGTGAACTCATCAGCAATCCTTCCCACCTGCCAGGGTTTTGCTTTCTTTTCATTTTGAGGTCAGAGATAACATTGATTTAGACCAGAGTTAATATTTGCACAGGCACCAGTGACAAAAGGAGCTTGCAGCCCTTCATCTCCAGTTTTGGTAAGTGGGAGTTAATTGTCCGGCAGGCCACTGGGGTGACTTGCTGGTCACACATTCCATTTTGCACCGTGAACCTGAATTGAGACCTAAACTAAGCAGATGTTATTGGGGCAGTTATTTGTTTTGTCTTAGTACTTGGAGCTGTGAATCAGCCTCTGGGATGGGAGTATGTGCTACCAAACGTCCAGACATGTCCAACAATTCCAGGTCCACCAGCTCTAGGCTGCTGTGGGCTCTCGGCAGGGCTCAGTATCCCAGCTTGGAGGGGATGTGCTAAGGTCTGGCACGCAGGTTGGTGGGCACTTCAGGAGGTCTCTTCTCCACCACCTGCTCAAAGCTGGGTCAATGCTGGTGCTGTCTAGCATGTTCCCATCAGCAGGTGCTTTTCCCAGTGTTTTTCTGAGCAATGCAGTGGGCAGCCTGGGTGAGCTCTGTCCCTCTTGACCATGGCAGGGAGAAGTAGAGGAGCTGGAGTTGGAGGCAGGATCAGTGCTGCAAGTACAGCTGCACACCGGTCCACAGGCACAAAGAGTCCCAGCAAAACACACACTTGGAGCTGGAGCATCTTGTTTGACACTAGCCTCTGTACAGCTTTGCATTGCAGCTGCCTCCCTCTGGGCACTCCAAGTAAAGGCTGCACCTGAGCGAGCAGCAAAGTCACCTTGACCTTAGGGGGTATATTCGCACAGGCAGGCTTGGACACTGCATTGTTCTTTCCCTCTTCCACTGCCATCAGGAGCTGCAGGACATGGATCAGGGTCCTTGACACAGTGTCTCCTTGGTGTGGTGGGGCCACAGAGCTGAAGGGGGATTGAGGCCAGCTGCAGTGCTTGCTGTGGGGAGGGATGCTGCACAGGATCTCCAGCCCAGCAAGGATGTACCCTGGCAGCTGTGGAGGGTTTGTGGAGCAGATGTTGTCTCAGCTCATGTCTTTGCAGCTCTTCCCCAGGAAGCAGTGAGGTGATGCATCCCCATGGTGCAGTGTCTTTTCTGGTTGCAAAATCTAGTCCTGGCTGTAAACTCATCCATGCCCCTGGGCAACAGGTCTGGCTGCCAAGGAATACTGAGCAGCTGATCAACACGGAGAGTAAATACATGGCGCTGGCAGATAAAACTGATATCTCACATTCCTATGATACTGTCTTAAAGTACGCTAAAACCCCCTCCTGGTGCATCAGTATCATTACCGCTGTTTTTCCCGGTGCTGGATCACATCTCAAAGGAAGGAGGAGGGCTCAGAAGCTGCTGTTGTACATTTTTGTTTCATTTGGTGTCTTTTTTTTTTAATAGTGATAAGTTCTTGAATTGCCACCTTTCTCTAACCCCCCTGCAGGCTCCTTTTGCACCACTCAGAAGCATGGTGTGTTCTGTCCCACGAAGTCAGCAACAAACCTGTTGAGGTAACTACACAGATCTGGTAAAACAACCATCAGAAAAGTGATGTTTCACCAGGGCCAGACTGTGGATCTGGCTTGCACAGCACCCCACAGGGAGCTGCAGGAGAAGGGGAGAGGGAAGAGCAGAGCCAGGGAACCCTAAAACTGGTGCTGCTGTCAAAGTTGATGTGTGGTGGAATCACAGAATCACCCAGGTTGGAAAACACATTCAAGATCGTCAAGTCCAACTGTTCCCAGCACTGCCAAGGCCACCACTGAACCATGTCATGAACGGCCCTATCTACATCTTTTGTGAACACTTCCAGGGACAGTGGCTCCACCACTGCCCTGAGCAGCTTGTTCTAATGCCTGAACACCCCTTGGGGAAAAAATTGTTCCTAACCTCCAGTCTAAACCACCCCTGGTGCAGTTTGAGGCCATTTCCTCTTGTCCTAACCCTTGCTCCTTGGGAGAAGAGACCAGCCACCGCCTGTCAGGCAGTTGTAGAGAGCGATAAGAGCCCCCCTGAGACTTCTCCAGACTAAACCCCCCAGTTCCCTCAGCCATTCCCCATCACACCTGTAATTCAGGACCTTCACCGGCTCTGTTGCCCTTCTCTGGATCTGCTCCAGCACCTCAAAGTCTCTCCTGTAGTGAGGGGCCCAGAACTAAGCTCAGGATTCAAGGTGCGGCCTCACCAGTGCCCAGTACAGGGGGATCATCACTGCCCTGACCCTGCTGGTCACACTGGTGCTGACAGAGGCCAGGATGCTGTTGGTCTTCTTGTCTGCCTGGGCACAAGCTGGCTCATGTTCAGCTCTCTCAGCATCCCCAGGTCGTTTTCCACCGATCAGCTTTCCAGCTGCTCTTCCCCAAGCCTGGAGCTTTGTATGGGGCTGTGGGGACCCAAGTCAGGACCCGGCACTTTGGAGCTCTTCCCTGAGCGAAGGAGCCCGGCGCGGAGCCTCACGGGCTGTAGGGACCTGGGGTAACGTTCCTGGGCTGCCAGCGATGGACGCAGGTTTTGGCAGGCCTGCGGGGTGGGTGTCTGAAGGATCAGACGCACCCGGAGGCGGTTCCGGCCCCCCTCGGAGCCGAGGCCGGGCCCTCTGTTGCGGGCCGGGTCAGCCTCGGCTCCCCCTGGCCCAGCGAGGCCCTGGGCGGGGGTCGCGGTTGTCGCGGTGACGCCGCGTAGACCTTGGAGTCCCCGCCCATCGCCGGTAGGCCCCCAAACAGCTCCTACCTCTCCCGCCACCGCCCTCTCCCGCAGCCCTCCGTCCCATTCGTCCACGTCTTAGTCCCTCTCCCCTCTCCCGCCGCTGCCAATCAGCTGCAGCCACCGCAGCCCTGCGGCAGGGCGGGGCGCGCAGTCGGCCTATAAAATACTCTGCCGGTGACGAGTGGGGGTTTAAGGCCGCCCGACCGCCATGCGGGAGTCTTTGCTGCTGCTCGTCCGCAGCCCCACGCAGCGGCACCCGGACCTGCGTCTGCGCGCCCAGCCCGCCTGGACTGTACGGCGCCTCAAGGCCGAGCTGCGCCGCCTCGTTCCCGGTGCACCGGTGAGTTCGCGACGCCGCTTCCCGCCGCACGGGCGCTGTGGGGAGCGGAGCCGCGTCCCCGGGGTGCGCTTCCGGGGCCATCCCCTCACCCGGCCGAGCCCTGACCGTTTCTACCCCCGACCCTCCGAAGTGTCTCGCACCCAGCCGCCCTCCTGCGCGGGGGATGCTGGGGGCTGAACTCAGGTTCCGGGTCGGCCGCTGTTATACATTAACGGCTTTCCTCGGGCTGTGGGCTGAGGAGCGGTGTGCGGGTGGCACCCGCTGCCTTGGCGTCTTCCTTCGCAAGCTCTTGACTCCTCCAAGGGCAGGCAGCCCGGTCACTGCTCGACTGGGATTCTAGACGTGAGAATGCAGAAGCTTGAGTTCCTTCTGGGCCGGCACAATAGGAGCCGAACTTCGCGGTGCCCCGCAATCGCTGTCTCGGCAGGAGGACGCGCTTTTTGCCTTGCTTTCCTGAGGAGGTTTCCCGGGAGCTGGGATCATTGTGCTTTCGCCCACTGCTGGGCTGCAGTGGAAAGGACACGGGGTTTTATCTTCATCCGCCGGGATTCATCTCGTGGGGTGTAACGCGTTGACTTGATACCACCACTTCCAGTGCTGGTCAGATTAGATTGTATTTCAGACCTCTCTTTTAAGCAGCACAGATGTTTTTGGCATTCTGAAGGAGGTGGCATGTAACCAAGTTCTTTGCTAAAAGAGTACTTTATAGCCTCCTACTGACTTAAACTTCATTGTCGGTAAATCTTGCACTTCAGTGTTGACTTGTTTTCATCAGCTGAATTTCCATGTGCACAATGTACCTTAGTATATAGGGTGCTTCCAGCTGTGTCCCTCTGTCCATCTGGCTGCAAGTTGTCAGTTAATGCTGGCATGTGCTTGGCAGAGCAAATCATACTGTTCTTTGTTTTCTCTCTCCAAAGCCTGAAGAGGACCAAAACCTGATTTATTCTGGTAAACTACTGCTGGATCATCATTATCTGAGAGAATTGCTGCCAAAGGTGTGTGTGTATATATATATATAATATATATATAAAACTTTTATGTGCTGAAACAAATCAAGAAAAGTGATTGTTTTTTGAACATGTCCCCCCTTTCATTTTTAGCACGGGGAGTTGCATGCTCTTCATCTGGTATACAAATTCAGGACTCCTGCACATGTGCAAGAATCCAGTGTAGAGGTACTTAAACTAAGTGAATCTACTACTCCGAATCTTGGGCTTTTGATTAAAAAAAGGAAAGTGCTGAACAGCTATTCTAAAGTTCACTGGTGCTGCAGTCTCTGTAATGGCAGTATTACTTTGTGATAATTTGATAAGGAATGTGAGAATGTATTTGGATTAAGCAAAGTTAGAAAAATTGACTGTACAGTTCATCAGTAAAGGCTTTTATGGCATCTGTTAAGAAATATTGAAACTCATCTCGTAGCAACCCACTGCTCAGAGTACAAGTGCTTTCTGGCAAGTTAATTTTTAAGCAGGGTATGACTTACCATGTCTGAGGCTCTTTGGGACAGAGGCTGTGCTGGTGGGTAGAGGGCAGGGTATTAAAGTGGAAGTGGGTTCCCCTCAGGGTGTGGGGGAGGAAGAAGGCTTTTAGCTGAGGACACTGTAGCTGCTCTCATTAATGACTCAGCCCGTGGAGAAGCCGAAGCTGAGCCTCAGTGCTTGAGCTGAATACTCGCCACTCTCCAGTGCGAATGGCCAAAGCCAGTTTTTACACTCAAGCAGATGTGCTGGTGTGTCTAGAGTTGTTTGTTTTGCCCCTTACAGGCAATCTGAGCTTATCATGTCCTTGTCTGATGGTTGCTAGATGTGAGCCAGTTTTGATATGGATATTACACAGATGGTTTGCCATAGAACAGCTCTTGAATTCTGTGTGTGGTGGTTTATGTATGCAAGTACAGGCTTACCAGAGCTAAAAGTCAGACTGTCTTGAGTACAGTTCCCTCTGTTTCTTCCAGTTTTTATAACCCGATGGGACCTGACTGCATGCATGAAACGTAACAAACACAGGTGTAGATCTGGTAAACAGTAAATCAGGTTTATGTGCCAGTCACTTTTTAAGGAGCTTTAAAATGCTGAGGAGGTGCTTGTGGCATGGAGCCCAAGAGCAGTGTCAGTGCTGAGGCAGTGCTGGAGCTACTGTGCAGGCCAAAGTGCATCAAGTCTGTAGCAGTTATAAGAGTGTGCTCATGTGCTGTCCTGAATAAACCTCACTCGCTGCATTGCTGTCCCTAGGTTAAAGCTGATCAGCCAAAGTTACCATCAGAAGCTAGTCAAGAACCAGCTGTACCTTCCTCAGATGGTGAAAGACCAAGATGTTCTTCTGGTGGCCAGTCTTCAGCAGAAATCAGTAATGGGTAAATATGACTTTCAAAACACTGGCTTTGTGTTGGATATCAGCTTCTTATGCCACATATATTGTCTTAAGCCCGCAGAATATGGGTCAAAGATGATTAAATTATATATAAAAGCTTCAGTGGACATGTAAGAAGCTGAAGAAAAAATGCGCTGCTTGGTAATTGAAAGAAATCATCCCTTTATTCATGTTGGTAAAGAGATGTCGTTAATGCTCTGGAAGGAAACCCTGATTTTGCATTAGGGTTTGCAAAATGGCTGAAACTATTTACATTGGCCTGTAATAAATGACTTGTGCAGTTTGTCCAGTATTTGCTAATGAATGTGTTTAAATTTTAACCAAGGCTGGAAACAACTCAACGTCCCTTCCAAAGTGTGGCTCCTGGCTTCTCTGTGTATACAACCTACAACATGCTTCAGATGTCTTGGTTTCAGCAGATCTATGCAAGACAGTACTACTTGCAATAGTAAGTTTTCTGTCCAAAGCTACCAGTAGGAAGTAGAACTGTAACACAAGGAAATAGAGAGCTGCTGGCAGTTCTTCTTTTGATGGTAGTTGGTATTGTAACTTCACACTGAATGGTGTGGGAATGTTCCTCTACCTATCATGTGGTGTATGGCTTCTGGTTTAGGCCAGTGGTTTTGAATCTTGCAATCTGCAGCTCTGATTCTTTTGGGAGGGCATGTATCTGTAGAGTAAGTGTAATCCTGATGATAAACCTTAGCTCTTCACCATATTTTTGACTGCTTAAAGTAGCACAGAGGGGCACTGACTAAAAATAGGTAGTAGAGGTAAAGCTGAGACTGGCAGGAGCCTTCCAGGCTATTTGTGGATTGCTGAAGAGTTTTTTTGCGAAGTATTGAAGTTTTTCATAAAGTCAAAGGTTCCTGGTTTGACTTCCTGAAGTCACTTCTGTGTAACCATTGTCATGGATAGAACTGAAACTGGGGTTTCTGTATCCTCTAAACTTGATGCTTTCTACTTGCATGTAATCTGACTCTTGTTTAAAGATGCATGAACTTTCAGTGCCTGTGTTAAGTGTAAAATTGTTTGACTAAGCATTATTTTCTACTTTTGTGTTCTCTGATTTCAGCTTGGCTTCTACTGCTACACCTGCTGACCCATCCCATGCACAACATTCTCAAGAGATTCCAGTGGCACCAGTGACAACACCGGCTCCTCTCCCAGATGTATTTCCTGCACAAAATCAGCCTGGAAACCAGAATGCTGCTGCCCAGGTTAACGCAGTGGCCAACCATAACTTGCAAATGAATGCACAAGGGGGTCACCTCATGGAGGAAGAGGAGGAGGGTGGCCATCGAGATTGGTTGGACTGGCTCTACTCAGCAACGTTGTTCTATGTATTTGTCAACATGATTTATTTCTACTCCAGTGTCAGCAGATTCCTCCTGGTTATGGGTGGCGGTATCCTGATGTACCTGTAAGCGTATGGTGTTACTATTTATTGTTGTATTAGAAAGGTTGGGATAAATCTTAGAAGCACAATGAAGATAATGGGTCCTCAGCTGATGTGCTTTGGGATGTCTTGCCTGAGAAAGATAATCTCTCCTCTCAAATTCCTTGATCACCTGTGAAACAAGTGATGAAAGCCTCTGAATTCCTGCCAGTAGGTCTAAGAGTTAAAGCTGGAGCAGCTCAATTGATCAGTTCTGCCAACCTCTATGCAGTCTTAGGAGAGTGAATATTAATTGCTGTTGGTAATTCTAAAGCATAATGTGAACAGCTTGCTTTGTGGGTTATACGTCTGTGCTGTAGAGATGCAGACCTTTTAAGAAGGTCTACATGGCCTATGTTTTGGTCAGAGTGCTGCATTTCATATATTCCTTGTGCCCCTTTTCTTAGGGTGAGTACAGGGAAGTTACGCTGGGGTGCACAGAGCATGGTGACCAAGCAGGCCCTCTGGCATCATGCTGGATACACACGTGGATGTAGTGCTGCTTATTCTGAGTGCAAGATGATGGTCAGCCTTCCACTCTTACCCCATGGCTTGCTGTGAACAGGAGGCTTTGAAAGTGCTTGCTGGGTTAGGGCAGAAAGAGACCTTAATATGCTAACCTTGCTGTCTGCAGCTCTGAGCTGTATTGGTGTAACAGAAAGGAGTAATGTTTAAGTAGTAGTAATATGAATCTGTTGCCTTCCCCAGGCACCGTGTTGGATGGTTTCCATTTAGACGAAGACCAGTTCATCCCTTCCCAGACAATGCTCCTCCTCAAGCAGCTATAAACCAGGACCAGAACAATAACTTACAGGTACTGTCTTTTTATTTTGTTTTTAAACCATGAGCATGAAAACCTGTGGAGTCCTACTTTCAGTTTACTAACGACATGTTGTAGCAGCAACTTTTCTTTGAACTTTATTCAGAAGCTATCTTTCATGGGGGCAGAACTGCCAGCCTGAGTCCTTCTTTGTTAATTCCCCTGTTCTACGAAGTATTTCAGACTGAATGTTGTCACTTAGTTGCTTCTGTCCTTCAGGATGTTGTATGGAGAGTGGTTTGTCCCAGCTTCTGTAGCTGAAGGCAGGGTTTAGAGTGGTACCTTGGTGGCAGGATTTGAGTTGGTAAGCAATCAGTCATAGATTTCAATCTGATGCTTCTGTCTGATGTCCCGGAAAGTTGTGAATTCATCCACAGTTCACCTGAGCCTGGTGCTTTCTGTCTGTCCTAAGCAGTATTCCTGGACATGCTGTGAGAGTTCACCAGTAACACCAGTGTGCAGCTTGGGTTTTTGACTTGGTGGTGGTTGTCTGGGATACTTGCAAGCTTTTTATATTATGACAGCGATATTTGGGTAACAAAATGCTGTTTGATACCTGATACTTCTAATGCATTTCTGAAATTACCTTATTCACCAAATACCCTTTCTTTTGGCAGGGGGAGAATGCAGGTGGAGCCGATGAATCTGAGACATCTCCTGATGATGGACAAGGCTTACAAGAGCTGCAGCAGACAAACCCTTCACTGATGGGCACAGTGTGGGTTTTCTTCAAGACTTTCTTTGCATCCCTCCTTCCAGAAGGGCTCGGAGTGACCCACAACTGACCTGTCACCAGTCTGCTTGTCTGACACTGCAAACCAGGAGGGAAAGTAGATGACAATTCTGGCTTTCACTGACCAAGCAAATAAAACTGCAAGAAGACTTAAGTCATTGCAGCCTAGAGACTGAGATGCTTGCCCTTAGTCAAAAGAATTTTGTCCTGAAGCATTTATTAGTCGCCTGTGTTGAGGCTTGGCCTTGTGAACTTGTGCACTAAATGCACAGGCTCTAAGCAGGTGTGCAAGAATGTGAGAGAAGCAAATTGCTGCTTCTGTGCAATGTGATTCCTGTTGGAATGTCTCAAATGCTATTTAAATTACACTGAGTGTAGGATCTCAAAAAAAAAAATTGCTAGATAAGCATTAGCAGATTGCAGATTTTAGGTCTATTGTTAAATTGCTTCAATAGTTTAAAATTTTTGTAAATATTTTCCTATGAAGGATGTACGATGCATGATGCAATTCCCTTGCTGGTTGGAAGTGGAGGACTCTTACAGTGACTTCTTAAAGCAATTACCTTATTGGAGTTGTAGGCTAAACTTCATGTTGCTAAATTCAGACAGCTTAAACTTGAGGCTTAATTTTCCCCTGGCAGATCATGAGAGAAGAGTGTGTCCAGCTCTAACAGGAATTTATGCAAGATGTAAACTTCAGTGCTTTTGGATGCAAAGTTAAAGCAGTCTAGTGCCTGTATTCAGTTTTGATGCATTCTTACTGCATAGCAACCCCCTTGTGTTACTTCATTTTGTTCCCTTTAGTTTCTGATACTGTCAAGGGCTTTGATTCCAATAAAACTTTGCAGGCATTCATATCCACACTTGTACAGCAGTCAGAAGACCACCTGTGCAAAGCACAGTGAGAATGAAGACCCTAGGCCCACTGTGTAGGAGAGGATCTGGTTTGAGACCATCTTAAAAACCTGAATGTACACAAGTCCATGAGACCTGATGAAATCCATCCGTGGGTCCTGAAGGAGCTGGCAAATGAAGCTGCTAAGCCACTGTCCACCATATTTGAAAAAACATGGCAGTCAGGTGAAGTTCCTGATGACTGGAAAAAGGGAAATATCACCCCCATTGTCAAGAAGGGGAAAATGGATGACCCAGGGAATTACAGACCAGTCAGTCTCACCTCTGTGCCTGGCAAAATCTTGGAGCAGATTCTCCTGGAAGGCATGCTAAGGCACATGAAAATCAACAAGGTGCTTGGTGACAGCCAGCATGGCTTCACTAAGGGGAAATCCTGCCTGACCAATTTGGTGGCTTTCTATGATGGGGCTATGGAACTGATGGACAGGGGTAGAGCAGTTGACGTCATCTATCTGGACTTGTGCAAAGCGTGTGATGTGGTGCCACACGACATCCTTGTCTCTAAATTGGAGAAACATCAGTTTGATAGGTGGACCACTAGGTGGATAAAGAACTGGCTGCATGGCCACACACAGAGTTGTGGTCAACAGCTCAGTGGCAAGCTGGAGACCAGTAACAAGTGGTGTCCCTCAGGGATTGTTGTTGGGACAGATCTTGTTCAACATCTTTTTTGGTGACATGGACAGTGGGATTGAGTGTGCCCTCAGCAAGTTTGCTGATGACACTGAGCTGTGTGGTTCAGTTGAGGGAAGTGTGGTTCAGGCTGCAGGGAAGGAATGCCATCCAGAGGGACCTTGACATGCTTGTGAGGTGGGCTGATGCCAACCTCATGAAATTTAACCATGCCAAGTGCAAGGTCCTACACCTGGGTCGGAGCAACCCCAGGCACAGCTACAGGTTGGGCAGAGAAGAGAGTCAGAGCAGCCCTGTGGAGAAGGACTTGGGGGTGTTGGCTCATGAGAAACTGAGCATCAGCCTGCTTCTGTGTGCGCTCACAGCCCAGAAAGGCAACTGTATCCTGGGCCGCATCAAAAGGAGCGTGACCAGCAGCTTGAAGAAGGTGATCCTGCCCCTCTATTCTGCTCTTGTGAGGCCTCACTTGGCATATTGTGTGCAGTTCTGGTGTCTTCAACAGAAAAAGGGCATGGAACTGTTGGAACAAATCCAGAGGAGGGTCATGAGGATGATCAGGGGACTGGAGCAGCTCCTGTATGAAGACAGGCTGAGAAAGTTGGGGCTCTTCAGCCTGGAGAAGAGAAGGCTGTGTGGAGACCTCATAGCAGCCTTCCAGTATCTGAAAGGGGCCTATAAGGATGCTGGGGAGGGACTGTTCATTAGGGACTGTAGTGGTAGGACAGGGGGTAATGGGTTAAAACTTAAACAGGGGAAGTTTAGATTGGATATAAGGAAGAAGTTCTTTACTCTGTGGGTGCTGAGGCACTGGAATTGGTTGACCAGGGATGTTGTGAATGCTCCATCCCTGGTGGTGTTCAAGGCCAAGTTGGATGAAGCCTTGGGTGGCATGTTTTAGTGTGAGGTGTCCCTGCCCATGGCAGGGGGGTTGGAACTAGATGATCTTAAGGTCCTTTCCAACCCTAACTATTCTATGATTCTGTGTGCTGTCACCTTGATTTTATTGTAAAATCCTGATAAATGAACTGGGATGTTGTCCTGGGTTCAGCAGTAGCTGCTGTGCCTGGAGCTCGAGTAGCTGCGCTGACTGTTGCTTTGCCCTCAGATCTGCCAACATTCTTTTCCTTTTGAAGGTGCTGGATAGTGTTGAACAAGGCCCTGTAAGCATAGGCCAAGCCCCAGCACATTGCCATGATTTGTCCATCTCTGGTATGGCCAGAATGACCACACACCTCATTTAAGTGTTTTACTGATTCTTCCGGATTTTGCAGTTGTTCCGGTAGTGAAATTCCAAAGCACTGGAGGGGCCCACTGACCTAGATACTTGCCCATACTACCCCGCACACCCTGCCACTCATGGCTGTCCAGCCTCAGGGAAAATCTCTTGGTCCTCCTACATCGTCGTTTGACCCCAGACAAGACCCAAATCTGACTCTACTTAACTCTTGAAATCATTCATGGGCAAAACACACCCTGTATGCATGCTAGCACGGTGATTCCCATCACGATCAGCAAGCAAGTCTCAACAGCATTAAAAGGCCATTCAAAAACTTCAAAACTCTCAAATGTAAATGGTCTGGGGGGAGGACTAGGAGGGTAAAAGGATGTCTCCTTCACAGGTTGAGCACCTGAGAAGGAGAAAAAATATGTGTAATTGCTAAGCACATCTGCTATATACCTCCCAAAGTATAAAGGTGGTGACCACACTGGGAACATAAGCCAGATCAGTTTCATGATCAATGATTCTATTGTATTACAAGTCATTACCATAACGTACAATGAGACAAAAACCTTAGCCCAAGCCCCACACTTGAAAAACACTAATACAGCAAATACTGGATGGAAGTAAGATACGATATACTGAAACTGTGAGATCAAGAGGAACAACCTTGAGAGCCAGTAATCAGCATTGTGACGAGTGACTATTAATCCGGTCAGATCTGTTGTTATCTCAACCCCTCGTGCCCCATGTTGGGCACCAAAAAGAACTGTCGTGGTTTAAACACTAGCCAGACAGCTTGTTCACTCACTCCCAGTGAGTGGTGCTGGGCTGACAGCAATCGAGGTCCCCCCCCCCCCCCCAGGCCTCTCCCCTTCCCTGCTCCCGGAGGAACGGGGAGGAGGACCGAAAGAGTGCAACTCCCACGGGTTGAGACAAGAACAGTCCAGCAACCAATGTACAACACAAATCACCACTGCTACCACCAACGGCAACAATGATAAGAGAAAACAACAAGGGAAGAGAATACGATACCACCGGCCAAGAAACGAGTCCCACCCGGAACCCATGTCCTTCCGGGTAACTCCCAGTTACCCCCCACGCCGGGCATGACGTGCTGTGGTATGGAATACCTCTTTGGCTAGCCTGGGGCAGGCAGCCCGTCTGATTCCCCACGGCTTCCCCTCCTCCGTGGCAGAGCATGAGGCTCACAAAGTCCTTGGTCAGGGTAAACATCACTTAGCAACAACTGAAAACATCAGTATCACCAACACTGTTCTCAGGCTGGAAGTCAAAACACAGAACTGCACCAGCTACCACGAAGGAGAAACATGACTGCTACTGCTGAACCCAGGACAGATGTGAAGGGAAAAAATGCTCACAGTGCCTTAAACTCAGCTCCTCGCTGAACTGTATTCTACATGAAGCAAGCTTCAGCATTTAAACTGCCTGGGATAGCTTGCAGTTTGTGTTTGCTTACTGAAGGCTGCTGGCACAAAGGCCGTATACACCCTGAAGCAGGTAATTCTGCAGGGATCTGGGAAGTCTGAAGTTTCACCCCTTGA
Source organism: Pezoporus flaviventris (assembly GCF_033815535.1). Taxonomy (NCBI): domain Eukaryota; kingdom Metazoa; phylum Chordata; class Aves; order Psittaciformes; family Psittacidae; genus Pezoporus; species Pezoporus flaviventris. The sequence continues at coordinate 1,466,755 of NW_026892552.1, read as the reverse complement.
GTCCTGTGTGTGACTAGTGATGCTGAAGTGCATTATCTTGGCTTGAAATGTGCTGCCTAGGAACAGCAGCTACTCATGAGAATTGTAGTGCTTTTCCTCTGTGCTACCCGCAGTTGGCAAAACTGTTTGTCAAGGAGTGTCTCATCAGCGCTGACGCACAGGAGTTGGTACCAGTGGTTGTAACAGCCCAGCTGGCAGCACTTGATCTTGCTACTTCAGATTACACTGATGCTAGAGATGTGGTGTTCACCTGCAGTACCAGGTTTAACCTTGGTGATGTTATTTTTGGCTTTGAACAAGTTTTCTTTCTCAGCCTCTTACCAGTTAGTTATTTTTCTGCCACAGCTTCAGTTTGCTGGAGGTTTGGGAGGGATAGGTAGAGTTTAGCAATGAAGGATTTAAATGCTTTGAAGTAAATTGAGAGGAGATGACTTGTTACTTAGGATATATTCTGCATAAGCCTTTGAGTATGTTTGCACAAGCAGTGTTCCCTCTTTCTCTTGCTAGTGGTAAGCCTACTTGTGTTCAGGATGTTTTTTCTTCAGGATGTATCTAATTACTCAGGTGTCTCAAAGTGCCTAAATCAACTGAGATGTGCATGGGCCTGGAGGAAATCTGCCAGTTTCTTGGCAGACAGAGCTGAATGGGTTCGGTGTGGTTTAGGCAACAAGCACCAAGTGCTGGATTACTTGTGAGCTTTATCAGAGACAGCAAAACATCTCTTGTTGTCTTGAGGCTTTTGCTGCTCCCACATGTAGGCAGATTGGTTTAAAATTAGCTGGAAAACTAATTAAGCATAGCTAAGCCTGCTGGAGGCATGTGGCAAGGTTCCTGGCCCTTGGAGAGCATTTCCTGGATGGCTTAGTGAAATTCATCTGTGGGGTGGAGGGAAGTACATCAGGGGGCACTGGGTGGATCATGCGAGTAACTGGTGTGTAATTCTGCTGCATCCTGGCAGGAGCCCTGGGAATGAGAGGCTGAGGGCACTGGGTACCAGTGACTGGGCTAGCTTGATGGTATGTGGAGCTGTGAGTGTGGTGTGATCCTAATTGCTGCTAATCCCTCACCAGGGATCCCTTGGCTTTGCCTGAGACAGCCTGGGAGCAAGTGGGGATGGCTGAGGTGTGGGAGTGGTGAAGGGAGATGGAGGCAGCTCAGCCTAGGTGAAGGGCAGTAGGAACAGTGAGGTATGTAAATAGTGATGGTGAGTGAGGAAGGGGAGATGGCCTGCATGCCTGCTGGGGTGAGACAGGAGCATGGGCCTTGAGTTAGTTGACTGAATTTAGGTAAGACACTAGAATTGTATCATAGAATCATAGAATGGTTTGGGTTGGAAGGGACCTTAAATCTCACCCAGTTCCAACTCACTTCCACAGGCAGGGACACCTTCCACTAGACCAGGTTGCTCCAAGCCCTGTCCAACCTGGCCCTGAACACTGCCAGGGATGGGGCAGCCACAGCTTCTCTGGGCAACCTGTGCCAGTGATTTGAGCCTTGAAACTTCCAGAGCAAGGCTGCTGAAAGAGCATAGGAATCCCAGAGAGATTTTCTGGGAATAACATGACCTTGTGCTGTGACACAAATTGTGAAGAAGGGAAAGGGCCTCAAGGCTATGGGTTTAGGAAGCTGGGTTTGTTTTGGCCACACTTCAAGCTGTGTGATTCTGCTGCTGTGGTTCTTCCTGCTGAGAGCAGATATCTGTCCTGGAAAAGCCAAAGGAGAAATGTACAGTCTAGTTTGTCTTCTCAGGCATATTTCTTCTCTGCAGAAACTTCTAACAGACTTCCTACTTAAGGAGTCACTGAAGTCCTGTTTGTCACCAAAGGCATGTTCCTGTCCTCAACTTGTGAAACATAAATCTCATGAGAATGAGATTGCTGCTGAGCAGATAAGCTGGGGAGGGGGGATGTGAAGGGGGAATGTGTCTGTCTGGGGGAAGGTGTCTGTCTGCACGTTTTCGTCAGTCAAGTTGCCAAACATGCCAACTGCACCTCCAGCACTGCATCCCAGCCTGTGCTTCCTAAGAATAGCTCTTGAAATGTCTGCTCGTATTTATGTTGCTTGAATATCAAATTGAGTGATACCATAGAGGTAACCCAGACCTGGTGCTCAGTCAGGGTCACAAACCTGCAGTGAGGGGCTAGAAGTCAGTTAATGCTCAGCTGCCTGCCCAGGAGGGTTGGGAAATGCTGGGATGTGCTGCTCCTAGGCCTGTGTCTTGTGTCTGCTTGGTGGCCTGTGCTGCGGAAGGACCTCCCAGTTTTCCTGTATTAGCACTGAAAATTGTGTTTGTTGCTGTTCCAGTCTGGGTTTGGCAGTGCAGAAACAGCCACTGCTCTTCCCGGCTCTAACTCTGCTGCCCTGGCCAGTCTCAGAGGTGAAAAGCCTGAGCTGGCCTGTGCCTGATAGTTTAGTTTTACAGGTTTTGGAGGTTGTTATGGGTAATACTGGCAGGGAAGAGAAGAAATGGGGTTGGTTTCAGGAGAATTCTGTAGAAAACCATGTGAGACTTCATTGTTCACAAAAGCCTCATGGGTGGTTTACTTCCCAGGTGAGAGCCTGTTAAAATCTCACCATTCACAAATAGGAGTTTGAATTTATTTGCTGTTGACCATCCAAGCTGTCACAGCTGTATTTTTTAACTGCGAGAAATAAGCTCTCCTCAAAGTTGAGACTCTTCAACTCAAGATCCCCTCTGCTGGGTTTTGGCAAGGACAACGCAGGGCGCGTGGCTGTGGTCTCCATGGGACTGACCAGGGCCTTGTGAGCACTGGATTCAGGGGTGAGATGAGAGCTTTGGCCTTGCCCTCCTGCCACCCAGGGCTGAGCTGCTGCCTTAGCCTGGCGTGGTGCTGGGCCCATCCTGCTGATGGAGCAGAAAGCAGTGTGGTACCTGGAGGCTATCGCAGGAAGCAGCTGCAGGGTAACACTGAGTGTTTGGGGTCAGTGCAGCATGAAGATTAATGGTGCTGTGATGTACCTCTGCTCTGGATAGTGTGGGGAAAAACAACCCCAGTTACAGGACGATCCCCAGCAAGAGGGTGAGCACATGGTGTGCGTGTATGGCCTTCAGATAACGCCTTACACAGCAAGTACTTATCAAAACATCTTCCAGTGTCCCCTTTGCAAGCACTATGCACCAACTTGGGCACTTTACCTTTCTCTGGCATTTCAAGTCTACCCTGCTTCCTGCTAGCTGAATTTAACCATTCTATAGGGCTTTTAAATCTGACCTGTCTCCTGCTGGCCTGACCTTGCACTGGGAGGAGGAGGCTGCTGTGGCCCTACTGCTCTTGCCTCTGCCTGGTTACTCCAGGGCAGGGGTTCTTGTAGCACCTCCATATTTCACATGCTTTTGTTATTGTAGGCAGGAAGTTTCCAGCCTTCCTGTTCCCCCTGGAGGTCAATACCCTGCAGTCCCCTGTCCTCCCTTGCTCTCACCTCAGGTCATCCCAGCAGCAGCTTCTCAAGTGGTGATGGGGCAGGGAAGCTGGCCTGTAAGGGGCTGCCAATGCACTAGATCTATCAGGACCAGCACACTGGGTCTGGGTTCTCAGGCTTTCTGCCTGTATCTACTCTGTGACGCCAGTGACAAACACCCCTGTACCAGACTGCTCTGGTTCTCGCTTTCTTTCATGCTGGTATGAATTGCTGCTCTGGGCAAGGGGGTGGCTGTGTCTTCCTGGGTCCTTCTCTGCTTTCCTTTACAGTGACTGAGACCAGCCTTGGTGGGGCTACTTCCCTGATGCAGTGTCTCCTCTGGATCTATTCCAATAAAACTCAAAACTTCGCAGCACACCTGAGTTTGTATCACCATCACTGGTGCTAATGATGCTGGCAGATGTGCTTGTGTGACACCCATCAGAACCCTCTCTCTGCCAGCTTAAGTGCTTCACTGGCTCAGTGCTGGTGGCACCCACTCCTACTGTGACCCCAGCTCTTGGCCACTGCACATCACTTAAACTGTGATCTGTGGGGAGGGCTGGGCATGTGTGAGGCTTCAGCTGAAGAAGAGCAGAAGCTAGAATTGTTACAAGGTTAAAGCCTCTTGAATTGCAGTATTTTTTACGAGGTCTGCCTTTGCAGTTTCCCTGAAAAGTGGCCTCTTAGCAAGGGCTGTGTGGATGCCACAGTAGCTGAAGTGATAGCACTGGGCTGCCATGCAGAGGCTCTGCTGGTCAGGCACCTGCTACCTTTATCCATGCTTCCAAATACTAAGTTATAGAAATCCCATCCTGGTTCCAACCCTCTGCCATGGGCAGGGACACCTTCCACTAGACCAGGTCGCTCCAAGCCCTGTCCAACACTGCCAGGGATGGGGCAGCCACAGCTTTTCTGGGCAACCTGTGCCAGGGCCTCACCACCCTCACAGGGAAGAACTTTTGCCTAAGATCTCATCTCAGTCTCCCCTCTGTCAGGTTAAAGCCATTCCCCTTGTCCTGTCCCTACAGGCCCTTGTCAAATGTCCTTGTTCATTGACTGTCGCAGCAGGCAGGCTGTCCTGGGCCACTTGCCTGGATGAGGTTGTGGCAGCCGCTGGGCAGGTCAGTGGCCGTGAGTGCCCTGCGGGTACCTGAGGCCGTTCACGTCTCAACTCCGGACGCAAACAGCGCAGCAGGGCGGGGACCAGACAGCGGGGCTCGGAGGAAGTGTCCTCACCCAGAGCAGGGAGCACGAAGCATCTGCTAGGGTGAAGAGGGTGGCTGGCACCTCATCTTATTTGGGGCTCAAGTGTGCCCCTGCAGTGCTGCAAGATCTCACCCTTCCTCCTCTGTCAGTCCTTGCTGGCTGAATGGTTCACAGGACATGCTGCTGCAAGTCTTCTTTATGAAATGAGCCTACCCTGTTTTATTCTGCAGCTTGTTCTGGGATGGGCCCCTGCAAGACAACAGGGTGCCAGGGGACTGTGGGTGAGTGAGGAGTGCCTGTAAACCTGGTTTCTAATGTCTCCCAAGTAGCAGCAGAGAGGCTAGGTGCATGAAGGGCTCCAGCTTAGTGGGTTCTTCCCCATCCTGAATGTGCCAAACCAAAGATGGCCCAAAAATCCAGCCAAGAGGCTGAGAGCTCCCAAGTCCTGTGGTCCTGGGGCTCTCTAGAGATGTTGGATATGTGCATTCACCCAGCAGCAGTAGCAGGAGGAGACCCCTTCCCAGGAGCACACCTCAATTTCCTCACAGTGGAAGGGGAAGCAGTGGATAACAGAGGTACCATTCAAACAGGGCTTTGCTGGGAAAAACAAAATCTTCCCTGTGAGGGCACAGGGTGCCCAGAGAAGCTGTGGCTGCCCCATCCCTGACAGCGTTCAAGGCCAGGCTGGACAGGGCTTGGAGCATCCCGCTCCAGTGGAAGGTGTCCTTGCCTGTGGCAGGCGTTGGAACTGGATGAGCTTTAATGTCCCTTCCAACCCAAACCAGCCTTGGATTCTATGAAGTTACTGCAGGAATGCAAACTACAGAATATTTCTGTATGAAGAGCAAATGATGAACTAGCTGGAGGCAGAGCATGAGGCTCCCTTCATCCCCTTCTAATCTCCATCCCCCTGCAGCTTTCTCTACTTGCTTTGATGCGTGCATGTCCTGAGCTAAAACAGTCTTGGCAGGAGCCAAGTCCTGCAGCCCAAGTGCCTGCTGTGGGAGGAAGGCAGCGTGTGTCTTGAAGAGTGTTAAGGAAACTATAGGAACATTAGGAAATGTGTGATGAGTTTTGATAACTGGAGGAAGGAGGTCATGTCCTGCTTTGAATGAGCACTGCTCGGAGGTATGAAAGCAGCCTTTGCCACGGTCAAGAAGCAGTCGATCTCGTCGGTGCTCTCTGCTCTGGCTGGAGCTCTAGGCTGGCAGGATGAGGCTGGGGACCTTCAGGATCTTACTAGTGCTTGTCCACGTGTCAGCAGCCTGTGAGTTCGGGCCCTTCCCTTACAGTGTCACAGGGATCGTCTGCAGGATGACCAAGCCCGCTGCGTTGCTGCGTAAGTACCTGCTGTACAGGCTGCACTTCCCCACTCCCAACTGCAAGTTAGTGATAGAGCAGTCAAGGAAGTGTGTTTCTTGCTTACCTGGCTCTTGTGGAAACTGTTTATCCCACAAGATGTATTAATACCTGCCTGGGAGCACTGGTTAAAGCATGGGCACCTGAACTCAATAGGCACAACTTCTCAAAGGAGCTAGAAAATAATCCCCAAGCCCTCTCCACAGCCCAAACTTTTACCAATGTTAGTCACTGGGAGCTGGTGTGATGGAAGACCTAGAGCAAATGTGTGTTTGATTTCTCACTTCACTTGGGGCAGGAGTACAGAAGGGGAGAAACAAGGGTTCTCTGCTACTGGGGTTTCTGTGCAAGGCTCTGGGGGTTCTGCAGGTGGAAGAAGAATAATCAGAGCTCGTGCAAAGAGTGGGAGCAGCTCTGTCCTATCCCCTCCAACAGTGGGACATATAGGGAAGGATGCTCGGCTGAACTCAGAGAGGGTATTTCTGCAAGGAAAAAGTCCAGTACAGGCTCGTGCCTGATGCCAAGCTGGAATTGGATGGATAACATTACAAAAATGGGTACAGAAACTTGAATCTCAGAAGTTTTCCTCTGGAGACCCAACAGCTGGCTACAATACAAGCAAACAGCAACAGAGCAGAGCACCAGAGTGAAAAAGTCAACAGTCTGTGCAGTGTAAGTCTGCCCTAAGGTGCAAGTGAGGTGTGTGAAAGCTGGGCTTGATTCCCTGGGAACAGCCTGGCTGGTCACTGTCCAGCCCACATGTGGCTATCGCCAGCTGCCACCAGCTCTTAAAGTCAGGTTTGTTGTTGGTTTTGTGTTTATTATGCTCTGAAACTACTCCTCGTGCTTCCTTAATCTAATGGGAATGCCTTGATTGAAACTCTCCTGTAGAGCTTTAACCCAAGGTGCTGACTCGGCTTTGCAGCCAGGACAGGTTGCAGTTTGATATCTTTGCCCTTTTGTTCCAACAGTGAATCAGGAAACAGCACAGGTCATTCAAGCAGCATTCAGAAATGCCAAGTTCCCAAATATCACTGGGGAAAGGTCCATGCGGCTCCTCGGCAAGGTGGCTTATGGGCTGACCAAGTGAGTGTCTCTGCATCACCATGCCAGCATAGGTGCGGGCTGACGGAGGGGACCAGAACTGGCCTCGGGGGGATCTTTGATCCAGCAATTCCTGGTGAAAGCAAAGGTCTGAACTGGGACAGATCCACTTTCTGATCTGCACCTTGCAGACAATTTGGATGTTGAGGTTCAGGCTGCTGATTTGGGTTAACAAATGCACTGATGCAAACACAGGATGGATTTCCTGCTGTGTCTGCTGTGAACAGAGAGCAGTGCAATGAAACATGCTGAGAGAGCTGGGCTTGCACAGCCTGAACAGCATCTGCTCCAGGGTGACCTTAGAGCAGCTTCCAGTGCCTAAAGGGTCTACAAGAAACCTGGAGAGGAGCTTTGGACAAGGACCTGTAGGGACAGGACAAGGGGAATGGCTTTAACCTGACAGAGGGGAGACTGAGATGAGCTCTTAGGCAGAAGTTCTTCCCTGTGAGGGTGGTGAGGCCCTGGCACAGGTTGCCCAGAAAAGCTGTGGCTGCCCCATCCCTGGCAGTGTCCAAGGCCAGCTTGGACGGGGCTTGGAGCAACCTGGTCTAGTGGAAGGTGTCCCTGCCCGTGATAGGGGGCTGGAACTGGATGAGCTTTATGGTCCCTTTCAACACAAACCAGGACGGGATTCTGTGAAAACAGGGCTGTTTCTGCAGCGCAGTCCTCTGTTTCCTGTTTAAAGCATTCCCCTTGCTTCACCCCTGACTATCGACAGGGAGCAGCAGCGCACCCAGGCTGAGCAAAATCACTGTCGTACCTGTGCGTGGCGCTACCCCTGTTATTTGCAAAAGCTTCCAAGGGTTGCCAGAGGCCCCTTAGGGACCCCCAGTCCTCATTAGCAGACCTGTCTCACCTGGTCACAGAAAGCAGCCTTGGGGATGGTGACAAACCAGGTTTTTGTTGTTTCTAGCATACAGGTAAATGACTTATCCATCGAGCAGAGTGAGGTGGAGCTCAAGGAGAACGATGCCATTCACATTGCCATTAAAAATGTGACAGCCTTCTTCAAAGGGACCCTGAACTACGGCTATGCTGGGACCTGGTTGTAAGTACCATGGGGCTGGTTGCTGCCGGGCGCCACACCCCCTCTCATGCTGCTACCCACAGGCATGCGTCACCGTTGAGGGGCTGCACTCCTCTGGCTCTCTTGGATGGCAATGCTGCTTATGCCTACATGAGAAAAGATTTTATACACTAGCAGTGTTGCTCAGCCCTATCACTGCTCTTCTCATTCTGCTTTCTGCCTTTCTGTCCTTATCATCACCCCCTGCTTGAGGAGACAAATGACCAAAGCATAAAAGTTCTTCCCTCCCCTTTGCTGCTCTATGTACTTTGAGTGGTGGAAAAAAGAGGTTTAATGCTCCTGGTCCGAGTGCTGCTAAGGCAGTGGTTTGCAACGATTTGAAACCAGAGTATCTGAATGTGCTGCTGCATGTTGGGGTTTTACACTAATGTGACTGATGTGAAAAGTGTTACAAACCCCACCCTGCGGCTGTCAGGGGATCAGGGAGAAGATGCATCCCGTTTAGCATTCAGGTTGCTAAATGTTCTCTCTTCTGCCATTACAGTTTGCAGCTTTTTCATTCAGTTGATTTTGAAATCGAGTCTTCCATTGACCTCCAGATAAACATTAAGCTGAGTAAGTAACAGCTGGGGATTGCAGACTGCAAGGGTCTTGGTGTGTGTGCTTCCTCCAGAGTAACAGGAAGGTCTGGGCGATTGGCTCTGCTCACCTCTGTGGGGAACGGGTCACAGCTGGAGCCTCAAGTGGGTCTCTCGTCATCCTGTGTACACAGGACAGGAGACGACATGGCCCTCAGCTCGTAATTTTAATGGATCAAGCAGAAGCAGCTGGTATAAAAAATTTCTGCAAAGCCTATTTCTTGAGAAAGTCAGTAGACCTAGACTAGAAAGGGACAGAGGCAAACCTCCACAAAGGATGAGAGGAATGTGGGTTATCACATGGGCCTCAAAATACATTTTCCTGGTAAGGTCCAGGGGGAGAGCAGCGTGAAGGTCTTGATGACAGTATACTGCAATTTTCTAATGTTTTGCACTACAATGCAAATTCCCTCCCTGCTCTAGTCTGTGGGTTGTACATACTTGCCATGTTCTCTTGGGTTATGTTAGGAAACAACAAAAGAGCTGGTATCCAAATGAAGTGCGAAGAAGGGTGCTTGGTAAACCAGCTCAGCAGTTTACCCTCCATCCAGGTCCAAGGTACCTCATTAGGCCCAGCTTTGCAGGGTCCTGTATCTTTTGGAAACATGGCCTGGGAGGTGTGGGGGACATTGGCTGCCCCTCTGCAGTGATGCCCTGCTCCAGGTCTGCAGGGTCTGCAAAGTGCACTTGTCCTCCTTGTCTTGGTAGCAAATCAGCTATTTTTTCTTTTCTTTCGTCCCATGCAGTGTGCCAGAAGGACCAAGTGGCTGCTGATGCCTCGGACTGCTACCTGACTTTCCACAAACTCATGCTTCACCTGCAAGGAGACAAGGAGTGAGTCTGTTCCCCTTCAAAATCAGGCTTCACTTGCCCGGCTGCTGGTCCCCATGTGCTTCAGCCCAAGCAACACTCACCCTGGGGTGAGTGATCCCTGACCATGCTCATGTTATGTGCAGACCGGGCTGGCTGAAGCAGCTCTTCACGGATTTCATCTCTTTCACTTTGAAGTTTGTTCTCAAGAGTGAGGTAAGATCAGACACTGGCTGTGGATGGAGGAAAGGTCAGTTTGCCACACACTCCTCTGCTCACATATGCACACAACATAATGGGAATAGCATTTTAGTGTTTGCAAAAATAAGACAAATAAATAGAATCCACAAAACCTGCTGCCACCCCAGCTTGGATGGGGTCAGAGGTTGTAATGATGCTGGAATCTTGGATGTTGCTGGACTGAAAAACAGCCCTCAGGTCTCACCATGAGGCCCAGCTCTGCTCCACAACCTGAAGTCCTAACCCCCTTCTTTTCCTCTTGTAGGTGTGCAACGAAATCAATTTTCTTGCCCAGGTGCTGGCAAATTTTGTACATGATTTAGCAGGTAAACGTCCTTGGGTTTTCTGCTTTCTTTTTCAGGAGCCCCAGCAGGGCAATAGCTACATCCATCAAAAAAATCCTTTGAAACTGTATGTGGGATCCCAAGCCCTCAGACAAAGGCAAAATAAACCTTAGCAACGTTTTGGTTTGAATTTTTCTGTATCAGGTTGATTTATAAGGGTGATTGCCCTGGTTGAAAGACATGAAATACCTCAGTTCATGAATGAGGTATTTCTCCTTCATCATGTAATGACCAGAGGTGTGGAACAACTGCAGAAGGACTGATGTTAGCTAGCACAGGAACATGCATTGGAGTATTGAGGCTGAGATATTACAGCATCTGTATATGCCTGCTGATGATTTTCCCATGGTTCCCAGTCCCAAATATCAGGGAAAAGGACGTGGAATGTGAAAAAAAAAAAAAAGGAATGTAAAACTGAGAGTAGTTTCCACCATTTCCAAGTGAGTCATTGGGCAGTAGCAGGACCCAGCACTAGCACCCAAAAGAATGGGGTCCCTCAGTCCCATCATAGAATCCTAGAATGGAAAAGTTCCAACCCCCTGCCATGGACAGGGACACCTTCCACTAGAGCAGGTTGCTCCAAGCCCTGTCCGACCTGGCCTTACACACTGGCAGGGATGGAGCATTCATAACTTCCTAGGGCATCTTGTTCCAATGTCTCACCACTCCCATAGTAAAAAAATTCTTCAGTATACATAAATCTCCCCTGTTTAAGTTTAAACCCATTGCCCCTTGTCCTGTCACTACAGTCCCTGATGAAGAGACATCTCCATGTCCTTTTGTAACTCCCAATCACCTTCTGCAGCAAGTCCTAGAAGTGACTGCCACATGCTGTGCCCACAGTCACATTGTGGTGTGAGGTTTTGGTGTTTTCTTCCTGCAGAAAATTTTGTCCGGGATGAAGGTATCAGCGTCGATATCTCCCTTGCATCAGTTCCTTTAATAAAAGCAAATTACCTAGAATCCCACCACAAGGTAAAGTAACCCATGCTGCTCAGAGACCAAAGGTTTTCTGGGGATGATGTTTGCAGGAGGGCTGTGAGTGGCTGGTCCCTTGCTGTCATGCAGAGCATGGGCTGTATCTGCATTTGCAGCATGGCCTGATGCCAGTCTTTTACCCGGGCACACAGCCTGTGCTCTGCTCCAGGTCCAGCCTTCACCTTGCAATGGAAATGCAGGTATTGACACCTTGCCCTGTCTGCCAGCTGCTTGAGGTGACTAACATGCTTGCTTCCCTTTAAAGGGCCTTGTCCTGTACAAGAACTACTCCGATGTCTTCACTGACTCTGTTTTCTCCCCGTCGTTGCTGACTGAGTCCCGGATGCTTTATTTCTGGCTGTCTGAACACATCCTCAACTCTCTGGCTTCGGCAGCTTTCTTAGACAAGCGCCTGGAATTGACCATCAGAGGAGAGGAGTTGCAGGTGATTTCAGGGGTGGTTCCCTCCTTACATCGCATTGTGGTGAGACAGTAAAAAATTCCCTAAATACTGTTTTTTTTTGGTGAGGGTTAGTTTCTGTAGAAGACAGAAATCTATAGTCAGTCACTACATGTGATCCTGGTCAGAAATTTGTGCCTTCTTAGCAAGAATATGCTACCACGCGGTGTTATACCTTAGAGCAGTAACACCAGCTGGTAGAAAACATGCCTTCTGAACTGCAAAGTGATGTGGTTCTCTGTGGGAGTACTGAGGTAGCCAAGGAGTGAGCTCAGGGGGAACTTAGCCATGCCTCTGACCTGGCCACAAGTCATTCTGGCCATCCAGCCTGCATCAGGGCTGACCATAACCTCTCTTGTGCCTTTCTGCAACCTGTTTCTGGTTTGTTTCTGAAGGCGCTGTTTGAAATGGAAGATACGGAAGCACGGCGGAATGTGGTGCAGATGGTAATTTTGGTCTTATTCAAAGTGGTTTATGTCAAATGAAGAACTTTTCAAATAGATTCTGATGCACTGTAACAACAGTGTCCTTCCCTTGACAACTTGAATCTTGGGTGGGCCTCATGGGGAAAACCAGGGACTGATGGAGAAACTGTGCCTTGCAAGGATTTCTTCACCCTCCAAGCTGGCACAGCTTCCCTCCAACCCAGCTGAATTACTGTGAGCTGGAGGAAAAACTGGGGACTACAGAAGGGATGCACTTCTGTGGCAAATTGGCATGAAACCGGGAAAAAGCCTGACTCTTCTGTTGCTCCTCACTTGACCAGATTTTTCAAGGCACCTCCTATAATGACTCTGTGGCCAGGGTATGGAGTCTTGCCCATCCCCAAATCTCTGTTCAGCCTGAAGGAACAGTCGTGAAGTCCTTGGTAGCAGTGGAGGTCAGCACCCTTCTCATGGGAGAAGAGTCCCTGATGGTTCTGTACATGGAGAAGGTCAGTTCTTGCTTCTCCTGACTGTGAAGACCTTGGGAGGGGTGGGTGGCTAAACCCTGGGAGGTGGAGAAAGCATATGGGTTACTTTTAACACTCCCATCTCTTCCCTCAACAACTAAAGGTGGGAACGATGACAGCAATCGTGCTGGCTCAGTGCCTTCCCCTATTAGGCTAGACCATCACTGGTGTGCAAGGTGGTAAAAGCAGCAGAAAGCTCTGATGAGCCCCCCTTAACCTGTACCAGACACAGTGAAACCCTTTAGCTGAGGTATTTTAGGAGAGAATGAAGGCACCATGGGAATGTATTTATTTTGAAACTTCAGACTTCCTCATTCCCAAATTCTAGCTCTGGCCCCTGCTGAGAGGATGGTTCTCTCTGACATGAAGGTACCACTCTGGAGAATGCGAATCTCAAAATATAACCTTTTCCACTATATATGCCTGTATGAAAGTTCCTGCTTACACTGTGTTTTACACCAAACTCCTTTATACTGAATCTAAGCAGGCAGAAAAAAGAAATGCGAACAGCCTTGCTGTCATGGGTAACATCACAAGAAAGCAGTATGTCTGTCCAGCCTTGTAATTATGGGCTGGTATGGACACTAAACACTGCATAAAAACAAATCCCTGCCTGAGGGTAGACTGGCCTCTTCAATTTAAAGGCTTAAACTGTAATTGAGTACAGTTCTCTCCTGCCTTCTGCAAGCATCCCACACTAGCAGAATATTCCAGGGAAACGTTCATGGCTGGTCTTTCTGCTTCAGGTGATCTCTTGAAACTAATTTCTGGTAGGAAACTACTGAACTAGAGGTGGTGCCCAAAACCGTGCCTCTCAGGATGTGATCTGCTCCTGGCCTGCCAGCCTCCTGGATCACAAAATGCTCCTTTTAAATGAATGTTTGCATACAGGCAGAAGCAAGAAAACAATCCTAAATGGCCAGAATTCAGAGATTGCCTTCTTTTTTAGTGTGGTTATAAATGCAAACACTATAGGAAGGCTACTTGTAGTATCCGTGGCTGTTCTCTGCACATTCTATCTGATGATCTTTGTGTTGAACTGGATGGTCATTTGGAAACGTCATCCTATATAACCATTTCCTTCCTGCATAAGCAGAGGATTTGGTTCACAAAATGGCAAAAGCATCAGTCCTGTGAATAAGCCAATATAGAACACCGCAGGCTGAGGCTGTGGGCATCAGGGAGGAGTTCACTGCCAATAGAGAAGGAAAATGAGGACCTGCTCTAGTAATATCTGGAGGTAAAGCCAGAAGGGTGTTGAACTCTGGGTCATAAAAAGTAAACCAAAATGACCAAATGCAACTTGCTGCTGTAAGGCAAGATAAGCTACGTCTCAACCCTGCTGTTCATCTTTGTGCAGGAAATCACAGTCACCATCCAAGCTGCCTATGCAGAAAAGAAACTAATTTTGCACCCTTTGGACTCCAGGTTGGTACTGTGGTCTCTGGCGGGGGCGGGGGTGGGGGTGGGGGGCGTGGTGGGCTGTTCTCTGCCTCTTTTAGCCTGTATCTGAGAGCAGCATAACAGGATCTCTGCAGCCCGCAATGATTTCCCCCCCTCCTTTTTGTCCTTCCCTTCAGGGTAGAGTTTAAAGTCTTTAACTGCACAGCTGATCCAAGTGAGGTAAGTCCTAAGAAAGTATTCTCCAGGCCACCTGTGGCAAAATGATGTATTTAAAACCTGTTGTTTATGAATTTTCTGGCTTTTAGAATGACCCATCCATAAGAAACTTCCTGCAGACAATGATCTCAGTTGTTGGGATCCCAGAAGTGATTTCAAGTGAGTTTTCCCTTTGGGGAAGTGCTGGCCTACTCCATTAAAGTGTCTCCTAAACCTAAGCGTGAAAAAATACATCAATAACCCTGACAGCTTTGGGGGACCACATTACTAAAGTAAATTTCTGCTGGATTCACTTGGGGAATTGGGAACCTTTTGTAAATGGCTGGGACAAAGGAAAAGTAAGTCTTCTGTCAGGCTGAAGGTTGTGGGGCATTGAGGCACAATTAGTTTTTGGCAAGAGGCAGAAAAGGTAGCAAACCAGGATGGCTGTACCTGTAACTGCATTGGTTTACTGATTCCATAGGGATCGAACCAGCTTTGACTTCACTGATGAACAGCAAAGGGCTTCATCTATTTGAGATCAGAAATCCTGAGATCATCACAAGAAAGGTAAGCAGAGTTTAGGAATACCTGGATCTCAAAGCCCTTCTTGGGAGTGTGACATAAACTAATATAATACTTTTCTCTTTTATCCTCCCTTTTTAGGGATACATAATTGTACAACTTGACTTTAGCTTCCCAAATCATTTGCTTCTTGATTTTCTTCAGAATACATTATAAAGCTGATCTCTTCTTAAAGGAGCCCAGGAACTTGTGTACAAACAGGAAGATCATGTGTGAACCAGTTAAAAGATGAGCTGATTTAAATGAGTTTCAGTTTAATTTTCTTTCCTTTTCATAATAAATGCTCCAGTTTTTGTGCAATTGTACTTCCGTGGAACCTTTCCTCTACAACAATCTTGAATTCTGCACTTCTATGCACATTACTTTTCCGGAATCTTTAAGGACTTGAGTGCTTAGGAGTAAGGCTTGGACTGTTGAAGTGCATGGGCTCTGGATTAGCACTCAGGGGAGGCAGCAGAAATGGGCTTTGCTTACCTTCTGGCATCTTTGTTATTACATTTTGGAAATGTAGCATCTTTTGTGTTGATCCTGGGTTTCATTTCTACTATGAGCCAAGAGGCTCCTGATTTTGACAACTCCAGTGACATTACCAAACTCCAAGTAAACTCAGAACCAGTTATACTAAAAGACCTGGGTGTAGCTGAAAAAATGTAAATGGATGTGAACTGACAGTGCAGTGCAGTACATTAACGGAGATCTCGCACCCTGGGTGCTTTTTTTACACAGCCTGTACTCTTTGTAGAGCTCCAGATAAACTGCGATGCCCATGTTGTTGAGACGATGGGAACAAACTTGAGAAAAGCAAATAAAATTATAAGGAAGCCAAAAAGATCAGAAGAGCAGGAGTCCAGTTAGACAGGAGGTTCCTCTTTCTTCCAACAATTTATTTGAAGTGCCTGTTATTTTCATGTACCAATTCATGCTTCCTTGTTTTATATTTGTCTCTTCACTTAGAAGAGATCTTAGACAGCACACCTAAGGCTGTAGCAGTGATCACGTTAACAAAGGCAGAGGATGATGTTCTCCTTCCACACTGTTGTGGTTTAAACCCAGCCAGACAACTCACTCCCCCCTCCCCTTCTTTCCCTCCCCCTACTCCCAGAGGGACGGAGAGGAGAATCGAAAAGAATGCAACTCCCATGGGTTGAGATAAGAACAGTTTAGTAACTAAGGTATAACACAGATCACTACTGATACCACCAATAATGATAAAAGAAATAACAATGGAAGAGAATACAACACCTCAGCAACAGCCAACCGATAACTCGCCCCACCCCACCAGACCAAGCACCCACCGATACCTCCTCCAACCCTGCAGTCCCCCAGCCCTTCTGGCTAACTCCCAGTTACATCCTGGGCATGACGTGCTGTGGTATGGAATACCTCTTTGGCTAGCTTGGGTCAGGTGTCCTCTCTCTGCTTCCTCCTGGCTTCCCCTCCTCCCTGGCAGGGCGTGAGGCTCACAAACTCCTTGACCAAACCAAAACATCCTTGTTATCAGCTCTGTTCCCAGGCCGAAAGTCAAAACACTGCACTGCACCAGCTACCAAGAAGGAGAAACATGACTGCTACTGCTGAACCCAGGACACACACAAACCTGTATTAAAGCTGGGGCTTCTGGAAAGAGTCCTATGAAGCTGGCAACAGGACAGCCTTGGTTTCTTGAGCTCCCGGGGCATGGTGGTTGCTCTCCCCACACTGCCATGGGTGTCCTCCCTGGGGAATGAGCCTCTGACCTCCCCAGCACTTCCTGCTTCCTACAACAGCTGTGTTTAACATCTGTTCAGTGGACTTGGTGCCAAGGCTGATGGAGGAGCAGACTATGGCACACGGAGTGGGCTGAGGTTACAGGTTGCTCCATGGCAGCCAAGGAAGCTTTATCTTGCTGAGTCTCAACCAGCTGTGTCCATGACACTGCAGCTTTCACAGTGACACCATAGCAGGGCCAGTGGTAGCCTTGAAGAAGCCCTGGTATAGCGGGCACCTTCTCACCTCTCTTCCCACCCTGTCCCCATGCTGTCTCTGCCGGCTTTTTCAGTACCAGCTAAAGGTTTGTCTGTGCTCCCTCTTGCTCTAAAGCCACCGATACTGAGGTGACACGTCCCCTCTCTGCATGGCAATGCCTGCTTAATTCTATGGGAACTGGCTTCTG
The DNA here is from genome assembly GCF_033815535.1 of Pezoporus flaviventris. NCBI lineage: Eukaryota > Metazoa > Chordata > Aves > Psittaciformes > Psittacidae > Pezoporus > Pezoporus flaviventris. The sequence goes on along the minus strand of NW_026892552.1, from coordinate 1,449,878 downwards.
TCAAGCCTGTCAAGTCCTCCTGACATTCCAGTGGAGTGACGAGCATTAATAAAAAAGAAATGGCAGGGAAAAAAACACCACCTTGTTTTTGCCCTTAGAGGTGCCTTGCCGTGCCAGCCAAAGACACCTGCTGGGGCCCGCTCAGTGGTGACCCACTGGGGCTGCACCAGCCGGCTGCCCTCGCACAGAGAGCAGGGGCTCTGCTGAGGGGGGAAGGAGGGAAGCGTCCAGCAGACCCCAGACGGTACCACCGCGAAACGGCGGCGCAGCGCCGGGCCGGGCAGACACTGAGCCCAGCCGCGCCTCGCCTTCGCCTCCACTACCTTCACCTCCGCCCCTCGCCGCACCCCCGCCCCGACATGACGGCACAGCCCCATGCCAGGAGCGGAGCTGAGGAAGGCGGCGGTCGCCGAGCCTGGCACGGAGCCGATGCCGTCAGGCTGCTTCTGTTTTGAAGTGGACCGCGCTGCCGCTGTGACCGACGGACAGCGCGGCGGTGAGTGCCGCGGCTGGAGCAGGAGCGCCCCGTGAGCGCTCAGAGTGCGGGGCGGGCTGGTGTGGCCGCGGTTTTTGCTTTTCCGCGTCCAGGGCTAAGGTTGGATGCGTTCATGGAGATGCCTTTTGCTCCCCGGTGCTGGGATCAAACCAGTGATTCAAAGAAATCAATTCACTTTGTTGGTGCCGGGAGCACGTGCGGTTCAAACCTCCGTACATGTCTCCAAAGCACAGTAAATTTCAGAGAGACTACGTTCTCATCCTGATACAATTTTATCTGAAGCATGCACACAGACAATTCAGTAAGTTATATAACTGTAGTTCTCTCATCCTCCTGCACACTTGGGTTAGGGCTACAACAGTCTTTTGGTTACCTTTTAGCTTTAGTAGTATTATTTCTTTATTTGCTTATTTCTTTGTTCAAATTGTTAACATTAGGGATGTTAACATTAGGCTTTCCCTGCTTAGAAGCAGTTTACAGAAGTAGATTCAAGCCGTTTACAGGTCAAATTCTGATGCATTGTTTATCATGCCCACTCAGGGGCAGGTTCCAGCCCTCAGAGGGGTCCCGTGTTGAGTGAGCAGTCACATTTAGGTGCTAAGTCATACTCATGCAAAAAAGTAAAGTTATTTCAGCTAAGGCCTAATGGGTTGGTCTCACCAGTATCACAGCTTTTCCTAACTGAAGTGATGTATGGGAGCCTGTCAAGGATGATGTTGGGGATTTTTAGGCACAAAATTGCTCGTTTGGCCCTAAAGGAGTAGCACTGGTAGTGCAGTGACAACTTCTGGTCTGGTGGAAACACCATCCACCCACCGTCCCCTCCTTCCACCCCTGGCCCCCTTCATCCACCCCTCTGGTCCCTTTCATCCATGTCTGGTCCCCCTCCATTCACCCCTGTTCTCCTCCATCCACTCATTGGTCTGCTCCATCCACTCCTTGGTCCCCTCCAACCACCCCAGTTCTGTCCACCCATCGCCCAGTTCTCTCAGAGCTCCCCCATCCTCGACACCCTACTCAAGGCCCGATAAGCCGAGCAGGTGTTTCTGTCTGGAGTTGTGGGCATTGCTGGACATTGCTTTTTTTTTTTTTGTGGTTGGGAACGGTGGGAATGCTGAGTTGGGGAGGTGAGGAGTGGTTTTCTAGTGTGTTTTAAGGGTGTTTCTACATCTGAAGGATGAGGCCAAGAGTCAAGGCTCAAAAGTTTCCTGGCTCTTCTTGGGAGGTTTTTATGCTTCATTTTGAGCTCAGAGGTGTTTTATTGTAGGTCACTGCCCATCATTTCTGATGGTCTTATTTAGCAGAGCAGTAGTAGCACAAGAGCTATGAGCAATGCCTGAGCTTTTATCTAACTTCTCAGTGTAGACTTCTTGAATAAGGGTCTTTCATCAGTTCACATGAAATTAATTCATAGTCTTTGTCTGAATGGCTTCCAGTGTTCATTGGCATGATTCAATATTTGTATTCAATATTAAGTAGTAGTGCTACATCACCAGGGGAATAAAGTCGGGTGTTGCTGTCTACAGGTTTCTGGGTATTTTTCTTGGCTGGGGAAATGTAAAATGAAAGTCCTTAAAGTTTGACTCATCAGGCTACTGGGAAATGAGGTTTTTTGTTTTTTGTTTTTTTTTTTTCTTTTTTGCCAGAAGCCATGCTATTTTGCAGTTTGTTAAAATTTGACATGTTTAAATCTTTTCTTTTTAAGTCTTCCATTGCTTCCTTTGTTTTTAATGTATGTGTTACTGTTAGCCTTCTTTATTTGTATAACTGGTAATATAAAATGCATTTCATAATAAAAGTTTTGAATGAAAACTTGCAGGGTCCTTTGGAGGGCATTCAGAATTGAATTTTTGGATTTATGGGAATAGCCCGAGGAGAAAACTGATCCTGGTTAAGCCCAACTATTTTAGCATTTCACCAGGAACTTTGATGTTGTTTTTGTTAGAATAGTGAGTGATGGGCATTAGAGGCTTTTTACAAATTGCGGGGGTTTGCCCAGATTTTGGTGGATCCCAGAGATGCCTCCCTTTTTACACAACACATCCTGAAAGCTTCATCTGGAATGGGAACCTGGAACAAGCCTTTCTTGCAGTGATACCCTGTTATAGCAGTATGTGGTAATGCTGTGTGATAACCAGCTTTGACATGGTTCTGACCTGAAGGATCAGAGATCAGTAAAAGAGCATCCAGTGTCACCAGCTTTGCTTTTGTGGGATGTCTGCTTGTCTTTTGGAGTGCAGGAACAGAAAAGACTGATGAGGTCCTTTCCACCCCATCCTCTGCTGCAGCACTCAGTCAGCTCACATCCTTTTACTGCATTTATCTGGCTTAGTCTCATAAACATGCAAGGCTGTTCAAAGAGGCAGTAGAGAGAGGACAGAGAGTGGTGGGTTATGGTGAAGGAGTATCCTCTTAAACATAAGCAGGACAAACATCTTGAGCAATTTCAGCAAAACCTGAAGTGGGACTTTTTGCAAGGGTTTGTAGTAACCAGATGTCCGTATTTCAGTTGTAAAAGTTATCTTTCTCCTTCCTAGTAGCTGGTGCACTGCTGTGTTTTTTAGTCTGAGAACAGTGTTGGTAACACACCTATGTTTTGGTTGTTGCTCAGCAGCACTTGCCCTGACCAAGGACTTAGCCTCATGCTCTGCCAGTGAAGAGGGGCACAAAAAGCCAGGAGGAAGCAGAGACAGGACAGCTGACACAAACTAGCCAAAGGGGTATTCCATACCACAGCACATCATGACCAGTATATAAACTGGGGGAGTTACCTGGAAGGGCTAGATCACTGCTTGGGTCAGGCTGGGTGCTGCTCAGTGGGTGGTGAGCAATTGTACTGGGCATCACTTGGGTTTCTCGGGTTTTTCCCTTTCCCCTTTTAGTTTTATATTCTCTCCCCTTGTTATTTCCCTTATTATTATTATTAGTAATATTATTATTATTATTATATTATACTTTAGTTATTGGACTGTTCTTATCTCATCCCTTGGGGTATGCATTCTTTCATTTCTCCTCCCCATCTCGCCCAGAAAGGGGAGGAGAAAAGGGGGGGGGGGGGGCATGAGCGAGCAGCTGCATGGTTCTGAGTTATCAGCTGGGCTTAAACCAGGACACAAGACGAGGGGGGATGGCTTTAGACTGACATAGGGGAGATTGAGATGAGCTCTTAGGTAGAATTTTTTCCCTGTGAGGGTGCTGAGGGGCTGGCACAGGGTGCCCAGAGAAGCTGTGGTTGCCCCATCCCTGACAGTGTTCAGGCCAGGTTGGATGGACGGTGACACCAGGAAAGCTGTGATGCCTTTAAACTGCTCCTGTAAAGCATGTCTTCACTTGCATCTTAGGGCACAAGGCTCAGTCCTGCATTTTTATCACACCAGTAGTGGATCCTCAAATGTCCAGACTGTGGTCACTGCTGGTTTGAGTGGAAGTTGCTACCTAGAGATGAAAAGCTCCAGAGCTGACCCTGGGATCAAAGGCAAAGCTCTAGATCTGTGGTCTGTGTAATTGTCTATGTCCTTTTCTATCTGCATCCTGCTGTGTTACTATCCTTAGGCATCTACATGGAGTGAGACAACCTCATATGGGCATGCACCATGGGTTGGGGTGTGCTGAAGTGCTGCTGCTAGCAGTTCAGTTCTTCATCAGGGAATGGAGCAGAAGCTATCTTTGCACTTGGCAACTGACAGGAGGCTGACCACACAACAATGCAGGTAGGACACTGTAATTGCGCAGGTTTGCTGTGAGAAGGAAGTGAAAGTGAAGAGAGACTTTGACACCAAAGCAGAAACGAGTTGTTCATCCCCACAAAAGGAGCAGCAAGAACAGTTGTCTGAGCCCTTTGATGAGGGAAATATCTTGCTCTTAAAGTCTCTCCACATGCCTCCTGCTGCATGTGAAGCTTGTCATATGTGGCACGTGGCCACTGTAGTGATACAGATGTCAACAGAGCTTCTCTTTGGCTGATTCCAGAGAGACTGACTCCTGTTGCTTGCTCCTGCCCTTCGCAGTACTGCTGTGTTAGGCAGTGTGCAGGTAAGGACTGTGGTCCTTGCACTGTATCATGGCTGGGCTGGGACTGTCCACATTACACTGTGAGAGTACGGCAACTAGGATATTCTGAGTTAGACCAGGGCTAGAAAAGCAGATCAAGTCATCAAGGGCTGTGCTGGCTGCTTCACAGCAGGGCTGCGTGTGTGAACATCTCTCACTTCTATGCCCATTGCTACCCTCTAACCACCATTTCAGAGTGATGATCTAGACCTGGATGTAGTCAGTGCCCACTCCCAGCTAGTGGAGTTCCTCAGCCACCATCCTGTATGGCTGCTGACGACCTCCCAGCGCTTCCTCCCAGGACTGGCCCTGAATGGCCTGGATGGGATCACCAACCACAAAGAAAAAGTCTCAGTGCTCCTTGACCTGCTGGAGGAGATTGGCCCTGCCACCTGGGAACAGTTTGTACAGGGCCTCTGCATGGAATGTGGCTTCCCCCTGGACCTGGAGATACAGCTCATGAGTTTGGCAGGGGAAGGTAATGGCCAGCTTTCTCTATCTCCAAAAACAGCCAATGCCTTGGCCCCCAGAGATAACAGACCAGGCTAGGCAGAGAGAACATCCGTGCCTCATTCACATGGTCAGTGCCTCATCAGTGAGAACTGGCAGCCCTCTCTGTGGTGTCCAACAGTTACAAGCCCTTTTAACCAAGCCACTTGGTTTAGTCTTGCCTTTCACCATAATGTGTAGAGTAAGATCAGGACCTCCAAAAATAGTTATTGGAGCAAATAGCAATAGTTCATGTTTTCAGATGTGCTTTTTCACCACTGCTAGGCCTTGGCTGCTGTTGGTGGGCACTTTCTTCACCCTTTCAGTAGGACTTGAGGATGGAAGATTCTGTGGACCTTGTGGGACCCTGCATGGTCATATCATCAGGATTCCCAAGTTGGAAGTGTCTACCAGGTCAAAGTCACTTTACCCAGAGAGAATATAGTGTTCTTGAGAGACTAATTTGGTCTATTTGGGAAAAAGGGGTGCTGTGCTGTAAGGATTCCCTACTGCTTGTTGTGAGAGTGGAGAGCATCGTGATAGCTGTGAGAAGGGAAAACATGGATGCAGTAATAGCTCAGGAATTTCTCAATGATGAGATGAAATGTTTTGATACCTTCATTTGAAGACAAAAACCAAAATACTATATTTTTTTCTCTCTAGATGTTAAATCCCTTTTTTTTTTTAAAATTTTCCTGACCCACAAATGCAGGAATTACAGTTTTAAAATATACCAGAAGAAAACCACTTCCCCATATCGGTCATTAGCAGTTGGAGGCAGTGGCTGTAATGAAGATGTTGTTATCCATAAGAAGTGTGGTGAGTCCACTAGGACATGGAGCCGTTGGAGCAGTCCAGAGGAGGGCCATGAGGATGATCAGGGGACTGGAGCACCTCCTGTATGAAGACAGGCTGAGAAAGTTGGGGCTGTTCAGCGTGGAGAAGAGAAGGCTGCGTGGGGACCTCATAGCAGCCTTCCAGTATCTGAAGGGGGCCTATAGGGATGCTGGGGAGGGACTCTTTCTTCATAGAGGACTGTGGCGACAGGACGAGGTGTGATGGATTTAAACTTAAACAGGGGAAGTTCATACAGGAGGTGCTCCAGTCTCCTGATCATCCTCGTGGCCTCCTCTGGACTTGTTCCAACAGTTCCATGTCCTTATGTTGAGGACACCAGAACTGCACACAGTATCCAAGTGGAGTTTCACGAGAGTACAGTAGAGGGGGAGAGCCATCTCCTTTGACCTGCTGGTCACACTGCTGGTGATGCAGTCCAGGACACAGGCTATTTGAGTGTTGAACGAATTTTGTGTGAGGCTGTGATGCAGCATGTATGCCCATTTGGAGCCTTGTTCTTTGTTGTTTCATGCTAATACTAGAGCTCGGAATAGCAGGGTACCTGCCTTCACTCCCCGCAGGGAAATGCTGGAAATGGCAGTGAGAGGATTTAACATATGAAGGCTTCCCTTCGCCCTTTGCCCTTTGCGGTGGCATCCATCATCTGAATGTCAGTGAGAAGCCTTTGGTGCAGTGAAGGTATGCGCCACCGCTATGGGGTGTTTGTGGGCCCTCATGTAACAGCTGCTGGAATAATTGGAAGCTGCTAAATTCTGAGTTACCTCCTCAGCCACCAGCCACTCAGTTTCCAGAAAATGAAACACCAGCTCAGGTCCTCACAGCAGAAAGAGAGAGAAGGGCTCTGATACTTGTATCCAGCATGGGGAGAGGATAGGTGGTGGAGGTAGTGGCCAAAGGAACCCAAAGTGATACAGGAAGCTGCCAGGAGATTGCTGTATCCTCCTGAAATGTATGCTGGGGTAAAATGAAGCAGCAAGAAATGAAGCTCAGCAGGTTAGAGAAGACACAGCCAGGGCCCTGGCAGTGCAGAGAGCGAAGTGCACGCCTCATGACCTGGATAGATGCTTAGTGTTGCTGTCAGGGAGTGGGCTAGTCCTGGTTTCACTGTTGGTGAAAACAGATGATTTGAAGGAAAAGCTGCTCTTAATTTTTTTTCCTTCTGTGTGAATTTGGGGACTGGCTAAAGCTCACACAGCAACAGGAGCTCCTTGCTTCTTGCTGAGGCTTGCCAGTTCCTTCGGTACCTTATAAGTTCTGTGTTTTCATCTGCTGTTTGCATTCTCTGTTCCTGTCTAGACAGAGGCAGGATTCAAGCATTGCACTCCCTGAGCAGTGAGCACTTCCTGCCTTGCCCAGCTCTATTGGTGTTACCTGTTTTAAGTCATAGATCCCAACTTGCCCTTTGCAGTTCTATCTGTTCCTATGGACAGAGAGACCCTTTAACTATGCTTTTCACTCCAAGACTGCTTCTCAGTTACAGCACTGCAAATATTGTATCTGGTGTGCCATATGCAGTTTTCAGATGTTGAGAACAAAAGTGCCCTTTCTGTTCTGCAGGCAGACTGCTGCTGGTAGCTGCTGTGCTGCCCTACTGTGAAGGTGGTTCATCTCATCAGTTGCTGGTGGAATAGGCATTTGAAAATAGTGCTGAAATTTAATTTACTAGGGCCAGCTAGGAAAGGAAAGACTCGTGCCTCCCTCAGCCCTGCCCATTCTCTCTGTCCTAGCATGCACCATAAGAAACAGGGAGTTAATTGCCATGAACAGCCCTGGAGAGCAGTGAGCTGTGTGTTCCCCAGACATGCCTATTCCCTGCCCTGTTCCCCAGGGTAGTGGAGCAGTTCCTTTGTTAAGAGAATCACAGAATGGTTTGGGTTGGAAAGGACCTTAGGATCATCCAGTTCCAAGCCCTCTCCACAGGCAGGGACACCTTCCACTAGACCAGATTTCTCCAAGCCCTATCCAACCTGGCCTTGAACACTGCCAAGGATGGGGCAGCCACAGCTTCTCTGGGCAACCTGTGCCAGGGCCTCAGCACCCTCATAGGGAAGAACTTCTTCCTGATACCCAACCTAATCAACCCTGTTTATGCTTTAACCCATTGCCCCTTGTCCTATCACTGCGGTCCCTGATGAAGAATCCCTTTCTGGCATCCCAGTAGGCCCCCATTAGACACTGGGAGGTGCTGTAAGGTCTCCTGGCCTTCTCTTCTCCAGGCTGAACCAGCCCAGCTCTCTCAGCCTGTCTCCAGAGCAGAGCTGCTCCAGCCCTCACAGCATCTCTGTGGCCTCCTCTGAATTCACTCCAACAGCTCCACGTCCCTCTTGTGTTGTTGCCCCAGAGCAGGACGCAGGACTGCAGGGGGGTTCTCCCCAGAGTGCAGCAGAGGGGCAGAATCCCCTCCCTTGACCTGCTGCTCATGCTCTGGAGACACTGCTCAGCACACGGTGGGGGTTCTGGGCTCAAGCATACACTGAAGCTGGGTCATGGGGAGCTTCTCATCAGCCAACACCTGCAAGTCCCTCTCCTCAGGTCTCCTTCATCCAGTCTCTGCCCAGCTCGGGGATTTGTGCTGGGGCAGGGGCAGGACCTTGCACTTGGCTTTGTTGGACTCCATGAGGTTCTCATGATCCCACCTCTCCAGCCTATCCAGGTCCCTCTGGATCCCATCACTTCCCTCCACTGTGTCAGCCACACAACACAGCTTCGTGTCATTGGCAAACTTGCTGAGGGTGCTTGATCCCACTGTCCATGTCACTGACAAATATGTTGAACAGGATCAGTCCCAATAGTGACACCTGTGGGACACCACACATCACGGGTGTCCATTTGGACATTGAGCCATTGACCACAACTCTCTATGCGGCTGTCCAGCCAGTTCCTTACCAGCCAATTGGATGGTGGTCCATCCATCAAATCCATGTCTCTCCAGGTTAGAGACAAGGGTGTCATGTGTGACAGTGTCGAACTTTGCTCAAGTCTGGGTAGATGACATCAAGTGCTCTGCCCCTGTATCTGAAGGCCACCATATCGGTCAGGCAGGATTTCCCCTTAGTGAAGGCATGTTGACTGTCACCAACCACCTCATTGTTTTACACATGCCCAAGGCTGACAGCAAGGCAGAGGTATTGCCTAGCCTACAAGGAGTCTCGCTGGTGAGATGGTTACGGTCATTCTCAGAAATTGCAGGGCAGCTTTTCACAGCAGTTTATGTACCTCCTTCCCCAGTGTGTGGCCAGCTGAGCCTGTGGAGGCTAACCTGGCAGCTGGCTTCCCTCACAAGGAAACTTCCTGTGGAAATATCTAGTCATTGATATTTTGTGTTCCTGCTTTCTTTCAGGTCCATCACTCCAGCTTACCCTGCTTTGGGTGGATTTAAATCCTGAGGAAGAGTGGAGAACAACTGAAAGAAACTGGGCTGTGGGCTTTTCTGCAGTGTTTGGGTGGAATATGTGGTACTGCTATTCAGTTTCTTTCTGTCTCAGATCTACTCAGAACCACATCCTCCATGATCTGGGTAGCTTTGCAGTGCTTGTGATTGTTGTGGTTTAATCCCAGCTGGAAACCAAGCACCACACACCTCTGTTTGCTCACACCTCCCCTTTCCTTGGTAGGATAGGGAGGAGACCTGAAAAAAGGTTAAACTGATGGGTTGAGGTAAGAACAGTTTAATAATTGAAACAAAGTAAAACAGTAATGAAAAGGAGAAAGAGAGAGTAATAAACCCCACAAAAAATCCCAAGTGATGCACAATACAATTGTTTACCATCCACTGACCAAAGCCTAGTGTCCACAAGCAGCCATTGCTGGCTCCCATTCAACTCTTCCCAGTTGTTATACTGAGCATGATATCCTGGGGTGTAGAATATCCTTAAGCTAGTTCAGGTCTGGTGTCCTGTCTCTTCTTCCTCCCTGCTTCTTGTGCCCCCTCCTTGCTGACAGAGCATGAGAGACTGATCAAGGCAGGCACTAATGAGCAGCAACTAAACCACTGGTGTGTTATCAGCATTATTCTCATCCTGAATTAAAAACACAGCACTGCACCAGCTACTAGGAAGAGAATTAACTCTATCCCAGCCAAAGCCAGAACAGTATCCATCCCTTTTTTTATACCATTTACATCAAGCTCAGCTCCCACATTTTCCAGTACATCCCAGTTAACCACCATCAGCATCACAGTCTTCTGATTTGTATGCACACAGATATAATTCCCTTAGTCTGTGGACCATCATAAAAGTCCATTGAGTTAGTTTAGTCTGTGACTTTGGGTTCTGTCTGTTGTAACAGTCCTTCAGGGCAGGAAAAATGGTATGTGTGGTGTTGGATTTTTGCACGCTGAGGCCAGTTCTGGTTCCTTCACTTCTATGCTTGTCCAGATTCACCAGAGATGATTCTTCATTAATCTATAGGACCCTTGATATGGCATAGAGCCTCCATAGAAGTGATAGATAATATGCAGTGTCATATGACAGTTAACGTCGTACAGTTTAATTTACTGGCCATTCTAACCTAAAACCAAATCTTCCTAAGATATACATTAGAATTCCCCATCTTCCCACATTACCCAGCAAATGCACCCAGGTCGTTGACCAAAAGAAATCCCACGAGTGGGTTTGCCTTGGCTTGAGTCAGGAATAACTCTGGCTGTTTTCACTAGCATGTTCCTAATGTGCACCATAGGAACTTTATCCACCTCTGCAGTATGTAAAAGTTCTGATGGGGCTGGGCCAGCCTGGTTGGCAGATTCCCTGTTGTTGACCAATCAGGTGGCTTTTGCTAAATGTGCATCCAAGTGTTTGAAACTCCACCACCCACTGCTATCTTTGGTTAGGTCATTAATGTTCTCTCTATTGCTGTATGCTCCTCTGAACATGTACCTCATTATTTTTGCCTTCCAGCAGCTGTGCTGCCAGCAGAACTATTTCTGAGGGTACGTTTTGATGAGCTGTTGTGATAGGTCTTTTTTGTAATGTTCTGGCACTACTTGGCACTGTGCTTCTAAGCAAATGAGGGGATTGAGCAAAAGGATGAAAGCATCATTTGCTAAACCTAACACATTTCTTGGAAAATATGCCTTTTAAAATTCATGTTGTTTCCTGCAAAGATTTTCAAAGCCAGGATTCCACCAGAAGCTTGCACCTCCCTGTTTCTGATGTCTCTGCTGCCACTGGCTGAGAAGGGTAAGATTTGGCTATAAGCAGCTCTGTGAAGCACATCATGTTCCAGTATTAGATAAATGTTGAATCCCTGTAGCTGATCATGTGTCTCAGGGAAGACAAAGGATTTGCTTGATTTCTCTGCAGAAAGACTCAAGTGGAGAGAATGGGGAGGTAGCAGTTCACACTGAGGCAGGCAAGATTGTTGTTATCCACTAGGAAAAATCCATATAAACAAACTGAAGTGTTGGAACGAATTGCCTGGAAAGGTTCAGGGAGCTCCATTACTGAAGGGCCTTTAAACCAACCCAGACCCCTTGGTCACTCCTGAGAGCTGTAGCATATTTGGGGTGAGATTAGAGGATGGATTAGCCTCATGAGGACCAGACCAAGCTGACTTTCTATAGCTAGATGCCCCTCTGCTTTTACTTCAGCATTTGCAAAAGCAGTTCTGTATACTCAGCCTGAATTTGCAAATAGTTTTGTGTCTCTGATTTCGCCTCTCCAGCTGCCCAAATGCTTTAATAATACGCCATTCAAAATCCTCATTTGACATGTTTCTGACTTTTCAACTTTCAGGTTCTGCTCGATGTCACCATCACAGCAGCTCTATGCATGAGAAGGATGTGAAACAACAGCAGCTCGGTAAGTAGAAGTTCTAGCTGCAGAGCAGTGGTGCACTTGTCTCTGAGGAAGGACCTATTTAAACACCCAAAACCTCAACCTCCCAGCTTGAGGGAAACTTCTTTTATTTAGTATGTGCATAAACTCTTAATGCAGCAGGTTATAAAATACACAGACAGTGGAACCTGGTGAATAACAAGAAGCATCCATTTCCTTTGCAGAGGTGTATTAAATCTAGTGGAGAAGAGTGGCACAGGCTAAGAACTCTGTTGAAGTGTGATACGCTGGTGAAGCATTCTGTTGTAGGTCATCCCTGTATTTGCTCTTTTTTAAGCCAAATCAGGAGCTATACTGGCAATTGAAAACCCACTAAAGGCTCCACAGTTTCTCTAGCACATTTAAAACTTGTATGGTTTCAGCTCACTCTAAAACAGAAAACTGAGTAGATGAGTGGTAACAGAGTTGAGGCAGAGTAATTCCAGGAAGGACTGAGTAGCCTGAGCAGACCTGCAGGCTGTCCTGCACCAGAGTCTATGTCCTTTCCTTCATCAGCTGTCCTTCCACCCTTTTCCACCTCTGTTTTTAGCTTTGTGATGCCCATGCTCCAATGTCGCATGTGGGATTGCAGGGAGCATGGCAAAACTCCCAGCAGCTGCAGCTGGGCTGGAGCTGGTTTTTGATGGACAGTTTGCATACAGGAAAGGCCTTGAGGTGCTCCCAGGATGCCAGATCTTGTCTGCTGACATGAGTGAGGATAGGGTTTTTCAGAAGGTGCTGGGCACCCTTAATGATTGCCACTGTTCTGTCTTCAGCAAAGAGATGCTGGTACCATCAGGGATCTCCTGTTCTCAAAGCAAAAGCAGTGTCCCAGGGTGCTGGTAAGCTGACAAGTGTGGCACAAGGCCAGTGTGGGTGAACAGGGAGCTAATGAACAGGAGGTTATATGCGTAACATACCAATAGCTTAAAGAGATACTAAGATTTAATTTTTACAAAACTGTTTCACCTTTTCCCTTAATTTTGCTTTCCTTCAGCCCCTATGCAAAAGTAGGAAAAATTACAAGTTATTTTCATGTGTCCAAAATTTGTCATCTTTACCCAGCTGTGTGTAGCAGCCTCTGACCAAGACGACGTTTTCTGTGTCTATAAGTGGTAGTATTTTGGATCTGTCACTGTTCAGAACTATTTCACCCTCATACTTGCTCTGTTGTCTTCTCAGATGCACCTAAAAAGTACCGGCATCTCCTCATGGATTCTGTCTGCCAGAGATATGGATGCTGGAGAGCAGCAGGAGCAGCAGTGTGGGAACAAATGCAGCCACTGGCTGTCAACCAAGCCTTTGTCAGCCTTGTCATTCGGCAGAGCAAAATCTCCTGCTTAAAAGAGGGAACAGAGAAATCCCAAAGTAAGCCAGAAGAATATGTGGATACAGCTGTGAAAGTATCAGATCTGTTTTGTAATGTGGTCCCATCAGAAACAATGAAGGTAATCTTTTTGTTTGGTAAACCAGGTGCAGGCAAGACCATGCTAATGCAGAGCATTTATCAGAAACGGGTTGAAGGTGACCTATCTCAGTTTCTCTTCACTTCCCTGTTTGAGTTTCAGCAGCTGAATTTATTAAAAAGAAAATTGACTCTGAAGGAGCTTTTGTTTGACCTGTTCCTTCAGACAGAAGACAGCCCTGATGCAGTGTTTCCTGCTGGAAAATACCTGCTGTACACTGATCATCTCTGATGGGCTGGATGAGTTTGCAGCTAACATGGACATGTCAGGCTCTTCTGAGGGAAGGCCAACCATTACTTCCTGTATGTCCATATCTGAGTTCTTTGCAGACCTCTGTCATGGGAAGCTCCTGCCTGGGTGCACAGTGGTGGTCACCAGCCGACCTATGAGACTACCTGACTTCTTAGTAACTACAGTAAATCTGCTAGCAGAAATTTGGGGATTTGACCATGAGAAGATTAAGGAATATGCCAGCCACTATTTTCATCAGCCTTCATTCAAAGAGCAAGCCGTTGCTCACCTGAAGAACAACATTAAGCTCCTGAGCATGTGCCACATCCCAGTTGTGTGCAACTCTTTGCTCCTTAAACACAAGACGAATGTGGAGCTTCCTTACACTGACACAGTTTTATATCAAAATGCTTCTCATCTTCATAAATAAACAGCAGAGAGAACATGAAGGTGGTGAGGGGGCTAAGCTGCACTGCAACAAAAAGGCCATTTTGGGTCTCTGTGATCTTGCAATGAAAGTCCTGGAAGAAAAAAATCTTGTATTTTATGCTGGAGAAATTCCAGAGCACGTGAAGGAATTTGCTTCCTTACATGGACTGATGACTGCTTTGGAGGTGAAGATGAGTGGCACTTGCCCAGAGGGTGGCTATGCCTTTGTGCACTTGAGTTTGCAAGAGTTTTTTGCAGCATTGTCTCTCATGGTAAGTAAGAGGGTGGACAAGAACTACTTGAGGAAGAAGTTATTTTTGAAGTCAAAATGGACTTTAAAGAACAAGGCAAAGACCGGGATAATGGAGAGTTTTCACATCTTCCTCTCAGGCCTGTGGTCAAAAGAACGTAGGACATTTCTCATGCTGCTATCTGAACAAGATGAAGCTTGGATGCAGGATAAGCAGGATGTAATCCTGCAGTTTCTCAGGAAACTGGCAGCCACTAATCTGACAGGGCCTAAGGTCATTGAACTCTGCCATTGCACTTTTGAAACACAGGACCTCAAAGTAGTCCAGCACATCAGGAGCCTGCTGAATTTCAAGTACGAGTTCAAAAACTTTAGACTGACACCCCTGGACATGTTGGCTTTGCTTTTTGTCATGAACTTGGGCCAGGGTTTGACTTGTTTGGATTTTAGAGGATGTTTCATGGACATTGACTGTTCGGAAATTCTGGCCAGCTGTAAAAATGTAGAGCACTTGAGGTAAACACACTGAGTGCGATGGGCTGGTTGTGGGGAGAAAGGGTAAGGGGTTGGAAGGGAGAGCCTGGATTTGTTTTAGAAGGGTGAGAAAGAAGATGTGAGAAATGCGGAACAGCATAACTGTGATACTGAAGCAATTTATGAAAAAAAAAAACTGTGAGTGAGGGAAGGATGTTAAGGATATATATAAATACAAAGATATATTTTTATGCTTCTTCGTTTTGATTGAAATGATCAAACAATAGGGTAATAAGTGTAGTAGAGAAGAGAGAAAATGATGGGCATTTCTTGACCTTGCAGAGGCAGGGTGAATCCTGCAAGCAAATGAGAAAGTATGAAATCACCATAAACCAGATGAACAAAAGGTGACAATTGCAATCTCAGGTGCTTTTCTGTAATGCTGGAAGGCCTTTTCAAGGAGGATCTCTTTGGATCCTGTCATGGAAAAGGTCTCATTTTGTATTTCTGTGACTGACTTCAGAGGAGTATGTGTAGAGTTGCTAATGTGTAGAAGATGGGGAGCAGCCAGGGGGAGAATTACCTTGCCCTGAAGAGAATGTTGTCTGCTGTGAGGCAGAGGAGCAAAAACAGACATAAAAACTGCTGTTCCTGGCTAGCAATACCATTTTAAAAAGGACAGCACTGATGGTTCTTTGCCTCCATTAGGAAGAACTGGAATACTGTGCAATTCGCTGTTAGAAAAGCTTTCTGATGGTACATCCTAACTGTAAATGGCTCATGCAGGCACAGGGCCATGCATGGGGCCCATGAGCAGCTTAGCAGACGACCAAAACAGTTGGGCTGTGCCCTTCCATTAGGAGAATGAAACACAGGATTTTGAGGGATTCTTTCTTGGCTCATGCACGCTCTAGTCCATGACTGCTTTTGTTATGGTCTGCAAGATACCAGCACTCTGAGAACTAGGTCTCTTGGAAGGGTGGGCAAAGGGCAGTGGGCAAAGCATCACCTCAGGTGTGTTCCCAGTGACCGTGGGCCATATACATTATGCCACCACCCCTGTGCAGCATGTTCCTGACCCCCTTTGGTTTAGGGGAGGGTGATGGGGGCACTTGGGGCAACAGAGCCATAGGTGGGTTTCTGCTTTCAGGGCCCCCAGACATGCTGTTTGAGAAGTGCAGCCCAGGGTGCCTGAAAGCTTCCCTGTTTGCTTGTTTTTTTCAACACCACCAATTTCTTCTATAAAAGAGTTACTTTCCCTAAACACCTTGTGTCTTTTATATTTTGAACAACTCTGGCTACTCTGCTGCCCAAATTTAAAGTATCTGGCCTGAAATCAGTGCTCTCATAACTCAGCAGCTCATCATGTGGGAGCTGAGAAACACTCTTTGTTTGTAGGAGTTTGGTTTGCCCCTGTGTGACCCTTGTCTCCAGGGTCCTTACCTTTTTGGAACATGTGGTAGGGCTGACTCTTTGTCTGTGGCAGCACTTACGCATGGTGTCACTGTACCAAAAGGCAGAACCTGTCTCTTGAGGTATTTACAGTTGATGTGTAAGTTTAATGGCTTGGGGTTTTCTTTGCACTGATGTTTGAAAAGATAAAGATGCTGTATAAAAAGAGCCCGATACCATGTTAAAGAAAGAAATCAAGTGCTTTTAAAAAATGGTGATTTAACTTGCTCTGTGAGCTATTTGTTTCGGGTTTTGTTGTGTTTATGTTTTTTCCCTTCATGTTTTAGCTTTCATAGTAGGAGATATGGCAAAGACTTTGCTCCTGCTCTGTCAAAGAGCTTATGAGGAATGGCAAGCCTGAAGACACTAGAATGAGCCTTTGCTTGTGAAAGCCTTGTCTCTTTCTCTCTGTCCTCTGTTTCTGTCTTGCAATTTAATTACATCAACTCAGTCAAGGCTGCTGTCCATGCAGCACTGTATAGAGAGTAATGCAGTGCTGTGTGGAGCAGCATGAATATGTGTGACTCTGGTTTTATGCTGACATCAAGAGTATTGTATTGCCCTGTTTGGAAAGGAGTATAAAGTTGGTTGCAGGGGGCAGAGTCCGGCCACCTCCTGCCTGGGGTGATGTGCAGGCACACGTCTGAGACAGGCTTGCGGTTTGCTGCACGGGATGCTTGTCCTCCCTCTGTTTGGTTTGAGTGGTTCTTTCTTTTGCCAGGTTGACAAGTGAGAGCATCACAGCTAAGAGGGTCATTGACTTGGTCATCACATTGCCCTTAGCTTGAGGAAATAAAGTGAGTGTGTTGTGGCAATGACCCTCAAATCAACTGCTCATTCCTTGGGGGTGTGCAGTACTGATGAGAATGAATCTGTGTGTAGCTTGCAGGACAATCGGATACAGAATCTGCAGGTGAAGAGGGCAATGGACCTGTTTTCCAGAATGGAAAAGCTGAAGAAAATAGAGTGAGTAAAATGTCTTAAACCTATTAAGAATGGTAGTCACTATGAAGCCAAGCACAGCATCAGAGAGGGTTTAAATCCTCATCAGAGCTGAGGTGCTGCATGTCTCTGATTGGGGTGACACTCGCTTTTAGAGGTGACAGTGGGGGGCATGTAGGGAACTAAGCTGAGGTACAGACATTAAAATGCAAGCCCAGCTGCGCATGATGCCTGTCTCAGTCTGAGATAGACTCAGCCTCACAGTTTTTACCCAGGCATTTAAAAACAGTCTCAAGGGAGCTGTGGCACTGCTGACACCACTCCAGAAATTACCTGTGCTCAATTTCGTGCCTGGCATGACGTTTTCCTCTTCTACTGCCTCACCTCTCATCTGCTTGGTTAGGCTATGATTGAGATAACCTCACCTCTGCATCAGAGAGGATGGCTCCATTCCTGTCTGTACAGACTTTTTCTTAGCCCTATTGTGTACTCCTTGTAACACTAACAGCAAAGTGCTGAATGAGAGGGACTGACTGCTAAGAGAGCTGCCAGCAGGGATCTGCATCTTTTTAGGCGGAGAGAACCAGCCTGACTTGTGATTTAAAGGGATTTAAAGCTTTTGGAAAGCTAGCAGGAGCAGTTTAAGCAGAAGCAGACAAAGCAGAGCAGAGGCTCTGCAAGTGTTGGAGTCACAGTGTAGTTTGCATTACAGGAGAAGGATAGTCACAAAGCTGTGCTGACCCTACATAGTATCATAGGAACTTTTAGGTTAGAAACGATCTTTCAGGTCAACAAGTCCAACTATTGATACTGTAACCAGAAACAGTATTAGATAAATCAGTCTGTGGACAAAACCACTGACAACATCCCATTTCCACGTGGATTTTAGCTACAGTTCAAAGGAAGAGACAGAAAAGACACTGTTCCCTTGGATTTTCAGCAATAAGAGGCATGCTCTAAGTCAAAGCCACAGTACTGCCTTCCTACCCCAGTTAAAAGGGAGTGCCTCTTTAAAGGTCTTCCACATACCCCCAGGTGCAAGCAGGTGAATCAAAAATACCTGCAATTACTGCTGGATCCCATGCAAGAGTTAATTAATGGCTTTGCAGTATGATTAGAAGTGTTTAAAAGCATCCCAGAAAGAGAAGCAAGACCTCACGGTTCATATTTAATGAGGTCCAACAAGTACTGAAACAGAATAAACATGCAATTAAAGAGTATCTTCTCAGAGGTTGCTAGTATTGTGTCTTCAGGGTGTTATAATGGGCTTTAGACCACACTACTGTAACATGCCATACTTAAATGGGATTTATTTTACAGCAAGAGGTATGTTGGGTCCAGCAGGTGAGGTTGTCTTCTTCCTCATGTTCACAGTCTGAGCAACAACAACTTTTCCTTGGCTGCTGTTCTCACTTTGGCAAAGGAAGTCATCACTTGTCAGAACGCTACTGAGATGCTTGTCAGGTACATGCTGTATGTTGTCCCTTTAGGTGCTGCCTTTTAAATGGATACTGCTTTACAGCTTAATTGTTGGCTAATCAAGTCAACAAAAATTAATTTTAATCCTTTCTGTTTTCTGTTTGAAACAAAATTTGAACTCATCACATTATGTACTTACTCTTTGCATTTTTTTAACAGATTGTTTTATCCTTGGTCTAGAAATTGTTTAGCAGGCTGTAATACTTCATATATAATAGAATTTAAACTTGCTTTTAAGCTCTGGATACATCAACTTCTTTACCAGCTAGCATGAATTTGCTACAAATCAGCTAAGTTTACTGAAAAGGTGTGGATTTAAGTAGCTTTATGTCTGTATTCCTTTAAATTACAGGTTTTGGTGTTTTCATGGGTCCAGAATGACCAAGAAAAGATGGAATTTTTAAATCCTAGCTCTTATGTTTGTCATATGTTGTAAGTTTAACAGCCCAAATGAATCCTTGCTGTGACTTCATGGAAGCTGAATTGCATGCAGCTTTTTCATATTTTTCTTGCTGGAATGGAGCTTCTACTGATCCTCTTTCCAACAAACTGCTGGTCTTGCAAAAAATATTAAACCCCCCCAACTCAGTCTTCTTACCTGTGTTACTGTGGTGTGTGTACCACAGCCCCAGCATGAGGGGTGTCCTGCTGCCCTGTAGCCACATGCCTGGTTTGTGGCTCGCCTGTGGCAATGTGCTGGTGTGGAACGCGCCAAGGCCCTCTTTAGCCTCCAGGCAACAGCTTGGGTCCTTCTTATAAGCACCTCTGTGAAAGAGATGGCATCTTTCCACCTCTGCCCTAACATTCGCTTGGATTTTTTTCAGGAAGGACACTGTGATTATGTATTTTTCTGGCCCATCTGGGAAAGTTCCAAGGTGAGAAACTGTACTTGGTGTTGTGCTGTATACAACGTTAGGCTGATTCAGACAATCAGCTTGGCATCACCATAAACCACTCCAGTCACAGAACTGGTTGTCTCTACCCTTGTATCTGGCAGAGCTCAATCCACCTGAGCAAGCATAAACGTAAGCAAAATAGCTGGTCTTTACGCAGACCTACCAGTCAGTTCCACAAAGGCTCACCTTAGTGCCTGAGTAAGGTTGATGTGCTGATTTTCTGCTGCAAAACTGCTGAAAAACAATTTAGTGTGAGGCTAAATGAAGGAAAAGACTGCTCCTTCTCTGGCTGGCTCCTGTGTTCTCCCTGCCTGTATGTACTTTAGAGGGGAGGCTGGATTTGATCTTAATTTAGAAACTACAAAACAATCACTTGTTCCTTGCTAGGGAGCTCAATTTACCCTGTCATGCAGTCCTTGAGAGACCTCCCAGTATTCTACAAGCCTGCCCTGTAGAAACTACGATTCAGATGCCTGAATATCCTATTCAGATGCTGTGGGCAGCCTGGCACACATGGACTTGTTTATCCCTTTGTGTGATGGCACAGTCCCACATGGAGGCAGAACATCCTGCATCTTGGTAGTGCCTTTGAACTGGGGCTCAGTTACCATGTTGATTCAAATATACAGTGAAATCCCTGTGCTCTGATCTCCTGATGGGGCTCTTCTTGCTCTTGAAAATCACTTAAGTTTGCATGGAATGGTTGCACAGAACACAGACTTAGTGGTTTCTTCCAGAAAATACTAACCAGCATTCAAATCACGTGTTTTGTGAAGGCATATTAAAAGCCAGATATTTTGCTTGTTTTCAGATCTTTGGATTTGAGGTGGGAAGAGAATAAGGAACACGTAATTCCAACTAAACAAATGAAGTTATGGTAAGAGAAGACATTGAAATCCCTGCTGGTGAATGTCATTTGCAGATGACAGCTACTACAGAAGGACAAAGGTAGTGCCTGTGTTGCTCCTTAAGGACAGAATATGCTTCCACATACAAAAATATTTTAAATAAACCTGAATCAGTAAATAAAAATAACAATAGAAATTGCTATTTGGGCAGCCAGTAGCTTTATTTCTTGTGTGTTAGGCTCTAGAGAGCAACTCTAGAGAGGCAGAGTTCCCTTGGTAGTGTCCATCTTGCCATATGTTCAAAGGCATAATAGTTTTCCTTCTTGCTTGGGCTCTAGAAGAATCATAGAATAGAGAGTAATGGTTTTCTCAAAATAGACCTCAGGCATGTTATCTGAGCATGACAATGTTGGGAAATGGCCCTCCCCTCCCTCCTCTTTCTGTCACTACTCTGTACACAACAGGAGCAATTCTATCCATCCCCTTCTCGTGGATGGTGGTGACAGGCAGCTCTCACAAGGCACAGCTCTCTGCAAGAGTGTCCCTCTGAACTCCTTTTGCAGAGAGGCTACAGAGGGACAGAATGATATGCCCAGGGCTGTGACAACAGAGTAAAAAATCTCTCTTGGTACTGTTTCTGTATGCCCTCACTTGGAGAGAGACACCAGAAGTGCATGAGTCCCGCTGTCCCCTCACTGCTTGCTCATTAAAACTTCCTGTTCACAGCTTGCAGTACTGCAGCCTATCTTCCCAACATGCAAAGGAGATTGTTGCCATGCTCCAGAGCTGTTCCTGTCTCTCTGAAGTGCAGTAAGTGTCTCTTTTCCTTACTGTTGAGAGGCTGCAGGTGGGTGGCAGGAAGCAGGAGATGTTACATGTAGAGAACAGTGAGACGAGACATGGAGCCTGAACCTGAGGAAGGGTCTCAGCATTCTGTTATGTCTAGTGAGATCCTGGTTAGTGATTTTGGTGAGGTTCGGGGTGGGAAGGGTGTGTGTGTGTGGGGGGGGGTGGGTGAATGCTGAGCAACCTTTGATTCCTGTGACAACTACAGTTGGTTACAAAGCATAACTTGCTAAGGAAGACGTGCTGCTTGCTGGAGGCACCCTGGAGCCATCCCAGAGGAATGGCTCCTCCAGCAAATCCTCTGAGCCAGTGAAGGGACACAGATGGCTTATATGTTGTCCCATTTCATAGAATCAAAATGGTTTGGGTTGGAAGGGACCTTAAAACTCATCCAGCTCCAACCCCCTGCCACAGGCAGGGACACCTTCCACTAGACCAGGTTGCTTCAAGCCCTGTTCAGCCTGGTTTGAAGACTGCCACAGATGGGGCAGCCACAGCTTCTCTGGGCAACCTGTGCCAGGGCCTCAGCACCCTCACAGGGAAGAACTTCTGCCCAAGAGCTCATATCAGTCTCCCTTCTGTCAGGTTAAAGCCATTCCCCCTTGTCCTGTCCCACAGGTCCTTGTCCAAAGCCCCTTTCCAGGTTTCTTGTATCCCCTTTAGGCACTGGAGCTGCTCTAAGGTCTCCCAGAGCCTTCTCTTCCCCATCTTGAACCAGCCCAGCTCTCTCAGCCTGTCTCCAGAGCAGAGCTGCTCCAGCCCTCACAGCATCTCCGCAGCCTCCTCTGGACTCACTCCAACAGCTCCATGACCCTCGTGTGTTGTTGCCCTAGAGCTGGATGCACGACTGCAGAGGGGAGTCATGAACCTCCAAAAGCCATCCAGCCCTGCTGGGAGAATGCAAGAGACCCATTTCACAACCTGAACACTACGACAAGAGTTATCCCTACATTTCCTTAGTTGCCTCAGTATGAAGCCATCTGATTTCAGCTGTAAAGCTCTCCTTCTAGCCTGTCTGCCCTGGAACATGCAGGAATAGCTGTTGCAAGGCAGTTCAGTCTAGCTTGTATCTTGAATTTAGCTACACCTCAAATTCAGGTTCTCTAGCTCACTGGTTTGAATTGGATCTGGAGATCTTTGTCACCCAGTGGTTTTTTTGCCTTCCTTTTTTTTCCAGAAGGACAATAAACACTCATTTGGTTTCTTGTTTTCTACTCCCACTTAGATTTTCTAAAGTAAGATGGTTTTGGGGCTAAAGAATGAATCATGTTGTCCTTGTGTGAAGTTGCTTCATAGGCAGTCATAGGCAGGGAAGATTGACCTGGGACAGAAGAGCAGTCCAGGCAAAAAAAAAAAGCAAAAAACAGTCCAGGAAAGGGAAAGCAAGCAGATTTTGAGGGTTTTGTTGTTTTATACTGTTCAAAATAGCCCACACTAACTAGAAAATGCCTCAGTTTGTCAGGTAGCAAGCTTGGAGATGAAGGCTGTAGTTGTCTGCTGGAAAGCCTGCCTTGGATATCAATTTCAAAGCAGCTGAAGTAAGTATACCCTTGTACAAACCAAATTGCCCTCTTTTCTTGTGCCTGGCAAGGACCAGGGATGCTGAGGAAGAATCCAGGAGGCAAAGGCCTCACCCAGACTACCACTGTAGCAGCTCTGAGCACTACGAAGGAAAGGTGAGACTCAGACAGTAAGACTGTTTGGGGCTGTTTGTGAAGTTGATCACTTGCTCAGAGTATCATGCTCAGAAACTGATCTAAATGTGTCTGAAGTGTCCATTTGTGAAACTATTTCCTCAGGAATAGCAGTCATGTATGTTTTCCACCATGCCACTTCTGATATGAAATGGGCTCAAGAATGCAGCACACCACTGATTACTTCCACTAGGACAGTCCTGTGTGTCCATAGAATTGTGGAATTCCAGACTGGTTGGAAGGGTTGGAAGGGACCATAAAGCTCATCCAGTTTCAACCCCTGCCATGGGCAGGGACACCTTCCACTAGACCAGGTTGCTTCAAGCCCCATCCAACCTGGCCTTGAACACTGCCAGGGATGGGGCAGCCACAGCTTCTCTGGGCAGCCTGTGCCAGGGCCTCAGCACCCTCACAGGGAAGAACTTCTGCCTAAGAGCTCATCTCAGTCTCCCCTCTGTCAGGTTAAAGCCATTCCCCCTTGTCCTGTCCCTACAGGCCCTTGTCAAAAGCCCCTCTCCAGTTTTCTTGTGCCCCCTTTAGGCACTGGAGCTGCTCTAAGGCCTCCCCTTAAGGAGCCTTCTCTTCTCCAGGCTGAACAAGCCCAGCTTTCTCAGCCTGTCTCCAGAGAAGAGGTGCTACAGGCAGCCCAATTGTCTAGTTTGTCTTTCTTAGTCTCAGTCAAACCCGCCTCTCTGTTAATGGCATTTTCAGTCTATTGAAGTCAGTAAGTACCTGCCAGAAGATGATGGATGCACAACTCAGGTATGTAAGTCTTGACTCATTTCTGGGGTTAATCCCAATATACAAGTCTGAGAGTTATGTTCTGAGGTTTTTGTTTAGTTACCCCAAAAGTGGGGTAGGTGAGGAACATGTCCAGAGATGATTACTAACACAGGCACTTAGTAATATACTGCTGTGAGCTGATTTTATCTGAGCCATTAACCAGCATTTGAGAAGCTACAGAACTATGTGTCCTTTCACGCGTGGTGGGCAGTTACAGACTCTTCTTTTCTCCGCCCTGGGAAGTTCTGGAGAGAGGATCTCTGTAGGATACTGGAACCAGTGACATCTCCTGGAGTGGAGCTTTAAGTTCTCTTATGACTTTCCCTTTGAAATCTTCAGGAGTTCAAGTGTAACCATTTTGTCTGCACTTTCTCTAATGGTTCAGAGAAAGTGGGGCATCTGATATTGCATAGTGTGATCCAACCAGCACTTAAAACTAAAGGAGATTTTTTGATTGCTTAAGGAGTATTTTAAGTTATTGCAGAGAAAAAAAAAAAACAACAAAAACCTAACAAACCAACAAGAATTCCAGTAAGTAACTAAAATGTGACATTGATCTATTCTCTTCTTCAAAGCCTTTGTCATGAGGCTGCAGTCCTGAGGTTTACAGGAGACAGAGAGTTTTCTCCCCTTCCTCCTAGGTAAGAGTGTGTGTGCACAAATGGTGTTTTCTCAGCATCTCAGTTCTTACATCCCATTTAGGTACCAAGGTTAACACTATCTCACAGTGGTTCTTTCTCCCCCTCCATCTGAATCTAAAATTAGTACTTTCTCCTGGTTTCCTTAGCCACTTTGAAATTTGTCTCTGCCTTCTGTAGTGTTAATGTTTCATGTCTCTGGGGGACATTTCAACCCACAGCATCCTAAATTGTGCTCTCTGATAATAGTGAAGAGCAAAAACCCAAGTGAACGTCACACCTCCAGACCAAATTGCAAAAATATTCACTGATCCCTGCACTCTTGAAACCCTCTAGTTCACTACACTCTGCATTCTGGATCATGGTACTCCTAAATCAAAGTAAATTTGGAGTTTTATTTTCCCCCCTCAGAAAATTACTGTCAAAACAGCTCAACCCAAATGTTTTGATTGACAAATGGTTTCCTGTTTCTCCTGGAGCCATAGATTCACTTATTTATGTCCTTGTTCTCCATGTACTGAGCCCACTGTAAAATAACATTTCTTACAGCACACAGCTCACCTCTTAGCCAGAAAGGACGAGCAGGGCTATTGTGGGATGCAACCCAGTTGTTGTGGCTGTGCTTGAAAGAGAGTGACTGTCTGACACACATGATCTGTGCCTCCTTTAAGGTACCAGGTGACATTTCAAACTGAGATATTTCAGGATTTGGATGTTCCATTTATTTGTGAATAGTCAAGCTTTGGTTCAGGAATGGACTCTTTTCATAAAACAGGCTTAGGCAAAAGTTGAATTCTCCTGAATTCTCCAAATTGTATCTTAGATGAGTAATCTATTTTTTTCACCTTCTCCCCAGTTGCCTGCATGCTCAGCTATTTGCCTAATCACTGAAAGAAAGAGGAACTTGCTATTGGCAAGATACGGATGTGGGCTGGAGCCAAGGGCAGCCCTAGGGATTGCCAAATTGCTGAAGTGTTTAAAGTTTTTACTCTTGTCTGGATTTATGCTCACTTAAGGAAGAGACTGTGTGCTTTATTGGTGACCAACAACACGGAGAAGAAAACCAGACTCCTACAACCCCACGAAAAATAAGGTACCATGGCAGATTTTCCTTATACTTCATGCATGTCTTGTCTCTGGATCCTATAGCTGACACAGCCTGCATCTCCAGATTCGAATGGTGAAGCACAAGAGAGCTGGTAAAGGCCCATTCAGTCAGTCATTTGTCACTGTGTTCCTATTTCCACCTTCTAACACTAGAAGCTCTGCGGCTAGCATCTGTGGTTGTCCACAGGCATTAAAATAGACTGTGGGATGTATGTCTTGTCTCAGAACTGGCATGGTGACTGTGCAGTTACCAGATCAGCTCCCATGGGAGCTGGCGGGAGCTGGTGGTGACAGAGCTGCTGATGTTGCCTTTTCAAGGGGATTCTTTATTTTGCTGTCTCCTCCTTTATTCTCTGGTTATCTGAAGGAGTGAAGTTTACAATCTTGTTTGCAATCCTGCAGACCTGGACTGTTGATTTCTTTCCTCCTATACTGACAGACAGTCATTTTCAAGCCAGTGACCTGGAGAAGCTGTGCGCAGTCCTGAAGGAATGTAGCAGCATCTCTGAGCTGGAGTGAGTTCTTCTTAACTGTTATGGTCCTTATCTGCAGTTCTTTGGGATACTGAGAAAATGCCACTTGTTTGTTCTGCAGTGCTGTATGGAGATGTGGTAGAGATGTAACCTCATGAAGGGCATAGATTTATCTGGGCTAATATCCTTTGCCAAGGAGACATACAGTTCTAATGCTCTTTTAGGGCAAAGGTTGCAGGACATAAATTTAGAAAGGGGCTGCCTGATCACTTAGCCTGACTTCAGGTATTGCAAAAGCTGGGAAACACTGTTGTGTCATTTTTGCCTTTGGGCCATTTGAGGGCAAAGCTGCAGAAACTGAGGAATCCCCCCCAAACCAAGGGTGGGAATCTGTGTTTTTGCTGGTGATCCCATGTATGGTGTGCAGGGATCTTCAGCACCAAAGTACTTTTTTCTGTTTGTGCTGTGCTAACACCAAGAGATGGGCAGATGCAGCCCTGATGGAAGGGCTAGCCAGCACACACCCTACATCTATATTTTGAGGCCAGAAGAGGGACCATCCCAAGCGTGTATTCTGTGCACCACCATCTGAGAGCTGGCTATTCCCTTAGGCCTGGCAGCCTGTGGAACAGATTTTTAGCCTTTGCTCTTTTTAAGCAATTGTGTCCCTTGATCTTACATGGGCTGTAGCCTGTTGTAATCCTTAGGCTCTATTATCATAGCATAGTAGCCTTCTCCAGGAGTAACCCAGGGCTCCTCTGTCTACATCAGTCGCTTCTCAGAGCTGGGGACTTCTGGTCCCTGGTAACTGCATTAAAAAGGACCCCTCAGTCCAGAGGGGTCACTTGGTGGACATGAGAAAAGAATGAGCCCTGAGCTGGATTTTTGGCTGTCCTGTGTTGCTTATTTCTGGTCTTTGCTTTTCCTGTAGGCTTTACTTGTAGTGGAAAAGGGCAATGCATATGTTGGTTTGATTAGGGTGCCTGTGCTGTTTCCAGAGCTCCTGTTATTGAGAGCTGATTATTCCTATTCTTGTTTTCTATGAAAATTAAATGTCTTTCTTTAAATCCTAGCCTATCAAATAATTATCTGAGGGACTGCTGCAGCTGTTTCAGTTCCTCCAGAATTTGAAAAGGTTAAGTTCTCTCAAGTGAGTAGCTCCTGTTTCTCCTTACTCATGGATGAGTTTTGTGGGGGTATTGGTTGTGGCAGCACATTTGGGAAGGGCCTGGGTGATGCGGTGTAAGTTCCTGATAGCTTTGCTTGCAGCAGCTGATTTCATCTGCTCTTCCTGAGACTTAATGGCAACCACATCTCCCTGAACTCTGTGTTTTTCTTAGCTCAGTCTTTATCTACATTGGAAGACATTATAATAATGGACCTCAGGTATGACCAGGAGTACTTTTCCTATTTTTTTCTATTTAAAGCCTCAAGCTGTGGCATTTGAGGAGTGATGGAGGAACATGTCTTCAAACTCTATCCTAGTTATGTTCTTTTCTGATTACAGCTTATAACACAGCCAGGTGGTTCACGTAGCCTTCTGGGACAGAACCAGGTAAAATTATTCCCACTCTCCCTAATCCTTTTGAACTCCTAATGAAATCTTAAATAGATTATAATGTGAGTCCCCAAGGTGTGACAATTACAGAGTCATTTTTCTCCAAGTTCCAGTCAGGGTGCTGGAAGAAGGGTGAGCTGTTTCATGGCTGAACAGCTTGAGAGTATGGAGCAGACAGAGGTATCCGACTGCTAATCAGGGATGCTGCCATCTCCCTCCTGGGCCAGGGCAGAGCAAATGCCCAAGGAGCTGAGTGGATGCAGAGTGCTCTGGAGACTGGAAAAGGGATGATAAGGCCCTTGTGATGATGTGAGCTTAATTCTGGCAGGTGGTGGGAAAAGGCAGATGAGTGTGAGGCCACTGCCAACACCTCACCCTCTTCCCCAGCTGCAGTTTGGGGAGTCAGCTCCATGGGGGCAATAACATCAGCATAACTCAGGGAATAAACCATTCTTTCCTCAGGGTCACAAGTACCAGCAGATGGAGAACTGATTTCCTCATACATCCAAGCATGAAGAAGAAGGACAGTGCTTTTGGAATGGCCAGCCCCCAAAACACTCCTTTTGTCACCAAGGAGTGTAGGGAGAGGTGGCTAGGGGAGCCTGTATCTGTAGTGTGTGAAGCAGACCCATTCCTCCAGCTGTCTCCTCAGAGAGCTGTCTTCTGCCCTGCCTGCCTTGGGGGGGCTTTCCTGTGTTTTTATCCCATCATGACTGATGCCCCATGAGACACCACTGGAAAAAGTACATCTTTAGTATATCTCTCTTCCACCTGCTGAAACTGCTCAGGGAGGCCAGTCCCCAGAGTAATACTTGTTTACAAGGGAAGGCGTCTTGGCTGGTGTAATTTGGCAAAGCTTTAAAGAGATTGGGCCAACTGACATCAACCCAGGCCAACAGATATTTGTGCTTTGGGGTCAGTGGAGGGACACAATGATATGCCAGAGGTGGCTGGGTGAAGAAGGACCAAGTCCCAAGTCTGACTTTCTTGGGACAGACTTGGGATCTCCACTGCTACATGCATAGATGAGAAAACAATAGGACATGTTTTGCTTGACTGGGTTTGAGGGGTTGGCCTTGCTTTCCTGCAGAGGAAACTCCTACCCATACAAAATGCGATACAGATCTGGCTGGCTACTACATTTGTCCCATGGAGACCTCCCAGTTTGTCACCCAGGAAGGTTTCTGAGATTTCGTTCTTGGAGAAGGACATAGGAGGCATGATTCCCAGCCTTTCTCTGAGGGAGCCAAGACAGTGCTGAGCAGTGAAAGAATTGTCCAGTTTCCTCAAACAACTTAAGCACCAATGATGTGGCTCTAGGGAGGCAACACCCAAAGTGACATGCTATTTTGGTGGACTGGATTTCTTGAATCAGCTCAGAGCTGGTGAAATCATCTGGTTGTCATGGGTTTTGACTTCTCAGTCCTAGACTGTGGGTAGCAAAACACAGGTAGTGGAAGCAGGAGAGTTGCTGTAAGTCTTGTCCTAGGATGTGAGGCTATGGGGCTGTTGTCGTACTGTGGTCATGGGGAATGTTTAGCTCCTGAGTGCTTTGTTTGCTTCAGTCTCAGGGACTGCAGATTGGGTCCAGAGGATGTGACCAGGCTGTGCCAGACACTGGCTCAATGTCCCCAGCTGACACAAATTGAGTAAGTGTTGTGCACTTGGCAATCCTGTTTGTCTATCGGTCTTCCCATCCTGCAGATACAGTCAGTGTTCGGGTTAGCAGCCAGTGTAAATTGGCTCTCCTAGCCACGGCCTTCTAGAAATCCCTGCAAAGCTTCACCCAGGTGCTTAAATAAACCCACATTTCTACTGTCCTCTCTGTTTCGAACATGCGCTCTCCTAAGTCTATCATGTCAGTGTGTAAACATCTCAGAAGACATTCATTTCATAGCCTTCCTCAGTCATGTGGCTAGACACAAGTAGTGTCACCTCAAGACCCTGGCTTGTAGTATAGCTGCAGCAAGAGCACCTGGCCCACTAAACCATGAGATTAACTCCTGAAGGGCTGGGCACTCCGGGAGTAATAACAAATAAAACCATCATAATACCCATATTTCATGCACTAAATATGTCAGTAGCATCAGTTTATAAATTTACAGTAATGAAAAGGTAAGAGTTTTAAAACTGGAGTGTTAATTGGCTGTAGGATGTAGAAAAACACAGAGATCAGCCTGGTGGGACTAAATCTTGTGCAACTTTTAGGGCATTTCTGGACATGTCCTTTTTCAGAATTTGCTTATGCACATGTGTGTGCACGTCTATTTATAGTTTATAAAAATACTTACAGATTGTCCCAGTTTCTCTTAGAATTTGTTTCCTTCCATGTTTTACAGTGTCTGGAAATTCATCATGTGACCAGAGCATTGAGAGATTACTGAGCTTCCTGCCATACCTCTGTCATCTGAAAATACTGAGGTAATGTTTGGGGTCCCTGTTCTGATTGCTGCCAGGAAACATTGGTTTGGAAGGTGCTAATACTACAGCATATTTTAGGAGCATTAATTTGTAATTTTAGATTAACAGGCTAGGCAAGGAAAATGCAGAAACTCCTTCACACCTGTTCGTGTCTTGTTTCTAGAACCGAAGCAGCACTGAACCTTTTTTCTTTAATGATACATAGAGGGGGATAAAGGACAGGAGGAGAAATACCCACCTTAAGCACAGTGTCCCAGATAATCCTCACTTAGCAGGTCCCATGCAACATGAATTCCAGCAGCCATAGCACATGTAGGACTTGTTGATTGAACATGGTGACACACACCTGTGCACACACATGTGTGGTCTGTATCTCACAGCTCTGTCCCTGCATGGATCTGGCATCCTGCCACACTTGGTACCAAAATGTTTCCTGGAAGCATATCAGCCATTTAGTTTGGGAATTTAGGCTAGAGAGGTGCTGTCAGGAGGGGCTAAGGCACTCCCACCACATTGAGAAAAAGCCCATAACAAGCTTCGTCATCTTTCACAAGATATTGTAGCATGGGGGAACTGCAGGTGTTAACAAACTGAATTTGCTCACTCAGGTTTCTTCCAGTCTGGAGCATCTCTATGTCAGTAGCTCTGAAGAGGAGCTCAGTGTAAACCTTTGGTCTGTACTCACTTTTTAGTGAAAGGAGACTAAATGAGACTCTCTTTTAGTTAAAGGAACGCTGAGTGCCAGTACTCAAAACTTTAGATACTGATCTTGAGTTAAATGTGGTGAATCCAGCCTTTTGTTTCAAGTAAACAGTGGGAAAATTGGGCTGTGTATATTGAAACCTTTCTTCTTGGGAGATGATTTAATCCTTCTTTCTTGCCCCTCCTTTTTCAGTATTAGGAATAATTTTCACTGTGTTGCACTGTCCTGCTTATCAACTCCATCAACCTGTGTGAGAGGATCAGAATGATAGAAATCCAGTAAGATGAGCCCAGCAGCTCACCTTCAGAGCTTGACATCTTTGAGGAGCATAGCTGAAGGACTGTCTTCTGTGTTTGCTTCAGGTCAAGTGAAAATACTTTATTGCATCTAGAAGCAACCATGCGAAGCCAAAAGACATCCTGCAGGTACTGACATACAACACTTAATTATAATTCCCTTGGTTTGAGTGGTGCAGGTAGACAAATATCCTATTGTATGAAGAACTCATGGGCTGGTGATCAAGGAGCTTGGGCTAGTAGCTCAAGCTTTGTGGCTCAACTCAGCTGCCTAAGTGCAACTGAGTACCATTTGGGTATATTGGGGTGGCAGAAGCCTGTGCTTTTCTTAAGTGGCTACAGGACTGCTCATGATATTAGGAAGTTACCTACTGTGAGGGTGGTGAGGCCCTGGCACAGGTTGCCCAGAGAAGCTGTGGCTGCCCCATCCCTGGAAGTGTTCAAGGCCAGGTTAGACAGGGCTTGGATCAACCTGCTCTAGTGGAAGGTGTCCCTGCCTGTGGCAGGGTGTGGAACTGAATGATCTTTAAGGCCCCTTCCAATGCAAACCAGTCTGGGATTCTATGATTACCTTGAGTTGCACCAGAATTTGCTTCACAAACAACTGAACTGAACCATAACCACCACATTTTCTAAATGTGTGCCTCAAATTCTGGGTGATAATCTTCATGTGAGCATCAGTGTGATGCGTATGTGATACATGTCTGTAGCATCTCTGGGAGGAACGCTTGCTGTGTGCCTCCATAGAAGACTGAACATGTCTCCAGTTAGGTACCATGGAGATGGCAAAAACTGTGGAAAGATGTGTTCCCCACTTGTGGTTTTTCATTACCAACCTCAGAGAGGCATTGTGAGAAGTATCAAACACTGGCACACTTAAGGGCATTCATCTCAGTGGATGTTGCACAGAGTCTGGTGTAAAAATGCAGCTGCTGATGGGTAGCTCTCATGGCTCAGGCTGACTGTGGTTGCCAGCTGTGCTTTAACAATTTTACTGTGTCATACTCAGGCTGATGGACTGTGCCATTGGTCAAGGGCAGACAGATGAGCTCTGCAGGGTCCTGGAGCAGCATGGCAGGCTGGCAGAAGTGGGGTAAGTGTGGCTTGGGTTGCTACCATTGCCTTGAACAGGAATCACTGAGGGAGAGCTGGGCTGGTATGGCTCAGCACTGTCTGGGGTTTCCCAGCCCATCTGTGATATGCAGATAGACTCCTCAACTCGTTAAAGTTGTAAACTAGGTATGCTTTTATTCAGAGCTGAGCCGCATGGGGGATAGCTCCTACAAAAGCATGAGTGCCTCAGTGTTGTTTCCCTCTACGTTTATTCTCTAAAGTTATATATATGCATGAGGTTGCACGATACGCCTATACATATTCATGTCCTATCCCTACTTCGTATTATAATGAGCTAGAAGGTCCTTTGTGCCTGCGCAGTGCCCCCTCTGGTCATGGGCGAGGGTCTCAAGATGAAGTAAATGAGTCTTCCTCAAGTCTGAACTTTTCACCTCTAGCAGTCATGCAGGCTCTTTAGGAGTCTGGTCAAAGTCCAAACCATGAAGCTGATCTTCACTGGAACTAAGTGACTGTTCCTCCTCCTTATCAGTCTGTTTCTTCCCCTTATCAGACTGTTTCTCCCCCTTATCAATAGCCTATTGCCCTGGTACTGCATGGCAAGCTTGACAGGTATTTGCAAATAATGCTTTCTGTTAAACAGGCAAGATTCCTTTATCCCCCCTTGTACAACCCCCCTGTACATTGGTCAGCCCTCCGCATCAATTCCACAGGGGCAGGTCATCTCTGTGTAGAAGGGCACAGGTATTCAGCTGTACTAGTTGTTGGCACGTATCTGTAAATGAACATCCTCAGGGTTTGCTCTCTAAAACCGTCATCCCTAATTTTCTTCAATATGTGAGATTTCACAAGTGAGTCTGTTGAAGGCAATGTCAAATGTTCTTTACTTGGATTTGTGTCTTTATCTCCTTTCCTCCCTGGCAAAAATACCCCCTGGGTTCTGGACTTTTTGCACTGGCAGGAACTGCTCTTTCTCATGGATTCAGTTCACAAGGCTGGGCTATGCTGCGGAACTGATCTTAGCAGTGTTTATGTTCATGTAGATCAGTTGGATTGTTGTGAATGGAATTTAAACACTTCCATTCATCCCTGCAGGTAAATGTGGGTGCTAAATCTTCTGGCTGGGATGTTTTAAAGCAGATCATTCTCCTGGTTTAGCTCTTCCCAGCATGTGGTAGAGAGTGCAAGGACAGGAGGAGGCAGACAAAAGCAGGGCAGAACAGGATTGCTTCTCCAACCGCTAGTGCTGCCTTACACCAATTTAGCATTAGCAAAACCTCATTTTCCTGGGCTGGTTTATTGTACGGAGAGGTGAGTCAGGCCAGGTGCCCTGTCACTGTATTGCTTTGGGCAGTTTGATGTATTGTTAAATTCTGACCATTGGGAAAATAATCATTTTCCCTCTTAATTTACCCTCACTTGTCTTCTCTGTGCAGTTTATGCTCCAAAGCAACTTTACCATCAAGTTGACAAGCAGAGATGACCCGAGAAGGATTTTGAGGTAATGGTACAGATTTTTTGGTGTGATTTCTTTAACAAAAGTGATATCCTTTTTCTAGGGACAAGGCAGACAAAACCTCTTGTAGCCCTTAGCTCCTATTGCAGTGATGTTTTACATCACAGAGAATCCCACATCCTTTTCTCTTACTGCTTCCCTACTGACTCTCACTTAGGAATCTGTAGGTGTGCCTACACATGACAGGATGCTACAAGAAGTTGCACCATTAGCTTACATATATGTTGTATTAGAACATCTTGACAAGATGCTTTTGCAATGCTGCCACAATCTTTTTTGGAAGTCCTGCAAGGTATTTTGTTCTCTGTGGGGAAATGTTGTAATGCCTGAGATTTCTGAGTCAGAAAGTCTGAACTGTTTTAAGGAACTCAGACTATTTACTTTCATACTGTTTCAGACTCACAGAGTGCAAATTTCAACCAGAACACTTGGAAAAGTTGTGCTTGTTCCTGGAAAAACGCACTGGTCTGACAGAATACATGTGAGTTAATGACTGCTTGAACCCATTTGGGTGGGCTCCTTTGTAAGCTGCTCATTACAATGACCTTTGTTTCTAGATCCTTATATAACAATGTGACTGTCCAGGCTGCAGAAAGACTTCTGCATTCACTGAGAAAAAATCTGGGTCCTCTGTAAATCAGGTACTATGTCGCTGTGCTGTTTTAGACACTGATATGAGGCATCTGGTCATCTAAGATCTTCTTTCATCAAAACCAAAAGTGAAATGTGCTTCTTCCAAAGACAGGTAGCATTGGCCTGAGAAAACCCCAGGGGTGACTCTAAGTTATTGGTATTTTGGCTTTATCTTCTTCATTCCTACTAAGCATCATGTAAAGCTGTAGCCATAAACTGTGCTGTCTTTGTGAGGCCTACCTGCCTCACAAAGAAACTTGCTAATTCTGGTGAACCCATTCCTACTGTGTCCTCACCAGAGCATCCCACAGTTCACCTGGGTAACAGATTCTTCACTTCTCCCAAAATGTGTTGCATTAGAACACAAGAGCCAGACTTCTCATTGCTGTCAGAGGTGTGCAGGCAGGAGGGAACTTGGTGTTTGTGTCCTCCTCTGCAGGGAAGCTCAGCTGCTTCTCTGTTCCCAGTTTGCATCCTGTTTCCTATGTAGTCATTACTCAGATGAACAAAGCTCAGGGTTCTGTTACTCATTGTGTAACAGAGTACTGAGCAGTCAGCTGACAGAGGCAGAGATAGATCCATGCATGTGACTAAAGCACAGCTGCCTGTATTCTGCTTTGCAGCATAGAAGAGCCTTGGGTACATAAATAAATTGTCATGAACTTTATTTACCTGGCTGTCCAGACCTGTGGAAACATTACTGAGATCAGGTAAGTAACAACTAAAGTTCTGGTGTCTTCCAGATACTTTCTTTTAGCCTGATACTTTTCAGGAAATGGGATTGAAGTGCTTAGATTTGTGGTTGCACACATCAAGGGGTTTAGCGGGAAGGACACCGTGTTCCTGGTAACCCTTTGGAGGAAAGGTGCCTAGGTTAGGCTGGCTCTAGTACTAGTTTAACCACAGCACATCTCTTCAGAGATGGGTGGTTAGCATTTGTGCACCTGCATAGTCCTGTCCCATCCAGTCCTCATGATTTTTCTTACGGAGAAACAGCATTTACCTTCCCTCAAGATTTCAATCTCTGCCTTTCCAGGATATGTAAAGAGAAAACCTCTTCCAATTAGGTGTTAGGTTCCCACACTACCTGGAGAAGGTGGAATCAGACGTTAGCAGGTGAGAAAGTGACTATTTATCAATATTTTCTGCTTGTTCTGAAACTTGCCATGGGATGAAAAATATCATCAGAGTGTCTGACACTCTGGTCTCTCTGGGCTCAGTCTCAGAGTGCCTCTGTGCCACTGTCCTGGGTTCAGCAGTAGCAGTCATGTTTCTCCTTCTTGGTAGCTGGTGCAGTGCAGTGTTTTGATTTTCGGCCTGGGAACAGAGCTGATAGTAATGTTTTGGTTTGGCCAAGGACTTTGTGAGCCTCATGCTCTGCCAGGGAGGAGGGGAAGCCAGGAGGAAGCAGAGACAGGACACCTGACCCAAACTGACCAAAGAGGTATTCCATACCACAGCATGTCATGCCCAGGATGTAACTGGGAGTTAGCCGGAAGGGCTGGGAGACTGCAGGGTTGGAGGAGGTATCGGTCGGTGCTTGGTCGGGCTGAGGGGGGGCGAGTTATCGGTTGGCTGGTGCTGAGGTGTTGTATTCTCTTCCCTTGTTATTTCCTTTATCGTTATTATCATTGGTGGTAGCAGTAGTGATTTGTGTTATACCTTAGTTACTAAACTGTTCTTATCTCAACCCGTGGGAGTTGCATTCTTTTCGATTCTCCTCTCTGTCCCTCCGGGAGCAGGGGGAGGGCAAGAAAGGGGGGGGAAGTGAGCGAACTAATTACCTGACTGGGTTTAAACCACGACAGCCACACATGTGGAAGAAACCTTATTCATGTGCCTGTGTCTTTGGGGCCACCCTCCTTCAGGCCCTTCCTGGACCTATACAAGGGTAAACAAATCTGCCTATCTTTGCTACAGGAGCAGGAGCACTCAGGAGACATGAGCACTTTGAAGACTCCTAAGACAAGCTGGCTTCTGCATGAATGTGTAGACAAGAGAAAAGCATTAGTGTCTTTTTCCCTTTGTGTAGCTGAAGAAGGCAGCAGCTACCTTCTTGTGCAGTTGGGGAAGGGCTGTGTTTCTCTACACTGGACTGTGGTGTAGATGGGACATAGCAGGAGAGTGTGCACTTGCAAAGCTCTACACTCTTCCTAATCCTGGGCCTAAGGGGCACCAGATAATGCAGTGAGTGTCTGCTGCTCATCGACAGTTGTGTGTGTGTATCCTGCAAGTTGAATCTGTGCAAGCCAGAAATCCAGCATGCTGGCTTCCACCAAAGGGTTCGTGAAAACTGTGCTCAGCTTCAGGAATTGAGGTGAGCTGCCAGGCACTGGAAAGGATGTTTTGGGGAAGGGAGTAGCTTGTGCTTGTGTGTGAAGGAGAGCACACAGCAGGGCAGCGGACAGGCCAGTGCAAGGTCCCAGTCCCTGCCCTCTGGTTTCCCTATGTAGAGTGTTTGGATGGAAAATAAAAAAAAAAACTAGTGGCTTCCTGTGGTATCCTTTAAAGGCATCCAAATATTTTCCCTGTGCCCAGGTAACCTATACTCTCTTACCATGGCTGGGAGCACCCATGGGACTTTGTGAAGTATCAATGTTGTGACAATTCTGCTGTGTCCCCACATCAGTGTGCTTTATTTGTGGGGTTAGTACAGGCCTGTCATCCTCTGTGAACAGGCCAGATCTGTTGTTCTGTTCTTGCAGATGGTCCCATATTGAACTCCACAATGAGCTCGCAGCCCAGAAAGCCAACCGTATCCTGGGCTGCATCAAAAGGAGCGTGACCAGCAGGTGGAAGGAGGTGATCCTGCCCCTCTACTCTGCTCTTGTGAGACCTCACCTGGAGTATTGTGTGCAGTTCTGGTGTCCTCAACATAAAAGGGGCATGGAACTGTTGGAACAAGTCCAGAGGAGGACCATGAGGATGATCAGGGGACTGGAGCACCTCCCGTATGAAGACAGGCTGAGGAAGTTGGGGCTGTTCAGCCTGGAGAAGAGAAGGCTGCGTGGAGACCTCATAGCAGCCTTCCAGTATCTGAAGGGGGCCTACAAGGGTGCTGGAGAGGGACTTTTCATTAGAGACTGTAGTGATAGGACAAGGGGTAGCGGGCTAAAACTTAAACAGGGGAAGTTTAGATTGGATATAAGAAGGAAATTCTTTCATGTTATGGTGATGAGGCACCGGAATAGGTTGCCCAGGGGGGTTGTGAATGCTCCATCCCTGGTAGTGTTCAAGACCAGGTTGGACGAGGCCTTGGGTGATATGATTTAGCGTAAGGTGTCCCTGCCCACGGCAGGGGGGTTGGAACTAGATGATCTTCAGGTTGTTTCCAACCCTAATTATTCTATGATTCTATGATTCTATGATGAAGAAGAAATGCTAGCTAAGATTTTTCTACCTCTTCCAGAGCTGAAGAAGTTGGGAATGTCCATGCTGGTTTCTCTTCCACATCTTTATCGTTTGCTCAACCAACACTGATCCTCTCGGAAACACTTTTTGTCAGGAATATGGCCATCAGCTCTGTGATCTCTCCTGGGCCATGTCTAAGTTGCAAACTCAGCAGATCTCTGCAGTTCATACCAAAGGTGGTTATAGGGGCTCCGTATGTCTTGAGTTTTTTTTCTTCTCCCCTTTTTTGAAGTGAAAACAATTTGAGACTGAGACCGTAACTCTTTTTTGCATTGCAAACAAGTTTACATCACCCTACTGCGCGAAAAAGCTTTTTCTGGTATGAATTACAGAATGGTTTGGATTGGAAGAGACCTTAAAGCTTATCCTGTTCCAAGCTCCTGCCATGGGCAGGGACGCTTTCCACTAGACCAGGTTGCTCCAAGCCCTGTCCAGCCTGGCCTTGAACGCTGCCAGGGATGGGGCAGCCACAGCTTCTCTGGGCAGCCTGTGCCAGGGCCTCAGCACCCTCACAGGGAAGAACTTCTGCCTTCTATCTAACCTGAACTTCCCCTGTTTCAGTTTGAACCCATTGCCCTTTGTCCTATCACTACAGCCCCTGATGAAGAGTTCCTGCCTGGCATCCTTGTAGGCCCCCTTCAGATACTGGAAGCTGCTCTGAGGTGTCCATGCAGCCACTCAGTCCATTTCACAGCCCTCTTCAACTGCCTGTAAGAAAGAGGCAGGCTTATAAAGGGCATCTCTGCCCAGTGAAATGCTGGGGTTGTTTGGCTGAGGCAGAGACTATGCTGTTTGGTACATATACATCATGTGAACATGTCTTACCTACTTAGTCCTTGTAGTCCTGTACAGAGGAGGTGTGGAAATCTCTCCAAACCTATGCTTCCTGATGTCTGTGCAGGCTGGAGTCTGTGTTAGGGCAGTTTGCCTGTCAGTGGAGTAAATTCTTTCTCAATGTGCTGGGACCTGACCTTCGTATTTGATCCTTTTTCTTTTGCAGGCTGACATCTAGCAGTATTATGCCAGCTGGAATGGACTACTTGATCTTGGGCTTCCAGAACTGCCAGGCCATTAAAGAACTCAAGTGAGCGTTGTTTCCAGGCTGTCCAGTGCCTGCCAGGTCTTTCTAGAAGCTTTAGTTAAACTGCACCCTCTCTTCTGCCTGCACCCTATACAGATGTCATTTTCCTAGTGGCTGGGGGACTTCAGATAGGGAAGAAGCAACAATTCCTTTTTATTTGCAAGAACGATGAGTGAGCAGGATAGAGATCAGAAGTCTGTGGCAGGGAATGTCTGGTGAAGAAATCAGATAGTGATTGGTAGTGTTTTTTGCATGATCTTGTCCCAGCTGGGGACAAGATTGCTTTGTTTCCTCTATAGCAATCCCAGACACAGTATTTCGTTCCTGGAGGATGATTTGGTAGCCTGCATACAAAGGAAGTTTTTCCAGGCACCTGCACGGAAAGCATCCTTCTATTATGAAGTGTCACTGGACCGTGTGTGGTGGTGTCGCTAGAGCTTTGCCATCTTGTGGTCACAGCAGCACCTTGCTCCATGAGGAGCTGCATTCTTGCGCCAGAAGTTTGGGATCCTCTTGGTGTTTCATCAGAATACAAACACGTCCAGAATAATTGCATTAGAGAGAAAAACTGAAAACTATTCACAGAAACTAGGATACATTCCCACTTCTCCTCAACTCTTGTCCTGCTCTCCTCTGCTCTGAGTGCTTGCATGACTGCCTGTTGGTAGTTAGTTGTTCCTGTGTTACTCCATCTTTTGGCTTGGGCTAAATGAAACTCAGCAGTGCTGCTGTTCCTAAGCTTGTGCTGGGGGTTTGTGAAAC
The DNA here is from genome assembly GCF_033815535.1 of Pezoporus flaviventris. Lineage (NCBI taxonomy): Eukaryota > Metazoa > Chordata > Aves > Psittaciformes > Psittacidae > Pezoporus > Pezoporus flaviventris. Next base: position 1,410,709 of record NW_026892552.1, on the reverse strand, counting down.
GCCATCTCTGAAGAGCCTCGTGTAAGTATGTGACTGCAGCTTGCCTCTAGTCTGGCTTGTGGTACTGAGTAGCAGCCCATTTTCCTGTGAATGTTCTTCCCAGCTTGAACCACAACAGTATTCGTAATGATGGCTGCTGCATACTCACGGAAGTCTTGACGAATATGCACTACATGGAGGAAATCAAGTAAGTTTCTCCATTCTTGCGGTCCTTCATCAGCAGAGAGGTGACCACTAGTGGCAGCATTTGGAGAGACCCAGATGTGCTTATACACAGTGTTGTAACAAAAGCCGGGAGGTTGCAAAACACTCATGTATGAGGTACCCTGTGCCGCAGGAAATCAGAGCTTGACATTCAGAAGAGGAGAATTTGGTCTAACCCCCCCCTCTGGTGCAGTCATGTAGAAAATAGTGTAAGCAGACTCTGGATTTAAATCTTCTCTGGATTTCCTGGGATGCAGAACATTACCAAGGACTCTCTCCTGAGAGAGCACCAAATCCAACATTCTCGTGCTCTGAAAAGATGTGAATCTAGAGCCAGCCCCAAGCTTGTTCTGCTGTTTCTCCTCCCGCCCTAGCCAGGTGCTGTCCATTCTCCACTGCAGTAGTTTGGAAAATAATAATTCTCTGTTCTCTGTCTTGGTATTCTGGCTGAAGTAATTTCGCACCCTGTAACAGATATGCTGATGTTGATTGTTCTTTGCAATTTTTTAATGCCTCATTAATAGCTATTAGTCTTTGATGAAATAGTTGAGACAAGCAGCTCTTTTGATTCTGCTGCCAAGGTCAGGCATGTCATCCAGCAGATGGGACATGTTAAATAAGATCTCATACTCTGCTTGGTTGTTAGCATTTCCCTTTAGAACACAACCTTTCTTCTCGTTAAAGTTTAAGCCACAGCAAGATTGGAGATCCAGACCGGATAACTCTAGCTCTGTCCTGCTGGAAATGCAAAACTTGAAGAGAATCAAGTGAGTCCCTTTGTTTTGTTTGCAGTGGTTTCGGTTTTGGCCACAGATAGTGGGGAAGCCTGTGTGGGAAGCCTTGTGCTGGCTTCATTTATGCAATGTTCCATCTTCCAGTCTTTCAGCATAATTGAAGACCTTACGCAAAATCACAGAATCCCAGACCGGTTTGGATTGGAAGGGACCATAAAGCTTGTTCAGTTCCAACACCCTGCCACAGGCAGGGACACCTTCCACTAGACCAGGTTGCTCCAAGCCCTGCCCAACCTGGCCTTGAACACTGCCAGGGATGGGGCAGCCACAGCTTCTCTGGGCAACCTGTGCCAGGGCCTCAGCACCCTCACAGGGAAGAACTTCTGCCCAAGAGCTCATCTCAATCTCCCTTCTGTCAGGTTAAAGCCATTCCCCCTTGTCCTCTCTTTACAGGTCCTTGTACAAAGCCTCTCTCCAGGTTTCTTTTAGCCCCTTTAAGGACTGGAGCTGCTGCAAGGTCTCCTGGGCCCTTCTCTTCTCCAGGCTGAACAAGCTTAGCTCTCTCAGTGTGTCCCCAGAGAAGACCTGCTCCAGCCCTTGGAGCATCTTCAACAGAAAGTGTTCTTTCTCATGCCCTCCCCATGTACAGCTAGGATGGCCAATGACTTTGTCTGCCATGCAGAGGCTCTCTGAGAGTGACGGTTATGACCATGTCCTGGAGCAGTCACCCACGGAGACGTGATGGGCATTTGCCAGCCTTCACTAGCTGTTTGCACAGAGATCTCTGGCTCTGTTGTGTCCTGGAAAGTAAATCTGCAAGCTTGTGGGGAACTGTACAAGTCTCATATTCACACAGCAGTTTCTTCAGGCTCTGTTGTGTTCCCAGTGTGGTGGCCCCCATGTTCCTACACTGCTTACTTTTACTAGTGGAAGTAGGGGTGAAATTGGGAGTTTATCCAAGTGAGAAGACAGTCTCTAAACAAGGTTCACTCTCAGAGACATGGATTCAAATTGTCAGTCCTCCAGGGGAGTGGAAATTAGAACATCCAGGCTGCTTGTTAAGGCTCTGCTCTGGGCTATTCGTTATAATCTTTAGCAACTAAAATACTGGCAATGACTTGAACAAGAAAAGGAAATTCACAGTTCTGTCTGGGAGAGGGAAAACTGCTCCTTCCCCCAGTACCTGCAGGGACAGGAGTGACTGAGCACTAGGCAAAGACACACTATAAATCCCCAGGCTCTTCCAGAAACCTAAGTCTCTGGACACACCACTACAGCCCTGTTTAGTCCATGATTGACCCAAGTCTCCTATCATGCCCAGCAAATAGTGAAATACTTTAAGTTGGTACATTCTGGTTCTTGTTCAGTCACTGAGAGTCTTTTATGCTTATTTTAGCCTTTCAGGGAACATTCCTAGTTCTGCTGGAGGGGTGAGGCTGATGGAAGCTCTTGTCTATTGCAAACATATGGAGGAGTTACTGTAAGTGTGTAATTTCCCTCTCAGGGAAATTCCTGTATCCCCTCAGGAAGCTGGGCAAAAATCAGGACATAGAAACCAAATCTGATATGACTCCAGTAAAGCCCACATCAGTTTTACCTGTGGTTCTTAGGAAAGCAGGGTAAAAACTCATAGCAACATAGGATAAGTATGTGTGGCACTGGGTGTGGAAGGTTTGGGATTGGTTGTTCACTCTGAGATTCCCAAGAACTGTACATGAGTGGGGAAGAGCTGAATCTGTGGCTTAATGGGCATATGGGCTGAACAGTGCTTATGTTGCCTGATAAATCAGCATTAATCCGTATAGCTGCAGAAATGGAGGGAAGGTGACAGACAGAGGCTTTCCTCAGCCAGATGTTTTATCAGTCATTCCATTATAGACCAGTCTATAAAACATATGTGCCCTCCCATATTAAATAAACCAAATTAAAAAGGAACAAATGAAGAAAAGTTACAGTTAAAATGGTGGAGCTCTTTATCACACCTTTCAATTACATTGTACTGTACTAAGGCACATATTAAAAACTGCAATTTCAGTTGAATTCTAGCTCAGGACAACTCAAAGGGAAGTCATTGTGCTCCTGAGGAGTGCAAGGCTGTTTTACTTCCCTGTTTAACTTCTGATGCAGGATTACAAAACCTAGTTGCTCTTTCCCCCTGCCCTCATTGTCCTTTGAATCATGGACATTAGCTCCTTTCAGCATAATCCCATGCATATGTGGGTGAGGAACGGGGATCACAGATCCCTGTGGGTGACACACATGTGAGGGATGAGGCTCTGTAGTTCTCTGCCAGTGACGTTCAGTTTCTGCTTCAGGCTATCTCAAAATTTTTTTGGAATTGGGCCAGCAGTGAAACTTGCCCGCTGTCTGCTTCACATGACCAGCCTGAAGGTCCTGCAGTAAGTGTTGACCTCTGCCCCAGGAATGTTGGTTATCCTGGGAATATGTGAGATGGTTGAAAGAAGGCATTGGAAAAGGCATCGACTGCAGTGATGCACTGGTCTCTTGTTTAGACATTATTTTCGGTGTGTGAGGATTGTGAAACCCTCTACAATTACTCTGAAGCCTCAAGTCACATCAACTATTCTTGTGTAATCTCTTACAGCGTTACCTTTAGATATGAACCAGGTATTGTATATACAGTAAAATAACTCTTCTGATGGGTTATTTTAGCTTCTGATGCCTCAGGCTGTCCTTTTGTTCTGGTGTACTGTAAACATAAATAAGAGTACCTTTTGTGGTTCTCAGTGTTTTGTGCAGGCACCTCTGACTTATTTTTAACCCTGAATCCAGTACTACATTTTTAAAGCTTTTATGGAGTCTTTCCAAGGCTCTAACATGCAAGACTTCCTCATATTGTTTTACAATAGCAAAGCAAGAAATTTGGGAGCTAGAAGAGCTCAGCAGGCTTAGTTAGCCTAGTGGTGTGTCTTGCAGCATGTGTCTAAGGTATGATCAAAAGATAACTTAGAAAAGGAATCCCAGTGGTGAGAGACTTTAGTCTTCTGGGTAGGTTCTTGTCTTCACTGGAAAGATGTTAAAAAATCTTGAGACATGGGAATTCCCATCTGCTTTTTGTTCTTTGGGCTGTTCACCACTCATCCCAATCTGATCCCACGTGCACAGAACTGGGGACAGACTCCTGGTGGTAATATGCAGCTATGGCTTTTGCAGTGACTGGCTGACTGTGCTCCTGCCTTGTGAGCATGGCCAAACTCATGAACTTCCATGTCCTTGGGGCTAAGGGTTATGGACAACAACTGGCTGGCCACATTGCTGGCCCCCACTGCTGCCTCCCTGTTTTCCAGGCCCCTTCATTAAGATTAATCCACAGGGATTCCAGGTTATTACCAGCTGGTTCAAAAGAAGTAGCAATTATCTTCTTGGCAAATTAAGTATGAGCTTTTATTACAGCTTTATTCTAAAATAATCCTCCAATGCTTGTGTTTCTTTTGTTAGCTTGCAGAACAATAACATTGGGCCAGCAGGAGGCATGGAGCTGGCCAGAGCCCTGGTGGCGTGTGGGCTGCTGAAAGAGATCAGGTAGGACATGGTAGATACCTACCATCCCATCACTTGGGATGACGTCAAATGGATGGATCGTATCACTCTGTGAGTGAGAATTATTCCAGCTCACAGGCCTGAGACTGTCACACGGGCTTCATCCATGCTCAGGGTGACAGTCTCACCACCCCTCCTAGACACTTCACATAGGTTGAGAGGAGACACTCCGAAGGTCACTGCAATGCTCTACCTACAGGGCAGCTTGGATCACTTCCGACATTAAACCTTGTCTGCCTGTGCTGGCTTTCTGTGGCCACATGCCTTTGAACTACTGTATGCAGTGACCTAGGGAGAGATAAAACTTCTAAATACAAAATTTGGAGAATGGAGGTGATGTGAATTACCTCTTCCTGCTGCATATGTGATGTCACTGTTCTTTCCTAACGTGTTTATTGTTAATTAAAAAGTTGAATTAGGATGTTGGTAATTTAGATGTGAAGTATGTTAGAATAGGGGAGGTATTGCCATGGTTTGTGTCTGCTGGTAGATGAGAACAGAGCAGCACATCCTGGTGAAGGGTGTGAGGCAGTTACTGCTGCCCCCTGTTTCTTTTGAGAGCCATGTCTTCTTTGCATTTTCACTTACTGTCATCTCTTCTCAAGTCACAAGAGTTGTAACTCCAGTATAGAATCATAGAATAGAGTTGGAAAGGACTTAAGATCATGTAGTTCCACCCCCCCTGCCATGGGCAGGGACATCTCACACTAAACCATGTCACCCAGGGCTCTGTCCAACCTGGCCTTTCTAATTCACATAGTTATATTTTGTGGTGGCTTTTCTCTCACTGTACCTGCTTTTTTTGTGGCCTCTCAAAGCTTTTCCATTAACCTTAACAGTTTATCAGAAAATGACCTTGGGGAAGGAAGTATCTATGCCCTATCCGAGGGGCTGCCATGCTTTGAACACCTCTGAAAGATTGAGTACCAGGGCAGAGAATGGCTGGCTTTGGTTGTATTCCCCACTGGTTCTGACGCCAGCACATTGTGCTATTTTTCTCTCCCCACTCCTTCAGCTTGAAACTCTGTGGAATCACTGATGATGCTTCAAAATCACTTTCTCACGGCTTCTGACAATGCTCTTCCCTGGAGGAGATAATGGGAGTGTAGGGATGGGTGGGGGGGAGACCCTGCAACACACAGGTCACTCTTGTTTTAATGTCTGCATCTATTTTCAACTGCAGTACACTTCTGATCCTTCTAAATATTTATTGATACCTGCCTCTAAATAGTTTTTAGTGATAAATTTACTAGTCATTTACTAATTGACATAATTCACTGCTACAAATGTCCTGGTATAACTAGCAACTTATTGGTGATAAGCTCTTGTAAACAGGCTAACCTGTGAGGGGTAGACTGCTGCTGTTCCCTTGAGTTTTACTACTGACTCACAGTTGGGATTTCTTGTGTCTTAGACTGTCGTGGAACGCCCTTGGAGATGGAGGAGCTGGAGAGCTGGCCAGTGCTCTCGCAGGGATGGAAAAGCTGAAGCTGTTAGAATGAGTGCAGCCTTGAAAGCAACACCAGGAAGACTTGTTTTTTTGTTGTTGAGCCTTCAGTCACAGGACTTCCAAAAAGGCAGTGTACAAAACAGACAGACAGGCTTCTTGCCTGCTTCTTCTTGCTTAGCCTGCTCCATGCACTGAGGGCCAACCTTGCTTGGGTGATACCTAGGCATTGAAGTAGCCTTTATTTTCTTTAAGGTGTTTGCAGCATAGGTGTCTGAGCAGAAGCTAGTCTGTGAAGGCCTTCTGTTAGAGTTGGGGAAGACGAACTGGTATTTGTAGAACATGACTCATATCACCTAATAACCTCAGGTGAGCTGCCTCCTTCAAGCTTCTACTTCTCTTCAGTGTCTGGGATGTTCTAGATGGGTACTGTGCTCAGAGAGCCTTCCTTTATGAAAGCCTGCAGCAAGGCAAGCAATCCGTCCCCAGGATGGAGCAGCCAGATTGTGGGTGTTGGACCATTGGAGTTCACAGGAAGCTGGGATGCAGCTCCTATGCTGGAACTGCAGTGCAGCCAGCAGTAGGGATCCATATTGTGTACTGGCCTGGTGACACCACAGCCCAGCCCTGTTAATGGGAGAGATTTTCATCTTCTGCTCAAGAACCGTTCATGGAACTTTCCTCCTTTGGAATACATGGTACATGTCTTACATCCCTCAGCCGTATGAAAACAGTAATCTGTGGGTCAGAAGTTGGGGAACTGAGTTTTGTTTGTCTTGGACAAGGAAACCGTATAGTAGAGCCTGGCTGTTTTACAGGTACAAGCAGGAAGGTTGTGGCTAAAGCAAGAGAAGTTGTTAGTAGCACTTTTTGGCACAAAGGTTGCAGTAAGATCTTTTAGAGTGCTTCAACGGCAAGACCTCTGCTTACAAGCCCTGTTGCTAGGCAGGGGAGATAGGGACTAGTGCAGACACACTTCTTGCATAAATAGGGCCATGGTATTACAGATGAGGCTGATGTAAGTTGTATGGCATTGCTGCGCTTATGCATAAGTGTAGCTCTTCTGGAACAGGAGAATCAGCCAGGGATTATTCAGCTGTTTTCCGCTCTTGATTTGGTTTTGGATTTTAAAACTGTCGTTTGTTTTTAAAACAGTCTGGAGAAAAATCACATTGGTGTCTGTGGGCCACAAAACTGGCAGAGGAACTTCTCAAATGCCCAGAAATTCAGTTCATAAGGTGAGCAGTTCTCATGGAGCTCTGTGGCTGGGTATTGGCTCAGCAAGGGGAAGTTGGGACAGTCTTGGGATAGTTGCGACCCATGCCAGCCTGCTGCCCTGAGTTAGCTGGCATGGAATAGGGTGTTGCAGGGGATGCAGACACAACCCAAGTAAGCTGAGTGTTTTCTAGACCAGCTCCACTTCTGCAGAAAGTTGGGGAAAAGGGATTGAATAGCTTATTGGCTTGAAATGACCAAAAGTGAAGACCCAGTTGTGTAATGTCCTTATCAGTAAGTTGTCGCGTTTTTTCCGTTTTCTTTCTCTCTACATCCGGTTTCACTTCTGAGATATGTTCCTGCTCTGTCACACTCTGTTCTGGGATGTGTATCTCACAAATACTTGGATGCCTGATTTTTCCCACTCTTTGTCATTGTGTCTCCAAGTATATCAAACTCCACTAGAAACCTCCTGTAGAAGAGACCCCACTCATCCTTCACTCATTTGAAAAGTCCTTTTTCTGAGAGTGCCTCTGAGAACTTTCTGGTTACACAGGTCCCATAGCCAAGTGTCTGCTCCTGCCTGAACTGTCTCTGCCCCAGAACTGGCTCTGTCTTCCCCAATAGTGAGAGCAATCCAAGAGCCAGAGGAATGTTTCTGGTTCCAGCTGGAGCTTGGGGCCCTCTGTGCTTGCTCATCTTGATGGGCACAGCACAGCATGCAGTCCATTTGACTCCTCAGGGCACTCTGCTTCACAGGGTGGAGGCCCACTCTGGGCGGCTTTGGGGTAGACTACACCAGATGAGGTAGATGAAGAAGGATGGCTCATGTCAATCATGTCGCTTTTGTGTGACTCAGTTCTTCCTCCGCTTTCTGAGATTCTAGTGGCCTAAGGACTTTTCAAAACTTTAAGTCTCTCTCCCAAGCTAGATGAGTCCATCTCAGTGGGCAGGCAGCTGCTGAGTTGCTGCTGTGACAGGGGGATATGGCCATACCTCAATCCTGTGTCCTGCATTATGACCTTACCTCAATCCTGTCTCACTGTCAGGCCTGCTTTGATGAAATCCCAAAGCTGCCTCTTCCACTGTCTTCAGCATGCCACCTCCTTGCTCGCCATGCTTAGTCCTGCAGTAACATGTTTGTTGTTGTAGGCTGTGGGACAATCCAGTGCCCAGAGGCCTGGCTGAGAATTCAACAAGCCAAGACCCAAGACTCTGTTTTTCCTTCTAGCAAAGAAGAGCCCTTGCCTGACTGGGAATTGATCTTTCCCCCACTGCCCTTAAAAATTGTACTAAAGAACCCAGGAGATCAAAGTTGCTACATTTACAAACCGTAACTATTAGGTCTTCCTTTGCTGCATAGAATCAAATGTGAACACTTTGGGGTGTTTTGATTTTTGTGAGCTTTTATTGTACAGAAAAGCGAAAGACTGTAAAGAGTTGTTGCTGAGCAGGCAGTGTTCTTGGAAAAATATTGAATCTCTCTTCAAGGGGATGAGATGTATCTGCTCAGGCATTCAGAAAGCCAAAATCATATTTCATTATCTTTAATCCCAATTAGAACACCTATAGGGTGCTCCAATGGAAGAATCCTCCAGGAGAGGATGTGAAATTATTTATGTAAAATTGTAAACTGTTGACCCTGCTAAAATATACTCAACAGGCTGTTTGAAAATGGTGTATAACCATGCATGAAATACCTCTATGATTTTTAGATGAAAAATGGTGATAAGTGATTTTGTTTACTTCACAGCAGGCTCCATTTCATCTAGAATTGCCTCCTTTTCATAATAGGAACTTCAGGACTTAAATTTCAAATCATTGTCCCCAGATGATCAGTGTTTATGCTATGATAATATGGAAAGGCTGGTGTTGCCCTAAATTTCAGCAAGAAACTTTAAGCTACTATGGTTGTAAAACACTTTGTGAACCAGGGGGAATCACCACAGTCAAACAGATCTTTGTTCACCTCCCCTGTATTGTCTTCTGATGCCATCCCCTCCTCCATTTGAATTTGTTTAGGAGTCACAATATTTTGTTTTCATAGACTCACAGACTGTGGTTTGGGTTGGAACGGACCTCAGAACTCATCCAGCTCCAACCCCCCGCCACAGGGAAGGGAGGGAAGCTGAGAGTAAGCAGGAATGCTTGCTCCTGGCCCAAACTGTGCAGCGGCCTTGAGCTTCACCTCTACCTCATGAAGGAAAGAAGGAGGCCGTTAACCTGGGAAGCTGGGAATTAGTGACAAAAAAACAACAAAAAGAAGAAGGAAAAGGACAAGTCTTGGAAGGCAGATGAATGCAGGGACTGTGAGAATGAAGACCTTGTGCCCACTGTAGGAGAGGAACTGGTTCGAGACCATCTTAAAAATCTGAACGTGCACAAGTCCATGGGTCCTGATGAGATCCATCCGTGGGTCCTGAAGGAGCTGGCAAATGAAGTTGCGAAGCCGCTGGCCATCAGATTTGAGAAATCATGGCAGTCAGGTGAAGTTCCCGATGACTGGAAAAAGGGAAGTATAACCCCCATTGTCAAGAAGGGGAAATTGGATGACCTGGGGAATTACAGACCAGTCAGTCTCACCGCTGTGCCTGGCAAAATCTTGGAGCAGATTCTCCTGGAAGGCATGCTAAGGTACATGAAAATCAACAAGGTGCTTGGTGACAGCCAGCATGGCTTCACTGAGGGGAAATCCTGCCTGACCAACTTGGTGGCCTTCTATGATGGGGCTACAGAACTGATGGACAGGGGTAGAGCAGTTGATGTCATCTATCTGGACTTGTGAAAAGCGTTTGACACTGTCCCACACGACATCCTTGTCTCTGAATTGGAGAGACATCAATTTGATGGATGGACCACTGGGTGGATAAAGAACTGGCTGGGTGGCCGCATGCAAAGAGTTGTGGCTCAATGGCTCAATGTCCAGCTGGAGACCAGTAACAAGTGGTGTCCTTCAGGGATCAGGGTTGGGACTGGTCTTGTTCAACATCTTCATCGCTGACATGGACAGTGGGATTGAGTGTGCCCTCAGCAAGTTTGCCAATGACACCAAGCTGTGTGGTTCAGTTGATACGCTGGAGGGAAGGAATGCCATCCAGAGGGACCCTGACGCACTTGTGAGGTGGGTTGATGCCAACCTCATGAAGTTTAACCATGCCAAGTGCAAGGTCCTACACCTGGGTCGGAGCAACCCCAGGCACAGCTACAGGTTCGGCAGAGAAGAGATTCAGAGCAGCCCTGTGGAGAAGGACTTGGGGGTGTTGGTAGATGAGAAACTTAACATGAGGCAGCTTCAGTGTGCACTTGCAGCCCAGAAAGCCAACCGTATCCTGGGCTGCATCAAAAGGAGCGTGACCAGCAGGTGGAAGGAGGTGATCCTGCCCCTCTACTCTGCTCTTGTGAGACCTCACCTGGAGTATTGTGTGCAGTTCTGGTGTCCTCAACATAAAAAGGACATGGAACTGTTGGAACAAGTCCAGAGAAGGGCCACAAGGATGATCAGGGGACTGGAGCACCTCCTGTATGAAGACAGGCTGAGAAAGTTGGGGCTGTTCAGCCTGGAGAAGAGAAGTGTGGAGACCTCATAACAGCCTTCCAGTATCTGAAGGGGCCTATAGGGATGCTGGGGAGGGACTCTTCATTAAGGATTGTAGTGATGGGACAAGGGGTAACTGGTTAAAACTTAAACAGGGGAAGTTTAGGTTGGATATAAGAAGGAAATTCTTTACTGTTAGGGTGGTGAGGCACTGGAACAGGTTGCCCAGGGATGTTGTGAATGCTCCATCCTTGGTAGTGTTCAAGACCAGGTTGGACGAGGCCTTGGGTGATATGATTTAGCGTAAGGTGTCCCTGCCCATGGCAGGGGGGTTGGAACTAGATGATCTTAAGGTCCTTTCCAACCCTAATGATTCTATGATTCTATGATACCTTCCAATAGACCAGGTTGCTTCAAGCCCGATCCAACCTGGCCTTGAACACTGCCTGTGATGGGGCATTTTTATCTCTTTTATCAGTGTAAAATATGCTTTCTTGACTGTTTTTCCTCCTTTTTTTTTTTCATGGGGAAAATGTACTCCAACTGAATAAATGAGAATGCTGCTCTGATGAGCATGTTTTTCCACTTTTTTTCTCTCTTTTGTTTCTGGGTGGTGGGTGCTGACCCTACATGGCTGTCTTGGGTAGAGCAGCCACTGTAGAGAGATTTCTTGGGTTTGAATTATGTCTCTGTTTCCCCTTGCAATAAAATGTGCTACTTAAAAATAGGTGAGACCTCAGATTCCCTGGCTCCTGAACATAGGAAGTGTACATGTGCACCATGAGGTTTGCAGGAACATGAAGCATGCTATAAGTGCTGCTGTAGAGCTTCTCTTGACTTGGGATGATCAAGAGGGCCTCCGAAACCTAAGTGCACACATCCATTTCTCAAGCTCTTCCCCAGATTCAGCTCCCAGGTACGCATCTGGCCTGAGAGAGCCGCCACCCCAATGCATGCCAGGGCAGGGACTCGCGGGACGTTGCAGTATCTTTTCCAGAACACCGGGTGTCAGCCTAACCCTAAAAACGGGAAGAAGCCGCTGCCGCCTTCGGCGGAACCCCTGTCTCTGCTGCGTTTTAAGAGCGTGGGTCTCGTTTGTGAAAAAGAGAGGTTTGGACTGAGTTGTACCCGAGACACAACACTCCAGCCCTCTCTTTGTTTCTTACACCGAATGACAAGGACTTTTGGGCCGCCCTCCCACAGCCCGCTTCCCATTCTCAGTGCGCTTCTAATGTCAGCGCTCCAGCTTGAGCCTGAAACTTTCCAAGGGGAACCTGGAAACTTTATACAATTTTGAGTGATGAAAGGAATCTTCTGGTTTGCAGGAAGATGTGAGGCTGTTGGATGTTGTGTGTGATGGTTGAATACCAAACCAGTTCCCAAATAGCTGATCAGCATGGGCCTTCTTTAGAGTTGTTATTATTGGGTTTCAGATTTATCACAGCCCAAAAATGGAAATGCACTGGGATGCTCCAGACACCCATGTTGTTTCAGGCTCCTGCAGTCTCCAGAAAACAATGTCTGAGCTGGTCATCACTGATGACAAACACGGAAGAGATTTTGCCCCCGAGACCAGATCTTTAGCAAGAAATACCCTGCTCTTAATAACCACACTGCCGGAGGCCGGTGAGGACCCCGAATTCTGTGCTGTGGAACAGCCAGAGCCATACTGGGCTGGGCTTTGAACACCATGGCTGCTGTTCTGAAGAGCTGGAAATGCAGCCGCTGGTTATCCTTGCTAAAACCGGGTCCAGGTAGTGCTGAATCTGCTGTGACTCACAGACATCACTGAGCAGGAGAGTAAACACAGGGAAAACTGATAGTGGAGAAAACAGTCACATTGGCATTCATGAAAGACTGCCTGCCTCTCCCTTTTCTCCCTCACTCCCGAGTGACAGTTTAAGCCACAGGCATGGAGGGAGGAGGACAGGGCTGGTGCAGACCCCACTTTTCCCACTTAATTCCTCTTCTAGGTGCAACCTTATCCCTTCCTGTGATGTTTTCTGGCTGTGTTAACACAGGAAGAAAGGGTTTGTGCCTAAAAAACTTAGGCTCAGCTTTTAGCTGGAGGCTGCCTGTTGTGGCACTGCACTGAGCAGGAGCATTTGTGACCTGTAAGCCCACCCTGGTCCCCTACCCACTCCTGGGGTGCCAAGAAGGGAGTGGGACTGGCAAAGGGGGGGGACCTTGTTCATGTCAAAATCCAGTCTGCTGTCTTGAAACTCTTCCAGCTTTAACAGCTGAAGCTGCAGGAGAGGGGAAGGCTGTCCAGGGGGAAGATGGGACTTGCTGCTTTTGCCCGTGATCTTTAAAAGCATGAGCAGAGCCCATAGTAAAGGGCTCTGTACAAATAAAATGGTTTATTTGATCTGAAGCCTCAGAGGGAGGCTTCCAGTATTACTATTACAGAATCCCAGACTGGTTTGGGTTTGAAGGAACCTTAAAGCTCATCCACTTCCAACCCTCTGCTATGGGCAGAGACACCTTCCACTAGACTAGGTTGCTTCAAACCCCGTCCAGCCTGGCCTTGAACACTGCCAGGGATGAGACAGTCACAGCTCCTCTGGGCACCCTGTGCCAGGGCCTCAGCACCCTCACAGGAAAAAACTTTGTCCTAAAAATCTTCCTAAAATGCCAGATCTGCTCCTGGTGTAAACTTGATGCCAGCAGAATTAGGTGGAGGTAAACCTGATGAGCCTGTAACTTCCAAGTTATTATGTCGATAATAAGCCTGGCATTAGGGTATGGGGGTGAAAATTAAGGGACAAAACTCTCCGTCAGGTTAAAGCCATTCTCCCTCATCCTGTCCCTACAGGCCCTTGTCCAAAGCCCCTCTTTTGTATCCCCTTTAGGCACTGGAGCTGCTCTAAGGCCTCCCCTTAAGGAGCCTTCTCTTCACCAGGCTGAACCAGCCCAGCTCTCTCAGCCTGTCTCCAGAGCAGAGCTGCTCCAGCCCTCAGAAGCATCTCCGTGGCCTCCTCTGGACTCACTCCAACAGCTCCACGTCCCTCTTGTGTTGTAGCCCCAGAGCTGGATGCAGGACTGCGGGGGGGGGGGGGGGGGTGTCTCCCCACAGAGGAGCAGAGGGGGAGAATCCCCCTCCCTCCACCTGCTGCTCACGCTCTGGGGATGCAGCCCAGGACACCCGATATTACCCTATCTCCACATCAAAACTCTCTCTATAAATATCCCTGACGCCTGATGATGTGACCGTCAAGCGTCAGCTGAGGTTGCTCACGGTACGGTGGGTGGAAACCGCTGCAGTTCCAGGCTGGAAGGTACGACTGCTTGGATGGAGCAGGGGAGCGTCGGTGCGATGCTGCCAGCCGCGTGCCCTGAGCTCTTCGGACAGCTCTGCGGACAGCACCCGCACCCGGGGCTGGATTCGGCACCAGGAGCACCCGCAGCAGCCGGGCTGGATGAGACCCACCGGCCTCCAGGCAGCGCAGAAACCGGTGCGTTTGGTTCAAAATTATCCACCGAAGTTCCGTGTTCGCTGCTGCTGGGTGGATAACGCGGAAACGCGTTTCCGAGCCGCATTGCATGGGTTTTTTTAAAAGCTGCTTGCTGTTGCGAAGAGCCCAAGAGCCATCTGGGAAGTTTTGGGGTGGATCCTTGTGGGTTTGTTTAATTCGAAAGGCAGGATGCTTCTCCGGGGGTGGCCCAGCCATGGCCGCGCCCCCTCCCCCCGGCATCACCGCCCTCCCTCCTTCCCCCGTTACCGTGGCCGGGGCGGCAGCGGGAGGCTCTGAGCCGCGGCCCCGCAGGAGCTGCTCGACCCCGGCGGCGAGTACCGCGGGTGAGTAAGAACCGAGGTGGGTGAGAACCGGGGGTGGGTGAGAACCGAGGGTGAGTGAGAACCGGGGTGAGTACCGCGGGTGAGTACTGGGCGCGCCGCAGAGATACCGAAGAGGGGAAGGGGTCAAGGAGCGGGACCCGCCGGTGTCTGAGCCGGGCCCGCGGCGGGATCGTCCCCCGTGAGTCCGGTGGGTAGTGACAGCCGCGGGGAATGCACCGGCGGAGACCGGAGACCTCGGGCATCCCAGAGGGAGCATGGCGCTGGCCGCCAGAAATCCCTGGGGACCTGCAACGCAGTGTGTGTGTGTGCGTGTCCCCGGCTTGTCCTGGGAGTGTGTGGTATCCCTTCTGCCTTCCATCCCCAGGGCAGAACTTCCATCCCCTGGGACAGACCTTCATCCCATAGGACAGACCTTCCAACCTCTCGATCACAACCCCCATCTGCTGGGACACCCTCCCTCATCCCCTCCTCCCAGCCGCTTCACACCCTGCTCCCCAGCCAAGGCCACTCCGTTTCTGCACTGGGTAGAACTTGTCCCTCCCATTCCCACTTCCCTCTGCATCCGCTCCTAACGCTGCCAACCGGGCGCACAAAGCCCAGGCTAGCGCTGGGGCCACGTGACTTTGCTCCCCGGGCCTGGGACTTCTGGTTGGGGTTTCTCCTGGCAGCTGCTGCTTCTCCTCTGGCATCGGGTTCCAGAGGGATCCAGTGAGCTGATGGCTGGGAAGTGCAGAAGTGCTTCTTGGGGGACTGTTTGCAGCCCAATGTTGTTCTGCCTGGTGATGATACCTTTCATGCAGCGCAGTTCTGAGGGGACTGAGGGGATTCATGCTCGCAGATGGGCTGCCCCTCACTCCTCCGTGCCCGGCAAGACCTTGTCCACCACGACTGTGGGGTGCCTGGAGCATGGCAGGCAGGGAGGTGTTTTCCCATCAGCTCCACCACCCTGAGGACCTGATGCAATAAGTCTTTGGGTGAGTAACCCTTATTTAGGCAAGTGGCTGGATTGAAGCCAGCCAGGCTGGAGGACTTGGTGGGCAAACACACCCTTTGGAGCAGGTCACTGCAGAGAGGGTGGAACACAAGTTGGAGGTGAGATGAGAGCTCAGCTTTGGTAGCAGAAACGTCTCCGAAGGGTTGGGTCCTTGCTGCTGACTCCCCAAGAGTCTCAGCTGCTTCTTGGGAAGGAATTAGAAGGATCCCTGTGAACCTTGAGCCCCAGGTTTGAAGCTTCCTGGAGATGCACTTGAACCTTGCTGGAGAAGCTGGAGTCAGGAACAGGCCAGTGCAATCACAGCCCAGGGGTGCTCAGCTCTGATATTGTTCCCCTATCACCAGCACCAGCCTCCTCCTGCAAGCCCAGGTGCCAGGCTTTTATGCTGGCATGTGATGCCACTGGGCTTCTCTAGGGTCACAAAATGTTTTATTATGGGCCAGAAATCCCACTGAAGCCTGTTAGGAAGCAGCGAACGGAGTGATGGGAGGAGAAAGGCTGGAAACAAAAGCTCTGGGCGTGTGGAAAGGATCTGTTGTGAAGAGCTGGTTCGGTGGAGGATATTTTGCTGGAGTAGCCTCAGGGAAATGCTGCATTTGCTTTGATTGCAGCTGGATGATAGCCTGGGACATACGTTTTCTGATGATGTGAATGTCTTTCTCTGTTGTTGCCTCTGGAGCATCCTTGCTGGGATAATGTGAAGGGAAGGCACTCCGTGAGGCTTCCCAGTGTCCCCAAAATTGCACCTACTTGCAGTGTAGACAACCTCAGCAATTGCTGGGGATTGCTGGGGTACACGAGCAGTCCTGGAGCTGCTTTCCTGGTTCCTGGAACCCCTTACCACTCGGAGATGGGGTTTATTTTCACTGTCGGCATATGCTGCACCATTCCCAGGGCCTGCTTAGTCAGGGTGACAGTTCACATCTCTTTAATGCTGCAGACATCAGGCAAAGTGAGGGTGGCAGTGCCATACAACTGCTAGTATTTGAGATGTGGCTGTGATGCTTCTCACTCCCCACTGCCTTTCTGAGCTCAATCTCAAGAGAAATTACTTCATCCAGAGTTGCACCAACCTGTCTTGCTACAGGGACACCTTTGCTCCTGGGGTCTGCACTGGTGGACAGTGAGGGACCCTGTGCAGGGTGCTGGCAAGGCAGTGCAGTCTGTAAAGCCATTGGTTGGGGGGTCGGATTAGGGTCTGTGCTGGAGGGCACGAGTCCTGGAACCTGGGGTTTCTAGTATGGAAAAATACAGTTAGGGCTGAGCCACAGGAGTTGAGCTGTGGGTGAAGCTGCTCCTTGCCCTGGTCTCTGCTCGTCTGCCCATGATCCTCCTTCCTCACCCCAGAACAGTGGGGTTACACAGTGCTGGTGATACGTCATGACTTACCAGCGTGCTCTGGTTGTGTACTGGAATTGCACTGGCTTTGTTCACCTTTTAGCAGTCTCATCATGGTGTGTGAAGAGTCTGGGAGGAACAACAACTTCTCTTGCTCCCGTTACACCCGGTGGAAAGAGTTTCCCACTGACTACAGTGGAAACCTCTCCCTGGGGAGCACTGGCCGGAGCTACTCATGCCGCCATAAATCAGGACTTGTTCTCCAGGAGCAGCCAGCGTGCCGAGAACGTAATACCAGGTAATTGAGGAACAAGCCATGCTTGCAGTCTCCTGTCCTGGTTCAGGGCTGCCAGCTCTCATAAGGGACTCTTTATGTGAGAGTCTTGGATGGCATTCAGAACCAGGGTGAGGGGAGTGGAGAAGAAAAGGTAAATTTTCTGGTGCGGTGGAGGAGCTGAAATGATGCACAGGGCACAACCACAAAACAGCAGGAAGAAAGAAGGACTGGATACTTCCACCCCCTGAAATCTTACAACTTGTATTTTAAACCTCTGTAAAATATTTGTCAAGGGACCTAAGTCATCACTTTTTGCTGCTTTGGCTCAGTTCCTGGCTGCTGCCTTTGCAAGGTTACTTGTCTGGATCACAGGAGCAGGGGATAAAGTAATTCCTGGGAACTCAGCTGGGTTTGATTATAGACATATCATTAAAGTGTCAGTAAAACAAACAAGTGTAGTACTTAGCAAGAAGGACTTCACTTTTTATTTGTCTGCTGCCTTTGCTAAGGCTTTGGGTTTGGGCTGTCAGATTTTCTGCCTGTAGCCAGCAGGAAAAAAGCTCTGTCTAGAACAGTCCTCCTTCCCCCCAGCCCTGGATTGCATGTCATTGCATGATTCCAGAAGCTGAGGATTTAGGAAGAAACATCAGCTGTCATAAGCCTGATTTTAAAAATAAGACAAGCTGGGAACATAAGTTCTGCTGTTGAACAGTAAGTCCAGGGCTGTGCAGCCATTTAAATGCAGGTTTATAATCCCCTGAGCAGAGTCTAAAGCTGTTGGGAAGGAGTTGAGGATTTATCAGGCATAGTTTCTCATTATAACCCACCACATTTAGGGACAGGCTTTGGACAAGGGGCTGTAGGGACAGGACAAAGGGGAATGGCTTTAACCTGACACAGGGGAGGCTGAGATGAGCTCTTAGGCAGAAGTTCTTCCCTGTGAGGGTGCTGAGGCCCTGGCACAGGTTGCCCAGAGAAGCTGTGGCTGCCCCATCCCTGGCAGTGTTCAAGGCCAGGTTGGATGGGGCTTGGAGCAACCTGGTCTAGTGGAAGGTGTCCCTGCCCGTGGCAGGGTGTTGGAACTGGATGAGCTTTAAGGTCCCTCCCAACCCAAACCATTTTATGTTCTGTGATTCTATGAGATTTTGTTTCACTGGCAATACAAATCCATCTAAGGGTGAAGCTTCACACATCAAGGGGAGCATCTCCCTGCTGCAAAAGGAGGCCTGTAAAATTCTTTAGGAAAAGATAGGATCATCACCTCCATGCAGGGTGAAGGTGGCCTCCAGCCTGTGGGGACATCAGTGATATTCTGTGTGGCTTGGTGTCAACATGCCAGGTCAATGAGCATTACACATAAGTACACATTAATTAATATTTAGTTTATGTTGTCAGGGGATGGGCTATGGGAATGGAATGATGCTTGGGGTGGAGGGACCTGCATGCTGGGGCTGCGGTAGGGCCTTTCTGGCTGGCACACATGTGATTTTGGCATGTGTTTATGTTAGAAAGCAGTTAAAGATGTTTCTCATCCCGTAAGTGATGATTTTTTAATCCATCTCTCACTTGCACATGTGGTGCTTGTCTGTAATAGGAATTCAGTTAAAATCAGAAAGCCAGCATTCCTGTTTTCAGTAACTCGAAAAGCCTGTAACAGCCAGAACACAGCAAGTATGCGGTGAGTGCAGGAGGTTCCCCTGCACCTGCGTGGGAGCCGTGCTGCCTGCATGTCCCTCAGGCCTGCTCTGCTCCCTTCCACTTCACAGGGTCTGCCTTTAATGAAACCAACTCTTTCCTCCAAATCTGGTGGTTAAAACAAATATCACCACCCCCCCCCCCCCCCCCCCATTAATAAGACCATACCTTTGTTCTTCTTGCACAGCTGCCCATGCCCAGTGGGTACTGTGGTTTTCAGCTCTGGCATGGAGAAGGAAACTGGCTGTTGCAGAATATGGACCTTCTCTGTGGGCGGTTGTGCCTGGGGTTTGATGTCATCACCAGGATGCACAGTGACAACATGATCTTTTCTGCCCTATATCACAAATTTCCCTAAATTAGGCCCTAGAAGAAGTTTGTAGTCAAGGGGAAATGTGCAGTCAGCCAAATCTGCTCTTGCCAGTGGAGATTAGGATGGATCTCCCTGGTGGCTCATCCATTGCTCCTGCCCTGCCCCTCTCTTGCCCTTTCTCTATGTCTGAGCAGCAAGACCAGAGCTGCTGCTGCTGCTCTGGAAACCAAGATGCATTTGTGAGCAGGGTGCAGGACGTGCAGTGTGCACAGGGAAGCCCTGACCTCTGTGCAGCACTTGGCTCTCCTGCTCTTTGGGTAACGATTCTCACTGGTAAGTGGGTTGGATATTAAGGGGACAGTGTAATGACATTTTCAGACTTCATCTGTTTGGAGAACAGAATCCTGTTGCCCTTTGTTCCTTTCTGCTAGGGCAGCTCTGCTGGAGGACACTGGGTCCTGGAGCAGTGGACCAGGCAGCGACTGTGTCCTTGCAGTTGCAAGGTGGTCCACCCTGGAGGGACCACTGAGGGGCTGTCACTTTTCCCAGTGCAGAACAGAGCACTGAGGAGTGAGGAGGTTTGTAGAAAGCAGAAAACGGGATGTCTCCATCCTCTCTGGCTGTGGCTGGATGGCTGCGTGCCACAGCTGAGGCTGGGGCCACGGTGCCAGCAGAGCACTGGAGCCTGTGAGGTCTTCACAAGGGCTAAATGCCATTGTTGGTGATGCATGCGCAGCAAAGGAGCTCACCCAGTGTGGTGGACTGTAAATAATGATGTCTCGTAATCCCTTTTCCCTTGAGAGTCTCATGTGCTGGACCTGCTGATGTGATTACAGTGGTATTACAGTGTGATAGATGATGTTGTTATGATACCTGTCTGTCCTGATTCTATGGAGCACCAGTGAATCCGATGCTACAGCACCTTCGTTATGAATGGAGAGGACCCTGTTGATCCCATAGCATGCACTGGAAATTGCAGTCTGGCCGGGGATGCCTGTGCCTGTGGCCCCCAGTGAGTCCTGCCCAGGTTCTCCTGGCCAAGCAGGCTTTCAGGGTGGACACCCCACCAGGGTTGGGTTGCTAAAGTGCACCCTGGGCCATCCTGCAGTGCACCCATGGGTGGGACAGGCTACTCCATGGTTCCTTTCCACACACCACACAGCTCCTTGCCACCAGCCGACTCCTTGAGCAGGGACAGAGGTACTGCTGGGAAGTCCCTGGAAGGTTTTATGGCTGCTGTGGTTTCCTTTTCACCCATCAGTCATCCCAAGCAGAGAAGCAGTGGTCTTTTCCCCTTCATCCATCTGGAAAATCTGGGTGGGGCTCCTGAATCCCTGGGTTGGACATGCATATTGTAAGGCACAGGGGAGCATCAGCATCTCCATGGGCAAGTCCTTCTGCATGGGAAGTGCTCCTTTCCCCAGGTTATGACCCACTTTCCCCAGGTTATGACCCCAGATTTACTGATGTGTAGATGTGGCTCATATGCCGTTATCCATCTGGTTGCTCTCTGGAGAGGGATCTCCCACTGGGTGAAACTCTCTGCATGGTCAGGGTGGGATCCCGGTGTTCCTGCCCACCTCGTGCTGGGGCTTGGGTGCTAGGATCAAACTGGCCTAACTCAGCCACTCAATATCCACAAAGCTGTTTGCCACAAGTGTCCTGGGAGCTGGAGGAGAGGATGCTGCAGCCTGTTTGAGATGTGGAGAAGCCCTTAGGAGGCCGGTCTCCCTTGGGACTGCTGAGGGAAGTGGGGCTTCTTCTGCCTCATTTTCAGGTGGGGATCTGCATTGCTGATCCCACTTTCTTCCCAGTTGTGCTGCAAATCCTGTCTCTCTCCCTTCCCTTCTCCTTCACTGCCCCAGCCTATCTGTCCGGGGTGCTCGGTGGTATTTAATACCTTCTTTGATGATCCGGATGAGAGGATCGAGGCCACACTCAATTTGCAAATGACACCAGGCTGGGTGGGAGTGTTGATCTGCTGCAGGATAGGAAGGCTTTGCAGAGGGATCTGGACAGGCTGGATCGAGGGGCCAAGGCCCATGGGATGAGGTTCAACAAGACAAAGTGCCAGGTGCTGCACTTGGGTCCCCACAGCCCCATGCAAAGCTCCAGGCTTGGGGAAGAGTGGCTGGATAGCTGCTCATGGAAAAGAACCCGGGGGTGCTGAATGACAGGGCTGAACATGAGCCAGGCTTGTGCCCAGGTAGCCAAGAAGGCCAACAGCATCCTGGCCTCTATCAGCACCAGTGTGGCCAGCAGGGTCAGGGCAGTGATGATCCCCCTGTACTGGGCACTGGTGAGGCCGCACCTTGAATCCTGAGCTTAGTTTCTGGGCCCCTCACTACAAGAGAGACTTTGAGGTGCTGGAGCAGATCCAGAGAAGGGCAATGGAGCTGGTGAAGGGCCTGGAGCACAGGTGTGATGGGGAATGGCTGAGGGACCTGGGGGGTTTAGTCTGGAGAAGAGAGGCTCAGGGGGGCTCTTATCGCTCTCTACAACTGCCTGAAAGGAGGATGGAGCCAGGAGGTGGCTGGTCTCTGCTCCCAGGGACTAATGGATAGGACAAGAGGAAATGGCCTCAAGCTGCACTAGGAAAGGTTTAGACTGGAGATTAGGAACAATTCTTCCCCAAGGGGTGCTCAGGCATTGGAACAGGCTGCCCAGGGCAGTGGTGAAGTCACCGTCCCTGGAAGTGTTAACAAAACCGTGTCGATGGGGCCCTCACTGACATGGTTTAGTGGTGGCCTTGGCAGTGCTGGGGAATGGTTTGACTCAATGATCTTAAAGATCTTTTCCAGCCTAGCTGATTCTATGACTCTACAGGTGGTTCCTGGCCCACTTGTCTTCATCCCTCCCAGGAGTGAGTAGTGGTCTGAGGTGGAAACTTCATGCAAATGTAGCTTTGGCCTGATTCAGAGTAGTCTTTGGAAACTGGTGTGGGGTCTCAAGGAACACCTGGGCTTAAACAAAAGGTTTTACATGCCAATAGAAGCTCAATGTTTTTACAGCCCCCAGAGCTTCCTGATTTTGGTTTTGAAGGAGCACTTCACAGTTACGTTGTCAGCCTGGCCCCACATCCCTTGAATAGTGTCATTATGGAAGTGCTACTAGTGACATCTTGGACAGTGGTGGGGAGACGCCAGTGTATGCGGCAGGATGGGCTTGTCCTCACTGCTGACAGCCTGGGTAACCGCATCAGCTGGAGCCACATTGGCTTGGTGGTGGGTGGTTGGCCTCGTGACCAGCTCTGGCACCCACCTGCCCTGACCTCAGACGCTGGAGAAGCCCTGTCCCCAGTGCCTGGAGGAGCCCAGATGGATGTGTTTGCACTGAGGATCAAAGGAAGGGCAGGGGCTGTTTTTTGGCAGGTGATGGCTGCTCTACTGTGTCAGGAACAGAGGGAATTTCCTCATCTCCCAGCCGTGGCACCCCCCATGAGTCCGAATGTGGTTTGGAAAGGTCTTCCTGGAATGGGACCTAAGCATCACGGCTGTGGGACAGGAAAGGGTTGCCTTTTGCTGAGCGATGCCCTCCAGGGTAGGAGGATCTGGCTGCCTGGGTCAGGGAGCACACAGGATCAGTCCCACTTTTTGGCCAGCCCTGATCTTGCTGAGAAGTGCAATTCACCCCCTGGGGACCCCAGGGTTAAGGGTTAGGGTTGATGCTGCAGCTGTGTGGGTGTGTGGAGCTGGGGACATGGGAGGAAGCAGCCCTATGCTTCTTGCTTTCACCAACTGCCTTTAGAAAGGGTTTTGGGGGTGCTGGGTCAAGGATTGTGTTACTCCTGCTCTAGACTGTCTCAGCTCCTTACAGATGCCCTGTAAGCAGCCCAAAGCTGAAAATGGAAATTCAAATCTAAATTCGAATTGACATAGAGCTATCAAACCACAAAAAAGGTGTTGGAACAGTGTTCCAGACCATTAAACCTGCCTTTCACTCACTCCCCCATGATAAATTCACATGGCTATTGCCAAATGGCATTGTACTGTATTAAAGCAAAGCAGAGATCACAGTGGGGGAGGCACATAATGGGACATTTCAACCCACTGAAGACCTCTTTCCATCCAAAACCTTTTTCTCTTGAAAATGCCTGAATGCAAGAAATGCCACTGGGATGGAGTTGTGTTTGATGCGTTGGTCTGGCACTCTGGCTTATCCTCCTTTTCTGCCTCAGTTTATCCCTGTTCTCCGCAGAAGCTACAGGAGAGGGGCTTTGGACAAGGGACTGTAGGGACAGGACAAGGGAGAATGGCTTTAACCTGACAGAGGGGCTTTGTGGCGGATGAGCCATGAGGACTTCTGCTTCTGCACATTTGTCCTCAAAGTTGCAGTAGATTGGTGGCTGCCCACATGTGTCTCCATTTTGGTGTCACACCATCACTATTCTGGTGTGGATGTGAAGTGATGGCATGAGATGGGCTTGGTCTAGGCAAGGGGAAACAATGCTCAGGGAGAAGTCGTGGGACCTGCTTCAGTGATGTACATGTGTATGCAGCCAAGGATGGGGATAGGACAAGGGGGAATGGCTTTAACCTGACAGAGGGGAGATTGAGATGAGCTCTTAGGCAGAAGTTCTTCCCTGTGAGGGTGCTGAGGCCCTGGCACAGGTTGCCCAGAGAAGCTGTGGCTGCCCCATCCCTGGCAGTGTTCAAGGCCAGGTTGGATGGGGCTTGGAGCAACCTGGTCTAGTGGAAGGTGTCCCTGGCTGTGGCAGGGGGTTGGAACTGGGTGAGGTTTAAGGTTCCTTCCAACCCAAACAAGTCTGGGATTCTATGACCAGACCTGGTGTATGAGGGCTTTTCTGGGGACAGCTGCAAGGAGGAGGAGATGGGCATTGTGGGTGACTATTCTCTGAGCACAAAATGAAGCAGCAGCTACTGTGGTACTGAGGCAGCCACCAGCCATTGTCATGCCTCACCTGGGACAGGATTTCACAGCACCAGTGTGACAAACTGGGCTGTCATGAGCAGCGTTACCTGATGAAACACTATTAGGCACGGTTTCCGTTGGGAAGGGTTAACTGGGGAAATGATTTAATTAGGTTGTTCTGAAACTCTCTTTCTCACTTTGTCAGGCCCCTAAAATAATTCAGTACAGTCCCTGTGGCCTCTTGCATCAGGCAGGACTGTTTGACTTGCTCACAGCATGCCAGTGTGGAAAGCAGAACCCAACCTGGGCATTCCCCTCTGCCAGGTCTACAACAAATCTCCAGGAATTTGTGAATTTGAGCTCACTCCCAGCCATCCCACCCATGCTGGGATGCTCAGAGGCAGTTTTCAGCCTTTTGCTGCCTGTGGAAGAGTTGAAGATCCTCTGATGATAGTGGGTACCCAAGGTACATCCTTGCAGGGAGTTTTCAACTGCAAGAAGTTTCTGCCTCCCCTAGGCTGCTCAGGCCTGGCAGAGGCATTTGCTAGGAAGGGGCCATGAACATGACTAATTCCACATGCATCCAGAAGGAAACAAGGCTGTTATTAAGACCAGATGCAGGCTGGTGAATCCACGTGTTGCCTGGGCGAGACTGAAAGGCAAACAGTTCTGCTCTGCAAAATGATTCTGGAGATGACTGTATTTGTTGACAAGAGGGAGCAGAGCGTAGGGAGCTGTGCCATCATCCATCCCAGTGCTTCCTGGCTTTTCCTGGTGCCCCCAGCTCTGCATGTGCTGCATTTCACCTTCACTGCTGCTCTGGGCAAATGTTTTCTGCATCCTTGTGCTCTTCCTTTCCTTTGCTTCAGTCTTCTGACAACTCATTTTCACCAGCTCTTTGTCATCCCGCGGGTACCACTGCTTTCTGCTGTGTCTCCAGTGCTGTAAGCTCAGCTATGTGCCTTATAGGAACCCAAATTACCTGTTTGACACTCATCTCACTTTCCCCTCCCAGAAAGGACATTTGCTTCTGCAATGAGGTAGCTGTAGTAGGATAGCCTGAGTGGGTAAACTGAGCCGTGTGTGACTCCTGTGTGGTGTTACAGGAATCACAGATCATCCCAAAGAAGGGCACAGACATTCCCAGGAAGGACCCAGGGGAATTTGCGTGGTATTACTGGTGGATATCAGTACTTCTGTGCCTGTTTCAAATATGTCTGGTATTCCCTGTGCAAATAAATCCAATCTCTTCAAGGAGAGGGGATCACGGAAGTTTGGCAGCAATATTAATACACCAAAATGTTTCACTTAAATTATATCTTCTTTTTTTTTTTTTCTTCTCTATTTATTCCTGTTAATGCTTAAAACCGGGCCTTAGCATGGTCCAAGCAACTGCTTCTTGTGCGGCTTCTCTTCTGTGGAGGGAAGGGAACCTCCCAGGGCAGAAGTTAGTTTGTAAAACAGAAAACTCCTTCCCCTCCTCCTCTTTCAGATAAGAGAGGAAGAAAAGATGCCAGGGCTTCCAGACAGCTCTGCACGTGGTTTGGAGATCTGCTGTACAGAGTAGGGGGCCGTGGGGTGAAGAGGAAGAGGAGAACATCTGTGTGCATTGCTCTGGGGATCCCAGATGTTCATCTCAGATATTCTTGGTGGCCCCAAGTCTTCTGTGTGCCCCCAACCAGCAAAACCCCTCACTGCAGGAGGTTGTGGACACTGAGCACCTTGGAGGTGACCAAGTACTTGCAGAAATGGCTTTAACCTGACAGAGGGGAGACTGAGATGAGCTCTTAGGCAGAAGTTCTTGCCTGTGATGGTGCTGAGGCCCTGGCACAGGCTACGCAGAGAAGCTGTGACTGCCCCATCCCTGGCAGTGTTCAAGGCCAGGCTGGACGCGGCTTGGAGCAACCTGGTCTAGTGGAAGGTGTCCCTGTCCGTGGCAGGGGGTTGGAACTGGATGAGCTTTAAGGTCCCTTTCAACACAAACCAGTCTGGGATTCTGATATTAAGTCATAGAGAAAAAAACACTTGAAGTTTATGAAGCACAGAGATGATTCTGGTTCAGGAGGTCCTGGAAGCTGGACCCTAGAAAGGTTTTGGGGACCATGTTTCTCCACCCTGGTCTTACTCTTGTGACTCTTCAGGCAACTGCTGTGGCTGATGGTAGATGAGACCATGGGGATATCAGACTTTCATGCTTGTCCCTGAGACCTCTCATCAGTATCCTGGCCGTGTTTAGGCAGGAGACCATGTGTCCATGTGATGGGTACAAAGCCCGCAGCCGGGATTGTACACTGGGAGAATATTTGGCTGCAGATGCTGAGTGAGTCGCAAGACTTTGTTCAGGAGCAGTGAATGCAGGGAGAGAACAAAGAAAGGAGGAGAGACTGGAATACAGATGGTGGCAAGTTGGCTTGTCTGGTGCCAGCTGAAATGCATCCCTGAATTTAATGCATTTGATGGGTTGTTAAAATGCTGCTGGCTCACTGAAGCCTGGTGTTTGCCTCAGATGGTTCATGGCTAGTGAGCCCTCTGGCTAGGGGGACCTGCTGGGGATGATTATGCTCCTATGGGGTTTATACCAGGACTGGAGCTGGGGAGGAGGAGTAGATTGAGCCATGATGGGAGAGCTGCCCACCAATTTGGCATCTCCATCCCTGGTGGGCTGGCTGGACCAGCAGCTCCTCAGTGGGAAAATCATCTTCACTGTGATGGTGGTGAAAGGGGTGACAGCATTTTCCTGCTGCCTTTTGCCTTCTTGGGAAGGTGGCAACTGCAGGATTTTTGCCTTGGCACTCATGAGATGGAATCAAGCTCTCCAGGTTGTTACCTGGGGGAGAGGCCAGTGCCCCTGATTTTGGGTGCAAGGGAGGGGAATGTTACACGTGTCCCTGCAGGTCTCTGCCCTCAGCTGGCCCTGGCTAGTGCTGGCCACTTCTCCTCTTCCTCATGCCCATCTTGGCTTTGTGTTTTCTGAGGAGCTTGGCAGGCTGAGTGCAGGAGCTGGAGCATGGGTGGAGTGCAGTGGCAGAGAGGATGTTCTGGTGCCTGTCAGCCCTGGGAAAATGCTTTTCCCACTGAGTCATCTGCTATCTCTGCTTTTTGTGAAATGGTGCTGAGATCTGGGGGAAAGGGAGCTGGAAAAACCCACGATCTCCCTGCTCTGGGAGGACCAGGTCCACACCAGCACAGCTGCCCTGTGTTTGCTTCTCAGAGGGAGTGGCAGACAGACAGCAGCATCAATAGAACAGGCCTGGCTATTCTGAGACATCGATTACACAAAATCATAGTCATAGAATAGTTAGGGTTGGAAAGGACCTTAAGATCATGAAGTTCCAACCACCCTGCCATGGAGCAGGGACACCTCACACTAAACTATTTCATCCAAGGCTCTGTCCAACCTGGCCTTCAACACTGCCAAGGATGGAGCATTCACAACCTCCTTGGGAAACCCATTCCAGTGTCTCACCACCCTAGCAGTAAAGAACTTCTTCCTTATATCCAACCTAAACTTCCCTTGTTTAAGTTTAAACCCGTTGCCCCTTGTCCCATCACTACAATCCCTAGTGAAGGGTCCCTCTCCAGCATCCCTATAGGCCCCTTCAGATACTGGAAGGCTACTGTGAGGTCTCCACGCAGCCTTCTCTTCTCCAGGCTGAACAGCCTCAACTTTCTCAGCCTATCTTCATACAGGAGGTGCTCCAGTCTCCTGATCATCCTTGTGGCCCTCTTCTGGACTTGTTCCAACAGTTCCATGTCCTTTTTATGTTGAGGAAACCAGAACTGCACACAATACTCCAAGTGAGGTCTCACAAGAGCAGAGCAGAGGGGCAGGATCACCTCCTTCCACCTGCTGGTCATGCTCCTTTTGATGCAGCCCAGGATACGGTTGGCTTTCTGGGTTGTGAGCGCACACTGAAGCCAGCTCATGTTCAGTTTCTCACTGACCAGCACCCCCAAGTCCTTCTCCACAGGGCTGCTCTGAATCTCTTCTCTGCCGAACCTGTAGCTGTGCCTGGGGTTGCTCTGACCCAGGTGTAGGACCTTGCATTTGTCATGGTTAAAATTCATGAGGTTGGCATCAGCCCACCTCACAAGTGTGTCAAGGTCCCTCTGGATGGCATTCCTTCCCTCCAGCATATCAACTGAACCACACAGCTTGGTGTCATTGGCAAACTTGCTGAGGGCACACTCAATCCCACTGTCCATGTCAGCGACAAAGATGTTGAACAAGACCGGTCCCAACCCTGATCCCTGAAGGATGCCACTTGTTACTGGTCTCCAGCCAGACATTGAGCCACAACTCTTTGCGTGGGGCCATCCAGCCAGTTCTTTATCCACCGAGTAGTCCATCCATCAAATTGACGTCTCTCCAATTTAGAGACAAGGATGTCATGTGGGACAGTGTCGAACGCTTTGCACAAGTCCAGGTAGGTGACGTCAACTGCTCTACCCCTGTCCATCAGTTCCGTAGCTCCATCATAGAAGGCCACCAAGTTGGTCAGGCAGGATTTCCCCTCAGTGAAGCCATGCTGGCTGTCACCAAGCACCTTGTTGATTTTCATGTGCCTTAGCATGCCTTCCAGGAGAATCTGCTCCAAGATTTTGCCAGGCACAGCGGTGAGACTGACTGGTCTGTAATTCCCTGGGTCATCCATTTTCCCCTTCTTGACAATGGGGGTTATATTTCCCTTTTTCCAGTCATCGGGAACTTCACCTGACTGCCATGATTTCTCAAATATGATGGACAGCAGCTTAGCAACTTCATTTGCCAGCTCCTTCAGGACCTGTGGATGGATTTCAGCAGGTCCCAGGCACTTGTGTACGTTCAGGTTTTTAAGATGGTCTCAAATCAGATCCTCTCCTACAGTGCGCCTAAGGTCTTCCTTCTCACAGTCCCTGCATTCATCTGCCTTCCAAGACTTGGGTGGTTTGGTCAGAGCCTTTGCCAGTGAAGACCGAGGCAAAGAAGTCATTCAGAACCTCAGCCTTCTCCAAATCCCGTGTAGCCAGTTCTCCTGAGAGCTTCCTGAGGGGGCCTACATTCTCCCTAGTCTGTTTTTTATTCGCTACATACCTATAGAATCCCTTCCTGTTATTTTTAATACCTCTAGCTAAGTTTAATTCTAACTGGGCCTTAGCTTTCCTAACCTGGTCCCTAGCTTCTCGGACAACATCCCTGTACTCTTTCCAGGCCTCCTGTCCTTGCTTCCACATTTTATAAGCCTCTCTTTTCAATTGAATTTTCCTCAGGAGCTCCTTATCCACCCAAGGAGGTCTCCTGGCCCTCCTGCTGCACTTCCTTCTAGTTGGGACGCAACACTCCTGAGCTTGTAGCAGGTGATCCTTGAATATCAACCAACAGCCTTGGGCCCCTCTGCCCTCTAGGGCTGTATCCCATGGAACCTTCTGAAGCAGGTTCCTGAAGAGGCCAAAGTCTGCTCTTTTGAAGTCCAGGGCAGTGAGCTTGCTGCACGCTCTTCTCACTGTCCTGAGGCTCTCAAATTCGACCATCTCATGGTCGCTGCAACCAAGGCTGCCCTTGAGAGTCACATTTCCAACCAGCCCTTCCCTGTTGGTGAGACGAGGTCAAGCCCGCACCTCTCCTTGTTGGCTCCTCTATTACTTGCAGAAGGAAGTTGTCTTCTACACAATCGAGGAACCTCCTGGATTGCTTGTGCCGGGCCGTACTGTCCTTCCAACAGATATCAGGGTGGTTGAAGTCCCCCATGAGAACAAGGCACATGATCCGTGCATTAAAGAAAAAAAGTAAATTAATTCTTTTATTTCAGCTACAACTGGCAGCATGGACTCAAGAGGAGCTGGGCAGCTCTGGCAGGGACCCTGATGACCCCAGGGGCTTTGTGGTGGGTGAGCCATGAGGACTTCTGCTTCTGCACATTTGTCCTCAAAGTTGCAGTAGATTGGTGGCTGCCCACATGTGTCTCCATTTTGGTGTCACACCATCACTATTCTGGTGTGGATGTGAAGTGATGGCATGAGATGGGCTTGGTCTAGGCAAGGGGAAACAATGCTCAGGGAGAAGTCGTGGGACCTGCTTCAGTGATGTACATGTGTGTGCAGCCAAGGATGGGGATAGGACAAGGGGGAATGGCTTTAACCTGACAGAGGGGAGATTGAGATGAGCTCTTAGGCAGAAGTTCTTCCCTGTGAGGGTGCTGAGGCCCTGGCACAGGTTGCCCAGAGAAGCTGTGGCTGCCCCATCCCTGGCAGTGTTCAAGGCCAGGCTGGACGGGGCTTGGAGCAACCTGGTCTAGTGGAAGGTGTCCCTGGCTGTGGCAAGGGGTTGGAACTGGATGAGTTTTAAGGTTCCTGCGGCTACCCCATCCCTGTCCCCTATCCCCATCCCGGCTTGGAAGCTGAGCTGCAAGAGAAGAGAAGATGGTAACCAGCAGCTCCTAGCAGTGCAAGTGCTTGTAAATACTCATGCCTGGGCAAAACAAACAAATACTAATTAAGTGGGGTTTTAATGCCAAGCAGCAGCAGACAGCTTATCAAAGTGGAGGAAGGAGATGTTTGGGGTTTTCAGATAAATTTGATGAGCCAGGAGGGAGCCCTTCTTGAAAAAAAGGGTGAAAGTTGTTGAAGGAGCTGGTGAAAAGAGCTCTCTTTCCACCAGAAACCCCAGCCATGAAGATTTATTAGTATAGCTTAATCTGAAAATGCTTTTTCTACTCTTTTTTCCCCCTTTTCTCTTGTTTGCTGAAGACCACTGGTGGTTTTTACCAGGTAAACTGCACATCAGAAAGCAAAGCTGTCATGTGGGATGAGGTTTTGAACTCATAATGGTATAGAACACATTTATCTCTGCACAATGGCTTTAGTAGCAGACTTTTGGCAAGCTGTTCTTGTGACAAAGGGTTTTTCATCAGGGCCCTGTAAATCATCCCATCCACCACCAGGTCATACAGTGATTGTCACAGTTGCCTTGCACTTCTGTGAGACAGCTATTGCCACCTTTTGATTGCTGCCAGAGCCTCTGCTTTCTGATGGCCTCATGAGTAGAGCTGCAGCTGTCCTCCGCCCCACTCATCCTCCCAGACTCACCCCTTTCCCTGTGATGATTTCAGAGGCAGAGCTAAAGTTTGGCCCTGGTAGCTCAGGTGCATGAGCCATGGCTTGTGACCAGCTCGATGACAACCGGTTTTCATGCAGAAAGGTGGTGTGGAAGTGTAGATCCTCCCCACAAAAGCCCCACAGCATGCTAGAAGAAGAGGTTGGGGATGCTTTAACCCTTTGGAGAGGGGTGAGCAGAAGACATTACCTTTCCCTGAAAATCTCTTATTTATGAACAAAACCCAGGCAGGTTGTAGGTGCTCCGCTGGGCATCTCAGAACATCTGCCTGGTGTGGTGGCCACATGAGGATGGTGGCTGGGCAGGGTTAATGCTTTGAAGCCAGCACAGCCTCAACTTATGAGGTGTAACTTAGAGGATGACATGGCCCTCTGCCTGTGGCATCAGAGTGGTTTTGGCCTTTCTGCTTGCACTGAGGTTCCTCTCCATTTCCTGTCCCACAGACCGCCTGGAGCTGCTGCCGCTGGAGTCCATGGCGTACACCATGACTCCCATGCCAACAGGGCCTGTCGGCTCCCAGTACTGCGTATGCAAGGTCGAGTTGTCTGTCTGCGGCCAAAACCTTCTGGACAGGGATGTCACTTCCAAATCTGACCCCTTCTGCGTCCTTTTCATGGAAGTCAGCGGGAAGTGGGTGGAGGTAAGTCCTGAGGTTGTGTGCATTCCCTCCTCCAGTGGTTTGCCCTTGATGGTGTCTTCTCTGTGCTCCACTACAAGGCTGGTCCTTATTCCTTCAGAGGTGGAAGTTCTTCTGGTCCTCCCAAGGCTGTGTGCATGTCACCAGTGTGTTAACTATTCTGTGTTTTGCTATAAGTCCTTTCCCCATTGGTGCTTTTTGCTTCATTCTGGGAGTCAGATTTAACTACATATCTCAAAATGCCAGCCTCTGGTAAAGCACATGGCAGGCATGAAAGGATCTTGCCACTTTCAAAGTGGTCCCAGCCCCTTCTCATCATGCTGTAAGTTTTGAGTGCTTTGGATTCAAGTGCCTGAAATGTCAGTCCTGCATGATAGTTGGGTGTTGTGAGGTCCTGCTTGCAATGGGGTGTTTCTAAGTGAGACAAGCTGGTTCTTGGATCATGAGTTGTATAGACAGCTGGTCTTCGGGTTTCACTTGAAGAGTGGCTATTTCTAGGGGCCAGGAGTGTGCTGGTTGAGTGTCTTGCAGGTCAGTCCAGTGGGGAAATGCTCATGCTCTTAATACCTGTGGCCTCCTTCAAGAAATATTTCAAAGTCAACAGTCTTTAAGCTGGGCGTTTCATGGACTGGGTGTTTTCCATGGAGAGGGATGGACCATGGGATGGGATGGAGACTGTTGGGAGCAAGGTGTGTGGGGAGGTTGGATCAGTTCAGCTGCAGGCAGACAGCATCCAGATGGTAAATCCCAGATAATTTTTTTGCAGACATTGGTCTTTTCTCCTTAGTAGAAATCTCATAAATATGTGCTTCAACTGCTGTATTTGATACCAGGAGCCCTTGATAAGAAACCTTGATAAAAGATCAAGAGACCTTGATAAAAACCTTGATAAGATTATCTTGTTATTTGCTTGGTTTCAGAAGCCAGCTCCTTACAAATGAGAAATGTAATTCCTAGAGGAAGAGAGGAGGGGAGGGATCATGATGTAAACAGTGGGATGGAGTGCACCCTTGGCAAGTCTGCAGGTGACACCAAGCTGACTGTTGTAGCTGATTTGCTGGAAGGAAGGGATGGGATCCAGAGGGACCTTTTCGGGCTGGAGGAGTGGGCCCTTGATAATCACATTAAATTCAACTGGGTCAAGTGCAAGGTTCTGCCCCTGGGCCAAGGCAATCCCTAGTACCCGTAGGCTGGGGGATGGACAGATGGAGAGCAGCCCTGTGGGACTTGGGGATGCTTATAGGTGACAAAATGGACATGACCCTGCAGTGTGTGCTGGCAGCCCAGAAACCCCCTGTGTGCTGGGCTGCATCCCCAGAGCATGAGCAGCAGGTCAAGAGAGGGGAATCTCCGCATCTACTGCACTCTGGGGAGACCCCCCTGCAGTACTGTGTCCAGCTCTCGAGTACTCAGTGCAGGAAAGACATGGACCTGTTGGAGCAGGTCCAGAATTGGCACATGAAGATGATCACATGGCTGGAGCACCTCTCCTATGGAGACAGGATGAAAGAACTGTGATTGTTTAGCCTGGAGAAGAGAAGGCTCTGTGGAGACATTGTTGTGGCCTACTTAAGTATAAGGACACTTGTAGTAAAGATCAAGAGAGACTTTTTACAAAGGTCTGTAGAGATAGAACAAGGGGCAACAGTTTTAAACTGGGATAGGTTTAGCTTGGATATAAGGAAGAAATGTTTTCTCGAAAAGGCGGTGAGGCACAGGTTGCCCAGGGAAGCTGTGGCTTCCCCATCCCTGGCAGTGTTCAAGACCAGGTTGGATGAGGCTTGGAGCAACCTGATCTAGTGGAAGGTGTCCCTGCCTGTGGCAGGGGGTTGGAACTGGATGAGCTTTAAGGTCTTTTCCAACCCAAACCAGTCTGCCATGCCATGACTCTCTTTCCTGCCAGCTCTGTGTCCCCCTGCTGCACTAGATACCCTGCTCAGCAGGTGTAGGTGCTGCTCACAGCCTGTGGGCTGTGGGCACTGGGGTTCTGGGCACAGAGGAACACGATGGCACACTCCTGCAGCTCAGGGCAAGGCGGCTTGTGCATATTTTTATTTTTCTTGTATGTGCCAAAGAGCTGAGAGCTGCATTCATCTCCTCTGCCCACCCACTCCAACACAGACTTACTCCAGGGTAACACCCTGCTGATAAAAGGCTCTTTAAAGACAGGAGGACTTTCCATGGCTGTGCTGTCCTGGCAGTGACAGGATGCAGACAGTGCACAAGGAGCAGTTGTGTGTTGTTCCCAGCCCTCTGCTTCAGTAGGATGAGGCTGTCTCTATCTAGTCTAATGGAGCATGAGAGAATTGACACTCAGCAGTTGTCTGAATTATTTTGAAGCGTAAGTAAAATATTGGCTTGATCCCAAAAGCCTGCTTCCTGGCATACCCACCAACTGGATGTGTATTCCTCCTTCAGGGATGGGGCACACAAATGCCTCACCAGGGAACGGGAGTGTGCTTGCTGCTGGCACCGTAGTTCATCTAGAGGTGCCCAAACTGGCTTTTCTGCAGCACAACCTTGGTCATCATGACCACGAGGATGATCAGGGGGCTGGAGCATATCCCATTTGAAGACAGGCTGAAAAGATTTGGGCTGTTCAGCCTGGAGAAAAAAAGGCTGTGTGGAGACCTCAGAGCAGCCTTCCAGTATCTGAGGGAGGTCTATAAGGATGCTGGTGAAGGGCTCTTCATTAGGGACTGTAGCACTGTAGGAGAAGGGGCAATGGGTTCAAACTTAAACAGGGGAGATTTATATTGGATATAAGGAATAAATTCTTTACTGTGAAAGTGGTGAGGCGCTGGCACAGGTTGCCCAGAGAAGCTGTGGCTGCCCAGTCCCTGGCGGTGTTCAAGGGCAGGTTGGATGGGCTTGGACCAACCTGGTCTAGTGGAAGGCGTCCCTGCCCATGGCAGGGGGTTGGAACTGGATGAGCTTTAAACTCCCTTCCAACCCAAACCACTCTGATTCTATGAAAAGGGGCAACACAGGAGCCATCTGTGTCCCTTCACTGATTCAGAGGATTTGGGAGGAGCTCTGCTTCCTGGAGCATGCGGCACTGCTTCCTGAGGAGGGTCTGTCTGTAACTGGCTGTAGCTGTCACACGAATTGAAGGTTGCTCCAGCATTCATTCCCCACTGAACATCACCAAAATCACTAACCAGGATCTCACTAGACTAACAGACTAACCAGTTTGTGATTCTATGATTGTATGATCACCAGCAGTGCTGCTGCATCAGCAGAAGGTCTCTCTGGGGTGGGTCTCCCAGGCAGATGCATGTCTCAGGATGGTTCCAACCCCCTGCCATGCGCAGGGACACCTCACACTAAACCATGTCACCCAAGGCTCTGTCCAACCTGGCCTTGAACACCACCATGGATGGAGCATTCACAGCTTCCTTGGGCAACCTGTTCCAGCATCTCACCACCCTCACAGTAAACAACGTTTTCCTTATCTTCAATCTAAACTTCCCCTGTTTAAGTTTGAACCTATTACCCTTTGTCCTGTCACTACAGTCTTTAGTGAAGAGTCCCTCTCCAGCATCCTTGTAGTACCCCTTCAGATACTGGAAGGCTGCTATGAGGTCTCCACACAGCCTTCTCTTTTATTTTGTTCTTTGCAGCTCGACAGGACGGAGACAGCTGTGAACAACCTCAACCCAGCTTTTGCCAAGAAGTTTGTCATTGACTACCACTTTGAAGAAGTTCAGAAGCTCAAGTTTGCCCTATTTGACCAGGACAAGTCAAGCATGCAGTTGTATGAGCATGATTTCCTTGGTGAATTCTCCTGCACACTGGGCGTGGTAAGTCTCTGAGGTCCTACAGCTTGCTGTCCTCCAGCAAAGGGACCCCAAATCATATCAACCACAGGGACATGGGAGGATTAGAGCTGTGGCTCTTGGAAAAGCTGATTTAATTTGCTTGTCACACTTCAATTGTTGAGGTTGCACTGTTCCACATTAGGGCTGTTAGCTGCTTGCTTGAGCCTAAGTTAGTCATAGTGGGAGCTTCTGCTGGTGCCTGCAGAGAGATACCAACTGGAAGTGTTTGAGGTACCTGTATCTTACCAGGAGTTATAGAAAGCACCCTGAAGAACATCTTGGATTTGGACTTGGGAAACTTCCAGATGTTTAAAGTTAGGATGTATTGTGGTCTACCTTTCTATCTCAGTTTTGCGGTGTTTTTTTTTTTATTATTTTTTTTATTTTTGGGGGGAGAGGGTAGGTTTTTAGGAGGTTATTTGAAAGCTGTGACTATTGCAGTGTGTAGCAAACCATCTCTCCTACTTTAGTGTGCTGGTGCAGGAATGTATTTTCTGCTCTTGTGGAAAAGCTTTCAGGACACAATGGGATTCATAAGCCTTTGGAAGGTCTTTGCATTCATGAGCCCAGATCCTGTCAGGAGCTGGCAGCTATATTCTTCAAATGTTTCTGTCCTCTGAGCTTGCACTGACTCAGAGGCCGGGAATGAGGGGAAATTCCTCCGTTGTTTTGCAGGATCCATCAGCTCAGGGCTGATGCGGTACCCAGCGCAAATGTAGAGGCTGGGAAAAATTGTCTCTGTTGTGCTTTGTGCTGGGAACAGGAAGGTAAGGAAACATTGTAATAAGTAGGTTGGTACAGAGAGCCAGCCCAGGGTGTTCAGGGGGGCTTGTGAATATGATTGTTTTGTTATACAGACTGCAATATGGCGCTGTATATGGCAAGGCAGGGTAAGTGACCTTACCATTGCCAGCTCAAGAGCCTGATGGGTTAGAAAAGCACTGGTGTTTACAGAGCTGTGGCTTAACCCTGGGTTTTTGGAAGTGCTCTGAGATGACCTAATTCTGCTCCTGCAGAAATTAAGAGACAGTGCAGGCAACAGCTCAGGCTGGTGTGCAGTGATTTAGGCCAAACCCATCCTTTACTGTTAGCTCTGTTGCTGAAACACAGCCAGCTCTGGTGTGGGACAGTTAGCAAAACTCACCGTGACAGTCCTGATCTTGATGGAAGCTGCAAGCAGGGAATTCACTGACATAAGGAAACAGAGCTTAAACCTTGCTGTTCCTAGATGTGGCTCTGCAAAAGTTCAGGGCTCTGCAGGCTCATGCCAGTGAGAAGCATTATCTGTATGTACTGGAGAAAAAGGTGGAAGAGTCTTGTTTGGTCTCCCAGAAAAGCTCAACCTTTTCTAGTGCTTTGCTAGCTGATTAACTCAAAGCATGAGGCTGGACAGACCATGCTGGGGCTGTGGGAATGGTGGGAATGGGCAGCTGTTGGCAGGTCTCACTCACATCCAAGGTTGGTCATTTAGCCATAGTGGCTGACAGATATGGAATAAGTGTCTCCTGTGTCTTTAGGCACAGCCAGTGGGCTTAATCTATCAGAAAAAAAGAGAGCTCTGAACTTCGGTAATCTCATGTAAGTATTTACACCTTGCAAAGAGAGCTCAGTTTATGCCAAGTGTGTGTCCAGTTTTTGCAGCAGTTCCCATGTGATCTTCTTGATGACCTGTAGTCCACAGTGAGACACCAGCTTGGCATGGAGGAATCTTCTCATTTTCTCTTTTCTTCCCCAAGGTTCTGTTAAGCTCCTCTCTCTGTGGCCAGCATGGGCTTGCAGCACAGTCAAGCTGCGGGGCAGAGGTAGACTGGGGGGGTAGCGTGTGTGCAGCATGTACCGTAGCATGTACAGTATGGGTAGCATTCAAGGTGCCTGATGAGGACAGGGGTGAAACAGGTGGATGGGGCTTGTGGGTTCAGCCACCCTGCTGTGGGTGGCTGGATTTTGTCTGGTAAGGTGTGTCCGTAAGTCCTTCCCCAGTTCTGAGGCACCAACAGCCCTTGGAAATGGAGGAGAGCAGCTGTGGGCAGCAACAACCGCACAGTGAGCATCTGACTCTTCAATTTTGAGTTAGCACTGCAGCTCTGTCGGATTAGCCAGATTGTTTTATTGCAGCTAATTATGTCTGGGGTGAGAGTTAAAAAGATGGTTGGATGATTCGCAGGCTTGTCATGACCTCTGTGGCCAAACGAAATGTAGCAGGCATCACACTGCAGGCTGGAGGGTGTCCATGGTTTCTGCTAGGCAGGGTGGCAAGGAGATTTTGCCTCCCTGGACACAGTGTGCCACAAATGTCTAGTTACACTGGCTAGTGATACCTCGGCATTTATGGATCAAAAGCACCATAGGAAAAGCAACTGAAACTCTTGCTGTTTAAAACCATCACCTGTTGTCCTATCGCAACTAACGCCTTGCTAAAAAGTCTCTCCTTATCTTAGGGACTGCAGCGATCAGACAAGGGGTAATGGGTTTAAACAGGGGAAGTTCATGTTAGATATCAGGAAAAAGTTCTTTACTGTGAGGGTGATGAGGCACTGGCACAGATTGCTCAGAAAAGTGGTAAATGCTCCATCCCTGGCAGTGTTCAAGGCCAGGTTGGATGGAGACTTGGGTGACATGATCTAGTGTGGGGCCTGCCCATGGCAAGGGGGTATGAATTAGATGATCTTAAGGTCCTTTCCTTCCCTAACTGTTCTGTTATCCTATGATCTTTCTTATAAGTCTCCTTTTAGTACTGAAAGGCCACAGGAAGATCTCCCAGAAGGGAGAAGAACATTTCTGGGGAGGAATGGGAGGAATCCAAGCATGGCTGGGTCACCTGGATGTCAGGAACAAGACATTTCATTGCATGTTTTTTTATTGTCACTATTATTTTCTGACTGTGTGACATAAGACCAAAGGTGGAGGCAGAAGAATGGGTGGGACTGCACATTTTTAAACTGCAACCTCTAGATCTCAAATGTGTCCCCAGTAGGTATGGGAGCAGAGCACAGACAGTTCCGGTAGGTTGCTAGATCCCCATGTGAGGGTCCACGCCTCTTGGAAGAAAATTGCAGGATCTCCAGATCTGGAGGGGTCTGAAACTCAGTGAGCTGGGAAAAATCTCAAGGGGTTCCATTCAGCTCCTGTGTCACCCTGTCTGACCTCTCACAAGCAAGAAGTGAAAGGGAGAACATGCCTTCTGGGGATGCTGACCTCTGTGCCTTGCTTGGCAGCTGCTGTGTAGGGTGTCCAGAGCAATGCTGGGGGAGAGCATCTGGCTTGTAATCAGGATTCAGCAATGGGAGTATGTCCCAAAAGAAAGTTGGTGGCAGGGTCACGTTAGAAGTATTTAAAATGGGGTCTGAAAAGTTGAGTTATGATTTTGCTAGGAGCAAACCACAGTAGCTCTGGTTGTGTGAGGTTCCACCGACCTCTTCCACACAGGAGCTGGTCCCTGGATTCAGCAGAAAGTAGTGCTTCAGCCTCTTGTGCTGCTCTACACTGTTCAGCTGCTGCCCTGTTCCCTGTGGGCTCAGGTAATGGTGGTGATATTCACAGTATCATGGTCATCTCCGAGTGTGATGCCTTTCTTCTATTCCTGTAAATGCTTAATCAGAATTAAATGAATCGC
Source organism: Pezoporus flaviventris (assembly GCF_033815535.1). Lineage (NCBI taxonomy): Eukaryota > Metazoa > Chordata > Aves > Psittaciformes > Psittacidae > Pezoporus > Pezoporus flaviventris. The sequence continues at coordinate 1,371,561 of NW_026892552.1, read as the reverse complement.
TTATGAGACTGCTTTTGATCATTTGTACAATCATGACTTTATTTTCTTTGGCTTCCCTAGATTGTCTCCAGCAAGAAAATAACAAGGACTCTCCTTTTGGGGAATGGCAAACCAGCTGGGAAAGGGATGATAACGGTACAGTTACTCCTTTACATTACCTACTGTATGCAAGGGCGGATAATAACCTGGGGGCAATGCAAGGCACTCACCTGGGGTCCAGGAGACTTGACTTTATCTCATGAACATTTTTCCCTCCTGTTTTTCTGCCCACTTTGGTCTCTTTGGAGCACTGTGTATTCTGGGCCGGGACCATGTTGCCTAGTGTCTGCCTGGTGCCCAGGGCTGTGAGTCTTCAACCTCTGCTTCAGTCGCTGAAACAAGAAAAACCTCAATCGGGAGAATTATAAAGTAAAAGCCTGCTGCTGCTCTTTGTTATCTGGTACAACATGACTGCTCAGCCCTTGCTGGCACTGTGGGAGGTGAGAGGGCTGATGCCTTTGCTGTTCATGTGTGGTGTTTTTTTTTTGTAGAAAGAGGATGGGAGCTGTGCCGTAGCAACAAGTCTCATAGCAACAGCCGCTGCTTCTGATGCAGACCCCTTTGGGCAGTGGCCTACCCACTCTAGATCTCTTTAGAAATAGGTTTTTTTAAAAGAAAAGACTAAATTTAGGTGCATTTCTCTCCCGCCACATTGTCCATCCTTTTTGATCTCTTTTGTGTTCTGGGTTTTGTGAGACAAGCAGCTGGGCAGCAAAGGTGTGGAGGAAAAGGCAAGCAAGGAGTTAAAATTCCACCAGGTTTAAAAGTACTGGAAGGATTTAAAAGCACTGGAAGGGTTTAAAAGCCCTAGGACCTGGCTGCTGCATGTGCATCTCCATTGCTGTTTGCTCTAGAGGCTAGGAAGATGCTGCCAGCTTTTCTCTCTTAATCACCACAGTTAGTCTTTAAAAGAAATAGTAAAAACCGTACAAGCACATGTGCCAGTCCCAGGATGTGCATTAGTGACACCCAGTTCAATGCTCAAGAAGGAAGAACTGGATGGGATTAAAAGCTTCCAGTCAAGTTCAAAGGTTATGTATGTTATAAAAAAGGAAGGTCATGAATGTGTCACTAAAAATCAAAAGGTCTGAGACATCTGCTTAATTTTGTACCATCGATATGACTTTCTGATCTGTGGGTTTTGGGTTTTTTTCCCTGGCTTGGGCTGGGTGATGACAACAGGGTTTGTGTGGTGGGCACCTTTACCTACTGCTTGGCACAGCACACTGCTGGAGCATGGGCTATGGACACTATTGGAGGAGCAGGCTCTAGCTTTAGACTGACACAGACAAGACATGGAGTTTGGAACAAAAGCCTGCCTTCCTCACCCCTACCCTCTTTAATCTTGTACAAGTATCTAGCTCCTTAGCTGAGATGCCACAGGGGTGAATGCAACAGAATAACCTTGGTTGGGTGGATATGGTTGTGTGAGGGTCCCTAGGTTTGAAGAGGTGGAGGAAAATCCCAAAGCAACTCGCTGTGTAAAATCAATCCTGAGACCTTGCTGCATGCCTTTGCTGGGCACAGAGGTGGGGATGTTGTTACTGTTCATGCTGGCTAAGAGAAGATGCCACCAGCAGCCTGCAGCAGCGTGGCACAAGGATGTCCCTGGCTGTCTGCACAGTCCAGCTTTTTTGTAGCCTGCAATGAGCCCTAAAATGCTGGACACTGGCTGAGTGTGCTTTTGTGGGGATCAGCAAAAGGCAAATTTCATCCACTTCCCTACAGCTCCTCTTCAGCCTGCTGGTTGTGGTGACTGTGCATGCCCAATGAGGACTAGGTGGGAGAGAAACTCAGCGCTGTGCCTTTGCAGTAGGGAACTTTTGACTTCCCATCTATACAGAGCAGAGGAGAAAATTGGGTTTTGCATGTGGTGAATGGGTCCTTTGTGGACAAAAGAGTTGTGTTTGCCATGGAAAGGCTGGCAGGTTGTTCAGGATGTTAAAGAGCTGCCCAGGCAGATTCAAAAGCTGCATCTCTGCAGACAACCTGGCTCTCCTAAGTGCCAGTAACCCCCTGACTTCTCATTCTGCAGAAAATTGTCCCCTTTATTTCTACAAGTTTTTCTACAAACCTTGCTGTGATTACTCCACATACCTCCAGTGAGGAAATACCTCCCTCCAGGACAATCTCCTTGGGAGCCAGCAAAGAGCTGAACTTGGGAGCACTGTGTGTGAGGGAATTGTCCACCCCGTTTTCCCACAAGGGAGGATGCTGCAGCCAAGGATGCTAGGGAACGGCTCAGCCCACAGCAGGGAGTGGAGGAGGAAGAGGTGGGGAGCAGATGCTTGGGCAGGACACAGCCTTGAGGAGGTAAAATACAAATGATTCAGAAAATGGCTGGTAACAGAAGTGAATAAATGTGAGGTGGTTTTTTTTTTGTTACAAACATTCATTTTCTTAAAATACCAAGATACTCATTAGACCATATTCCAGACAAAACTAGCCCACTGGTGGCTGGCAGCTGAAGCCCTTCTGGAGTGTATGTGAATAAAGTCTCTTAAACTGAAGTAATCTGGGCTGTACTCCTGACTGCTACAGTGCCTCAGGAGCAGTGGTGGAGTTTTCACACTTGGGGCTGCCTCTTCAAGTGATTGTGGGGATACGTGGCTCAAGATCTTGCTCCCACTGGCAGCTCCCCCAGGTGATGGGGCAGCTGCTTTTTGCTGTGTCCAGCCTGGAATATGGAGGATGAGATGGCACATCTTGCAGGCAAGGGGTTCTATGGCTCCTGCTTCCTCATGGCTCGGTCCTTGGAGGCTTCTCCAGGTCCTGATGAGCCCTGATGCAGAAAAGCCTTGTGAGACCAACTCAGGTATGACACACAAGGAAGGGGCTTCCTTTTAGAGCCAATAGTATGGGGGAAGGGGCTGTCTGGGGACTCCTGGCACCTCATTCTCCCTTCAGATTGTCCATTCAACAGGCTTAATTGTACCAGAAAATCAGTGCAATCTTGCCTTGTCTTTCAGATAGCTGCCCAAGAGCTCTCTGACAACAGGGTGATTACTCTGAGCATGGCTGGCAGAAAACTGGATAAAAAGGTGAGTGGGGTTCTGACTGGGTGATGCAGTGTTAAACTTCTGACCCTCATAGGCTAAAGAAATCTCTCTTTTGGACATAGGAGTGACATAAAATACTCCTGCTGGAGCAAGCATCAGGATAAGACTGGAGGGGTTCAAGCCCTGGCAGTGCCACTGAGTACACCTGTGCCTCAAATTTCTTATTGGCACATATTTATTTCTTCTTCATGCGCACTGAAATGGAAAGATAATGTGTGGCACACGATCTGCATACTTGTGTGTCCTAAAGGCAGCAGATACACTAATTTGGTGGCTGTCATTTGGAAATGTCTCCTGATGTGTTGATGCCCCTTGAACCTCAGAAGTGCTGACGGCTCCTAGCTCATTGCCTTCAGCCCCTCTGGAAATGGACTGAACATCATCTTGTGTCTTGAACAGTAGGGCCCACCTTTTCTGAGGAAGAAGTATTGACCTCATGGTGTCAAGTAGTGTCTGAGTTTTGCTTTGGATATGATATGCAGGAAATCAAGAACTTCACTGAACAAAGCCATCTGACCTTATTTACTAGGCAACTAGTGATATTCCTCTTAAACCAATGCTTTTGCTAAGTGATCGAAGGGAATATTATTTTTTCCTTCTTCCTAGTCAGAGCTTGTGTTACTGGCAGGATAGCTCTCAGTTTTTAAACTGGGATAAAGCAAGCATCCAGGCAGAAGGGTATTTGCTGGGGCAGAAGACATTGTTTGTTCAGTCCTGTTGTCCAAACCGGATGGATGCCTGGTTTACCCAAGTGTTCTTCCCACTTGCAGGCAATAGCTTTTTTCTTGCCCTCCTGCTTACCCTGCCTAGTGCAGAGAACCAAATGCCCCTGCTAGAAAATCCCCACATAACTTCATAAATGGTCTTGAAAATGTCTGGGATGTGCCTGAGGGTCAATCCCCATGCATGTCAATGAAGACATCTGTAACGCAACAGTTTTCTTCCAGCACTCCAAGAATAAGCCTCTGCTCCCTTGCAAAGCAAGGGATGGGATTTCACAGCAGGCTTGGCACCCTTCCTTCAATATTCAGGGTTCCTTTGCAGCTGTGGCCACTGTGAAGATCACGGCCAAGGACCTGGGTCCTCCCTGCATGCCTGAGGCACACCTCCACTTGTTGTATCAGCCACTTCCTTGGTGGCACCATATGCTCCATGGGCAGGAGTTGCCTTTCTAACCAGGTTTGCAACCAAGCTCCTCTACCAGGCGTAACCTATTGCATCTTCTGATATTCCTCAGCTAGAACACAATACCTGTGCATCTGCTGCTCCTCAGACCCACAGTCAAGGTACAGAAATTCAGCAACTACCTGGTTACACAGGGATAAGGACTGTGATATTCTTTCTTGGTCTCCATCCAGCTTATCAGTAGGTGTCAGCAGAAAGCTCCTTCCTTAGTGAATACCTGCTGATGGGGTTTCTGTGCGGACTGACATACCACACAGCACAGCACTGCTCAGAATCCTGCTTATATGCAAAGGATGTTCATGTCACTTCACAGAAATTAAAATAGTCTCTGAACAAGGAAATTGGATGATAACACAATTCTTTTTGGACATTATTGGCAGCTCCCACCATGAGCACTCAAAACCTAGGACCTTTCTCAGGCTGTGAGCAGGTCCTCCTCCCCATTACATGTCCATGGTTTCTCTACCTACAGCTCACCACCTTGCTTTACACGCCAAAGCTGCACAGCAAGAGCATGTCAGCAGCAGAACCAGCCTGAGGCTCTTGTTCCTTATCAGGAACCTGATCAGAGCCTGGCCAGCTCCTGGGAGAGTTGTTCCAAGGAAATATCTCTTGCAGAAGGGAGGCACTTTCACCTGGTATCAGCCCTGGTGAACTCAAGAGTTGTGTGTGCCACCACAGCCATGGGGACAGCCAGAGGGCAGCGATGCTTCAGCATGGTTCAGGAAGAGCAAACACTGTGAGCTGGGACTGCTGCTGGAAGCTGTGGTTTGAAGATGCACCTGGTGGAAGTGCCACCTCCACCCTCCTCATCCGTGGTGTGCAAGGACTGGTTTGGATGATTTAGATTCTTGGATCAGTTTGCAGACCAATCTGGTCTGCTAAGCTTCTGTGGTTGCTCAGCTTCCATCTCCCGCCAGGTTTGCAGGAGAGAGGTGTTCGTTGTTTTGATGTTTTAAAATAGCAGCATGTAATCCTATGGCTTGGAGGCATCTCCCAGCCCCTTTTGAATGGAACAATATCGACTGGGCTTGCAGACCACTCTGGTCCACATGAGATGGCAGCTGACATCCTTCAAAGTTCCCTGCTGCCATCTGAGCTGGTGCCTCCACTAACCCACGCTGGGCTGCCTGTTGAAACTGCACTGGATTGCAGGTTAAGCTAGCAAAAGCAGGGTCAGGTACCCATTGCTGGTTCTTTAATCCATCAGTGAAGCTTGAAAGTGCCAAGGCCAGTCACCGTGAGTGAGCAGGATCAGAACTGTGTCATAACCCTAACCCTGCAGAAAAAATGGCTTGGGTTTCTCTTCTGGAAACATGTGAAAAAAGGTAAGAGAAAATAGTCCCATGTTACCAGAGCACATCCCTGTGAGACGTTTTGGTCTGCTCTTCTGACAGAAGAATTCTGACTGAAGCAAGTTTTTGTTTCTCCAAGCCCAAACACTTGGCAGTGATTTACTTTTCTGGCTGGCTTTGGAAGCAGGATTTGGATACAAATGTTAATGGGTTTTCTGCTGGAGCCTCACTAGAGCCTGTGTCTGTCCCAGCTGCCGCCTCCCATGCTGGCTGTGGACAGCAGCTCCTGGGGCGTCCGTGCTTCCGCCTCCTCCATGAGCAGTCCCCTGCATCCCTGATGCATCACTTGGAAGCCCAAAAGCTACTGTTCAAACTCTTAAGAAGTTCCTCCAGCTTTCTGCAGGACTCAGGCACCCACATCCCTCTGGGAGGAAAAACCCAGCTGCAATGGCTTGAGTTCCCAGTAAATAATTTGGGATATTTTAGGCTGGTTTTTTTTTGGTTCTTCACCTCCTAGTCTTGCTGAATGGGAATGAAGTCCTGTGTCGGAATGCTGTAGTTTCCCTGTGTGGGTGCCACCAGCGCTGTCCTACTCCTCTGCAGATGACCTCATGTGCGGCAGGGATGTGTTTTTCTCATGGGACATGTATTTCTTGTAACCAGCAGCCCTTTAGTATCTTTGAATATCTGAGGAGACAGGCAGGAAAGGCGGTACACACTGACTCAGGGCTGTGTATCTCGGCGGGTGTTACATGATCTCTGTCAACACCAGGGCAGCTTGCTTCTGAAAGATTTGCTCTGCTTATACTTCACAGCTGTGTGGAGGAGGGTATGTTTTTTTTGTTTTCCCCCAAGGCACTCGTGCACTTCATAATTCTGTTTTTCTTTTGGATCTTTGGATGTTTTTCAAGCCCAAATGCAGCTGCCTCCCATCTGGGGCTGTTTTCCATGGCATCTCCATCCAGAGAGCTCACTGGTGCCAGGGCACCTGCTGGGGTGCTGACTCTCCTGCAGCATCAGTGCCAAAATGTGGCATGGAAGTCCATGGGATCACGTGGCCAGGGCACAGAGGAGTGGCTGCCCACAGGTGCAGCTGGTTTGCTGGCCACTCTCTTGAGGACATGAGTCTGTGGGGTTGGCACTGCTTAGGGACGGGAGGTGTCTTGGACTGGCTGCTTGCAGAGCACTGTGTGACCCATCCTGCCCTTCTTCCCCAGGACCTGTTTGGAAAGTCAGACCCTTTCTTGGAGTTCTATAAACCAGGTGACGATGGGAAATCTATGCTGGTCCACAGAACAGAGGTGAGTATAACTCTAACCCAAGCTGCAGAGACATAACCATTCCTTTCAACAGCTCCTCTTGCCCTTCATGGCACTATCTCCCCAATGACCCATAAAATGTGGTGGGATCCAAGGATTTCTAAAACTTACGGCTGCCTTCCTGGTACACAGTTGAGGCTGCTGGACTCCAGTGGATAAAGATTTACCAAGGCTAGCAAGGACCTGAGATCTGTTCTGTATTATTCCCTCCTGTATATACCAAGCAGAGATGGAGATGGTTTTCTAATCCATGTTAACCACTATGCTCAGCTTGGCCATGGGCTGAGCCCTGGACCACTCTCCCTCCACTTGCAGGACAGCAAGACGATCTGTGACCTGGGCAGATGGTGGCAAGAGGTGGTGGGAGGTGGCCTAGGGAGTAGCAGTGGGGAAAGGTTTAAATGAGCTTTTGCCGGATCCTCAGCTAGGAGGATGCTCAGGTGTCTCCAGGTGTCTCCAGCTTCAGAGCACAAGCACTTGGCTCATGTCTAGTGGAGCTGGAGCCCCTGCCAAGAAGGCTATACATATACCAGGGTGTTTGTTTACCAAGTCTTGCAGTAGGTTGCTTTTTACCACTGTTGTGCAGTGCATGAGGATTTCCCCCACCCACACCAGGACGTGTGTAACATCCCATGATCTGTGGTCCTGATATGGGCTGACCCTAGCCCTGCTCTTTTTTTTTTTTTGTTTTATGCTTTCCCACACACATTTCCATGTATATTTAATTCATATAAAATTTAATATTTCTCTTTGTATTTCTGTGGGAGCAGGCTGGGACCTTGTTTGGATGTTTCCTCCTGTTTTAGTGTGGGTAGCAGGGCTTTGACTCACCGAGATATGTTTCTCAGACACATGGGAATTCAGAGTGACCTTCAGCACTTCCTTGTGGAAGAGGCATGGGAATTGGTAATGTGGCTTTGCACCAGCCATCACTGTTAAGCAGATCAGGTTTATGGGGAGCACATGTGTATATACTGGTTTTCCCCCTGTGTTGCTGCCCAGTTTCTCTGCTCTCCTGTTTCACTGGAAAAGGGTCTAGCCAGGTTTTGTTTCAAGTAATGGGTGCTCTAACAGTCTCCTCCTTACCAGCCCCAAATGCATCCCATTGCCCTCAGAGGAATCCCACACCACGTGACCATCTATGTGTTTTGAGGCTGGATATGAAGTAATAAGGTTCCCCATTCTTACAGCTTTTGGTGTGGAAATATAACCAGCTCTTGGTCTGATGCTGGTATTCCCTGTGCCATGATGGAGGTACCTGGCAGGGAAGGATCAGGGTGCTCATTACAGGTGGTATTGAAGCATCAGTGTGGATGCCCAGCTGGCTGCCATGCAATGGAGGTGCCAGATCCTTCTCCAAGCACTGCAGGGTATGGCTGGCAGCACAGGCACTATCTTGGAGTGCATGGGCTCCCTCTGCTCTTCCCAGCCTCCTGCAGGACGAATTTACATATTCTTGACTAAACTGTGCTTGCAGCATCAGGGTTTCTTTCACCTGGTCTCATATCAAAGCCTGTCTGTAAAACAAGATGCCTGTTTCAGGTCCTGTGTTGCTGTTTGCCTGCAGCACAGCCATGAACCTCTTCCATCTGTGCTGTTGCTGCTGCAGCTGCAAAGGTCCACAGTCCTCCAATCCCTGTGTTTGCCTTGCACACAGAAGGGTTAATCTGCCACCCATATCCAGCTTTCTAACACTCACATGAATCTCTCTTTTAAAGCACCACACCTTCATGAAACAGGGTCTTCACCTGCCTGCAGGCATCTCTAAGGTACATGGCATATTCCTGGAGCCTGCCAGTGTTTGCTTTGTTTCCACCAAGGAAACCTAAGCAAACAATTGTATTTTCTCAGGAAATGTTAAAAAGCATCAATTAATATTTCTCCAGCTGAGGCAGCAGATGTTACTCAGATGAGGCAGGAGAGCTGGATGTGCCCAGGGCTGTTTGGCTTTCCTGGCTGGTTGCAGCATTCTGCTGCTCCATCTTCGTGGTGGTCAGACCCCAGATGGATGTAGGCTGCCCTGCAATGCTGGGAGAGAGTAAGCAATGAGTAAGGTGCAAGCAGTGGGAAGCAGAGGGTGTAAATAGTAGCTCCTGGCCTTGGACTGGTGGGGTAATTGGTTGTGCCCATGCTCTGGGCTTGGTTGTGGCCATGCTACCCAGTCTGATGCAGCTGTTTTCTCATGCAGGTTTGTTTAATTGCCTCAGAGACATAATGTAAATGAATCTGTTGGAACTCACAAGTGCTACAGCCTGAGAAGGAGGGGAGATGCTGTGTCTAAGTTAGGAAGGCAAAAGAGGGCTGAAATGGAGCTTCTGCAGCTTGCTTGGCCTGCCCCACTGAGAACCTGGTCCAGGGTTGGAGACTTGTCCCTGCTTCATGCCAGTCCCTCCCAGCAGATGTGTCTGTTGTAACAGCATCCCTTTGTTCCCATCCTGCAGGTGGTCAAGTACACGCTGGACCCCACCTGGAAGCCCTTCACTGTGCCTTTGGTGTCACTGTGCGATGGAGATGTGGAGAAGCTGATAAAGGTAAAGGGGGCCCCTCTGGCTTTAATGGTGGTGGTCAGCCTCTGGGATTGATCATTAAACATCTAAAACCCCATGGCTGGTTTATTAAAAAACAAACAAACCAACCAAAGCAGAACAACCCCCAAACCTCCAAAAAACCCTACCCTTGTTTGAGGTCTTCAACAGGAAAGGTTGGGAACTTCAGCAGACCTCCTTGCAAGGGGTAGTGTCTGTGTCTGAGGCTGGTTTGTGCTCCCTTCACCCTAGGTGGTGTGTTACGACTATGACAGTGATGGAGGACATGACTTCATTGGGGAGTTTCAGATCTCAGTGGCCGGGATGTGCAAAGCCCAAGATGCCTTTCCAGTAAGTGCTGACACACTTTCAGGGAAGAACAAGGAATGAGCTCCTTGGAGCTGACGGTGGATTTCGGTACTAGCTCTGAGACCCTCAACCTGTTCTGAGAGGCCAAGTCCAGCCACCTTTCTCCTTCCACCCACATCATAAGTGACCAAGGCCACAGCTGTAGCTAAAGCATCTGGGCTAGAGAGAGAGCTAAGGCTGTCCTGGGCTCTGCTGAGATGTCTGAAGCAGTACCCGTGATTTGGGGGTACCCTGTGGCTTGGGGGCCTGAAGGTGACGTGATATGCTGCACTGGTTTTGTGGCCAAAGGTGTCCCCATCTTCCTCTTGAAGTTTTGGACAAAAGCCTTGGCAGAATTTGAAGGCATGTTGTGAAGACTCGTGGATAAGCAGGTCTGCTGTCATTGCTAGGAGTACTGCCTGCCCTAATTATTCATGTGTTTGACCCACCCCATCCCCAGCAGGTTCTGTGCCTGCAATTCCATCATTAAATACCTGTAACTCACTCTGATTCTTTTCTGTCTCATCAGCACTTTGAGAGGCATGGAGGGAGGGTGCCCTTGGGATGTGGCTGCTGGTGGAATCTGCAGTCCATAGCACAGACCAGCACCACTTTCACACGGGTGTCTGCCTCATGTGTTACAGCTTGAGATGGAGTGCATTAACCCCAAAAAGCAAAAGAAGAAAAAGAATTACAAGAACTCGGGGATCATAATTGTCAATTCCTGCAAAGTGAGTATGATGCTGTGATGTTTCTTTCAGCCCCTGTCTGGGCTTGGCTCTTCCTGAGCTCCCCCATTCCTTCTGCCTCCAGCACCCTTGCATTTACAAGTGCAGGTCCAGCAGAGCATGAATCAAAGTGTGATTTCCTTTCTGCCTGGGTATCTTGTCACTTGGAGCACCCAATGTATTAACTTCCTGGTGCCACCCTATGCTCAGGTAGGCACAGACCCAGGAGGAGGTGTTCAATATGGGCAACACCTGCATGAAGCCCAAACTTTAGGTGCTTACCAACTCCTCTGTGTCAGGTCAGGTGAGAGGGGTCTTTGTTCTGAGCTAAGATCTTGAAGTCCTCCCTTTGTATGACACCAATACAGCTTTTCCCACACCCGATCTGCAGGTGGCATGAGACTGTTTTGGCCGTGGGGAGAGGACTTTCCATTCATTTCACCATGACAGACACTTCCAGCTCTCAGTGACCTCTGTCTGGGCCTCCCAGCCCAGCTCTCACCCAACATACAGCCCTGCTTGGCCTCATATGGCTTGTGAACTGCCAAAACAGTGCCATGGGAGTCCCAGGTGTTTTTTCCCATTGCTCTGACAAGTGGCTGAATGTCCCCAAAGGCCCAGCCTCACAGTGACACAGGCTTGGGCACTTTCTGTGGGTTTTCTGGTATTTTTTTGTTCTGCAATGGTGAAGATGCTGAGACACTCCTTGTTTTGGTTTGGTTTTCTTTCAGATAACCAGAGATTTCTCCTTTCTGGACTACATCCTGGGAGGCTGCCAGCTGATGTTTACTGTAAGCACTTTTGCTCCTCTCTGCCCAGTAATAGTAACACGTATCTAACAGTCAAAACCAGGGAGGGAGGTTCTGTATGAGATTTGGTGCCAGCTTGGGTGGCTTTTCATGGCAACAAGGAGCTGCCTTGTTTTGCTGTTAAACTGCATGGGTTTGGGGTGTTTGAGGGTCATTACTGTAATGCTCAGGTGTATCCAGTAGCCTGGAGGGAGCTGGCTAGACTTTGGCTGAAGGTCAGACTTACACAAAGACCCCCTGCCCCTTCTCAGAATGTTACTGGCTTTTCTCCCCATTGCAGGGGTTTTTGTAGAAGCTCTCCTTATTTTGAAGCCAGCTGAGAGGCTTTGGGCTGTTAATGAGATGGTTTTCTGCATTTTTACTGCCATTTCCACCTTCTTTCAAGCTGGACCATAGCTTGTCAGGAGTAACTAACTGAGGACATTACAACCCTGAGCGAAACCACCACAACACAGAAGCGGGGTTTTCAATTTCTCCAAACTTTTCCGGTGCAGTATGCAGAGAGCTGTGAGCACCCAGAGGATTTCAGTTTGTATTTTGTTGTTTCATCTAAAAACATGGTGGAGTGGGAGAGTAGGAGGAGAAGGAAGAGTTGTCATAGGAACAGGAGAGATTGGGAGAGCTTTTGTGCACTGTTCTGCCTCTGTGTGCTCAGGTTGTGGTGCTGGAGAGTGAAGAGAAAATCATGAACTTTATTGTTAGCATAGAGCTCTTGTGTGAATTAGGCTTGAATAATGAAATCTCCCCACACCCCATCTAAAGATCTGCCGGTTACTGGAGGGCTTCTCCCCTGCCCAAGGCATCTTTGGTCCAAAACCCCAGGTGGATTTGTGATGGGTGCAACACTTCAGAAACACTGGAGCTGGGAGGAGGCAGCTGCTGCACATGCTCCTGCTGCACATGCCCCCTGGAAAGGCAGCTGGTGTCCTCCTATGAAGGAAAGCGTTGGGGAGAGAAGGGCTAAAGCCACAGAGGAGAGGAGCATTGTGTCCAGCCGCTTGCTTGCAGACAGCTGCATCCCTCTGGAACCTGTAGCCCCAGTGCTGCTCTTTATGCCATTGCTTGTCTGACTCCTCTGGGCCCCCTTATCATGCTTCCCTTTCCCTCTTGCTCTCCAGCCATGCTTGTGGTGGCTCAGCAGGAGCTTGGCTCACAGGCATGGGTGTTACAACATTTTTGGCAAAATTGTAAGGTTGTTTGATGAAGAAGTTGGGTTTTCATAGAATCATAGTTTGGGTTGGGAGAGAACTTTGAAGGTCATCAGTCCAACTTGCCCTGCCACAGACAGAGACACCTTCCACTAGACCAGGTTGCTCCAAGCCCCTTCCAACCTGACCTTGAGCACCACCAGAGATGAGGCAGCCGCAGCTCCTCTGGGCAACCTGTGCCAGCACCTCACTACACTCACTGAGCAAGTTTTCTCTTATCTCCAATCTAAACTTACCCTCTTCCAGTTTAAGACCATGTCCCCTTGTCCTGTCAAGCCTGTTTTATAAGCCAGCCTGGCACAGAGTGGTGGCATGTCCTGGGCTGTGACTGTATTCTTGCCCCAGCCAGGCCAAAGTCCTTTCTCATCAAGATCACAGTTCATCCTCTCCCATTACAGATACAGAGCAAAATCCCGTGTGAATCCCCTGAGCTCAATTTAGCCCCAGAGTTATTCTGGGTTTTGCATATTTGCTGAGCAAACAAGGTGAGAGCAGTTGCACCGCTCGCTTGCCTATTCCTGGCTCTTCCTTCCCAGTCATTTCAAATCAGGTGGTTCAGCATCTCCTCTGTTGACCAGATATAACTGAATCTGGGATGGGTATTTCTACACATGTCTTTAAATAGCAAGCCTAATTGAGGAGGGAGAAGAAGGAGTGCCTTGCCAACAAAGTCCCCTGAGAGCTCAGTATACACTGGTCCTCAGGAAAGCCCAGTGAATTCCCCAGGGAAAGATGTGCTCAGGGTTGAGACTCGCTCATCAAAGACCTTGAGATCCAGATGCCCAGGTGGCCCTGACTTCTTTAGTGTCCATGGAGCTACTCAGTTCCCGAACTTAACACATGGGAGATGGGCAACGAGGATCCTGAGCTGGAGATGGTATGGCCTGCTGCAGCAGCAGGGGCTGTTTCAGGACATGATTTGTGATGCTGGCTGGTGGAAAATGTAGGTGTAATAGTGAATGGCTTTGCCTAACTTAGTATTGAATCAGCTTTTTTTAGGGAAGGTGAAGAGCTGTTAAACTTTTTCAAGTTTGAGGTTTGGATCTTGATGGGGCTGTGTGTTGACCTCAAAGTCAATGAAGGCTTGGTTGCCAAGTCTGTGGTGATGTCTGCTAATGGAGGACGGGTCTGTGCTTCTTTCTTGTCCCCCAGGTTGGGATTGACTTCACAGCCTCCAATGGGAACGCTCGAGACCCCTCCTCTTTGCACTACATCAACCCCATGGGGACAAACGAATATTTGTCAGCTATCTGGGCTGTTGGCCAGATCATCCAGGACTATGACTCGTAAGCACCATGCCCCTCTGCCTCCTCCCCGTTTTGTGGATGTTTTCCTGACTTCCTGGGGGGCTGATGGGATGCAGCTATCTCGATGTCCCAGCTGCAAGGCTAGGATTAAATAGTACCTTGACTTTGAAAAGCTCCTTGGAGAAACTTTCCATATACATTGGGGTGCAGGAGGAGGACAGGATAAGAACAAGGCTTCTCCTCTCCCCCCATCACTGCTGTTGAGAGAAAGGGTGCCTTAGAGAAGGTGGGGCATCCACTTGGTGCTTTCTTGGTGCAAAGGCAGGTGCCCTCAGCTTGCTGGTATTTGCCTTGCTCCCCAGTCACCCTGAGGGTACAACACAGAAAAACATCTTCTTAGACATCAACAAAGAAGACAGAACAGGAATCTTGCTCTTGCCATAGTGGCGTTTGTGGACAAAATGGATAGTTAATTTTTGTTTTAAATCTCTAGGGTTACATGTCTACAAGAGATACAGGTGTTTGGGCAAGAGGATGCTCCTGATCCCTGTGGGTAATGAAGCAAAGCTGAGATCTTAGTTTTCTCTAAGGATCAAAAGCCAAAGGCAATCATATATTCTGTCTCTGTTCAGCTCCTGATTTTTTAAAGTCACTGTGTTCTGGGGGAAGGGAAAGCTGGCTCCTTTTCTAGCTGTCACTCACTGTAGCTGCATGTTGGGGAGCTGGTAGCATGGGGAGGCCATGGCAAGAGCTGTGCCAGCCTGCTTCCTGTGTGTGAATACACCCACTGTTTTGCTTCTTCTCTTTCAGAGACAAGATGTTTCCTGCTCTGGGATTCGGCGCCCAGCTCCCGCCAGACTGGAAGGTGAAGTGTGGCTAACTGGATGTCTGAGAGCGGTTTGTCCTGATATTGCCTGGGCAGAGCGGAGCTGGCTCGATCAGGGAAAAGCTGCCGGGCAGAGCAGGAATGGGCAGATGCGGAATTTCAACTGGTGGAGAGTGAGATGTGACAGTGTGGGTGGCCCTTGAGGTGGGGATGGGGTACGGGCAGCCTGTTCCTCTCTTCTAAGCTGGTATGAAAGCAGCAGCTCCCTGGCATTAATGGGCAGAGTCAGGCATTGATTCATTTTCCTGGCAAGAGGCAGGAACAAGACCAGGCAGGGGAATAGGCCACTGGATGAATGTGCCCAATGGTGGCAAAGCCTGGAAGGGGGGTAGGAGCTAGTTAGCCTTGACATGATGCAGCCCCCAGAGCCAGCAAGAACTGGAGCAGAGGGATTTTCCCCAAAACCACCATGACCTTTTTTTTGGGATTAGGCACCAAAGGAGTTAAAGACATCTTTGTCCTGCAAGGGCCTGAGTTGGAGCATCCTGCTCCTCAGGTGGGCAGGTACTGCTTTGCCTGATGGGGAGCATGTTCTCATGGCTGAGAACGTGTGCTGGGACACCCCTGTCATTCATTACTGGCTGGGTCTTTTGTCTGCTCTTTGCTCATGCCCTTAATGTGCATTTTCTTTCTGCTTGTTGTTTTTGAGAAGTTCCCAGCTTCATTCTGGGGTTCAGTCTCAGTGAGCCTGCTGTGTTCTTTGGGAGGGGAGCTCTGCTCTGGGCTGAGAACAGTGGTCACGTTAAGTCACCGAGCTGGGGATATCCTGCCTGCTCTGGCTTTGGACTTTTCTCTGCTTTCACAGCAGCCAAAATTCATGTGACTCAAGTGGGAGCTCTTGCTGTTTGCCAGCCACAGGAGGAGACCCCTCCATGTGCACTTTGGAGCTGATTCATCCTCCTTGGCCGGCAAATGTCTCTGGTCTGTCATTTCACAGCTTTCAATGGGAAAATCTTGGTAAGCATCTTCCAAGGACTTACAGCCATCAGGGATGTATTAGCTGAGGAGAGAAATAGCAATGGAAAGCATAGTGGGGATGGAAGGGGTACAGTGGCTTGGGCTGCTGAGGGAATGGGTGAATAATCACAGTGAGCATCCTGCTGTGCTGCCTCTGTGTGTGGGTCAGTGCCCATGGAAAAGGCATTGCTGGGTTGGAAGTACCCCTTACTGCAAGGCTGGAGGTGGTACTGGGCTGAGGATGCTGGCTAGGGCCTGTGGGGCAGAGGGATGCTTCTCCTCTTCTCCCGCTGTGTCTGCCTCTTGCAGCCTGCCACAGAAATGTTTTGGGCTGCTCCCATAGGCCTGGGGATACTCTGTAAGCACTACCAGGAAAAACACCTCCTTTTCCCCCAGAATGATGTCTAAGCCCGTGTAAGCTCCAGCAGAGAGCAGCTCTCCCTCCCCACGTGCTTGGCCTGTGCCTAAAGGTCACCCACCCAAATGCCCAGAGTGACCCATCTGTTGCATCAGGTTAGCAGTGGAGGCATCTCTAGTGCATCATCCTGCACCACTCCAGCCTGGAGCTTCAGCCCTGCCCAGCTCACCTAGCATCACTGCCCAATTCTCTTGTTTGGTTTTTTGATCACAAAGCTCATTGAGTAGTTTCAAAGCCAAAGCAGTCACTGAAATCCGTGCCCTGTGTTACAGCGGGCAGGCAGTGTTACAGTGGGCAGATGGCGGGGAGCAGCGTGGCCGATGCTGCTCCCCAGGGGCATGACAGGGGGTGGCTGTTGTACCCACAAACCTGAGTGAAACAGAAAAGATGGTTAAGAGCAGTATAAATCACATGTTGCCATGGCTCCCCCAATGCTTCCCAGGCACTCATCGCAGCAAGATGTTTTGCGCACAAAGTCTCATTGGAAATGTCAAAGAACATCTTGCCGTGTGTCAGCTCTATAGAGAGCCTCAAGCAGTTTCCCAGCAAAGGAACAGGAGAGGGAAGCAGATGAGTTTTGGTTTCTGGGGGATGAGCAAAGGCAAGGCAGCAGTGGAGAGGGTGATGGTTAACATTGGAGCCCCACCGGTCACCCCAGGTTTGTGAGATGGGGTTGACCAAAGTGAGCTGGTGTCTTTGCCAATGTGCCATCCTCAAGGCTTTGCCTCCATTTGCTTTTTATATATATATAAGGAAACTGAGTCACAGGAGGGGTGGGATCACTACGGGAAGTGGCAGACAACCCTCTGCAGTGTCAGTTCTCTGGCATAGGCTCTGGTTGTGTGTCTGCAAGACACATCACTAATTCCTGATGGTAAAGGATGGAGCTACGGCTGTCTCCATCCTTCAGAGGAAGAAAGCACAGGGTGGCTGCAGGTGAACGTCTTACCCTTTGGGGTGGTTTGAAAGAGTTTCTCCCTGTGAGTTACTGGTGAATGTGATACCTGCAGGTGCTCCAAATCCATTTGCCTGCACAGAAACTGTTTTTCAAAGTATGAGCTGGATAGGGAACAAGATCACTTTTTTACTTTTTTTTTCATTTTCTTCATTATTTTGAAGCCCTCCTGTTGAGTTTTCCAATAGATATATATATATAATCTGTAAAAACTCCATAGGAGGTTTTGAAACACTTCTGCAGGGGGTCTGCTGTGTAGACAGTGAGGAGGGAGCGCAGCTCCAAACCATTTTGTTGCAGCTTAAAAGAAAGAGAAACCCCTCTTTTGCAGTGCAAAACATGAAAATATTTTTGCGTGCCTCATCTATAAATACTCCTATGGCAGAATTTTGAATACAAAATTGAGCCCTTTACAACTGAAAACCAAGAGATTGTAATTTGGATATTTTGCCAAAATTGAGGCTGCTACGAGAAAGGGTGTATGCAAAACACAGTCACATATTTCAGACTCCATCTTTTCTCTAACCCAGGGTTACTGGTGGCTGGGAGTGTTACTGGTTGTGCTTAACAGGCATGGGGAGACCCAAGCAGGCTGTTGACGTCCGCCGGGCCGACAGCTAAGCAGCATGGGAGGAGGAATTCTGGTTGACCTACTTTTGTTTTGATGCTGTTTCCCACCCTACAGCCTCTTGCAAAAATAATTTCTGCTTCTGTCGACACAATGCCCGGTATAATTGGAAAGTCTGAATCAGATGAATGCTGCTATTGAAGTCTCAGGAGGACTTCTGCTTCCATGGCGCCTTAAAGGACAGTCGTTTTGCCAGTGTTATGAATACGCATGTCCCCAGCTGCTCCCCTGGCTGAGAAGCTCAGCAAACCTCCACCCTTCTGAGAGGGAGAAATATCCTTGTTTTGTAACTTTGGCACAGACAGTGTGGGAGCTTTTTGTTTCAGAGCCCTCGAGCTGGTGGCCTGAAAGCCTAGATTGTCCCCTTCAACCTTCAGACGTTCTGGGAGAGGCAGTTGCGCATCCTTGGTTCTCCTTAGAGTCTGTTTGCTTCTTACGGTGCCTAAACTGAAGGTAGCAGAGTGAGGAATGCCCAACCCCCCCCAGGTCTGATGGTTGTTCCCCAAGCAAGCTGTTGACCCAAGCCAACACTGGCGAGATTCATACGGAAGGGCAGGAGCCTTGACCCTCTCTTGCACCCAGGCCATTGAGCTGCCCTGCCTTTGCTGGCAGAGAGGGGTTCAAATCAACTGTTGACCAGCGTTTTGTGGTTTCTGTCTGCAGGTTCTTCCCATGGAAGCAGCTGAGGGAGGTGTTGTGATTACAGCCAGCACTGCTGTTTGGTTTTGCTGGATGGGTTAGTGCAATGCGCTGCAGATCAGGGTGTGCAAGGCTACTTGCTGGTGCCGGTGTCCCACAGGGCATCCTCATGAGAGCATCTCCTTCAGCCTGAAAGAAGGTGGTAGAAGGATCTTGAACCTACCTTGGAGGCCAATGAAAACCAGCCCAGATTGTGCTGGCACTTGCCGTCCATCACACCCAAGCATTTACGTCACCTCTGCTGTGCTGCCTTTCACACTCATGCAGACCCAGATGATGAAGATAATCATCTGCTGGCCTTGCCATGATGATTATGCCATGGATTTGCCATGATGATTTGCCATGATAGCTGGCATGCCAGATCAGGTCTTCAACCCATTTTGCTCTGTGCCTGCATCCCTTCTGCTGCATCAGACCACTTGCAGAGAACTGGGGAACTGGGATGCTGCCAGAACTGGGCCTCCCTGTGATGTTAATTGAGTTTTATCCCTTTATAACCTGCAATAAGATGAAGTAATTCCTCCTAGTGATTGGTGAGAAGGCCCAGCTGGCTGAGAACATCCCTTCTGCATGTTTTCCCTCTAGGCAGCCAGTAGGAAGCCACATGGGCAAACCTGCTTTGATAGCTGTAGAAGAATGCATGATGTAATAATTTCAGGTGGCTCCTGATGGGGGGATTAAGGAACCAGTTCATCCTCAAACACTGATCAACCCTGACCACATTCATATTTGCTGCTACTTCCTGCTTGGGTGGCAAAGGGCTCTAAGTGTTACTGACCCAGAAAGATGGACTGTAACATCTGTGACCATGGGGTCCTGCCCCAAGGAAGCACCAGGCCCAAACCAGCTTTGCAGCACCACCTAAACTGATAGTGAGCAACCTGCTCTTCACTCCATGTTAATTTAGGCCTTTTCTTCTCCACAGGTATCCCATGAATTTGCCATTAACTTCAATCCCACAAACCCATTCTGTTCAGGTAAGCATCTTTAAAAATCCTTAGATACCTTCAGTGTCTTCTGTCTTTCCTTCTGCATTTGCATTTCTTAGTAACACCTTGGCCATTTTTCAAGGTGCATTCAGACAGGAATTGACAGTGAAGCAGAGCACATACTAAGGGTGTGCTCAGAGGAAAGCAGAGAAAATTTGGAGGTGTGTAGGAATGCTCAGCGTAAAACGCAACTGGGTTCAGGCAGCATAAAATCCTCCTTCATTATGATGTCTGTTGTGTTCTACCAGCCGTCTTCTCCTCCAGCAAGCCTGCAAGAAACTAGGCATTTTTAGCAGATGGGGAATTCAGACCTAATGCTTCATTTAGCAACTGGGGGCTAGTCTCAGTCATGGCTGAAGAACTGCTCAGATCCTAAGTGGTTAGGGGCCATCATGGACTCCTAAAGTCATCTGGTTTGACCTACCCCAACAAAATGGGAGCTCAGGCAGCCCCCAAACCTTGCTGGCTCGCCAGTTCATGGAAGCTGGCTGTGAACATCTGCTCTTCTGCTGCCTTGGCTTTGTTCAGCTCCTCTCCAGTAGCTGTAAAGAATTCACTGGATGTGATTTGTTGCAGGAATTATGGGATGCAGAAGACACGTGCAACTCTTAGCTGTGTCAGGTCCTTCCCAAAGGACTGGCTGTCAGCTGGTTAATTGTGGAATTGGTCATTTCTGAACTACACACTATGCATCCTTCCAGGAGAGCAGCCATTTACCTTGTTCTGGTGTGGCAGAAACAAAAGGGTCTCTGCCCTCTGCTCCCAACACAGTCTGGGAGCTCAGAGGGTGCTTGCGGGATTGTTTTGCCTCTCTCCACAACCTCTGCCCCACATCTGTCTGGGTTTTGGCTCTGCTCAGAGACCAGGAGTTGCTTTTCTGTTTGCTCTTCCTCTTTGTCTGATGCTGATTTCTGTGGAACCCCAAGGAAAGCTTTCTTTGACTGTAGGCACCATGAAAACACTCTTACCTCAGAAGGTCTGAGGACCTACTACAAAGTAACTAAGAAGCAAAGCCCTGATATTAGGAAATTCGAGTTGAAGTGGATAAAACCTGTGGATCTGGGTGGGTGGGAGGGGAATAGGTCTGACTTCAGCTCCCATGACAGTATTAGCTCATGAAGCCTAATTGGACTTGTGGTGGGCCTGAACTGTGCTGAGCTGTAATGCTTGGTTTTTCTGCTTTCCCTGAAGGTGTGGAGGGCATTGTTCAAGCATACTCGGCCTGTCTGCCCCACATCCGCTTCTATGGACCCACCAACTTCTCCCCTATCGTCAACCACGTGGCTCGCTTTGCGTCTCAGGCCACCCAACAAGAAGCTGCATCTGTAAGTCTGTCAGATCCCATAAGGCAATGGCAATCCCCATGGCTTTGGGCAGGGCAATGCAAAGCCTTTCATATCTTTCAGGAATGGTGAAAAAGTGATTGGTTTTTCCCTAATTCTGACAGGGAAGGGCTGCAAGCCCCCCCTGGAATGGCTGAGTGATGGGTATTGAACAGGTCAGTATGGAGTGGAGTCAGGGACATGAGACTGTCCTGGGAAGGGCACCTCAGAGGAGCTTGAGGACTGTGATGGTTCAAAGAGGGAAAGGCTGTATTTGTGGCAGACTATTCACCACTGCACCAGTGTGAGCTCAGGCTCAGGAGTCCCTGCCATGTGCTGGGCAGTACATGGCAGGAAACAGGAAGGACAGCTTTGTTCTTTCCTAATTTTTTTCTTAAAACATCTTCTGAGCTCCAAGGGGCTTTGTTCTAAAGAGACATCCTCTGTACTTATGGATGGACTAATAGTCCTCAGGAGTATGGTTCTTCCTTTCAAAACAGCTCCTGCATGCTGCAGGACTGTCCTGGTGCAGGATGGACCAGACAGTCGGGGCTGGGGGGGGAGCCTGGCACAAGAATGGTGATGCTGCTGCCCTGGCACATATGGAAAACATGAGCCACAGGGAAGAGGCTGAGCATGACTTCAAACCTTTGGCTTATTTTCCTTGGACAACAAATAGCTGGAGGAAGATCTCTCTGGGGGTGCACGTCCAGCCCTGCAAACAACGGGAGTGAGCAAGCCTGAGCCATGGTGTAAACCATGATGCTTCTGACGTGGCTGATGGCCAAATTCAAACCAGAAAACCTTTCTGCTACTCCCCTTTGAAGAGTTTTTTATATTTAAGGGGGAATTGCTGAAAAACACAGGGAGGCTCAATTTGATCCTTGCTTTTTTACGCCACTTGGACAAGTGGTAGTGGGCTCAGGGCCAGGCTTGAGGTTTTTCCAGGCTCTCCAGCCTCACAGCAGTCCTGGAACTCCCTGTTAATAAGTCCATCTGAGCATTCACATCCGTATATCAAAAATCTTCTAATCAGCCCTGGGGCCCTGTGCAGCCATGCTCAGTCATGCTGGGTCACATGGGAGCCAGAACCACCCTTGTATTGGAGGAGCAAGCTGGTGGTGAAGGGGTGCTGGGATGCCCTTGTGTGCTGGGAGCTGCAGCCGGTGGTCCAGCCTTGCTGGAGGTGGCTGGGGTGTCCTCTTAGGGGTACAAAGATGCAGCAAGGGCTGGAGCAGCTCTGCTCTGGAGACAGGCTGAGAGAGCTGGGCTGGTTCAGCCTGGAGAAGAGAAGGCTCCTTAAAGGGAGACCTTAGAGCAGCTCCAGTGCCTAAAGGGGATACAAAAGAGGGGCTTTGGACAAGGGCCTGTAGGGACAGGATGAGGGAGAATGGCTTTAACCTGACAGAGGGGATACTGAGATGAGATCTTAGGCAGAAGTTCTTCCCTGTGAGGATGCTGAGGCGCTGGCACAGGTTGCCCAGAGAAGCTGTGGCTGCCCCATCTCTGGCAGTGTTCAAGACCAGGGTGACGGGGCTTGGAGCAACCTAGTCTAGTGGAAGCTGTCCCTGCCCATGGCAGGTGGTTGGAACTGGATGAGCTTTAACGTCCCTGTCAGCCCAAAACATTCTGTGAGTCTATGATTCTATGAAGACAGTAAGATGAAGCTTACTTGGGTCTCTGTGGCAGCAGGCTGCCTATGAAGGACACCAAGTCTGGTCCCTGGGTTTAGATGGCCAAAAGCAGCTCAGCTTGAGCATCAGCATGTGTGTGGCAGGAGCTGCCTCAGGGTAGAAGCTTCTCTGATTCCTGCCTGGAACAGAGCTGGATCACACCTGAAACCTCCTCTTGGATATTTTCCAAGAGGATATTTTCTAGCCTTGTCTTGAACACTGTTACTCTTCCCAGCTGTGGGCACAAGGAAATACTGAATTAGGTTTAATTCAGCAAAAATCCATGTCGCTTTTGGGTTTTTTTGTTGCCTGTCTTGGCATCAGTGGGGGAGGGAGAAGCCCACGGGCTCCGTGCTGAGCAAAGGCACTAATCGTATGCAAATTGCACCCCTCCGCTGGCACTAATAGTTTAATCAAGGGAGATTTTAAATAACAGGCACTGGTAGTGCCAGCAGAGGCAAGCCTCTGGTGACTCCTTAGGGTTTTATGGAAGCACAAAGTGTTACTGATGCGTAACTCCCCTGGGGTCGTCTTCTCTTCGGTCCCATCTTCAACACGTGCAGCAAAGACCCCCTGATGCTGCTGGCTACGGTGGCTGCCGAGACCTGCTTTCCTCTTCTTTCCACTCTTGTTTGTTCCCAGCACTTCAAATAGAACCAAAGAACCTTGTTTTACCATGGCAACACACATCACAAACACGGGAGCTGTCTGCTCTTAAGGGATGGCAGTACTAAAACATGTCAGTGTTGGGGGGGAGAGGCAGAGGGATTACACACAATTTCACTCTCAGGGAAGGATTAATAAACTCCCAGGAATTAAAACACCTTTCCAGCAGGGTCACTGCATTCAAACCTCCTCTTTTCTTACTGCATGCTGTTTAATGCTGCTTAATCCCTTCAAGTCCTGCTCACACGTGAGCCTCATTATTCATGTCTTTAGCAGCCTGTTCCAAGCCGCAGAAGCTCAAGGTGGTACCTGGCTGTGAGCTGTGGCCAACCCTCATCATCAGCTCTTATCCCACTTGGCCTCTGAAATATGTTGTGATACACATTGGATAAACTCTGTTGTCCCCTCTTTTCTGGCAGACTTCCCAGCATTTTTCTCTGATCCCATTACGGATTTTGCATTAAAAAGGGAACAAAGGGAAATACTCCTTTCTGGGTTTCCTCTTTTTGATCACACACAGAGGCCAGGGGGAATCAGCTTAAAGGTGTTTCTGTTATCAGCTGCCCTCCACAAGATTCTATTCTTCTTCCTGTACTGGTTCCTAGAGGGTCAGGCTGCAGTCACTTATCCTGGCCACATGGAAGAGAATGCAGGTCGTCTCCCAGTCTTACCCTCCAGGCTTGGATGACAGGGTCCTGCTCTTTAGACCTACATCTTCCCCTAATTTGCTCTGAAAAGTCTGGATTTAGGGCAAAAGTAAACCCTGAGGGTGCTTCGTAGGCAGAGCTAATAAATCAAAGGGGTTGGGAATGGGCTATCTGTCTGCTTGGGAAAATCTCCTTGCCCACATTCTTGGGTAATGTTTAAGCTCAACCCAGCCTTCTTTGTACTTGGGATTGTAGCACTGAAGAGTGTTGAGGCAAGATGATGCTTAAGGGAAGGTTTCAGATGTGGGCTGGAGGAAGACCAGGAAAATGGGCTTTTCTGGGATGGCTGCATTAGTGGTTTCCAGAGGAAATGGAAAGAATGAGGAGAGGAACAAAGGGCTTTAATGCGCTTAAGTGCTTGTTTTTGTCATTTCTCCAGCACAATCAAGATGTGTAACATGCTCAAATTGAACCGTTTCCCGGAGGCAGAGGAGATAGGCTTTTTGGAGGTCCCCATTCCCCAGAATTGTTTTGCTGAGTCCAGCAGGATGCTCCATTTGTCCATCTGCCCATCCTCTGCCTGCTCTGCAGGACCGGCCTCAACCACTCTCCTTTCACCCTGGGGAGTGGTGCAAATGCCGCTGCTGTGGCATCCCCCCCCCCCCCCCCCCCAGCCCGTTCCACCCTCTGCATCCTCCCTCATACCTGTAAGACCTACAGCTTTGTATGAGGTACTGGGCTGGGATTCAGGGGATGCTCCCCATCTGTGCAACATGTCGATGAGGACCCCGCAACCTGAGCTTTTTGCCCCACGCTCAAACTTCTCCTGGCTGTGACACAGAAGGTCTGCACAGATTAGGCTTTTTCTTCCGTCATTAAGTACATTCAATTAATAAATCAGCAAAACATTTTGGGGTGGAAGTTGGCTTGTTGTTGGCTTGATCTTTCAAAAATGGGGCGAATACCTGAAATGTCCGGGAGCTGCTACGCGGGGTGATGGTGGCTGCCCTGAGGAGCAGTAAACCTTGTGCTCCCAAACCAAACCTCATAGTTCAAAGACAGGTATAAGATCCTGCTCCTGGGTCAGGTCAATTGCCAGTGCAAACACAAGCTGGGCAGAGACTGGAAGGGGCAGCCCTGAGAAGAAGGACTTGGCACTGTTGGTCAATTAGAAACTCCCCATAACCCGGTTTCAGCGTGTGCTTGAGCCCAGAACTTCCTTGTGTGCTGGGCTGCATCCCCAGAGCGTGAGCAGCAGGTCAAGGGAGGGGATTCTGCCTCTCTACTGTGCTGTGGGGAGACCCCCCCTGCAGTCCTGTGTCCAGTTCTGAGTCAACAACGTAACAGGGACGTGGAGCTGTTGGAGTGAGCCCAGAAGAGGACACAGAGGTGCTCTGAGGGCTGGAGGAGCTCTGCTCTGGAGACAGGCTGAGAGAGCTGGGCTGGTTCAGCCTGGAGAAGAGAAGGCTCCGGGAGAGCAGCTCTCTTCTTAGAGCAGCTCCCACTGCATGAAAAGGCTACATGAAAGCTGGAGAGGGACTTTGGACAAGGGCCTGCAGGGACACGGCAATGGGGAATGGCTTTAACCTGACAGAGGGGAGATTGAGATGAGATCTTGGGCAGAAGTTCTTCCCTGTGAAGGTGGTGAGGCCCTGGCACAGGTTGCCCAGAGAACCTTCTATGATTCTGTGATTCTAAATCCCCAGAGAACCTGCTTCCCCCCATGTATGAAGTATCCTGTGTGCTCACACTCCATGGGCTCTGGCTTCAGTGTGAAGGTGCACCTGCATCCCACTGAGTTTGACCCTCTGCCCTCCCCTTTGCAGCAGTACTTCATCCTCCTCATCATCACGGACGGGGTGATCAGCGACATGGATGAGACGAGACACGCCGTGGTGCAGGCATCCAAGCTGCCCATGTCCATCATCATCGTGGGGGTCGGCAACGCTGACTTTGCTGCCATGGAGTTTCTGGATGGGGATAGCCGGGTGCTGCGCTCCCACACCGGCGAGGAGGCTGTGCGTGACATTGTCCAGTTTGTGCCCTTCCGGGATTTTCGCAACGTGAGTGTGGGCAGCGGCGGGTAACTGCAGGCAGGAATGGGGTCTCAAGCCTGGAAATGACCCTGGAAGTGGAGCAACCCCTGGAGAGGCAGACAGAGGGAAGAGCCCACCTTACCTTGGCCCTGGATTCCATATCCCTCCAGTGCTGCTCTGGTGTGGACCATATAAATCAGTGCTGCAGGCAAGCACAGGCAGGGGCAACAGTGATCTGTATATCCATAGCGTGCTCCACCTGAGCATTCCCCCATCACCGCCACCCCTGTCATTGCCAGGCAGGTCAGACCAAAAACCAGTTCACTGCAGCAGGTTTCCCACAGCAAGCCAGGCCAATGCTGGGCTCATGTCCCTCACCATGGTCCTATGTTGGCGTCTCCCACCCAGGCCTCTTCCGCACCCGTCATGTGCCATGTGCTGAGGGCTTAATGCTGGGGTGAGCTCCTACTCCCCCCCATCCTCTCCCAGTGCCTGTGGAAAGGGGTGATGCTGGCACTGGCCCTGCATGGGTACCCTCTATGGGATGGTGGCCCAGGCCAGCCTTGTGTTTTGGAAAAAAGCTGATCAAGGAAGAAAAAAAAAGTCAAAATGAGATGCTATTGCCTGCCCATCATGATCAGCTGGGAGTCAGCCCTGGGTCAGATGCTGTTGCTGGCACAGGATTGCCAGAGGGTGCATAACAGCAGCCCATATTTATCTTCACTCTTTTTGCACCTAATCAGTGTTTTTCCATTTCACCTGGAAATACTCAATACCAGTTTTTTTCTAACTTAACCAGGATGTTTTATTCCTTCCTACCACTGAATTACCGCCTGGAGGGAAGGTGTAGTATAGAATGTCATCTTCAGAGGTGTATAAAATGCTGGCTGCCAGTAGACTTGAGGGGGCATTAAATGAAATGCCACACCCTGGAGTCAGGGACAGCTCAGCCACATTTGCTCAGGCAGTCCCCATGGCTGTTCTTACAATGGTGTTTGCTCCCTTTTGCCTGCAGGCCCCCAAGGAGACCCTGGCCAAAGCTGTGCTGGCAGAGCTGCCCCAGCAAGTCGTGCAGTACTTCAAGCACCAAAACTTGCCGCCCATCAACTCGGAGCAGGCATAGAGCTGTGCAAGGCTGCGCCCCCTGCATGTTGCCGAAGTCCGTTGGTCCTACTGGAAATGCATGTTCCACATGCTTTTAAGAGAAAAATACCCCCCCAAAACACTTTGTAATTTTTAATTTAGTTGCTAAGTTCGTAAAACTCATTTCAGAGAAACATGTGGATTCATTTTGTATAGTCCCAACCTGAGGTGACATTGATTAGCCCGGCCATGCCCTCATCCCACTCTGTTGTGTCACTTTTCAGTATTGAATGTACTTTGTATCATTTCAGTGGAACAGGATACAATTTTTACAATCAAAACTTGCTTTTTCCAAGTAATGAAATGCTTAATATATTATTGTCATTCAATGAACTGGTCATTGTATAGTTCATGTATCTGTATTGTACCGGTACATCTGTCACTCTCTGCATTCATTTTTATACTGTGTACATGTTATATTTGTTATACTCAGGTTAATAAAGAAACTTGGACATTTAAAACAAGGGTCTCCTAGATGGGAAGGTCTGGGAGCACCTTACAAGGTCAGCAGTGCAGGGTGTTTGAGTCACCCTGACAAGGCAGTCCTGGTCCCCAGCCACTCACACTGCACTGAGTGGTTCTGCTCACTGTGCCCTGGAAATATCCCAAAGCCACCAACAGCAACATGCTGGAAGATGCTTTACTGGAGGTGGAGGTGAATATGGATGTCCAAGGGAGAGCAACATCCCCACACCCTCCCCCCATCAGCTCTCATATTGAGAGCAGGCCTAAGGAGGACTTGGTGGTTTTGGGTGAGGAGAAGCTCCCCATGACCCAGCTTCAGTGTGTGCTTGAGCACAGAACCCACTCCCACCCCCTCCCTGGGTTGGGCTGCCTCCCCAGAACATGAGCAGCAGGTCAAGGGAGGGGATTCTGCCCCTCTACAGCGCTGTGGGGAGAACCCCCCCTGCAGTCCTGTGTTGAGCCCTGGGGCAACAACACAAGAGGGACGTGGAGCTGTTGGAGTGAGTCCAGAGGAGGCTGCGGAGATGTTGTGAGGGCTGGAGCAGCTCTGCTCTGGAGACAGGCTGAGAGAGCTGGGCTGGTTCAGCCTGGAGAAGAGAAGGCTCCTTAAGGGGAGACCTTAGAGCAGCTCCAGTGCCTAAAGGGGCTACAAGAAACCTGGAGAGGGGCTTTGGACAAGGGCCTGTAGGGACAGGACAAGGGGGAATGGCTTTAACCTGACAGAGGGGAGATTGAGATGAGCTCTTAGGCAGAAGTTCTTCCCTGTGAGGGTGCTGAGGCCCTGGCACAGGTTGCCCAGAGAAGCTGTGGCTGCCCCATCCCTGGCAGTGTTCAAGGCCAGGCTGGATGGGGCTTAGAGTAACCTGGTCTAGTGGAAGGTGTCCCTGCCTGTGGCAGGGGTTGGAACTGGATGAGCTTTAAGGTCCCTTCCAACCCAAACCACTCTGTGATTCCAAGATTTGGTGCCTGCCTGAGCCAAGGGCAGCAAGTTAGCGTGCACACACCATGCGTGTGGGGCAAATGTCAGTGAACCTACAACCAAGTGGCAAAGGGAACTTCATGGTTCACTGCTGCTTTACCCCTAGACATTTTTCCAAGTCTGAGTAACAAAAGCTCCCTGCTGCCTGGGAGAAGATGGGCTGGATAATGAAATCCTGCTCTCCAGCAGCTCCCTTGGGCTGCTCATCAGCAACATGCTATCTCCAGTGCTAATTGCTGCTTCTGTTGTTAATTAGATTAAGGGCTTTTGAAGCTGGCAGGTAGAAAGTTGAATACAGTGCAGGGATCACCAGCCTCACTCCAAACTCAGACTTGATCTCCCTTCTCCCCCTTAGCAAAAGCACTAGGATGGAAGGTTGGCATCTGTGTGAAGCCTACAGCTCATCTGCATGCACGTGAGCTACTGTCTGTGTTCATTGCCACGGACCACCGCTAGGAAAAGTGTGGTTTCCACCACTGCCACTGAGTTACCAGCACACAGGCTACTCTATGAGCCCCACAACTCAACCAAAGCACAGAGCCAAAGCTGGTGGTGCAGCTGCTCTGAGCATGGCACTGGTTGAGACCCTATCTCTTGGGAGAGGTGGGACTGCTCCTTGAAGTATGTGCCTTGCAAAGCCCTCTTAAATGGAAAAAGCCCAACAAGCATTGCTCTTTCTCAAATGGAGAAGCAGCCTTTAAAGGGTGGCTCACTTAAAAATGATGCTGTACGCACAGTTCAGCTTCCATATTGGAGTCTGTCGCTCTGGAAGAAAATGTGTTTTTTTCTTTCCACAGGAGAACCTCCCATGCAGCTGCACCAGCCAGCAAGCTCTTCTGCTAGTAGAGTGTACTTTTTTTCCCCCACCTTTGTGAAGCTTTAACAGCTAGCACAGACAACATGCCATTTACAAAGCTATCCCTGGGGAGGGGGTGAAGCACATACTATGCAGTCATGTTTTTTCCTAAATAATAAATCCACCACAGACTGCCGGCATTGCTGGAGCCAGCTCTTCTCCAGCACATCAGCCCTGGGGCAAGGTTACTGCCACAGCTGCTGATTTATCCTCTACCCCTTGCACTCCTCATGCCCCAGCGCGCCTCTCAGAGCCCTTAAGTATTTTATCAGATGACTTCTGACTGCAAGGCAAATGGGACCAACTGACAGAACAAGGAGCTGCGCTAGCTCTGCAGTTTGTTGACACAGGCCAGGCCATGAGAACAGCAGAGGTGGCTCACCCAAAGGTTTCTGTGAGTTCCCCAAATGCCTTATTCCTGTTTCTGGAACAAGAGGAAAACAGAGGGCTCCCACACCTGCTTTTACTGAATTACATCTCCTGGCTTTGCAAAGTCCAACATCCCCTCCTGATCTCACCTGCAGTCCCTGTGGACCACCATCATGACATCTGCTGCAATTGACTGGCAATTCCCCTGAAGAAGACATCCAAATCAGCCCTTTTCACAGCAGCTGTGTGAAACGTCACTCAGGAAAATGACCCCAGCATGTTCACAGCCAGGCCAGGCTGTTCCAACTCTCTCAATAGAGATTATTCATACAGCTTAATAATGCCAGGGAGACACCTTCATCTCTCACACCGACTGCTCAAGGCTCCTACAAATTCAATTTTCATGAGAAACAGGCATTTTTTGGTGCACCCTTTCCATTCCACTCCATAGCTAAGTACGAAGAAAATCATCAAAACCAATGGATTAGGGAGGCAGCAAGAGCTCTAGCTGTGCCATAATTATAGTAGCTACAGAAGAGGTAGGAGCAACTGGAGCAAGCACAAGAGGTGACGGGCAACCCAGAACAGGGGAGGAATTAGTGTTTTAAGGATCTGATTGTGGAACAGTGTTGTCAAATAAAAAGGGTGTTTGGCTAAGGATAGCTTCACTGTGAGCATAACTCCTCTTGTTTCCTCTGTGGAAGTTCAACACTCAAGCTAAGATGTCAATCCAACTAAAGGCCTTCAGCTTTCCCTTCTTTTATCCCAGCTGCTCTTACCAGTTGCTCAGCATCACACTCAGGTAACTCCTCACTAGTATGCACCCATTGGCTGTCTTCTCAGCATCACATACACCAAGTGCAGTACCAAGAGCACGACAGCTGTGAGACTGTCACAAAGGCATTTTCACCTCCAAGTGCCTCAGCTGAGCTGTTCCAACCCACTGACCTCCCACCCACGCTGTCTGCATACAGAGATTAAAAGGATGGGCCCTCAGCTTCCACAGCCAGTACTTCTCTACTCCTGCCTGGCTCCTTGGTCCACAGCACCCAGAAACATGCCTAAGTAAGGTTTCTTAAATCCAAAACAAATTCAAAACCCACTGACTGCAAAGGAATGTGGAGCTCCCAGCTTCTGCACAAAGAGATTTGGCTGCAATGGGGAATCGCACCTACTCTGGACTCATGCTGGTCAGGATGCTGCTGCATAAAAGCTGACCGACTTGTCAAATGCAGGTGCAGGAGCAATGGCCTTGGAGCAGAACAGCCAACTGCAGCTCCCACCAGTTCACTCGGAACAAGAGCTTCCCCTCACCCTCTGTACTCACATGAGGCTGGCTTGCACCTCTCCTGGAGGTTGGGTTGAGGAAGGGGCTGGTTGGGTAGTGCAGAAATTGATTAATGGAATGGGAACAATTATGAATGGCACAAGCCAAGATAAAAAAAATGCGTTCAGAATATCTTTAATCATGTAACACAAACTTCTTTACAGTGTCATGGCAATCTACACTTCACCATCTGCTTGAATTTTGTTCTTCCCCTATTTCTCTAATACAGAATAAAACCAGCATTTTAAAACAGAACACATGGCTCTTTCTACAAGACTTCACTGCTTCAAGTGAGTATTTTTTGCCTGTTAGTCTTGTGCAAACTTCTTAGATCATAAGAGCTCATTCTTTCTGTAAAAATTTTAAAGATAAGACTTTCTCCTCCCTACCCGCAGGCCTTCACTAAGTTACTAGGTTTAGGATTGCAGCCCTTCTTACAGGCTAAGTATACACCCCAGAAATGGAAAGGTGGTGGTGGGGGGGAAATATTATGAGTTATTTTAGGAGTAGCTGAGTGTATTAAAGTTGAGAGGTTAGCTATAAAGATTATATTTGGGGCAGAAGGATGCATCAAGCATCCATCAGGGCTTTAGAAGATACACTGCACTACATTACACACGGAAGGATTTCATTATGGACCATCAAAGAAATTGTTGCTACGGAAGACAGAAGAAACGATCTTCCCAGTGGAATTAATAGTGCCTTCACTATCTGAGC
The DNA here is from genome assembly GCF_033815535.1 of Pezoporus flaviventris. Classification (NCBI taxonomy): domain Eukaryota; kingdom Metazoa; phylum Chordata; class Aves; order Psittaciformes; family Psittacidae; genus Pezoporus; species Pezoporus flaviventris. Next base: position 1,340,067 of record NW_026892552.1, on the reverse strand, counting down.
TGGACTCGGAGTCACTGCTGCCAGAGTAGGCGCCCAGGCCAGGTAGGATCCCAATGCACACGGCTGCTGACGGACAGTGGACTGTGGAGCCTCCCGCTGAGCTGCTCCCCAGGGGAACACAGGATGGTTTTTCTGAAAGAGAAGTACCCAAGTCAAAAATGAGAGTGCAGGAAAAGGGCTTATAATCAGCCTCATGTCAATCACCTGCTACTGTCACAGCAGTAGATGATTGCAGGATTTAATCAAAGCATAAGGCAGCTTTATGTTGCAATGAAGCTATTCTGACAGGAAGAACTTGCTGTCTCAGGGGATTTTTTATCCCCCCCCCCCCCCCCCATCACTCATTTAAGTCCAGCTCTATGCTGGCATTACAGATTTTCATTCTAAAGCTGTCAGTTTAATGCTCGTCAAGTACCAAACCCACTAAATGAGAATACATAGCCCTGCTTTGTGTAATTGAGGATTTTTCTGTGATGTAACAGCATAGTTGAAGAAAAAGCTTTAGTCCATCATTCTGTAGTCAACATCTCTCATCTTCCACTGCTAACTAATTATTTCCAGTGTTCTGAAAGTATACTGAACAGACGGAGATTCAGGAAGCACCTTGGGTTGCTATTACACAATTGCAGCTCACCCTATTTGTGTCAGAGTATCTTGACAGCAGGGCAACTGCAGCCCTGACAGCTAAGACTGGAATGCAACTCAATTTTCTTCTAATTAATAGCTAATAGTGGATATATACATCAAATGCTGCTGTGAACAGGAAGGGAATGATCTGTTCTCCACATTTCCTCTTGACAGAGCAAGCATTAGGCTCAAAATGCAGCCAAGAAGACTCCTTAAAGGTAGTATCAGTTAAGTATTAGAATAAACTGCCTAAGTAGGGTGAATAAACTCTTATCTACGGAGATTTAAGAGCAGCTATCAGGAATGGTTTAGACAGGGGATAGAATGATGATCCGTAGAGGTTCCCTCCAGCCCTATTTTCTATCAAGGCTGCTGTCAGCACCTATAGTTACTGTTTCTGCTGCTTTAAGAGAGAATATGCCAACTGCAGCCTGTGCTGTCTTGCATAATAAAGGACCAGACAAGCAATTCCTCTATCAGATTTAACACCAAGTCAGTTGCTGTTCAGGTGAGAGACAGCCAGCTTCCCACATGCAGAAATCAGGACATACCTTGATTCTTTTCATCATGATCAGTATCTAGTTTCAACCTCTTCACACTGTTACCACCATCTGAACTGTGGACAAAATAAAGTGTCTTGTTCTTCATAAGGTAACCATTTAATTACTGTGAAGTTAAAGTTGCATCTTTGCCTCGAACGCTATAACAAATGCCAGTGGGATCCCCTGATGACCATCACCACTTCTAACTGCTGTTAACTGGGGCTTCTCAGGGAACATGCAGGATCCTAGACAGAGCCAACACCTATGTTGCAAGTAGGTTAACCTGGGAAACAGACACACTTGGACTCTGGGAGTCGAAGTCAGACCTCTTGCACAGAAACCCAGAGCTGCCTATTCATCTGGAAGTACCTCAAAGGAGATCAAGAATGACAGCCTGAGCTTCAGCCACCCCATATGCCCACAGGCTAGCTCATGCAGATGACTACCACAGTTGCTGGTGCAACACCTATGTCTCTTCCCTTCCAGGGTTTCCTTCCCCTCCTTTAAGCACCTAGAGAACCTGTTCAAAAACATCTGGAAGTCTTGCACCCAGTAAGAAGCCCAGAAGGGTTTGCAGCAATTCACAATGGCAGTGTCTGACCTAAAAAAGAAAGGGGTCCTGTTGAGAAAAGGAGCATGACTTCGACTTGGACTCTGCAGAGCTTCTATAGGTCTTTCTTGTCACTGCTCAGCTTCTTTTCCCCGCTCTTGCATGTTCCCAGTCCTAAGCCATTCACATAAACAAATGCTTCCCAGCTTCAGCTGTGATGAATCAAAGTGATGAAGCATGAGCATCCTTACGCACTAACTCTTTGCTGTCCTGTCAGAGCGTGCAGTAGAGATGAAGGTTTTAATAACAATACATCCTTTCCAGGAAACTACAAAGCTCAGAGAGCAGATGTTGATCTCATGCTACACTTGGTTTTGGACAGTTTGCAATAAAAGATAAGACAACAAAAACAGAACACTGCACACAGTGCAAGCCTGTGATGGCACTGACATGTCAGTTAAGCTGCTCTCTTCAAACAGATGCCACCTGCAGACTTCAGATGTGCCATTAAGCACATACCAGCTGTTTCTCTACATTCTACAGTGTTAAGTATTAGTAGTTACATGAAAGGAAAAAAAAAATTAAAAAAAAATCCAACCCCAAAACATTTTTGGCTGCTTGTTATCATTTCAGGGCTTTTCTTTTCTGCCTTCTGAAAACCCAAACAACTACCCAACCCCACACATATTAGGTAGTGGAAGTGCTTACTTCAGCTTTCAGACATGCAATTACTGCTGTACAGGAAGCTAAACATCACCCTACAAGATAAACTTCTAAAATAATCTCTCATTCTCTGGGACTAAAACATTGACTGAATTTTGAGATGTCAGTAATCATCTGAAGTATTAGATGATTCATCTGTGGAAAATAAGCCTAGTCCCATGTGCCTAATTTTCCATAACCTGTAGCACACCAGCAGCTGCATTTGCAGACCATGATCAAAACAGCAAAGAGGTCACAAACCCAGCTGCCATCTCCCTGGTATGGAAAGGGTGTTGATGTATCAGTGCTAATCAGTGAGGAACAAGGGAAATTTGCCTGATGTCCTCAAGATCAAATTGGTACACCAACCTCCTCTCTTGTAACCTCCGTCTCCCTCACGATGCCCCCAGCAGCAATTATAACACAGATAAAATCAGCTGATACATTATGCAAACCTGAATGAAATCACATAAGTGAGCCAACACTGATATCTATAAATAGAGATGTAAAGTAGATTCCCTCTAGATCTCCAACGAGGATTGCCCAACCCTGGCAGTCTAGAATGAAGAGCCTACCCACTTGCTTTTACACATGCTTATCTATTTAAATTGCTTCATGTTTTTCCCACAGTTTGGGAGAGCCTATGGAAACAAGGCTGGTCTTTTCTTCTACCTCCCCCCTTTTTTCTTTAGGGCTAAGGTTCACAGCTCACTCTCTGAAGGCAGTTTTGGCCTGCCTCCCTTTACACTGCTTTCTGGGTTCTGTTCCTCATGAATTTATAGAGGTGTGAAACTAACCTTCTGTGTTTCACAGCTCCTGCCAACAGCTTTGCCTGAGAGAATTTGTTCTTGTTTTCCACTGACTTCATGGGCAACTTCTTCTCAGTTTCCTTCTTTGGGTCCATACTGACTCCCACTTTGGTGAGAGTGCTGTGAACTAAGGGTTAAGGCTCATCCAGGAAGGAATGGAGAGAACAGATACTTCCTCTCTTGATATATTTAGCCAGCTCTGCTGACAGCAGCAACTAAAGTTCATTCACATATTCTATCAAAATAACCTTATTTGTAATGACATTTAGCTGACACCTTCAGCCAAGACAGCAGAGACTTCATCCTCTGGGTTTGGAGCTCTCTCAGTATCAATACCATCTCTCCCTGAAAAGATGTTCAGGCAGCAGATCAGGAAATGTTTTTCTGAAGGAAGAAAGGTGCAACACATGACACATCCAGCACCCATAAACATACCCAGCACCCTCTCTTTTCCTAAAGATCTTAGAAAAGCAAAAAGGTCAGACTGGACCAATGGGGGAAAGAAGAAGAAAAAAAAAAGGCAACACAATACTTCCCCCTTCTATGGGGATCAACACATTTGTAATTAAAGTTTGCTGCTTCAACCTCTAAACCCTTAAAAAAAAAAAAAAAAAAAAAAGAAGTAGCAATATGTGGGCTCACTTTCACTCCTCCACCCCTTCTTTTGCTGAGCCCAGCAGACATCAGCCGGCCACAGCAAAACGGTTCAACTATCTCGTTGAACTTTAACTTTTTTCTTTAACTTTTCAGCTCATCTAAGGGCCACAAGGCTACTACTGCCAGTTTGAACAACAAACCCAAACAAAAGGAGGCACATCTGACTAAAGGTGCATGGGGCTCAAGATTCACCCAAAAAGACTGTGACAGCACAGAAAATCTTAAGTCACATAAAACAGTGTTAGAATGGTGGGACAGCTGAAACCTATAATGAGGTGGAGAAGCTTAAGCAGGTTCTCAGACAGGATAAGGAGGAGCTTGATCTGTTATTAAGGCACACTCACACTGCACACATACCAAACAGGTCTCCTTCTGTGCAGGACCTACTCCTGTCCCTGACAACTGTTCATGTCCAGCTGTTCCTGATGAAGCAATATCCTGTTTGTTAATGAGCTTCTGCAAAACTTTTAAACTGCAAACATAGCAAAGGCAAATCAAGCCAGTTTAAAAGGACATTTGTTTATAATCCTAAATCTAACCTGACCACAATTCTACAAGACATCACCACAAGCTGGAGTTTCACAGGTGCCCCAGTTACTGCAGACAAATTGGACAGTGAATTTCATATAAATGGACCATATATTTGACATCAACTTTTTTCCCCACTGAACATCTGCAAATCAAAAACCCCTTACAACTTCCTTTGAAGTGACACACTCAAAAACTCCAATCGCTTTACAATTAACAGCATTCAGATGCCATTCCTTATTGAATTTTCCTAAGGATACAGCAGTAACCTAGATTGCTCCCTACCTCAACTGAAAGCTGCCTCAGCCAAAACCCCTGCTCAGATTTATTTTAGCTTGCACAGGAGTGCCATCCCGTGGCTATCAAAAGCAGTCTGAAAGCTCATTGTGTCAAACATGGTTTGATGTTGCAATACATGATTCCACACATCAGTGATCAGCTTCCACGTGTCTGTTCATTACCTTGCTGTATTCTAACACTGCACTACAAAAGCCAGGCTGAGGAACCCAAGCACTTTTCTTTCCAATGATACCAAACTACAGGCTTTCCACTCCTATCCAGGAAGTGTTCTCCTGACACTCCTCAACTACCAGAGTCAACACCATGCATTTTTAACGGAGATCTTCTATGTGCTGCTGCCATTAGCAAATGTAACACTAAACAAGAAGCATTCCCTCTCAGGAAGTCTACATTAGAAATACACCTCCTGATCTTAAATATAAGTGCATTTAAAAAGCTGTTCTACAGTAGAGCCTGCTTCTTGGGAGTCGGACTTTTCCTACATTTGGACAGGATTTAAGACAAGAGAATGTTGTTCTCGAACACTTCTTGTGAACAGCTTAAAAAAAAAAAAATAATTAAACACTGTCAAACCAGTGGGGTCTGGACAGGGCAAGAAGTAAAAACCTCTAGTTGTTCATGTAGTAGAAGTAAAATTCCTATGCATCCATGCATAGGAATTTCTAATGCTTGAGAATGCATTAAAATATTCCAAGGCATGTTTATTCTTTAAGATACTAGATTTCATTTACGTTGTTTTTGCCCTGAAGTTAATGCCTCTGGGTAGCTTAAATTGGGTGTTATACCAAGCAAAAGACCAAATAATCAAACCCATGGTGTTGACATTCTTCTTACTGGTTTGGAAGAGCCAATTGGTTTGAGCAGTGCCTATAGATCCAGCACATTTACCTAGCATCGACTGGTTTTCATCACTGATAAACCAATACTAAAACCCTGAAGATATAAAAACGCCTTTTCTGTTTCAAAAGCATACTACCAAGCTTTCAAAACACAGGTGAGTCATTTTGCAAGTTTCCTTGAGGCTGCTTGAAATAGAATGCTTGAATTAAAAAAAACAAACAAAAACAAATGGAAAGGAACAAGCAAAACTCCTCAGTTCCTCATGAGATGATGTGACTATAAAACATTCTCCCTATGCCCACTCCATCAGCAATAAGTTCTGCAGTTCAATTTACAGCAAGACTGCAGATACAAAGCCAAACAGTATTTCTAAGACTGCAAAGACTGAGGTTAGGTGGCATGTACATCTTGAACAGGCCCTGCTCAGTAAATTCAGGGATCCATGTGTTATGTGGCTAATTCAAGACAATGTAAGATTCCTTCTGGGCTGGTACGGTTCACCTCTGATATATGTGACCTAACTAGAGCTGTCAGCTGCTTCCACAGCACAATCTTATATGGCACATCTCCACACCAGCCAGACCTCCAAGCAACAATCGCCAAAACTAAATATATCCCACATGAACATCCCATCCTGCAAATCAAGAAAACATTCCAAGTCATTCAATCAACTACAGTATATTTCTCAAGTGAAAAAAATGCACAAGCATTGCCAAGTTGGAGGCGTCTTGGAGCAACCTGTCCTAGTGAAAAGTATCCCTGCCCATGGCATGAGCTTGGAACTTTAAGGTCCCTTAGAACTCAAACCATTTTAGGATTCTAGGATCATTGCTTTTTCATAATCCCAGTGCTGAGGTAACTTAGGTGCTCTTCTCAGAACACATGCTCTAACTTGCACGTCATTAACAGATACAAGGTAATGCAGATCTTTGTTGCTTTGGTACGATTCAGCTTCACTTGCTGACTGCTTTTAGTTACCTCCTTGTGCCGAAAAACTCTTTCATTTATACTCAAGCATCCTGGAGAGCTTGTGCTTTGCTCACTGATGACTTAAAAGCAATGGATTTCATCAGGAGGCAAGACACCATCAGGTTCTGCACAGATTCAGTAAACCTCAAAAACCCAACACTTAGCTTAGCACAGAAATCCTCAAATCATTCCAACCTCCCCTAACTGGCATGCTCAGAGAGGAAAAGCATCTTGTATAATTTTCTAGCACATTTTCATGAAAATTTGGCATTTAACAGCAAAGCCAAGCCATCCTGCTCTTAGTACTGCCTGAAAGTCTGTATTACCCAAAGGAGCTGAGTCTCCATGGGCACTGACTTCCTAGAAGAAAGGTAGCACATCTGCACAGACGTATGTAATTTCTCATCCTGCAGTTATTAGCAAGGGAGAAAGTAGCTAAGACTTCAGAAAAAAATAACACAGACATTCAAACATTATTTCAAACAGCAAACGTTAAAAACAGCCAATATACAGTTAAAAAAAAAACCCAACCAAACAAGGACATTTACTTTTCAATAAGAAGGCAAAACAAAAAGATTAGAAGTAATAGGCTGATCTTCCTCTGTGTTCTTTTTCTCTTTTTAGCTATGGTATTTCATGCCCTCCGTAACAGGGAAAACAAAACCGAAATCCCAAACAACTTGGAGGGAGAGAAGAAAAGTACCAAAGATATGCGGGGGTTGAGGGGGAGGGAGGATCATCAAAAGTTACAGTGGGAGATCCAAGTTACAATGAAAACATTAAATGTTAAAAAGTCTATCACAGTACAGGTTCTCTAAGGCAGTTCTATAGAAACAATGTCTATCACAGAATAAAACTACTGCCCCATCTCTTCTCCTCCTCTATACAACCACCAGCCATTTTAATGTAAAGGATATTCTGTATTCGTTTAGTTCTTTCAGCTCTTCTTCTCTTCGTTGCTTTTCTAGTAGCTCCTGCTGCCGAGACACCTCATCAAGGAAATGCGTCTCATCTTCATCTAAGCCTCTTACCATATTTTCTGAGCAAAGGAAAAGCATGCATGTTGATAAGCTATAAAACCACTTAGGAAGCAGCTGAATTCTGCTGGATTCTGTAATTAAGGAGTAAAAATACTTCCCTGTGAATGATACTGGATGTTAACAAACTGAAAATCTTACACCTTCAAGCATATGAACTACAACAAACTAACACAGTTTGAACACAACACTATTACTACAGAGGAAAGCAAGACACAATTCATAGGAAACCATTAAATGCTATTAGACTTGCTGATACAACTAAGGAAAATCAATCACTGCAGGTCTGGAATGCCATCTGGAACAGCTTTCACAAAACAAGGAATAACCACAGTAAGCAATATCTTTATTGTTTTGGTTTCAGGCACCAAGTTTAAGCCTGTCTCCTCAGAATCTGTTCTTAAGCCATCAATAACTGGAAAAAAACCTCACATAACTCTCTCCATAAATCTTACCTCAAAATAGGAAGTACATTTCCTTAGAGCAAACAATTAGTATCTTCTCTGAGATTAACATCTGTGGTTTTGTTTTTTTTTTAAGTAGAACCAGGATAATTCCTAACTTCCAAACAAAACTAAATTCCTTAGCTGCCCTAAGGATAGTGCACGCTAGGTCTTTAATTTTCTGTCCTGTAAATGTTCAATGTCTTTCAATCAAACGATTTAGTTGAAAGGTAATAAAAAAATCTTTTTTAGAAAGACATGCTTGCTGTCTGTAGTCATTATTCCCTACTAAATACTATACAGTACAGTTTGTCCTCCAGGTTACCAGATATGTTATTCTGCAGTGGTTGCCTTAAAGGGAGCAGTTGGTTTACCTCTCAGTTACTCCCTCTCAGGGATGCTTTTGATTCCAGTACTTGGCTTATAGGTTTCCTGAACCAACGGGAAGACAGTACAGATCTAATATAACTGGGCAAGGGTAACAATCAATTTAGACAGTTACCAGAAGTCTTTCCCATCCAGGTTGCCAGCAGTCAGTTTCCTGGTGGCTACCTGGACAAGAATTGCTTAGTCACATCACCAACAATGACCTGGATCAAGAGTTTGCTTCAGTAAACTGGAAACTCTCCAGCTGGAAAGAATCCTGTAGGTATAGTTGGCGACTTTGATGCATTCATGCTCCTATCTGTCGTTTACACTTTTCACCACCAAAAATAGAAATTACATTTGAGAGACAGGAAATAACTTCCATTTCTCCTTATTTTAGTTACATGATCATTCAGACAGAAAATTTTGAAAGTTGCATTATAAAGAATGGAAAAAAATTCTTCCCTGTGAGGGTGGTGAGGTCCTGGCACAGGTTGCCCAGAGAAGCTGTGGCTGCCCCATCCCTGGCAGTGTTCAAGGCCAGCTTGGACAGGGCTTGGAGCAACCTGCTCTAGTGGAAGGTGCCCCTGCCCTTCGTAGGAGGTTCTACTGGATGAGCTTTAAGGCTCCTTCCAATCCAAACCAGTCTACAGTTCTATGATTACTCTTCATTTAAAATGCTGTTAACAGTCTACTAAGATTACTTTACTTTGAAAAGGAAGACACTCTTGTGATACTGAATAACCCAGCAGAAAGAACTGCTAGTCTGTGTACCGATTTTTATCTGCACAAAAAGTTTAGAGCGTAGCTAAATTTGCTTGTTTATGCAAACACAACTCTTCAGCATTAATATGTTTCTCCTCCCACATCCCATTATCAATTCTGACAGATAGGAATGACAGCGCACCAAAATAATTTTCTACTCTTCCAAAATTCCCACGGATAGAAAAATATTTTATGAACATTTTAAGGCAAATTCAAGCATATTAGCGGACAAATTTTGTCACAAGTGGCCAAACTGGGCTGAAATCTGATAATGTAAACTAGTGGTCCACAGTCAACCCAACACTGATCTTTAGTTAGTCAGTTCCTCCCACTCACCTTCTCCCAAAGAAATTTGGCTACAGGAATAATTCTAAAAGCATCTACTACAAAACAGAAAAGGCAGTCATGGTCATCAGCGCCATACTTGATAGCACCTGCAGGGGCTGGGAGCATTACCTAACAGAACTCATATCATCCCACAGATAAAGATAAAACATGATTTTGTCACATCAGATATACAAGAAAAATTCTAGACAGGATCCAGCTATGCAAACTGAAGCTTAAAGAACACAATCATTTAAGGGTAAGGCTTCCAGCCAAAGAACCAAAATGGATCAGAATCCACCTTAAAAAGGACTTTCACAGTATCCTCCTCACTTCTCTTTAGATAAGAGCCAATAGCAATAGATACGTCCCTCAGTCAGATGTTGTACACAGCTGTTGCACACAAATACGCAGCTTGCTGGGGTTTGTTTCAAAAAATGAACTACTGGTGCTTACTGAATTTAAACTGCTCCTCAAACTCCTGCTGCTTTTTTTCTCTCTGTTCCTGCAGTCTTTCATACAAGGAACGTGGGTCATATGCCTCCTCTGGGCATTCTGAAAGGAAGGAATAAATTGGGAAATGAGACCATATCTTAGGAATACTAAATCACAAACAGATCTTAGTTTTTTTATGTAGAAACCTTCTGAAATTGCAGAATACAAACTATTATCTTTTATTTCTGTTTTCCATGAAAGCAAAATATTCTCAGATCACCTTCCCATAATTAAAATCTATCCCATACCTTCTGGATCCCCAGGTTTTCGGACTTTTTCCCATTCCTCTTGCCTCCTCTTCCGTCGCTCTTCTAGCTCTGATTCAGACACAAACCTCTTGTTAATCACAAGGTCAGCAGTACCACCTGCCCCATCCATTATGGAACAGCCCGTCCTAAAAAAACAGTACAAAAGACATCAGAGGCCTGTTTTCACTTGTCAGTGAACAAGACATTACTACACTACATCCTGAAAAACAGACCTGCAGGACTTGCAGAGATTTCAGTTCTCAAAAGACCACCACACAGTAAGCACTGATTGAGATACCTACTCACTGCATAACTGCAATAGCACCACCTGTTACTCCTTCTTTACTTTTTTTTCCTAATTATGTCTCAGGCTGCTTTCCTGAAAGTCATATTTTAATGGACTTTTCCCCACTCCACTTCTGATTTACCTCACTTAAATAAATATATATATATACATATAAATCCCCCTAAAACGTTAAAACCCACCCCTACACTCAAAACCTTTCATTTCAGTTCTTGTAACTTTCTGTTCTGGAGAAAGGATTTGACACTCTGCTCTCACTTTTCCCAAGTTCTTTTCACCTACTGAGAAAGATGGCCTGTTTCCAGTGTCTTGGATACATGTATTTACAAGTGGTTAACACTGAGATTTCAGAAGTTAGCAACTAATCTCTCTAACCTTCAAAAGCACGCTGCACCTCTTTGCAGCTCTGGGGTAAGCTAGGCTTGGACACATGATGCTGGGGGCTGTCTGTCAGGGTTACACAGAGCTTGAGGTAAGTGAAAGAGGGAACTCCCTTGGGCTAAAATGGAGCTGGAAACAGAAAACAGGAGCAGCCCTTGTGACCAAGTGAACACAGCTCCTTCTCTCTGCTTCAACAGATCCTAGTACTGAGTACTGGCCAGGTCCCTATTTCAATACTTGGCAAAGGGTGGAGATGCTCCAAGGAGTCATCCTAAGAAGGAAACTCAAAGTCTTGACAGCTGTAAGCCCAGGATGAAACAAACTGCTTCTGCCAGTCTTATGTGGCTTCTTTCAATATTTACCCTGAAAGTTCCATGCTATAGAACTTTCCTGTTTTGGCTGGAATAGTTACTTCTATTCCTAGTGGCTGGTACAGTGCTGTGTTTGGACTTTAGCCTCAAAACAAAGCTGATAACACACCAACGGTTTAGTTGTTGCTCAGTAGCACTCACCCTGATCAAGGATTTTTCAGTCTCACATTCTGCCAGTGAGGAGGGGCACAAGAGGCCAGGAAGCAGCAGAGACAGGACACCCAACCCAAACTAGCCAAAGGGGTATTCCATATCACAGCACATCATGTCCAGTATATAAACTGGGGGGAGTCACCTGGAAGGGACTGTTCACTCCTTGGGTCCAGCTAGGTATCAGTCAGAAGGTGCTGAGCAATTGTATTGGGCATCACTTGGGTTTCTTGGGTTTTACTCCTCTCATTCCCCCCTCCGCCCTTACTATATTTTACTTTATATCAATTATTAAACTGTTCTTATCTCAACCCCCAGGTTTTACTTTTTTCCAGTTCTCCTCCCCAGCCCACTGGGGTGTGGGCAGGGAGTCAAGAGTCAGTGAGCAGCCTTGTGGTACTTCGCTGCCAGATAGGGTTAAACCATGACAAGAATGGAGCATTAATGCCTATTTTTGCTTCTTACACCAAGCCTGTATAGGCAAGTACTAGGTAAACACAACCTAAAGCTGTTCATTTAAAGTCATGCTAATGCTATTTTCTTCTAGTTTCTTATTTCCTTGTTATAACTTCAGCAGACACCTCAAGGACTACAGACACTGCCAAGAATTATTCACTTAGGATATCAGCTGCCTGCATTTCAGCACTGGAAGAGAACCCAGGAACACCTACTCTTCCAGAGAGGGAAGGATGCAGTAATCCAGGTAATGGAAAGACTTAGTTTATCCCTCCTTTGTACCATCAGGAACCACTCCTGCAGGAAGCAGAGTCTCAAAGTTCCTACAAAAACTGGCACTTTTGTGAGGCATTGTTTACAATACAAATGACAAATAGACATCTCAGAATACATCCAGCTTAAGGCACTGGACAAATATTTGTTACACGAGGGGGCATTCTTAAGATGGGAATTATTAAGAGAAGACAAAAGGATCCTCTTAAATGTTAGGGAAAGGAAGGTCAGGCCAAGGACAATTATTTTTTCTAACTTTCTTTTTTAATAGTTAACAAAAATTCACCCAGTCCCTTTTCCAGAAAGCACAGAACACCCACACTTTGAGTGTCATTTCTGAAGGTGGTTCAAGCTGGAAACATATACAGAAAATGAGAACTGAATCTCCCTATAAGTCCTAATCACACACAGCCAACTTTCCTGCTCATGCGCTGTAAAACCAAGATAACCTGGTTCTCCACGTGTGTCACCTAAGCCAGTCCATTTAAAGAAGAAATAAAAGGTTCCAACGCAATTATGACAGAAAGTCATAAAAAAAATAAAATAAAATGAAAAAGAAGGATTCAGCAAGAGCACAGTATCATCTCAGACTACAGCCTTCAACAGCAAACCATCTGCCTCCTGGATCAGCCGGTTCACTTAGACATTGTATTTTAAGACACCTAAAGTGGACTAAGGTTTTGACATACTGTTAGGATGTTTTCACTGCGGTCCTGGGAACCAGTCCCTGAACAAATGCATTTCAGCAAATAACAACTTAACTGACAACCACCTGCTGGAGCACAAAGGTGTGGGGGAAAAAAACAAACTTGCACTTAGGACTGTGTTCTAGCGAGTGACACCCTGTCAGGGTGAATGACAAATGTTCACGTTGCACCAGTGAACTGTTTCCAGGATCAAAACAAAACAGAACAAAACCTGTACAAACCTCGCCACCGCTAAGGCTGGAAGGGATCTGGAGCCGTTGCTGGGTAACCCTGTGCAGCTCCCGACACCCTCCGAGCTCATTCAACAGCAGGGCCGCTGCCCACCATTGCAACACAGCCGGCGGCGCTTCCTGCACCCTGCCGCACATCAAACCCGGAGCAATGTGCCGAGCTTGGAGGCACCGCAGAGCCAGGACGAGGCGTTGTTCCCACCACAGTGTACCCAGGCCGAAACCCGCCACCGGGATCCGGCCTCGACGCTGCCGGTACCGCTCGGAGCTGGTGAGCCCCCCCCAGCCCAGGCCTGGTGTGTGGCGCCGAAGCGTGCTTCAGCCTCCACCGCCGAGCCCTCACCGCAGCCTCCTCTCCCCACCTTCCTCCCGCCGCCACTGGCTCCGGAAGTGGCTACCCCCACGGCGCGACCCGGCCCACCGCGCTCGCAGGGCCTGGGCCCGGCCCTCTCCACCCCTGCACCCGAAGGGCCCCGCAGCCCGGGCACGGCCGGCTTCCTCGCTCTGCCCGCACTGCCCCAGCCCTGCCGCAGTTCCTGCCGCGCCCGCAAGGACCAGGCCCTGCCATAGGTCTCGCCGCCACCCCCCGGGGCCCGGGCCGCAGCTGCCCGCACGTACCGCAGCCACCGACCAGTCACAGCGAAAAGCGCGGCCCAACCCAGCGCGCCGCCATTGATCCCCTCTTGCAGCCCGCCCCGGCTCGCTATCTGCCGCCGGCCGCACCGCCCCTTCCACCGGTGAGAGCCAACCGAATAAGCTCTTCTTTAAGCGTCTCCTCCCCTCCGATAGCCAGTACCCCGTAGCTCCTGCGGAAGGAAGAGGAACACGCAGGAGACAAGTGACATCAGGGCGGCTCCGCGCCCCGATTGGGTAAAGCACTCGTGCCCGGGGTGTGGCTGGTCGCCGGGGAGACGGCGGGGGGCGGGACTGGGAGGGGCGGGGCGGGCTGTGCGTCGCCTCCATCTTTTCGCCGTCCGCTGCCGCGGCACAAAGGAGCGGTGGAGGTGTGCTGGGCTGGAGAGTGTAGGTTTTGCTGCACTTTGTTAGTGCTGAGGTTAGCTGCGTGCGGGACTGCAGTGGGGTGGGGAGAGCCGCGCTCTTGGGCTGTACCGGCGGGGTGGAATTGTTTGCCTGCCTGCGGCGGGGCTGAGGTGGAGTGGGGCGGCCAGTGGGCTGGTGCTGAGGGGAAGGGGCAGCGCTGGGTTGGGCTGTGGTCGTGGCGGGTCTGGTATGCTGGAGCCCGCCTCGGGTTAATGGGGGGAAGGCGCGGTGCTTGTCCCCACTCCGCCCTCCGCCTTCCCGCGTGTGCTGCTGCAGCTGTCGGGGCAGGGTCGTCGGGGAGGTTACGTTGAGGACTGCAACCTGGTGCGAGGTAGCGGCCGGGCCTGAGGCAGCGGTTGCGCTGCGCCTCCCTCGCTCTTGGGGCAGCGTGCTGCTTCTCCGGGGTCTCCCGTAACCCCCGGGAACGGCAGCCGTTGGGAAGAAACTGCTGCACGCCAGGTTCTTCTCGTCCTAGTCGGGGAGGCCCTGGAGCCGGTGAGATCGGGGCTGACGTGCAAGCAAAAGAAAGCAGCGAAACTGGGATGAAACGGGAGTTTGGTGGAATCAGGCGCCCCGGGCACGGGGGCGTTTGGTGTTGTGGCATGTGCCGAGAGCTCGTCCTGGAGCCTCAATGACTTGCACATCACGGGCTTTGTTGCAGCAGTCCTGGGCGGGCTGGGGGCGAGGTGACCCGCTCTTCCGGGATCTCCTGGGAGCTCAGAAGAATCATGTTGAGTCCTGGGATTTTCTTATGTCGAGGTAAAAAGTCAGAATCCTATAACTTTTTACCACTATCACTGTAAAAATACTGCTGCAGAGCAAGTTACGCTCTTACAGAGAAAATACGAAAATATAGAGTGAACTACCACGTGCAGCCCTTTAACTTAGGGGTTCTGGTTTGGGCACTGGGTTGGGCAGCAGTAACGCCAGGGTGCTGCTTTGCCCTTAGTTCACAGCTTACAAAGCAGGTCTTTGCACCGCCTGCATTGTGCCGATATCAAGCATGTATTTCTCTTTTAAGCCCTTTGATTCTGTCCTGCTGATCACTGTTTCTATTTCGCGTATCTTCATTGCTCCTGTTTCTTTAATATTGCTGTTTCTTACCTTTTGTTGTGCAGGAGTAGGTGTAGAGTCTTAATGTCAAGGAGACATTACTGAGGATGACTGTAGTTATCCTGGGTTTCATTTTCTATTATATTATTGCAAAATCTTGCTCTGAAGCTCTTGGTATCCACCCGACCACAGAGCTGGTTCTGTTTGCAGCCTGCACTTGTCAGTGTTTCTCACGCAGGGGAGCTTTGCTCCATGGAAGCACCGACAAAAGAGCTGCCTTTTCTCTTCTGAACTTACTCAGCCTTGTAGATAATTGCACTGTTTTCTGAATGCTGGTGTGTTTGGTAGCTTGTTTTTTCTTTTTAGTTTTGTGTCAATGTTTGTTTTTTTCAACATATGAGAGGGTTTTTTTTCTGTTTAGCACTGGCTTTGCCTCATATTTTTAATTTTTCTGTTATTTGTCTCACAGTGAATGCATTTGTACAGGTACGGGTTTTTTTCTCTCATGCTGGTCCTTGATTCAGTTTTTCCACCTTAAAATGTTCTGTACATGGATCAGCAGTATGAGATTATTGTCACTTGGAGACCTGCATCCGTTTGATTGAGCCCCCATTTACTTCTCAGGCTTAAAACTTTCACTGTTTCCCTGCTGAACTGTAGAAATCTGTTCACAGTGGATGTTGTCAGCACCTACGCGCCATTGGAAATATTCACTCACATCTTGTCTCCTCTTTGACACCAGTATTTGACTGTGGGTTTCTGCAGGACTGTGCAAAAAAACAACTTAAGTCTCTTACTTTTTTAAGAATCCAGGATGCTGCTAAATGTGTTTTCCTTGCATTTATCCAAACGCAAAAATTGATCTCTTTGAGCTAAATCTGGCCCTTTCTTCTGCAAGTGCTTTTATATGTGTCTGTTCTCTGAGGAAGCCCACTCAGCAAACGAGGCCCCCTCTCTGCTGGCACCTGTTCCTGTGTCTCTTCCTTTAGGACGTTAACTGTTACTCCTTCGTGCACTAATCTCTGCTATTTGTTCTCCTAGGTCTGGTTGAATATACTGTGTATTTCTCCTGGTGTGAGTTTGGCTTATTGGGTTCTTTTTTATCAGATGCATGAAACTCTTGTATTTACATGAGCATTTCTTGCTGTCTCTCCCCTTTTCATCCAAATACTCTCTTGAGGTTTCTGCTAACAGAAAGTGTTCGGCATGTGCTGTCACCTGCCTGGGAAGCTCCTTCAGGATCTTTTACTGCAGAGTCTTGCATTCTGCACACGTCTTGCCGTTACTCTTACTATTGTTGATTGTTAGCTTAGTTTCTGTTCTCTACTTGCTCTTAGATTGCTGATACTCAGCTAGTCCCCATGCCTCCCTCAGCTTTGGTACTGATGTATGTTTCTGTGTAGGTGGGGTGATCGGTTTCCTTGAAGCCTGTGAGTTTCCTTTTTGTTGGCCTTTACCTCCTATTTATGGAGTTTGGCTGCAGTGCTTCATGTTGGTCACTCTGGTATACTCCATGGCCTTGGAATTCAGTGATCTGTCCATGGCTCCCTTCATCTTGCTGTTAACTTTGTTCTGTGCTTTTAATAATGCTCCTTTTTTTTTTTTTTTTTTCCTCTTAGAAGGGGTGTGATAGTTTTCTGCACAATTTCAGTGCTCTTCCTTGGTTGTTTTTTTTTTTCAGTAATTTCACACTAGAGGTCTGGCTCTCTGCATGCTTCATTTGCTGTAAGCCTAAAAAATAGGCTGAAATAGATTACTTACAACATTTTGGTTCCCTCCTGTAAAGTAAGACATCTTTCATACTCTGTCCATAAAGTGATACCAATGTCTATTTCCCTCAAGCTTTCTGCTAGTTTGTGAAAATTAAGGAATAAAAGGTGGATATTTAGTGGTGTAAGCAATAAGTTAGTGTTATCAGTAATCAGTGATTACTGATAAAGATGGTAGTTTGTCATGATATGCTACCTCGCATTCTGTTCATTAAGCTTTGTTCAGACCCTTTCACATCCATCTCCTTTAGCTGCCAGCATACTGTGCTTTAAAATGTCTCCTCTTGGTCTCTAAGTCACTTCAACATGTGTTGCTACCTTCAGAGTGGAGCAGAGCTTATCCTATGCGCTGCTTGGTTTCCCTGTTAACACAGGAGCATCAAGCTAAAACGCTGTCACCTTGTAGTAAATTAAAGGCAAGCTAATGTGATAAAGTTTGTCCTGTTCTGCTGCATCGTCAACATGTTGTGTTCAGCATTTTAAACTTTTTGGTTTTGTGGTGGTGGTGTTTTTTGGTTTTCCCACTCCTGAGCTCATGATTGCTCAGTAGACTTTG
Organism: Pezoporus flaviventris; assembly: GCF_033815535.1. Lineage (NCBI taxonomy): Eukaryota > Metazoa > Chordata > Aves > Psittaciformes > Psittacidae > Pezoporus > Pezoporus flaviventris. Next base: position 1,322,574 of record NW_026892552.1, on the reverse strand, counting down.
AATTTATTCCTTGGTTTAATGTAGTGCAGGCAGAGGTACTGTGCTGGGATTTGGTCTTTATAATTCTAATTAAATTTGTGTTGTGTTGCTGTGTTTTGTGTTTCCTTGTGTCCTGCCAATTCCCAGTTTTTATGTGGGGGCTGTGAAGCTGGTGTGTCACAGCAGCACCTGTGCCAGCATAATCTTTATTGTATTTTCTATTATTCATTATGGTGTTGAGGTCTGATGGAAGTCAAATGTTCACATGTGACTGACTGATACATCGTCATCTCTCTTCAGCCCTGCTTGTAATTACTTGAAACCTTGACCTACTGTTACTGTGGCCAGACTTGTGCTTTAGAAGCACACCTCCTCCAAGGGAACTCTGTGTTTGATAGGTTTTATCCATTCTGGAGAAGAGAAGGCTCTGGGGAGACCATAGAGCAGCTTCCAGTGCCTAGAGGGGCTACAAGAAACGTGTAGAGGAGCTTTGGGCAAGGGCCTGTAAGGACAGGACAAGGGGGAATGGCTTTAACTTGACAAAGGGGAGATTGAGATTAGACATTATTCAGAAGCTCTTCCCTGTGAGGTTGGTGAGGCCCTGGCACAGGTTGCCCAGAGAAGCTGTAGCTGCCCCATCCCTGGCAGTGTTCGAGGCCAGGTTGGGCAGGGCTTGAAGGAACCTGGTCTAGTGGAAAGTGTCCCTGCCCATGGCAGGGAGTTAGAACTGGATAAGCTTTAAGGTCTCTTCCAGCACACACCTTTCTAGGAGTCTATGGAGATACCTGACAGTTCAAAATCTGGGGTGCCTCATTGTTAATGTATGCTTATTAATGGGGGTTCAGCGGCTCACCATAATCAGTGACAGGTAGGCCATCCTTTATCTGATACATCTCTCCCTTTGGGAGAAGATGCATGCAAAACACTTGCAACTGTAGTTATTTTTCTTCCTTTCTGAGGCTTCTTTTGCCACAGGGAATACTTTACTCTTGCTGTTAAGTTTCTGAATATCTTGATGTTTTGCTAGGCATGAGGAGAAGGACAAGAACTGAGGATGTTTTGGTTTGAAGTATTGGTGTAGCTTTTGGAATTGCTTGCTTCAGTGCTCATGCACAAACTATTAATATAGCTTTAAACACAGGTTCGAGGATAGCCAGTGAACCACATGCTGGAAGGCTAGGCCACTAGTTTGTATTTTATGTGCTCTTACAGACAGTGGGATGTGCTAGAAAGCGATACTGGAAAATGATATACTGATGCTCATTTTTATTTAAAAGCAAAGCTGTCTGGTGGCATGCAAAAAGCTTAGAGTTCTTCAGTGCGTCAAAAAACATTCACCTAATGATGCGTGAAGAATCGTGTGTGTGTTTGCACCCAGACTCTGGTCAATGTATCAGTCCTGGAATGAAAGGTTAAAAAGTATTATGAGACCAATGGGTGAGTTCTCTTTAAATTTTTAACCCTCTGGAACACTTAGTAAAATAGCATCTAAGTGTAATTATCAAAAGAATTTAATCTTAATTCTCCTAGAAGTCCCAAATGATGGTGACTTTATGTTCCTTATGTAATTACAGCTTTTTGAAATCTGTTTAAATTGCTTTGTGCTTTCTTCCTTTTTTGATGTTCAGCAATAAACTAAATGGCTACACACTCTTGTTTAAGCTATTTTTTAGACTGTCTTATGAAATACATACGTGTTTGTCTTCATCCCCCTTCCTAACCCCTTTGCTCTTGTCCAAGTCTTGGGCAGTCAGTCCCCTTCCTCTTCTTGGCCACGGGAGCTGTGAAACCTATTGACCAACTTCCTCTGAGTTTCTACATACCAATGGAGGTCTTAGAACACTAAAAAAATAAATGCCCCAGCTCAGTGGTAGGAACAGGATACCTATGAGACCTGGAGTCAGTGGCTGTGCTGCTGACGGAAGCACTTGTCATGCATGGTTGGCTATTCCACATCAGGATCCTCCTGCATTTTGCTTGCCTGGTAGACTTGCAGCAGGGCAGAGAGAAGAAGTCCCCAAGGCAGAACCTGAAGAGACAAACGGGTAGAAACAAAACTGGGCTCTTTTGTGGGGTTTTGTTGTATTTTTTGTTTTGTTTTGAATAGATGAGATAAGGGGTTTCAGTGACCTGCCCAGAGCTGTGCATCAAGTTCTGTAGATTTCAGCTTTAGAAGCCCCAGACAAATTGGTACACCCAACACCAGATTGAGCCATCCTCCAGTGTTGCTTCAGTTAATCAGGAATAGGAGTTTTCTTCAGCCTGTTTCCTGCTGCACTGTTAGGTTTTTCAGGTTTGATATCACCAGTGTCACAAAGTGACAAATTTGATGAGGCTGAGAATAGGAGGGTGTAGACATTGCTCTGCTTAGCTCTCCAAGGCAGTTGTCAAACAGCTGAAAATGCAGGCTTACCACTGAGGCATCACTGAATTCTTCAGCAACGTTATCAAAATCTTTCACACATTCAAAACTGTTTTCAGTGTTTTATGCACTCGTAGTAGCTTAGTCATGCTGTCTAGTGGGGTTCCTTTCTACGGTCTACAGCAGGAAGCTGTTCTGCCTTCTGCAGAGTAGTTCTGTACCTGACTTCCTTTGAAAACAAGCCCAGCTCTGACTTAGAAGAAACAAAAGCACTGAGATTAGTTTACAGACAAGAAACAGCTCAACTCTGGGCTGTCACTGTGCCAGCTCAGTTACATGAAGCTGGTGGTTTGCTGACAAGGATCTGCCCCTGCTTCCAGCACACCTTGCTTGTAGCAACTTTCTGTAGCCCATGGGATGATTACCTGGGTGTCAACCCAAGATCTAGTTTCCACAGCAGGACTACCCTTTGTGACTGTTTGAGCTGCTTGGTCTCTTGATTTGTCCCTCCAAAATGTTTTTATGGTTTATATTTTATTAATGTATGAGGTGCTTTAAGTATGTATTACTGCAGTTTACTACAAGGAGTTGATCTCCCCATAATTTGAGAGAACTTTCATTGGTTTTTGGGTAGTAATATAGGTAAAGCCTTATTCTTTCTGAAGACTATTATTTAAATTTACTAGAAAAAAAACTTAAAAGCCAGTGGATTGTGTTTGCGGTGTTTATTTGTGATTCTGTGCCTCTCTTTGGTACCCAAAGACTCCACACTTTCCTCCCATCACTGTCTGTTCTGAAATGTCGTGATTATTATGGTTTTTTTTTCCCCTTAAATTTTGAATGCTGGTATTGGAGATCTTTTTGTCAATGTTTAGCTAATTAATTTATTGTTAAGGTCTGTAACTTTCAGGGCAACAAGAAAGATTAACTTGAATTAATTGAAGGATTTATATTTAAGCCTCGAAATGAATATGCCAAAACTTGATATGGTATAGCTTTCAATTTTATTCCATGTGCTTGTATCCCTTAAGGCTGTCAGATTACATCTGCAGGGCATTATCCTTATTCTCCTGCCACTTCTGAAGCAGTACATTATACTCTTTCCTTGGGCAACTGCTGGGATCATACAGCTTTTCCACACGATGTCAGCCTGCTGGAGTCAACTCTTGTTCAGTTGCACCAGAGCTGTCAAATACCACTATCTGGTTGAAAGATCCTTATCTCAGAAGTGTAGTAATCTGCCTCAAAGCATAACACCCCCCCCCCCCCACACACACACACACAGAAGTTTGAGTTGGAAGGGACCTTAAAGATCATTTCGTTCCAAGCCTCTTGGCCTGGCCAGGGACACCTTCCACTAGACCAGGTTGCTCCAAGCCCTGTTCAACCTGGTCTTGAATGCTGCCAGGGATGGGGCAGCCACAGCTTCTCTAGGCAGCCTGTGCAAGTGCCTCACAGGGATGAAAGTCTTCCCAGTATCTAATCTAAATCTACCCTTTTTCAGTTTAAAGCCATTCATTCCCCTTTGTCCTATCCCTACATGCCCTTGCAAAAAACCTCCCCAGAATCAAGAGGACTGAAGCAGATGAACAGCTAAACTTTGAGCTTTGTCTCTGAAAAGAAATATAATGACCTGTGGACAGCTTGGGGAGATAAGAACCTGGAAGCATGACTGATACCAGCATTGAATGGGTGACTTAGACATAAAGCGAAGCTCAGGTTTTCTGGAGGCTGGGGTACACAGTTCCACGTAAGTAATTGTGAGGAAACAAATTAGGACTCTCAAATGGGGAAGCACAGAAAGTGATAACTGCTTCAGTTTCTTCTTTGGAAAGAGCTGTAGCAGAACAGTCTCTGGTGCCTGTGGAGCCCTGAGCATGGGTGTCTCTGTACCCAGGGAAAACCTGGCCAGGACAGGAGTCTCTTTACTACGCCTGTTTTGGAGGTACCAGTTTAAGAGATAAAGTGAAGTTGACGTTAAATCCATGTTGCATTTTTAGCATTTCTGTACCAGCTTAATAAATGGATTTAAGGCAAGTAAAAAGACAAAGTAGTACAGTGTACAGGTGATGATAACCTCTGACTTTCACAGTGAGTCTACATAGGAAGAATCACAGAATCCCAGACTGATTTTGGTTGGAAGGGGCCTTAAGGCTCATCCAATTCCAGCCTCCTGCCAAAGGGAGGGACACCTTCCACTAGATCAGATTGCTCCAAGCCCCATCCAGCCTGGCCTTGAACACTGTCAGGGATGGGGCAGCCACAGCTTCTCTGGGCAACCTGTGCCAGTGCCTTACCACCCTCACAGGGAGGAAACTACTGTGGTGGTACTTGGTGTCTACTGCATCTTCCTCCTTTGACTGTTAAGTCAAATGAGAGATCAAATCCTTCAGCTACTTGGTGTTTCTGACCATGCTAGAATCACCTAGAGGAGACTGCAGGAGTAAAGCCCTATTAAAGAGTAAGCCCTGCACACCCCTTTGGGGTTTTACTGACACATACCTTGGCAGAAGCTGGAAAGCTTCCAGAAATGATCAGTCTCTTTACCTTTACGTGAAACAGGCATAGTCAGTCTGCTTTCAGTTTAGGGTGCTCTGATTACAGCAGGGGAACAAATGATTGTGGTAATGGCTTTGTGCGTCAGATGGTGACATACCGCTCGCCAATAAATGCTGTCTCCCATTGAGTTTTTATACCAGCTCTAACCCTCCAGGATATTTGAAAAGAAATAGAGTTGAATTAAGGATTTGCTTCCAATTACACAATCCAGTGCTTGGTTACTGCGTGCACAAGGACTCTCACAGCATTTACTTGCTCCTCCTGAAGGCTGTTGTCCACTTACACGTGTGCTGTGTGATAGCCACGTTGGATGCCAAGTAGTTAACTTCTCTTTAGTTGCACAAGTCTTACAATTGAAAGGTTGACCTCTGATGTCAGTGTGATCTTCTGAGAGAGTCTCAGTTTCACACTATAATTACAAGGTCCTGTGCCTGAGTTGGGGCAATCCCAAGCACAAGCACAGGCTGGGGAGAGACTGGATGGAGAAGGATTTGGGGGTGTTGGGTGGGGAGAAGCTTCCCATGACCTGGCTTCAATGTGAGCTTGAGCCCGAATCTCCCCCATGTTCTGGGCTGCATCGCCAGAGTGGGAGCAGCAGGTCAAGGGAGGGGATTCTGCCCCTCTACAGTGCTGTGGGGAGACCCCCCCCCTGCAGTCCTTGTAGCTGTGTCCAACTCTGGGACAACAACACAAGGATTTGGAGGGAGTTTAGAGGAGGCCGTGAAGATGCTGCGAGTGCTGAAGCCTCTCTGCTCTGGAGACAGGCTGAGAGGGCTGGGCTTGTTCAGCCTGGAGAACAGAAGGCTCTGGGAGAACTTGGAGCAGCTTCAGTGCCTAAAGGAGCTACAAGAAATCTGGAGATGAGCTTTGGATAAGGGCCTGTAGGGAAAGGACAAGGGGGAATGGCTTTAACCTGACAGAGGGGAGACTGAGATGAGATCTTAGGCAGAATTTCTTCCCTGTGAGGGTGCTGAGGCCCTGGCACAGGCTGCCCAGAGAAGCTGTGGCTGCCTCATTCGTGGCAGTGTTCAAGGCCAGGTTGGACAGGGCTTGAAGCAACCTGGTCTAGTGGAAGGTGTCCCTGCCTGTGGCAGGTGGTTGGAACTGGATGAGCTTTAAGGTCCCTTCCAATCCAAACCAGTCTGGGATTCTATGGTTCTATGATAATTGTATTTATTTTCCTGGAAATTCTTGGTTTTCATCACCTCCCCAGTCATTTCCACCCTGATATCCCTTCCATGTTCTAAAAGCTTCTTCTTGCAAACAGGCTTCTTCCCCCTCTGATTCCTGTATTGAAGACTATTATCTTGCAGCAGTTCATCAGCTATGTTTCCTTCTTGGTGTTTGAACTTTTCACCCGGTGTCGCAAGTATTTCCATCTTTTCCCTTGTAGGAGCATTGTGTCTTTGGGAAAGAAATCCTCAGGAAATATTTCTAATTATTTTATCTCTTTAATTGGAAGCTGCTGACCGAAACTGCTTTGCATATGAAAACCTGTTAACTTCAGTATGTGGTTTGCTGACTGAGCTCCTGTGTTACTTTGCTCTTGAGAAATTGTTCATCTTATTCCTGTAACAGTGGCAGAAGCTGGAAAAGCAGTTCTGGTGGCTGAAACCTTCCCTATTTATTTATATGTGTGAAGTTCTTTTTGTTTGCTTGGCAATACACTCCCATTTCATGGAAAGGAAAGGCATTTTCCATCATGAGGCAGTATTATGGTTGGCTGTAAGCAAATATTTGAGGGGATGAATCACTGGCTCTTGGACTGCACATTGCAGAGAGAAGGAGCTTAATGCCACTTGGAGCTGACTTCTCCATGGATGTGCTCCATGGCCTGGTGCAGAGGAGGCCTCCTTTGGGTTGGCTGGGTATCCTCACTGCCCTGCAGGTGCAAATCTGCTCAGCAGTTGTTCCGCTGGAGGATGAGCTCATCTTGCCCACTTGGGCTTTTTGCAGTAGTAAGCTCATCAGTCTGTGCAGATTGCAGCTCCTTCATGCATCCGTGTATGTGCTTGAGCCTTCCAGGAGAGCGGTTGCTTTGTTGTGGCAGGGATGCTCGCAATGGCTGGTAGCACAAGTAGCATCTTGTGATCATAATTCAGGGTGAATAGATGGCCCTGCCTGTTGGAAAGCAGGCGGTGGCTGCTGCTACCTTTACTGTTTTTGCGCTTCAAAACATGGGTCCAGCTTTTTTTTTTTGCTTTTTTTAAGAAAATGGTGCTATTGCTTAGTTGAATCATAGCTGTCAGCTCACAACGTTTGGGTTAAAGTGTGTTTGGAGGGGATGTTCAAACATTCAAAGTAAATGTTGCAAGCCACACAAAATTCTCCGATAGCATAATTTAGGAGGAAACTGGGACTCTTTGGTTAACAGTAGGTCATGGTCTTATCATGGAAGACTGCTGAATTTTCAGAGCAGTTGCAGAGACTCAACTGTGTAACTGCTGAACCCTAGGAAATTGCCTGTTTATTAGCATGTGCTTGCTGTTAAGCCTGGCTTTAAGTGTCTGCTGCTGGGTAGGATAGGAGGCTTTTCTTGGCCTCTCTTGATGCTGCTTTTGTAACATTCTTTCTTTGCTCCTTGAAATTTTTTTCTTCTTTTAGACAATGTCTTTAAAAAAACACTCATATTTTATTCTCACAGTATTTGCAAGTGGACTGTGAAGTATTTTTAGAATTAAAAGCCAAAACAAAACATTTTTGTGTCAAAATTTTACTGAGAGGAGAGATTTTTCAAAAATGAGGCTAGAAGTTAAATTTTAAAATTTCTTTCTATCTCTGTATGCAAAGATTGTTACATCATATTGAAACAATAATATATTTCATCTTTCATGATGTACAAAATGTTTTTGGTTTTGTGTGTTTGCAGTGTCTCTGAGCTTGGACAGAAGCAGAATTGTTCACTCATCACTTGCATCTCCCTCTCTACTGTATTTCCCCCTCTGTTCCATCCTGCAGCTGACCTGAAGTTTGATGCATTCATCATCTTCAGTTGGGGTGAGGGAATCAGGATGGCCTCTGGCAGCCAAATGATGAAGTTCATTATGTTGTAAAGCTGCCTGAGAAAAATGCCACAGCTCTAATGCAATCCAGTACATCACTGTTTTAAAAGCCTTCTCTTGGAAAGCTTTTCCTCTGCACTTCAGAACCTCTCCTCACACATTGGTACTGTGTTGCTCATTTGCAAGGCAGATCTGTAGCAGTCTTTTCTTCATAGAATCACAGATTGGGAGGGATACCTCCCACTAGACCAGGTTCCTTCAAGCCCTGTTCAACTTGACCTCGAACACTGCCAGAGATGGGGCAGGCACAGCTTCTCTGGGCAGCCTGTGCCAGGGCCTCAGCACCCTCACAGGGAAGAAATTCTGCCTAAGATCTCATCTCAGTCTCTCCTCTGTCAGGTTAAAGCCATTCGCCTTCATCCTGTCCCTACAGGCCCTTATCCAAAGCTCATCTCCAGCTTTCTTGTAGCCCCTTCAGGCACTGGAAGCTGCTCTAAGGTGTCCCCAGAGCCCTCTGTTCTCCAGGCTGAAGCAGCCCAGCTCAGCCTTCTACCTTATGTTCCTGATTACTGAGCCTCCTAGTTTGTCTGACGCTTTACAATTAACTCCTTGTACATGATGGTAAGCAACAGCCAAGGGAGCACTGTCGAGCTCAGTTTCTACTAAATAAGGGAAGCTTACCCTGTCGTTTCTCTCTTCCCCTTCATCTAATCAAGTTTTATAGTCTGCTTGCATTTATGTTCTGCTGTCCCTACTTGAGGGTGACCTGGAGCAGATACTATTTTGCTCCTCTTCTTGTAAGCAGTGATTTGAAGTGAGGAGTTGGTCACTGCTGTGCACTTGGTGCTGTGGTGTCTGGAGTACCAAGGCTGTAAAAACGGATTGTGCTTTTCTGTAGCTGTGCCTAGTCCTAAAGCTAGTAGGTGGCAAACTGGTTTTTGAAGCCTCAGGAGCATTTATCTTCTAAGGCTGAATGTAGCTGAAAATAACAGCATGGCTTGATGTCATGGGGGGTGTAGGGAGGAGGTTGAAAACATCTACCTTAGAGGCAGTTTCCAAGTGAATTGTTTGTTCTTTTCCATCTGTCTTCAGGGACTCTTCAGCGTAGTTCCTAAAAGTGAAAGCAGAGTCAGCCCTAATGACTCACTTCTCGCCATAAAGGCTTACAGAGTGCTGCTTCCAGATACAACTGCATCTGCACCCTGAAGTACAGTCCACTCACACAGCTCTGTGTGAGCAAGCCCATCTGTTCCTGAGCCAAACAAACCTAAGGGTGAGTTGTCCAGAACCACTTGTTCTTATTCATGCTTTAAGTTGTTGACCAGAAAAAAATAGGTTTCACTTAACTGGTTTTGATCTTGTCTTATGTCTGTTTTGGTCCTTAGGTAGGTTCTTACTGCTAATCCATAAAATACAGCTTTTCCTTGCTCATTTTGATGAGAAGGGATTCACTATGTTAGTATTTTTTGTAAGCTACAGAACAGCTTAATTCGGATTCTAAATCTGTAACCGTTTTACATTTTAGTATTATGTTACTAAAATGCCCTTAAATGATCTAGATTCATAGATCCATGAATATTATTTTGCTTGGGAAGACATATTTCATGTTTAATATAACTAGTCCATTTTAAAAAATAACTCTTACCAGGTACCCCCCAACCTTTCAAAGTCATCTGAACCTGTTGTGATCTTGTACAATTCTGTTTAAGATCCATGCAATCTTTGTTGGCTCCCTCACATGCACTTTTGACTGGCTGACTATGAAGCCAACAGCTGTGTAGGCTCAGGTGGAAGGGCTCCTGAGCCTTGTGTCCCACCACTTGTTGTAGTCCAACTGCTTAAGAGAGTAAGGCAAGCACATTGTGGTGCCAGAACCCTTCTAATGATCTGTGGTTTAGGAATTTCTTGAACAAGTTGTCCAGATCTTGTAATTTTTTTGCAGTTAATATCCCTTGAGGGATTTTTTTCTTCCCTAGTTAGCCTTCAGTTAATTTCCTAATACAGAACCTTTCACTGTGCTAGAAGAAGTTAACATAGCTCAAACTAGAAAAGAGTCTGAGAGCTTGCTTGCAGTGCTCTCCAGTGACATCTGGACATCCAGAGACTTGCTTATATGACCAGTGTCTGGCTTCCCAAGTAATGTTGTTATGATCTTGTCCCAATGGCAGCCTTTCATGTTTGAAAGGTCTTTGCCTTTTTTTTAACTTTATGGTGCCACATGCATACTGTTAAATTATTTAATGATTGTATAATAATAATAACCTGTTACAGGATATTCAGCATGACTTCTACCTTAAATCAGGTTAAACTTGATTCTTAAAAGAGTAACATGTGCTTAGTCTTAAAGTTACTTATTTATTCTGGTATGCCTGAAGTGCTTAAGTAGTGAAATGATGTCTTTTGTAAGGTTTTATTTTAGGTGAAACTTTAATGATCTATAGAAAAACACCCTATTGAAAAATCACTTCTGATGAAATGGGGGTCTGAATCTTCTTGCTCTTACTAGCATTCTCAATGTATGGTTTGGAGAGACTACCCTACAGTCTTGGTTGCTAGTGGGCCTGTATTTGATCCAAACCAGTTGAATAAAGAACAAAAGAATGATTGAATTAGTTTTTGTTCCCAAAAAGGGAAGATTGGTTTGACACTAGATCTGAGCAAGCATAAACCTGCATGGAAAACACCCTGTTCAAAATTCCAGTTAGATCTGTAGGCATTAAAATGTTGTCTGTAATTCCTGTTTATTTCAGGGTCAGTACTTGGTGCTTCTTTGAGGATCCAGTTGATGTAGACACGTTCCAGAAGATATGTTTATGCACAGATGGACTAAACAGTTAACTGTTAAATCTACAGTTTGTTGAGATATGCCATTACTGTAAGTTCAGCTCTTCACAATTTTGGCTATTTTGTAGACTCTTTCTGGAAATGATACTGAATGATACTGAATAATCCTGATAAGAAACAAGACCTTTAAGAGTTCAGCCTTTATTTGGGTGGCCTAAGCATTATGTCTTTATAAAGAACAGACAAAATTGGTTTGGTAATAATACTTAGTACTTAAAGGGTAGCAGTGTGCTCGATTTAAAGTGTGCTAGGCACTGCTAGACAAAGTTGTTCCTCTGTATCCAAAAACCGTGGAAGAAATGGGAAATAATAGGTAGTATAGAAAAGAATAATGCGTGGGCAAGAGCTACTTTACCCAGGGCACTTCCTCTTCCTTCCTTTCCCCCTCCCTGCAATAGATTTCAGGTACAAACTTTGTTTCTGAGGTGCTTTATCCATCAAGACTGATTCTGTTGACTATAATAGGAATTCTTCTGCTATTCATTAGAAGTAGAAACACTGACTCCTGTTTTGGATTTGCTTTTTCAGACCTCCTTCTGGATGACCAATGTGTATTTTAACTGATTGTAACAGAAACTAAGTCTCCGATTTCCCATTCAGTCCATCTGGTAACAACACTTATAATGCAAAAAAAATCACGATTCAGGATCCCACAAACATTACTCTTAAAGCTTTCTAGATGATTGTAGTTGCTTTTGTTGTGTTCTATGCTAGCAGAAGCCTTTTTCAAGGTTTACTGTTGACTCTAGAGCACCACATTCCCTGCTTACTGGGAGCCCTGAGGGCTGGCAGTATGGGAAACTCGTGTGTTTGCCGCGATGACAGTGGAGCAGAAGACAACGTGGAATCTCGGAGTTGGCAAACGGAGAACAGTAGAGTACATGTTCCTGAAGCAAGAAGCCACCCAAGGGACCCTGTCCGTCCACCCAGGAGGGGTCGAGGGCCTCATGAGCCAAGAAGGAAAAAACAGAATGTGGATGGGCTAGTACTTGACACGCTGGCTGTAATTCGGACATTAGTAGATAAGTAAGTACCTCCTCAAGGAATAATCCAACATGAATGAAAATGTTCTTGTCTCCTCTCAAACTGTGGCTCCATCCTCTCACTGATCTACACCTGACCATCCCTGAAACAGTCACATGTTTCCATCTGGAGACTTTGGAGAGGAGCACCTTTCCTAGGTAACAGAAGTAGCTCCTAAGTGTACAGGTACAGACTCTTCCAAGAGCTGAGAGCTTTTTCACAGTTCCTGTCTGGCGCTACACCCAGGTGGGATGAGGAATGTGCTCAGTGTTTCTTATGTGGCATAGATACACAGTTTAGGAAGCAACAAACACTCCAGAGTTTGGGAACTTCTGTCCTAAAAATTGGTGGTTGTGCAAGATTTTTGTTTTCAGGCTGTATTTACTTCTTTGGAAATGGTTAAGCAAAACTAAGAGCTCTGATCTTTGTTAGCTTGTATAAACAGACTGAGGTTTTCTCTCCAGTTTTAAGTGACTGCATGTTGTGACTGTTCAACTCCTGATCCCACTATTGTGTTCTTTGCATGCTCAAAGCATCTATTAAGGGTGTTGGGGATATTTATGGTTTAGTCCTATTTTGTTTGTTTTGCATTGCTTTCTACGAAGCTTTAAAAGGACCTTTCAAATGATAGGATAAATTAACTCATCATCTTTTGGGTTAGGTGCAGGCTAGGAATTGCAAGGCCAAAACAGAAGGAAAAGAACTGTTCTAGCTTCACAGCTGGGGTTTGAGTTTAAGGTCTGTGAGGATCAGAATGTGAGCCTTGATTCATACACCTGCTTTTTACTTTGGAATGTGCCTGCAGAGGAGGAGCTTGCCTTCCTGCTGTAAAATGCCTTAAATGGAAATACCAGCATTTTTTTCCTGAATATTTAAATCTGAAGGCTTTGGTTTTTTTAACCAGGTTTTATTCTGTGGTCTGTCTTCAAATCATAAAGGTAAAACTGTTTTGAAAGCCTTTCCCTAATCTCGCATGCTTTTGCCTCAGTTCAGCTTCTTAAGTTGTTTCACAACACTTCATGCATAGCTGATCCTGTTCCTGTGGATCTTGCAATCAGTTCTGTACTCTTGTAAGTGCTTTCCTACGCTACTGAGGGACAATAAGCGGTTATTTTGCTGATCCTGGAGTCCTCTTTCTGACAAATTTCTGAAGCTGTGTTTCTTAGTTAACACAGGCTCCAGTGAAATACTTTCAGACTCCCATAACCATGTGAGTGGGAAGGGACCTCATGAAGCTCGTCCACCCAGCCTCCCACTTAAAACCCAGGTCTAGCAGGAGCAGGTGGCTCATGATTTTATCCAGTCAAATGCTGGAACATCTTCAGGATACAGAGAATCCTCCACCTCTTTGGGTCCCAGTTCTAGTGTTTGACCATGCCCATGGCTTAAATAGTTTTAAAAGCTGGAATTTCCCATATTCTAACACATGCATGCTGTGTGCACTCTGGAAAGCCTGACTCTGCTCTTTCTTTCCTATTGCACAGTTGCAGACAGCAGTATGATACCTCCTCCTTTCTACTACTCTCCCTTAAGGATAAGCAAACCTATTTCTCATAGCTTATGTTTCTGTGTCATGTTCTTTAGCCACCAACCATCTTGGAAGTCCTCTGCTAGACCCATTTCCTTGTATGATACCTGGATGTGGGGAGCTCAAAAATGAGTTTCACTTGGTTTGTATTAAGGCAGCTGGTAAGCCCCAGCTGGTTTTATAATGCAGCTAAGTATTACAAGCTCTTGCAGAAAGCTATGGCTATGAATAATGGAGGAGTCTGTTCATAAGGCAAACTCTCTAAATGTGTCTGAAAAAATTTAAGGAGCTCTTCTGCTGGACTTGAAGCTGATGATAAGCCCTTGTTAGATTAATAGGAATGCTTGCTTGGGGGAAAAAAAGTCACATCTGGAAGTCTTGGTTTTCAGTGTAGGTGCAACACTGTAGGAGTAAGTATGTTCTGTTGTCACCTGTTCCTCCTAGAACCTGATTTTTTCAGTTTTGAAAGCACTACAATGGAAGGAAATGGTAGGGAAGCTGACAAATCTCTTTGCATGTCAAAAAATGTGCCAGAATAAAGTCATGCTAATGTGAAACTATGTAAATAACAGCAGGTTGGAGATACGGGTTTCAGTGTGACAGTAGAGCCTTGGAAAGCAGAAGGCAGCAGTCCAAAGAACAGAAATCAAACCCATTCTTCTGACATTCTTTTCCAAAATCTGTACTCAAAGTTAATGCATGGAACACTCTGAAATGAAGTGTAAGTAAGTTGTTACCCTGTGATCTACAATGAATTCTGGTTTGCTTCAGTTTTATGTTAGCTTTCAATCTCAAAGTTTGGACCTAAACCATATTTGACAAGTGCTATTTTTCACCTTGTGTCTAGAGATACCTCTTTTCTACAAGGAAAGAAGTTTCATTTCCTAGCCTCAGAAGAATAAGTGCTAATTTTTTGGAGTTTATACGAAGTGCTGCTTTGCAAATTAAGAAATTACAAGAATGACTGCTCTGTTTCTAAATGAGGAAGCTCATCTGGAAAAAACTCTTCCCCATCAGGGTGGTGGGACACTGGCGCAGGTTGCCCAGAGAAGCTGTGGCTGTCCCATTCCTGGGAGTGTTCAAGGCCAAGTTAGATGGGGCTTGGAGCAACCTGGTCTAGTTGAAGGTGTTCCTGCCTGTGGCAGGGGTTGGAACTGCATGAGCTTTAAGGTCCCTTCCAACCCAAACCAGTCTGGGATTCTGTGAAACTTCATTTTAGCCTTGCCTTGTGGAAATAGTCAAGATTGTGTTAATTTGCTTGGTACGAAAAACATGTGCTCACAGTGAATCTCTTTAGTCACAACCGATTTTTCTCTTCTAATTAATCTCTCCAAAGTAGGTAGTTTTATTATCTGCATGATTAATCTGTGTTGAAAGTGTCTAAAATTCTGTATTTCACATTTCCAATTTAATTTCAGGCCTCTATGATAGAAATTGAGTGTGGCAGGTACCATTCTAAGCCTGGGGTTAATCCACAGTGCCCAAATAAGGTGTTTAGGACATGCTGCAGTGTCTGATTTCTGTGCTGCTTACTAAGTAAGATTTTGAGATCTTGCTTTAGGTATTCCCAGCAGCAGTGCATGCTCAGATGGACAGACCTGGCCATAGCTTCTTGTCCTTGGTCCATCACTGAGTCTCAGGAACTGATCTAATTTGAACTCTTTATGGTTTTCATGTTTGAAAGGTGACTGGGTTAAATAGCTTCTATTCAACTGCCTTACTTCTTAACAGCTTGTTACTGAGTTTGAAGTCTGTGATCCTCGCAAGTGGCTCACCTTTCAGTTTTGTGGATGGTTTTTGTTTTGTTCTCTTTTAGTATTTATATATTTAGCAGAGAATTTCTGGGGGAAAGTATGTTTAAGCTGCGTCCCTTGTGCACTGCTCTTGGCTCACTTCACAACCTCGGACACAGTCTCTTGCTTCATACTCTGAGGAACCCTGCTGAGCAGCACTTAGCCTAAGGATTATGTTCAGCCTTTCAACATGCAGATACGGATCACCCTTTTATTCATCAGCTATTGTGGATATGGAGATGTTGACTTTGAGCCAGAGAAAGTCTCCATTCCCATCTGTGTTTCAGATCTGAAAGTGGTATTAGCAGTCTGCAGCCTATGTAACTTCCTTTTGTTAAATACTGGAGTCATTTTCTGTCTGTGTATTATCATTTGGTGTATTATGTTGATAATTGTGCATAAATTTTGACCTGTGTAATATCTCTTTCAGTGACCAGGAGCCTCCTTATTCAATGATCACGTTGCATGAAATGGCAGAAACAGGTATCAAGGCATTGTGTTGGGCATTTAAGTTGTGATTCCAAAGCAAACAAACAAAAAACAAACCAACAAAAAAAAACCCAAACAACAAAATAAAACCAAAACAAAACAAAGAACCCACCAAAAGAACAAAGCCACAACTCTCCTTTTCTTTGCAAAGATGAATGCATGTGAGCAGCATGAGTTACAACTTGGTGTAGCTCTAGAGAGGTGGGATCCAAAATACAGTTCTACTAGTTCTACCCTCAGAAGCTCATTGCATTTGCCTCAGCTTTGAACTCTGTTAAACTTTCCATGTGAACTCTCCAGAAGCAGCCAATGATTGTCCACAAACTTCTTGTAATGGCCTTAAACCATAAGACACAAAGCATTTTCATCCGCAGCAAGGCGGAGCCAACCTAGATGCATATGGTAGACATGGTTTAAACCCATGTGCTCCCATACAGGCAAACAGTATGTACATTTGTTTGGGGTTTTTCTATCCTTACCTCTGCTTTATTGATGTAGCCGTTCCAACCCTGTCCCTAAGTTCTCAGGCAGTATGAGCTGTGTCAACGTAGGCTGTTTCAACTTTGTCACAGTAGGAGAAATTCTCCCATCTCAAGATCTCCACTAAATTTCTGATTTAGGTGATTTTTTTGTCTTTTGGTAGAGTTGCTACTGGTCTTAGGAAATATATTTCTAGATCATAATAAATTAATCAACCTGATTAGATATTACAGCACTTCAGAAAAATGTTTTTCAGGGGAATGTGCAAACAAAAACTCCAGTGTATGACCTATTTACTTGTCACTGTTGAAGGGAGCACTAGGTCTTCTTAACCTCACTCTTACATGCAGGCACTTTGAAGGGAACTACGTTCTTGTAAATCCAAATGTTTACTTTGTTGGTAGTTTAACATCTTATATGTGGCTTATTGTATACTTTCATATAGAAGCTGTTGTCTACTCATTAAGCGATGAGAGCTGTTCCTTAGGAAAACACATTTTCTTCAGACCACCAGGCATGGGACAAGCTAATATAGTTCCTCAGAGACCCATGTCTTCCCATTTGAGGGAACTTGGGAAGAGTCCTCCAGTTCTGGCTGGAAGAAATACTTCCTCGGTGTCATCAGGAATGCAGTATATAACACTTAAGAGTTGACACTGGACACTGAACTCTTGAGTACCACAGTGAAATAAAGTGCTTGTCCATATTGGTTCCCTCCTAATACCAGTGTGAGCTCACAAGTGCTCTGGCCTGGGCTAGATTTTTTTCCAAATAAGAGAGGGGTTCACTAGTAGCTAAGCTGCTGTAAACTTTTTGCCCTGAATTGAAACTTCTTTTTAAACAACAGAAGAAGAAACAACCAAAACTGTTGGGTTGTTCTTCAGTTTATATTTAGGGATGTATTTTGAGCACTTCAGGATTGCAGTGTTAAGTCTGAGCGTTACTTCTGTTTTGTGTTTGACAGATGAAGGCTGGTTGGAAGTGGTCCAGTCTTTAATTAGAGTTATTCCATTAGAAGATCCCTTGGGACCAGCTGTTATAACTCTGCTACTTGATGAATGTCCACTGCCAACAAAAGTGAGTCTAAAGCAGATGTATTTATCTGTGGCTGAATTTCAGTTACTCATGGTTGTCACACCCATTGACAGCTCCTGGGAGGGTTTCACCAGTGACACAAGACTGTGAGTTGTTCAGAAAGTGGCTGTGACTTGCAATTTGGAGTATTTTGTGGTGACTTGATATATAATTGCCACTTAAGGCTAGAAGCTTGGGAGGGGGAGTGGGTGGGTGGAGGGTGGGGGGGAGATGGTGGGGAAATGTGGCCCGTGGAGAGGAACAGGAGGCCTTTGGTCTTTAGCTGTTTTTCTTGCTGTCATCTCCTGCCTCATGGTACATGCATGCTATGCAGATGCCATAAAAGTAATCCAAGTTGTGCCTTTTTGTTCTCCAGTTCTGGAAGCTGCACATTTACAAGTCACTACTGAATTTGTTCTTGCCCTGTGCATAAGAAATGTAATACCAGTGTGTGTTAAGTTAAATACATAAGGTGTTTTTAACTATGAAATATCTAGTTAGAGTTTTGGCAAATTTCAATACTTTTCAATGACCACTGGTCTGTTTTTTGGATGAGAGTGTGACCCTAGGTGTTCTTACGGTACTTTTGTGGGTGTTTTAGCCGGGGCCTTGGGATGCTAACTGCTGTTGAATCATAGAGTCACAAAGTGGCTTGGATTGGAAGGGACCTTAAAGCTCATCCAGTTCCAAAACACCCTGCCACAGGCAGGGACACCTTCCACTAGACCAGGTTGCTCAAGGCCCTAAATACCTTTAAATGTGGTGATTGTACAGAGAACCTGTATGCTTGTCATGATGTAATTTCATCAGAAGCTGATGATGCCCTCACTGCAGTTTTCGTTTAAGGATCTACTTATGCTGTCAATTCTAGTTGTTTGTTGGCATTGTTAGGGATATAAGACGGTCGTAGCTTTGTCTTGCATAAACGCATGAGTGGCTGGAGAGCTAGTCAAGTGATTTTGTTTCCTCTAGCAAATATCCTAGAGCCATCTGAGACTTCTGATCAAGTTAAGCGTTGTATGATGGCTGTCACATGAACTGCAAAATGATTTTGAAAACAAAGCTATGACAAGAAATTTTGCCTTCTTTGAAAAAGTCAGGCAGTGGAGACACTGAGTGTGCCACATGAAGAGTGGCTTTGTATTTTTTGTTCAGCTGTACAATGCAGCTAGGGATCAAATGATTTAGTTTTTGAAAGCCACATGACTTCTATTAACTTTAAGGAGTTAGCTATTAAATAGTTGACCTTAACAAGACAATTGAAATAAGCTGTTTCTAGGGCACACAGAGCTTTTTATTCCTGTAGAATCTCTGTATGGCACAAGTTGTGGGATCTGCTGGTCACAGGTAGCCTGGTAAACTGCTGCTGTTTGTTTTCTTTCTGTTCAGGTTAATTTAAAGATCTTGTTCTTAAGGGTTTTAAGTCAGTGCTCCATTTCTGTGACAGCTGCAGAACAGCAGCAAGTTGTATTTAATTTTCTATTATTCTAGGCTATGAAGTCCATGAAGTTTAAAATGGCAGTGTAGTAAACTGTTTATAAAGTCTTTGTTTAACTCAAAAGAGTTGCTCTCTGTGACATTTCTAGTAGTGGCTGAAAGCAGTATCAGTATGTCGAGAATCTAATTTTAGTGAAGCTTTTCCATCTGAGGCTTGTGGCTCAGTCGTCCTTTCTCTATTCCTTCCATGTAGTGTCAGTCCTGTTCATCGGTTCTGGATTTGTGGTTTTTCCTTTGGGAACAGAACTACTTTTCAGTGTGATCTCCGTACAGACCTCAGGCCCTAACACAGTAAACTGATTTGAGTGTGGCTCAGTACACAATTCAAAAAAACCATACATATTCAACTTGAGCAGTACTCATTTTTCTCCAAATGGCCTGCTGATGACTTCAATATGAACAGTTATTCTATTTTAATTAGATCTTAGCCTCAGATTGTGCAATTTCAATCTGAATTAGCTGAAACTTTCATGAAGTCTGGAAAGTTGAGGGGCATTTGTAACTTTGGGGGTGGGGGTTCTCCCTGTGGAGAACTTGTTCTGGCTCTAGATTAACCCCTAACTACTCTGAAAACAGGGTATTTTATAGATCTGTATCTTGAACCTTATCCATACCATACTGCCTGAATGAAGCAAGTCAAAGTATGGCATTTTAGATTTATTACCCTCAGTGGTGACTTACTAAATCAGTGTGACTGCAGAAAGCCGTTTATGCTCTCAAGAATACCATTTATGACATCCTGCAAAGCTGACAGCTTCCTAAATTTATGATGGGGATTGTGGCCTCTTTTGTGGGGAGTTTATATCTTTAGTCCTGAATTCTATAGTCTAAAACTGCCATTTTAGCTTGGAAAGGGTGTGAATTTTAGGGTACTGGAAACAGAATAGATGGTGTGCCACATGTGCTGGTTGGTAGTTTGCCTTTGTCTACTAGTCTAGTTCTTGCTATATAGGTAGGTCAGTTGTCTGTGTCCTGAGTGTCCAGAACTGTTGATCACACTAATGACCAACCTGGTAGTAATTGTAAAGTTAAGTTGAACTTTTCGTCCCATTTGGTCTTTGTTATATTCTTATCTTTAAAGATAACCATCCTAAGCTGTCTGTGATATGATGCTGACTTTAGTAATACAGTATAAAAATAATTGGTGGTATTATATTTAGTTGGGAGGAAAGCTCTATTTGTCAGTGACGGTGAGAGTTCTGATTTTTCTTTTTCAGGATGCATTACAGAGGTTAACTGAAATATTAAACTTAAGTGGAGCTGCTGCTTGCCAGGATGCTTGTCAACCTGCCAGACACCGGAATACAACGGCCGTGCTGGGCTGCTTAGCAGAGAAGCTAGCAGGTAAAGCAGTGGGATTCTTCAGGAAACTTGCACTTTGCTCACTGAGGCACCGTCTGCTGTAGCACCCACTCTGCAAATGAGTTCAGAAACATTCTTAGAACTGAATAATGTTTTGCATTGAGGGGAGACCTCATGTGACAATCTACTGTGTAATTAGAACATTGAGTGCTCCGTAGCTTGGGTCTGAATGAGATATTCACAATCCCACATACTTAAAGCTCAAATCGTTCTGATGCATAGTTAGTAATGGTGGATTGGTGTGTATTTATGGTATATTGCTTCAGCACTGGTTACTAGTCTCTTCTGTGTACCTACTCTGGCTGTGCATGAATTACTGAGGACAAGTAGTTCTTTTGCCAGTAGACAGAAGTATCAAATTAGTAGACTTCTAAGCTATAGAGAAACAAAAAATACATGTTTCTTTTTTTTTTTCCTGCTAAACATGTATTGCTCTGTTGTAGGTCACAGAAAAGATTTTCTCATCTATGTTACTTGAAAGAAAGTATATTTATAGTATATATATATATAGTATATATATATTTAAAGGTTTCTTCTCATATAGAAAAAAAGTTTTATTCCCTGCCATTTCTAGTACCCTGCTGGAAACTAATGATTAAGTTTCCTTCCCACTGATGGTTGGGTTTCTATCTAGTTTTTTGCTCCTTTTCTGAAAGTGGACAGGAAAAGTAGCAAAAGTGGTTGTCTGGTATCACCTACTGGTTATTAGAAAAATACAGTATTTCTGTCAAAAAAAAAAAGTAAAGAAATAGGACAGGAAGCTTTTTCATACAATAATACTTCTACCCTGTTATACAAAGTCAAAATGAGATACTATCTCTGCTTTCATCTTAGTGGACAGAGATCTTTATGTATCAGCTCAGGTAGCAAATCCGTTAATGCTGTGTTGGAGCCCACTGCAATTTGTTTGAGTTCATAGATATCAGAGTTGGATTCCCATGTACTTCTCTTGATAAAGGAGACAGTATTTCAGGGTTGGTTTTTTTCTTTTTTTAATTGGTTGCTTGCTGCGGTGCTGCTGCAAGTTGTCAGGTAGGCTACATTAGATGCTCAGTTTTACTTACTTTGGGCTGCTGATCAGTAGAGCTGATCTTTATGTGTTGATTCTGGAAGTAAAAGGGAGCCAGTCTTTTTTGAAAAGTAATGAGCATGAAAATACTAAGCAGAGGCTGGTGGAGTCTTTATTTAAAATCTCAGAAGTATGGATAGAACTCTGCCCATTTACAGCAGGTAAACTGAATATGTTTGTAATTTGTCAGTAGCTGTGTAATTAAATGTATACCAAATATTTGTCTGGAAACAATGACAGGCTGAGAGCTGGGCTTGTTCAGCCTGGAGAAGGCTCCTTAAGGGGAGACCTTAGAGCAGCTCCAGTGCCTAAAGGGGCTACAAGAAATCTGGGGAGGGACTTCAGACTTTTAGGGACAGGACGAGGGACAATGGCTTTAACCTGAGAGAGGGAGATTAAGATTAGACAGCAGGTGGTGAGGATGGTGAGGTGCTAGCCCAGGCTGCCCAGAGAAGCTGTGGCTGCCCCATCCCTGGCAGTGTTCAAGGCCAGGTTGGACAGGGCTTGGAGCAACCTGGTCTAGTGGAAGTTGTCCCTGCCTTGGACACCTTGGGCACTGGAATTGGATGAGCTTTAAGGTCTGTTCTAACACAAACCATTCAATGATTCTACATTATAGTTCTGCTTTGGTGAAAAGTTCTTTAATTTTTGTCTTATGTTTAAAAGATCTGTGCCGTGAAGAGTAGTTCCCATGGATGTGTTTAACTTTTAATGTTCTTGTAGGTCCTGCGAGCATAGGCTTACTCAGCCCAGGCATATTGGAATATTTACTTCAGAGCCTGGTAAGTGTCTTCCATCTTTTTGTATGTATCCATACATAGCAATTATAATGCATTTTGTTGTTGTTACTGTGAAAAGTTAGGGTCATATGTAGTAAATACTGGTTATATATGTTACAGAAAGTTGAGATTCCAGAGAGTCCCTAGGATCTCCAGCCTTGGAGATAATTAGAAGTTAACAGGACAAAGCACTGAGCAGCTTGATCTCAAACCAGCTCTCCACAGGAGGCTGAACCAAAGGAGCTGTGGAGCTCCCCTTCAACCTAAAAGCATTCTGTGACAGACTAACAGGTTCTCCTACCCATCTGTGCTGGGTATTTATTAAATAACTTTTCTTCCTGCCCATGTTTAGAACTTCCAGTCCCATCCGACAGTGATGCTTTTTGCACTAATAGCACTGGAGAAGTTTGCACAAACAAGTAAGTATTAGCCTGATACTGCTCATAACAGCCATACTATGGCTTCTACTGTGTAATTGTCAGTTGGGAGCATGAGAGGCTGGGTTGGTGTGAACACAAACACGGAAGAGAAATTTTTGTCCACTTACAGACAAGAAGTAGTTATTGCTTTAGTGACATCCCTCTACCCCTGCAGACTCTTGAGATATTTGCTGAAACTCAGTGCAGTACTTTCCAGTTGGAAATTGCTATAGAAGGTCTTAGGCCATGAGGCCTTTGTCACTGAAATAAATCTATTACAGGTGGAGAACAGGTACTTGTAGGCATGAAAAAATACTTATTGCTTTAATGACACCCCACCCACAAACCGTTAAGAGATTTGTGGAAACTCAGTCCTTCTCAGCTTAGAAATCGCTGAAGAGTTAGGACATGAGACCTTTGTTATTTGAAAGGAAATAAATGTCTATTAGAGAAACGGAGAACAGCTGTGATATAATAGTCTCTTGGTGCAGCTCTGTGCTGAAGAGTGGTATATCTGAGCACAAAGTTAATTCGTGTCTGCTTGGTGAAAGAATTTCATACTGTTTGTAATACTGAGGTTTAAAGGGGGGATTCTACTGTATTTGCAGAATGTTGCTGATTTTAACTGAACTTTTCACCAGTTTATAGCATTTATTCTTTTTGCTGTCATTGCAGGTGAAAATAAAATAACAGTTTCTCAATCATGTATTAGTGACCAGCTGATCCTGCTCGAGAAATGGGCAGATAATCCGGACTATTTAAAACGCCAGGTTGGGTTCTGTGCCCAGTGGAGTTTAGACAATCTGTGTAAGTATAAGAAAGGGATGGATTCATTTAATATTAATCAATTCTCCAAAGAGATGGAGGGCTACTTTTGTGTTTGTTTTGTATAAGCACTTACTGTAGATATACCAGATTGCATTTGTAACCACTCTCCTTCAAAAGGGGAAAAAAAAAAAAAAGAAAAGGGGGGAGAGGGGGTAGGGAGGTGGGCAAATAGATCCAATGGAATTGCATAGAAAGGAAATTTTGGCAAGAAAAATTTTTGTGAAAGGAAGTAGTTTAAACTCTGCAGGTTGAAGCTGCAATGAAAATTCTTCTTTGCACCTTGTTTTCTGTAACCCATGCTTCAGCAGATGTGCTGAATAGCTAAGTAGTGCAACTCTCTCTCTGGAATGGCAGGATTACTGATGTCCTGGTGACCGTCACTAGTGTGATCACATCCCAGCAGTGCAGTCTCAAAGCATTATTAAAGACATCTTAAAGTAAAGATACAGTCTTGTGATCAAAAGTGAAAAAGTGTTTGAGAAAGCACTTGATGAGATCTGCCCTTTAGGATGATGAATAATCATCAGATTTGCTTGTTTAGTTGTAATTTGCAGGGTGCAACTCTAAAGACCCTGTAGATTCTAATGCCTTTTGGGTAAATTTGAGTAAAAGGTCTTGTTGGTCTTTAGCTAGCGTATGGAAGGCCAATGTCAGTTGTGTTTCGTAAATGTCGGTGTAAGTGTGTAGCAAGCTTGGGACATCTGAAGTGTCTTAGTTTACAAATCTGAGATCTTACTGTGCATGTGTCAGCAACTTGACACCTGGCAAGATAAATACTTCTGATACTTCCATGTGAAAAGGGGATACAGGGAGAAAGAGCTGCTTTGGCTCAGTTGAAGTTTCTTGTTTTCCCTTTTCTGTCCTTCCCCATGGCCAAAATCTTGTCCACTGGTGAATCAGAAGAACTCTGCCCCGCTGAATATACAAATACAATTCTAAATCCTGAAGCAGTGGCTCCTTGGTATGAACTTGGATGCCTTACAGTTGCCTGTGTGTTTCCTGAAAGTAGGAACTAGACAGTAGGAACTCTAGTCAGAGGTCTAGGTTGTACACTCATGTTTAGATATATTTAGCATGCAGTTTTTTGGAAGTGATACTGTTTTCGTGTTGGCAAAATGTCAATATCTTATTCAGATATGCTAAAAATTAACTGGATCCTAGAGAGATTGATTGCCCAGGTGTGAAATAATTTAAAATAAAGGATTGCTGCAGCTGTGATTAAAACAAGCGTTCTTTTGCAGTTTTAAAAGAAGGCAGGCAGTTTACATATGAGAAGGTTGACTTGACCAACATTAGGGCTATGCTGAACAGTAATGATGTCAGTGAATACCTGAAGATCTCTCCACATGGATTAGAGGTAGGATATATTTTCATGATTCCAAGCTAAAAAGGAGCCTGAAGAAAAAGACAGTTTTAAACTCTTTTGGATTGCTATTTGCTCCTGTTATTTTCTGGAATGAATTAAAATTCTCTGTTTAGAAAGCTTTGTTTAGAACCTTTGCTTTGTCAGACGGCCCTAACATTGCTACACTGATCTCAGCTGGAGAAATGTTCGCACTAAAGTAACACCTGTATCTGTGCCCCAAAACTTTGGAAGAGTGAGGACGATCCTAAAATCCCAGATTGGTTTGGATTGGAAGGGACCTTAAAGCTCACCCAGTTCCAAACCCCTCCCATTGGCAGGGACACTTTCCACTAGACGAGGTTGCTCAAAGCCACATTCAGCATGGCCTTGAACGCCAGGGATGGGGCAGCCACAGCTTCTCTGGGCAACCTGTGCCAGGGCCTCAGCACCCTCACAGGGAAGAACTTCTTTCTAAGATCTGTTCTCAGTCTCCCCTCTATCAGGTTAAAGTTATTCCCCCTTGTCCTGTCAGTAGAGGCCCTTGTACAAAGTCCCTCTCCAAGGATGCTGAAGAGACAGCTGGCTTTTCATGCATTTTGATTAAAATTGTTCATAAAATACAATTCCTATTGTTTGTCCTGTTTAGTCTTGAAAAGCCCATAGCAGCAGGAGTTTTGGCTCAGCCACAAGTCATTTTTTACCTTCCACCTGCCCCCACCTTTTTCTAAGAACTTGTTTGACTACTTACAGGTGGATCTTCATGCTTTAACATTCAATACCTCTTTGTCTTTCAAACCAGGAGTCAGCTAACAACCAGTGACCTGGGTCTTTCTGTCCTGGCTGTCTTAGTCTTAAAATGGACTCTGTCAACTTTCTACTTTTTATTTATTTATTTATTTATTTAATTTCCTTTGTGGTTTACCACTGAACAGTTCTCAGTTTTGCCTATTCATGAGTTCGTGACAATGATTGCTGTAAAGAGAGATCACTTTCTGTCTGAAATGCCTCTAAAATTATGTTGGTGTATTCTTATATGCAAGAAACCTGTTCCAGAGAAGAAAGGGGCTTGCTAATTTTGTAGAAACTTAATTTTTGGTTTGGTTTTGATAGGCTCGATGTGATGCCTCATCCTTTGAAAGCGTTAGATGTACATTCTGCGTTGATTCTGGCGTTTGGTACTATGAAGTTACAGTTATTACTTCAGGAGTGATGCAGATAGGATGGGCTACCAGAGACAGCAAATTTCTCAATCATGTGAGTACACGTAATGTTGTCTAGCTGATGATGTAACTTCTGTATTTTCCTATTTACACTCGGGAGCATAGCTCTGGTTATTCTGTGGCAGTACTGAACATTCGTGCATTTCCTTTGATACTTCTGTACTTTTGTGAAGCTTTCTTTTGCTGAACACAGCGGTACAAGAGAAGGCTATGTTTTCACTGACTGAAACTGTTCATGCAAGTTGCACATAGCTGCTAGCAGTGGCAGCATGTTACTGACTTGCTGTTGTGTGAAAGCTTCAGGAAAATAACTTCTTGTGGCTTAGTCTCTTGGAAATTCTTTAGATAAGTGGTTGTTGCTGTCCTTTGTTTTTGGAAGTAAACCATTACTCATGAGGAAACAGCAGATTACCACGTGCTTTGCCTTACACAGGTCATCAAGCAGCCATTTCATTACCCTCTTTAACGCAAGGGAAATCATTTCAATGCATGGTATCATTGGATCTGTTGGTAACAGCAATATGATATGGTTTGGCTGTGACAGCTTTTTTTTTTTTAAGAAAATAAGGATTAAGAAAAGATGAAACCCTTCTTGCCTTTATTCTGATAATACAGCTTAAGTACACTTAATTTATAGTTCAGTTTCATCTTCCTCTCATCCAGATAACTTAGTATCTTATTCTAAGTATTCTTCCTACTATTTTACTTACTTTTATTTTACATTTATTTATTTATTTTATTTACTTTTATTATTTATTTTACTATTACTTACTATTTTACTTATTTTACTTACTTTTAAAATCAAGTACTTATTAGCATTAAAGCAAAATGTGCTACGTGCACATGGAAGCCCAAGCCTGTAGTCAAAGAATAATCTTGACTGTTAGCAGAGATGTAACTAGGACTTCTTTCTTCGTAAGTCTTCGTGGTAACTCTGTATGCCTGTTGTAAACTCAGTATGCTGTAGCATAATTTACTTCAGTATTTCCATAATACTAAGAAAGTGTAATGACTGCTACCCAAAAAACTTGTCTGCTTCAGCTTAGGGAAGACTTCCCCTATGATCAGCCTTCTGAACTTTAATGGAAGTTCATTCAAGTGCAAGGTAGAATTGTAGTACAGAAAGCGAGTATGGCCAGTCTACCACCACTGAGCACAGTGGAAATGTAGTGCTGGGACTTTAAGTTGACATTACTACTGGCTGAGCTTGAGTAAGAAATGTACCTGTAGCCTTTTATTGTTGTAATTGCATAGCTTTATACTCCTACTTGGAATTTAATTTAGGAGAAGAACTATGTTTATATATTTAACATGGAGATAAGCAGTTAAAACTGCTCATTTCTGATTATTATAGAAAAAGTAATTCTGTATAGCTGGGTCAAATGCTAATATGGCTAATATGAAGATAGGCTAAAAGATACATGTGAGTAAATACTGATGGTGGGTGTATATAAGAGAAATGCATCATGGACATGAAACAAACACCAGTGGGAAGAAACCCAAGGAATGAGAGAGTAGCTTTTCTCACCGTTTAATTTCAGTCTTCCTGTGAGTTCACTTGTCTTGCTCCATCTCTCCTAGTTACTCATGTAAATAGCATTGTTCTCTACTGGTGTATGACATGTACATCACATCCACAGTCCAGTCCTGCATTTCTAGCAGCTTCATACAGACCTGCCCTGAGCACAGACATTGCAGATGTTTAGTGTAATAGAAACTGAAATAAAAGGTGATGTGTCTGCTTTAGACTGCTAAGAGGCTTAAAAGATTTTTCCCACTTACTGGTAAGGAGCTTGGGGTAGATGCATTTTTCTGTCTGTGCTTCCTGTACATGGTATGAAAACAGAAAGTGTCACATCTGAGCAGGAGGATTTTTCTCTTACTACAGCTTGTTGGCTAAATGCTGTTGTTTAAACTCATTGTGTGTCTACCTGAAATACAGGATATTATCTTCTGGGTATGTTGCACATACAGTCATCAGACTAGCCATATGCTCTTTATTTAGAGCACATGTAACAAAAAGACTAGTCCTAAATATGACAGTAAACACCCATTAGCTAGGCTGAGCTTTAATTTGGGACATTGGAGGCTTGTGTAATTGGATGCTTTCTAATACTTGCGCTCCAGACAAACCATGCTGAGCACGAGGAAATTATCTTCCGTAGTGCTTTTGGGTTGCGTATTTGGGTTTTCCTACATGACAGATTCTTCTTCCACTCTGAAACTTCTACTTCTGCATTTGTCTCGGACCTTGGCACTATCACATGATAACTTCTTCACAAAATGAGCGAGGCTGGCACTGAAAGAGCTACACACAATATGCAGCAGATCCAGTGAAGGGACAGTGGATTTGTTCTCTGTGTTCTGTACGTTCTGGTGGCACTGGGATATCTTGGGTGGGAAGGTAATAGAGGTCTGGTAGTGGGATTTCAAGGTTAAGAAGGTGGTTACAGTTCTGTTTGATGTTTTAACATGCAAAAAATTAACCTAGCTATTTGGGTACTAGTCTTCTGATTTCTAAATATTTGAATAAACATGACTGATTTGAGCTCAGATAATGAAAAACACTTGGGAGACAATATCCCCTTCCTCCCCGCTGCTCACCTCAACAAGTCCTTTTGATGTGAAAATGAAACTTAAGACTAGGTGGAAAGAATTGTCTTTATGTAGGTGGGAGAACCCTTCCTGCTCTGGATGAGTAGTGTAGCTAAATAAAAATACACTTGACCACTTCTGTGTGAGGACTGCTTGCAGATTGAAATACTCTACTTTTTTTCTGAAGGAAGGTTATGGCATTGGGGACGATGAATACTCCTGTGCCTACGATGGCTGCCGGCAGCTGATTTGGTATAATGCCAGAAGTAAACCACATTCCCATCCCTGTTGGAAAGAAGGTATTCAGCCCATCTTCTGCTGTAGATCCTAGCTGGATTGCTGCACAGGATGTGCAGGTGTCTAAAAACCAGTTTGTTAATAGGTGCAAACAGAGCAGTTACTGCCTAATCCCGATGATACCAAAAGCTTAATAATTATTGTGCGTCTACTAGTATTTGCAGTGGCTTAAATGTACAAAGCAGCACCACGCCCTTGCTCCACAGTCTGTTTAAAGAGAACCTGTTGGCTAAATGTTTTGGGTGTTTGTTTTTTTTATGGGCAGAGTACAAATCATAGCACCAACTGACTGCTGGATGGGCATTTAATCATAAGGCTTCTGTCCAGATGTTTGTAGCCCTACAAAATAGGGTTGAAATCTTCCTTTCTGGGTTGAAAGGGTTATTTTAAAGAAGGGGAAAAAAAAAACAACCCTTATCTCTGAATTAGACTTTTGTTTGTCTTAAGGAGGTGTTGCACTGTCTTGCTTACTTTAAATTCTTGGATAACTACTTGGACAGCAAAGTTCTGTTCTTGATCTCAGCTTTAAAATCTTGGTAGGAGTCTGCATGCCATGCTTGTGTGAACTGTGCTGCCTTCTCTTCTGTTAAAAACTTCTCCCAAGGATGGCTAAATTAAAACACCTCTTAAATAGCACAAGTATGTTAGAAACTTAGATTTTGACAAGTATGTGTTCAGAGGATATTTTCAACAGGTGTAAACAGCCAGGGAGAGACAGAGTGGAGCTTTTTTCTGGCTTTGGCAAATACCCTGCAATACTTCTACAACTGTGTAGTATTAATGCTCTGGCAGACTAAAATATGCTAATTTTTTATTTTTTTCTCCTGTTTTTATCTGTCTACCCATCTATCTATCTATTTCTGTCAGTGTTTCTTCCCATATACTTTTGCAAACAATTCCTTTTAAGTGAGACAACTCATAGTGAGGTATGTGATATTTAAAACAGTAACTTTCAGCTGTTGGTATTTAACAACTGAAATCTTTCTTTGCTTTGCATGTGAGGAGACACAATAGGATTTCTACTAGACTTGCACGAAAAGCTAATGATCTTCTATTTAAATGGAAACCAGCTTCCTGCTGAGAAGCAAGTATTTTCATCTGCTATGTAAGTATGTGCTCACTTGGTAGGACAGTGACCTGCGTAATAATTGTTTTAATTACATGAAGTGTTTCCCATTTCAGATGTACATTCATATTTGCTTACTTGAAGCCATCATTAAGCAAGTTTCCCAATTGAAAGTTGCTTAGAAATCAGTGAGAAGGATATAATTTTACAGGTGGGTTTCAGGGTCCAAAGTAAATACTTTGAACTTTCCAAAGGTAGGCTCAACTTGATGTTTTCTACTGTCAAGCTAGCACAGCACCGAAATAGAATGCAGTTGTAGCAAAGATGAATGTATTTCTAGTAGTCCTTGAGGAATTTTTTATCTTTATATATATATATATATATATGTATCTAAATGTATATGTATGTATATATATGTATATATATGTGTGTATATATATATATGTGTGTGTATATATATATATATATATATATATATATATAAAGCCTCAGTCCCGCAAGTGCTGAAGAATGTCTGCTTACTTACTGCTGCTCACCGAGACCAGTTCCTGCAGTAACATATTGAATATTCATGGGAGGATGTCTTTTGGTATCACTACAGAAAGGTGTTAGGCTTATTTTGACAGCTCTGTTAAAATTAACACACGGCCAACTCCTGACACTCATGGAGAAGTTCAGCCTTTTAGTTCTGAAAAGATAAGCTGGTGTGATACTTGAGAAAGAAGCTTCTTGTGTAGCTAAAGTAAGCATTACAGTACTACATAAAGTAATATTGAGCTAATAATTTCATTCATGTTTTCTCCTTAAATTTTAAGTATGAGACGCAAGCATAGTTTGGTTTAAAGAGTTGCAGAGTGTCTTATCTATTCAGCTTGCAGTTCTTCATGTGGATTATGTCATTTATATACTCAACTGATTCTGTTACTTGATTAGAACTTAAGGTATTACTCAGCTCAGGCCCTTTCAGTAAATAAAACTGAAAGAAGTGATAGTTGTGGTGTTTTTACAAGGTGGCTGTGAAGAAAAGATGGCTGTCCTGAGGTAATCCTTCATGGGCAAGGAGGACCAGATGGGCATTGTGCTAAGAGTGGTCACACCTGGATTCATCCTGTGCAAGTTCCACACAAGTGTGTGAGCGTTGCAAGCTCTCCAGTTCCTGCCCGCTCATTTAAAGCAGAGGGAGTGGTGGATACGGAGGTGTCCCTTGCAGCTGGTGCTGCTCCTCACAGCTCTGCTAAACAGCAGTTGTTTAGAAGAAAAATGCTTCTGTCCAGTGCTGAAGGAGATATCTGAGCTGATCAGTGTAAAGAGGATTGGGCTGTAGGCTGTTCAAATGGATGTATCTGCTTTTAGTGCGACTAATGCTAACTGTAGAGTAAGCAGCCTTTATTGGCTGACTCAGAGTAAATTCAGCTGAACTCTGATAGTAAATTCAGAAGTTGAGAACTAAAGTGAACATGTGCAGCTGTAACTGGGTATGTTAGAGGCTTTTCTGGCAATTAGCTGTAGAACTGCCTATTGAAGTAACTTCTGTCTTTGTCATGGTTTAAGCCCAGCCAGTAATTCAGAACCACACAGCTGCTCACTCACTGCCTGCCCTTCTTTCTCCCCCTGCTCCCGAAGGGATGAAGGGCAGAATGGAAAGAATGTAACTCCCATGGGTGAAGATAAGAACAGTCCAGTAACTGAGGTATAACATAAAACCACTACTGCTACCACCAATAATAATAAAGATAAGGGAAATAACAAGGGAAGAGAATATAACCACTCACCACCCACCGACTGATACCCAGCACAACCTGAGCAGTGATCTCGCCCTTCCGGGTAACTCCCCCCAGTTTATATACTGGGCATGACGTGCTGTGGTATGCAATACCCCTTTGGCTAGTTTGGGTCAGGTATCCTCTCTGCTTCCTCCCGGCTTCCCCTCCTACCTGGCAGAGCATGAGACTCAAAAAGTTCTTGGTCAGAGTAAGCATTACTGAGCAACAACTGAAAACATCGGTGTTACCAGCACTGTTCCTAGGCTGAAAGTCAAAAACACAGCACTGCACCAGCTACTAAGAAGGAGAAAAATGATTGCTACTGCTGAACCCAGGACACTTTGTTTCAGGGTATATTTTTTGTCTGGTAATAGTAGTAACATGTCTGGAAAGCTCTCCTATTGTTTGTTACTCTAAAATGTCTGTTTCTCATATTGCAGATCTGGCTTTTTTGCCGCAGCTAGCTTCATGTCCTATCAACAATGTGAGTTCAACTTCGGGGCAAAACCTTTCAAGTACCCACCATCAATGAAGTTTAGTACCTTTAATGATTATGCCTTTCTGACAGAAGAAGAGAAGATCATTTTGCCCAGGTAATCCTGTCTAGTTTGATTGTGTTTGCATCTGGAGAAATAAAATGCATAGTCTTTATAGTTCCAAGTTGCATAGTCTTTATGTTATACTTGGCAATATTAATCTTACAGCGTCACACCTCCATAGGTTTCCTTTGGAAAAGGCTCCACTGCAACCTAATGAGAAGGGTAGGAGATACACAGCCAAAATCCATTAAATTACACACACACACAAAAAAAAAAAAAGCTAAACTTAAGTGGTCTAGTACTGTATAGTAAACTTCTTAGTGAAAGTGCCCCTTGCTGTCTAAGAACTATTAGGTTGGTCAAGAAGGTATAGTCCTAATTAAAAAAAGATGTGTTATTTAAAATTGACCTAATTCATGATGTTGGCAGCATAGAGGTACTGAATGACTGGAAGTCTCTAAGTTGTCCTTTTCTGATCCAGATGAAAATGTCTCTATTTGTGAATGACAGTGCTGACAAAGGTTACTCAAATTTAGAAGTACTTTCCCTAACCATAAATCAAGGTAGATAAAAACAGGTTTGGATATATTCTTCCTTAATGTACCAAATTTCTGGCAGGAACGCAAACTAATGGCTTTTCTGGTTTAGGCTGTTAGTAATGAAATAACTTACTGGAACACAAGCAGTGTACCCCAGATTTGCTACTTGGATTAAAGCACCGCCTCTAGAGTGGTGCTGAGGTTTGTGGTTAAAAAAAATAAATCCTGTTGTTACACTTAAGGAAGTGTAACAACATTTCATCCAGTTCCCAACACCCTGGAGAGAAACCAGGGAAAACTCATTCCCTGTTCATGCCTGATAAAAAAAAATTGGCCTCTTGTGACAGAGCCTGTTTGCTATGTGATAGCACTGAAAGACTCCCTTCAAGGTGGGACACTTGTTCTTTGTTTACACGAATATTGTCCCTGCCCTACAGCCTGAACTGTTTGGAAACTATAAACCAATCCTAAATTAAAACATAGCATTGATCTTAAAAGTGATAGGGAATTAAAAAAAAAATCAAGGGCCTGAGTGGACCCAAGTTATCCATCACAGGACTTAATAGAGTTGTGCAGAATTTAATGTGTCCAGTGTTGGGGTATAGTCTGGGTTAGACACTCACCTTGCCACTGAACAGTTCTGATTGTGCAATGTGTGTGTTTCACATCTGAAATGTCTTATTTCATCAAATGGGGATTTTTTTTTCCATTTAAGCAACCCTGGGCTGTTGGTTTTATTTTTAATTTCTATTCTTTTAAACCGCTACATCATTGTAGGGTTTCTGAAATTTGTTGATATTTTGGTTTGTGTGGTTCATTTGTGTTTTTTTTTCCTTAACTCTTAAAAGTACACAGATGCCAAAGAACAATTTATTTTAAGTGTTCAGCTCTCTTTGTCCCCTTCTGACACACCAGAACAGGGAGTTGAAGACTCTTTCGAACATCTCTGAGTGTGTTAAGCTTTTTGGGGGGAAAGTTACAATTGATGTTTATCAGCAGTAGTGTTGAGTAGCACAGTCAGAGTAAGTGTGGATTTATTGTTTTGAGTCAAACTAATGGGGGGGTGGGGGTGTCTCCTTCAGACACAGGCGTCTGGCTTTGCTGAAGCAAGTGAGTATCCGAGAGAACTGCTGCACACTTTGCTGTGATGAGGTAGCAGACACAGAACTCAGGCCGTGTGGACACAGGTAAAACATTAAAAACAAACCAAACCCAAAGAAACAGGAAAAATGTGTGTTTGACATTCAGCTTAGGTGAAATCAGATGCAGTCCCTCCTTATCTTGATTGACTTCCAAGAGTAAAGGAAATAACCCCTTTTCTTCCAGATGTGACGGGGGTTAAGCATAGCATCCCCACTATTTCCCTCACTGTACACCTGAGATACAATCCCTA
This sequence comes from Pezoporus flaviventris, assembly GCF_033815535.1. NCBI lineage: Eukaryota > Metazoa > Chordata > Aves > Psittaciformes > Psittacidae > Pezoporus > Pezoporus flaviventris. Next base: position 1,288,730 of record NW_026892552.1, on the reverse strand, counting down.
ATTACATGTGTCTGGGGGCAGGGAAGTACTGCAGCAATGTACGTATGCTACCCCTGAGCTACTGAGTCTTTATTCCCTGATATCAAAGGTTTATTTAGAAACCTAGAATGGCTTGGGTTTGAAGGGACCTTAAAGCTCATCTGCTTCCAGCCCCCCTGCCATGGACAGGGACACCGTCCACTAGATCAGTGCCTGCTTAGTACGTGTGTAGTACTGGTGCTGTGAAATCCGGATCACATGAGGAGAGCAAAAAATTCATTATATGCCCAAATACTCATTAAATGTTCAACAAGTGGATTGTTTCAAGTAACAAATTTCTCTTAAGACATAAAAATGGGACAGCAGTGTGAGTAATATGATAATAGCATTTTCCTGCCTTTAAGGAGCCTACTACGAAATTAATTTAGCTAAGTCCAGTTCCTTAGTGTTTTTAGAGCACTTGCGGATGGAAGCAGTCTTGCCGTGCATCTGGATGCTGGAAAGTTAAAATGAGGCGTGCCCTGTGCGTGTCCACAAGAAGTGGCAACAAGCCCCAGCAGGGCACTGGGACCACACTCCAGATCCAATGTCCAGATGAACAAAGTGTAATCCCAACCAATGGCACTGGATCTTTAAGATGCTGAGCAACAGGAGCACCACTCAAAGTCTGTAGATCCACAGCACCTGACTTGCAATTCCTAATCTCCATTCTGAAAGACTTGAGTGTGTTTTTAGGAGGCTAACTGAACTGCTTAGTGCTTGGGTTTTGTCTTGTTTTGTTGAGTTTTTCACACTGTAAATGCAGGCTTTAACTGATTTTTCTTCTGCAGTGACCTGTGTATGGAGTGTGCCTTGCAGCTGGAGACCTGCCCTTTGTGTCGACAGGAGATACAAACCCGAGTCAGACAGATCTCTCATATATCATGACACATGTGGAGAAATACCACAGACTTGTTTTCAATTAACTCAAACCAATGCTGAAAGGGGAAAGAATCTCTGACCGATCTTTACATGCATAAAACCATAGCCACAGCCAGATTTCATGCTAACCTGTTATCTGTTAATCTTAAAAATGAAATCTTTAATATTTCAAATTGCCAGCAGTGGGAACTGATTTCAAGAATAAGGAGAGCTGGTAGCTCAGTGTGCTATGGCTGTTGGTTCCTCCAAGCAAGACCATAGGAGGGTGTCTCTCTTCTTCCCCCTTTCCTTCTTGCCTGTCAAAAGTGCTGGAAAAATTTGCACTGGAAGTACATATACAATGCATTTTAGAAAAGAAGAGCAAATAATTATCTCCTAAACCAGGGCTGTTCTGTCTTGTGCTCGAAAGTCTCTTATTTTTGGCAGAAATCAGTACTAAAAAGAGAATGCCAGTGTTTTCCTGATCAATGTAGCCTCCTACTGGTCAGAGACTGTATTTTCCGACAGTGGATATTAAACTGCTCAGACTTAATCCGTACACAGTGATTTGAAAAGACAGTGTGGAGACCAGAGAGAAACTCACATTTTAATAACCTGGTGATTCCAAAGAATGTTCTAATTTGTCTTTAAACGTTAAAAGATCGTTGGTATTTTCGGGTTTATGATGCTTTTAACTTCAGTACCCACATTTTTTTGTAAGGATATAATTTTCAGGAGGTATTACTAACTAATTGTAACATTGGACTGGAATTAATTTGATATTCTGGGTATTTTTTAAGATATCGTCAAACATCTTTTTTTAATGTTGGTTTATAAAGTTATATTCACTTTGGAAATATTGAGCTATCTTAAAAGATTAGAGGAGAATTTGGGGCCAGTTTATTTTAAAAAATGTTATTTGGACAGGAAGTTGGGTCTTACTCTGCAACTCTTTAAAAATGCACCTTGCTTGCCATATGTCAGCCCTGCTCTGAGCACGTTTGGGGCCACACTTCATGTTTTGCTAGGGATCACCTGCTGGGAATCTGCTCCAGTTCAGTTACACACTTGTGATGTTTGTATGTTAAGAATTCATTTCAGCAGGCAGCTCTTAAGTGTTTTACTAGGTTCCTAGAAGGAACTGGGGTTCACAGCTGGTGTGAGTGAAGTAGCACAAAACCTGGTGGAGTTACACTTCTTGGCAGTGATTCAACAGCAAAGTATGTGGCAGTGAATTCTCATACTGCGATGTATCTTATCTTTAAAATCATGTATCTTTACTGTCAAGTAGTAACACAGCAGAGCTGAGGCTGCTTCTTCCTCTTGAGCACTTTTGCTTCCTACTAACTTAAATAAGAGCAAAGAGGTCTGCACGCAGGTACCATTCAAGCTCCCTGTTTCACCTGCTGCCTTTGCTAATGCAAGGGTGCTGAATTTTATCCAGAGATACACATGGGGGAGGAGGGGGGGGGGGGGGGAGCGTTTGTTTCTCTTGAACCTCTGGAGTACAATGTGTGAATTAGGACAGTTCTGTCCATCATTTTTCTTGTTGACTTTTTTCCAAATATAGATTGAATCCAAAACTGGAGTGCTGGTTAGTCTTTTTGCTAAAATGAGAATTATCTTCTGCCTAGGAATGCCTGTTTTGATTAGTCAGACTGGCAAATCTGTGCTGCAGGGACCTTATTTCCTTGCTGACTGTACTTTGAAAGGGTTTGCTGTAATCCATAGTGCCGGTCATGGCTTAGTACCTCCCTCCTCACTGCTGAATGTGCAAATGTGAGACCATCACTGCCATGAGGATGTTAGGATTTCAGAACCACTTGAAGTTTTTCAGTGCTTCCAAATGCAATGATAGGTTTTTATACCTAAGGTACGAAGAGACAAACCGTGCTTTAGGGAAGAAGTGGGACAGACCCATTTTGAACTCTGCCTTAATTGATTTTAGGAACTTCAGGGCTTTGGTTTCCCTGGCCAGGATTAACTGAGGTAAATTTTTCAGAAGCACAGAAGTGCCTAGGACTCCACATTCTGATCAACTGCTGTATGACATTAAGCATTTAAGGCCCAGGTCCACAATGGCTTCTAGATGTCTGGTATCCCCTTGAAATGGAGGTGACCGAAGAGCTTTGCTGCCTCTGTGGACACAGGACTAAGTGCCTGCGTTCTTTGTTGGAAAGATGTGAATGCTTTGAAAATTGTGCCCCAGATCGTCTACCGTGTAGCTGGTGCTGGGCAGAGAAAGCCAGTGGAGATGGAGGAGGGAGCTGTGTCCCAGAGAACTGTCCTGTTCATTTCACAAATGGAAAGATTGCACCGCTCGACTGGCTTTCTGCTGGAATTCAGTATGGGAGTGTCTTTGTAAAGCTCAATCCTCCACCACTGCTGCATTCTCTCCCCCTCGGTCCCTGCATTAACCAAAGGCTCTGGGACTGGGAGGGGAGGTGGTGGCTCTAGGTGCTCAGGAAGGGAAATAAATTGTAGTGAAGTCATCCATTCAACAATAAAGTCGTGAAAGCCATTTGCTGTTCTTTAATTCTTTGCTGCTGGTAAGTGCCGGGCTTCTAACTGCTAAGGTGCTGGAGGGTGATGCAGGCAGCTCTTGCACAAGGAGATGGCTCTCAGGCAGAAGGCCGAGGCCCGTGCAGAGCAGGGAAGTGGTGGAGCCCGCGGGGCACAGCCTTCTGCCAGATATACTGAACCCTCGGCTTAAGAGTGCTGCCCTCAGGCCCATGCTTTGTTAAGAGAAAACCCGCTTTAACACTGGCGGGGGAGCTGCGAGCACCATAAGAAAGCACGCTCTCTGCGTGCTTTCGTTTCTAGGGCACTCCCTTGCCGCACGGACACCTCTTAACGCCGCACGGCCGCCATTGACGGGGGCACCGCTTTCCCCAAGTGTGGGTGGGCCCTCCGCGGCCGCCTGCGCTCTTCGATTGGCTGAGGGCGGGGCGGAAGGAAGTGTTTCCGTGGAGACGGCCGGGCTGGGCGATGGCGGTGCTGTGACGGCGGGAGGTGCGGACATGGCTGGGGCCACGGGCCCCACTCGGGGCGGGTGGAAGGTGACGGGGGCCCGGGGAGAGGGGAGCTGACCGGAGCGGGTCATATGGGAGTCGTTTCAAGAGGGAAGGGGAAAGCCCGGCCCCTGGGGCCTCCTTGAGGAACGGTGAGGTAGGCGGGATGCCCCAGGGGGGACGGGGCTGGGGCTGTACTGAAGCGAGGACTGAGAAGGGGGAGGAGAGTGCCGCGCTCTTTCTTCCTCCTGTCCCATGGGGTGATGCCGTAGAGCTGGCTCCCGCCCTCGGCGCTGGGTCACCCAGCGGCGGGGAGGGGGAGAGCAGGGTGTCCCCGCGCCAGCCCGCCGGCGTGCAGTAGTCGTGGGGCGCCGTGTGCCCTGTCCTGCCTGTGTGAGGGGTTAGCGGCTGCTCCCAGCCACGTGCCGAGGGTCTGGCCAGGGCACAGCCCCTCGCTGGCCAGGTCTGGTCTGCGAGCTCCCCAGGACCCACTGGATCAGAGTAGCATCTTACCTGGCTTCATTTCCTTGTGTCTTTAATAGTCATAGGGTCTTCAGGAGAAAATGTGTAAAGGTCACCTGAAACCCCTTTATGGAGTCTAACTGCAGGTGTGTGCAGTTCTGAGCCTGTTCTCTGGGGGACAGAGTTCCTGGAGAACTCGGGTTACTACAGAAAAGAAGTAGCATTAACTGGAAGAACATGCCCTACCTCTAAAATTTCTGCCTCTGCAGTTCTGCTTTTTGGGAAGCATTTGGTAACTTAACAATTGAATTTGTATTAATGACAAGTCATATGTTGTTTCTTAGCGCTTTATCTGAAAAGAAGAAATAACCGGTAACAGCAGCAAGATTGTCTCTCCCCCACCCAGGCTATGCAGGAGCAATGGAGGATTCTGATGAAGAAACCTTTGATGTAGCCATGTGAGTATGCTATGATCTGCGTCAGACTTTAAATAAGCTTATTACTAGTTAAAAACTCTCCATAGGAATATAATTACACAAATGAATTTACACCCCACTGGTTTGCTGATTCTTCCTCTAGAAGAACAAGGGCGCAGAATGTCAAGCTGCAGGAGGGAATATCATAGTTCAGAGTTTAGTTGAAGTCAAACTAAAAGTAACTGCAATGGGCATAGCACTAGGTCTTTCTGGCTGAGTGATCAAAATAAGCACTACAAGGCTGAACTGCTTTTTTTTTATGTTCACTTTAAAATTTCTGCCTCCTTTTCAAGAGCATATGTTGTCTTATGTCATAGATTCTAAGAAACTATTCCTCTGTGTTTAAATATGCTCCTTCTAGACATTTGAGACCATTTACAGCTGACCTCTGCTCTGGAGACAAGCTGAGGGATCTGGGTTTATTTGGCCTGTAGAAGAGAAGGCTCCAGAAAGACCTTAGAGCAGTTTCCAGTGCCTACAAGAAACCTGGAGAGGGGCTTTGGAAAAGGGCCTGTAAGGAGAGGACAAGGGGGAATGACTTTAACCTGACAGAGGGGAGATTGAGATGAGATGTTCTTCCCTGTGAGGGTGCTGAGGCGCTGGCACAGGTTGCCCAGAGAAGCTGTGGCTGCCCCATCCCTGGCAGTGGATGAAGCTTGGAGCAACCTGGTCTAGTGGAAGGTGTCCCTGGCTGTGGCAGAGGTTGGAACTGGATGAGCTTTAAGGTGCCTTCCAACCCAAACCAGTCTGGGATTCTATGACCTGAACCAAGTTTTACACTGATAAAATTTTACACTGCTTTGCCCCACATTTGGCTGACATACTCTTTTCCTGAGGCTTGTGGCAAAAGAGGATGTGTGCTTGTGCCTTGGTCTCTCTAGTTGTTTGTTCTTTCAGTGTACAGACTGTCACAAACGGCCACATGCTGGGGCTGCTGCAACAGCCCAGGTTGTGGTGGCCTAGTTGTACACAGTAAGGCTTAAACCACAAGATTGGTGAGCCTGTGTTTCTTTCGTATGCAGATGCACATGTGTTGTGTAGAGAGATGGAAATGCTGCTTTTTTGAAACAGATAAAACTCCCATTATTTGTCTTACAAGATTTAAATTAATACTTTAAATTTTCTATTGCTGTTAAATTAAGCTCTATAACTAGTAGTAGCTTTCATTTGGAGTAGGGAAAAGAGTGGAAATTACCTGTAGCAAAGTCCTTTTCTTGAATGTAAGCTAGAAGGGATGAGCCCTTTTGCCTGAATCCTTAACTTGATGTTCACGGCACCTCATGTTTCCACTGTTCTGTGCCAGCACCTCTCCTGATGGTGGTGTGCCCCCTCGTGGAAAAAGAGCCTTTTCAGTCTCTTGCCTTGGCTTTGCTCATCTCCCAAGGCTTAACAGATCAGGAATGGTGCTTCACTTGGTAATCAAATGCCTTTTTAAGTCAAATAGAGTTTTGTTTTTCCTGGTCAGAATGAGCCCTATGGCTCATTATAGTTGGTTAAAATGTTATTCAATTAATTTCACTAGAAAAGTAACTGTAATGAGTTTTTTAAAACCTATCCTGAAAGAGTGTTCTGCTCTATTTACCAAAGAGAAATTTGAGAGAGGCTTTTAATTTAATTTAAATGGTGCTTTCACTGATCAAAGCTATTTTTCTTCTTAAAGACAAATGTCCTATGAGTCTTGTTTCCCTCATGTGTGAAAACAAAACCCTGACTTTCATCTCCTGGAGAATATAGGAAGAGTTCATCCCCCACTAAAGGTGAACTGTGAATGCCAAGGAGATCCTGTGAATTATTTACTGTGACTGAACAAGCTGTGCAGTAATAGATTTAGCAGAGGGATCCAGAGTCCTGCAATGCTGGTACCAAAGGTTTCTTCCCTGGATTACTTCAGATCCATAATGAGGTTTAGTTTTTAAATTTACTCACTACAGAATGAGCATAGGAGATTAGGCCATTTACTTGTAGTGTGTAGAGATGTTTCTTGCATAAGAAGAATATTTAAATTGCTTCTGTTGTGTGGTATTTCTGTATCTATTGAATTTAAGTGCTTCCACAAGATCAAGTATTTCAAAATATTCTCTAGAATGTCTAGACTTCTGTGATCACTTTGCAGAGTTTACACATCGAAGTCAGCAGAAGGAAAGCTTGTGGTAGCAGCTGGGAAACACTGGGCTGGAAAACACTTAATTTCTTTTCTTCTAATTTCACTCTTTACATGCTTCTGCACCAGAACTGGAATTACCTTGGTAGTAATGCCAGTGAAACAACATGGGTTTTTTTTTTCAATTAGGCACCTTACTGGGTGAAATAGAGTAGAGGCCTGATGAGAGTCCTATGAAGCAGTCTTATCGTCAGTGCTGTGGATTATTTTGTAGGTTGAAACCAGGGAATTATTCAGTAATTTTTTAATTGCTACTGAAGTAGTTTTTAATTATAACTTTTAAACTTTTATTTCTGCTGTGCTAGAAATACAGCTTTATGCAGTATGGTCTTTCTTTGCTTTCAGCTCTTCCTTCTCTGATGCAGAGTTTGATGCAATTGTTGGGAATCTGGAGGATATCATAATGGGTAAGCTCTGCAAGTACTTGTAGACAACAAGATGCATGCTTCACATATTGCAAGCTGCTCTTCTGTTAGGAGACATACAGAACTAAAATAGCCCCTGCCTGCTTCATGGGAGTTTTTCTTCCTTTGTTCCCATGATCCCTAACTTGGTAGAATAGGAAAAATATACGCAAAATTCTTTTGTGTGTTGTTTGCACAACAGTGCACTTATTAATCTTGAAAGTTATTCTCTGTACAACTACAATATGTTGCTTCTTAAATAAGCAGTAAAGATAGTTGTAAATCTCACATAGAAAACAAGGCTGCCAGGGATTTTTATACGCTCTTCTAAAGGGGATGGCAGAGGCTGAGATGCAATGTTCCCTTCCTCAGCTCTTCCCAAACCTCTCCTACCTTGTTTGTTGGGATAGTCTTAAAAGCTGCAACAGTTTGTCCAGACAATTTGCTGTCATGCCTAGCTGTTGCTGCTGTAATCTGGAATATAAAGTGCCTGCCCTGCAGTTTTAACATGTTCCATGTTCTGTCTCTGCTGAACGTTGGGAACAGTTTATTTTCTCTGTTTCTGCAGCACCCCTGCATAGCTGGAGATGGGTGTCATCACATCTTGTCACTTTCCTCTTTTTGAGACTGTTCTTCCAAGTTGATTGTGTTGCCTGTAACATATGCATGCATACAGTCGTAAGGTGGCAGGAGCTGTTCACAGCAGGAACATGGAATGGTGTCAATCTCATCATGTTAGCTTAGGCAGTTTTAGGTGCTAAATTCTCAGAACCGTCATGTTACCTGAGAAGTCAGTCTGCATGGAGGTACAAGATACCAAGACACAATTTGTGCCAGTCAGCCACCAGCTGTTTTATGAGAATAGCACATTAGCTTTCCGACCACATCCTTTCCAGAGAGAGGTAGATTCTGCAGCCTCAATTGCCTAGTGATGTGATTGAACCTGGAGAAATGCTAACAAACTGACTTTGAATATGCTAAGGTTTAGCAAGCTGAGACTGCTGTGTTTTAACACTGTGTTAAAGCAGTAAGCTCACTGCCCTGGACTTCAAGAGAGCAGACTTTGGCCTCTTCAGGAACCTGCTTAGTAAGATTCCATGGGAAACAGTCCTAGAGGGCAGAGAGGCCCAAGACTGCTGGTTGATACTCAAGGATCACCTGCTACAAGCTCAGGAGCATTGCATCCTGACTAGAAGGAAATGCAGCAGGAGGGCCAGGAGACCTCCATGGATGCATAAGGAGCTGCTGAAGAAACATAGAGGGGAATAAAGAAACTTATGAAAGGTGGAATCAAGGACAGGCGGCCTGGGAGGAATACAGGGACATTGTCTGGGAAGCTGGGGACCAGGTTAGGAAACCGAAGGCCCAGTTAGAATTAAATCTGGCAAGACTGTGAAAGATAACAGGCTTCTGTAGGTATGTAGCAAATAAAAGACAGGCTAGGGACAACGCAGGCCCCCTCCAGAAGCAATCAGCAGAACTGGCTACCCTGGATTTGGAGGATGCTGAGGTTCTGAATGACTTCTTTGCCTCAGTCTTCACTGGCAAATGCTCTGACCATACCACCCAAGTCTTGGAAGGCAGATGCAGGGACTGTGAGAATGAAGACCTTAGGCGCACTGTAGGAGAGAATCAGGTTCAAGATCATCTGAAGAACCTGGATGTACACAAGTGCCTGGGACCTGATGAAATCCATCCGCAGGTCCTAAAGGAGCTGGCAAATGAAGTTGCTAAGCCACTGTCCATCATATTTGAAAAATCATGGCAGTCAGGTGAAGTTCCCAACAACTGGAAAAAGGGAAATATAACCCCATTTTCAACAAGGGGAAAATGGATGACCAAGGGAATTACAGATCAGTCAGTCTCACCTCTGTGCCTGGCAAAATCTTGGAGCAGATTCTCCTGAAAGGCATGCTAAGGCACATGAAAAACAACAAGGTGCTTGGTGACAGCCAGCATGGCTTCACTGAGGGGAAATCCTGCCTGACCAATTTGGTGGCCTACTATGGTGGGGCTATGGAACTGATGGACAGGGGTAGAGCAGTTGATGTCATCTACCAGGACTTGTGCAGAGTGTTTGGTACTGTCCTGCACGACATCCTTGTCTCTGAACTGGAGAGACATCGATTTGATGGATGGACCACTGGGTGGATAAAGAACTGGCTGGGTGGCTGCATGCAGAGTTGTGGTCAGCGGCTCAGTGTCTGGCTGGAGACCAGTTATGATTGGTGTCTCTCAGGGATCGGTGTTGGGACAGATCTTGTTCAACATCTTTTTTGATGACATGGACAGTGGGATTGAGTGTGCCCTCAGCAAGTTTGCCGATGACACCAAGCTGTGTGGTTCGGTTGATACCGTGGAGGGAAGGAATGCCATCCAGAGGGACCTTGACACGCTTGTGAGGTGGGCTGATCCACCCTTACGAGGTTTAACCATGACAAATGCAAGGTCCTACACCTGGGTCAGAGCAACCCCAGGCACAGCTACAGGTTGGGCAGAGAAGAGATTCAGAGCAGCCCTGCAGAGAAGGACTTGGGGGTGTTGGTCAATGAGAAAATGAACATGAGCCAGCTTCAGTGTGCACTCACAGCCCAGAAAGCCAACTGCATCCTGGGCTGCATCAAAAGGAGCATGACCAGCAGGTCGAAGGAGGTGATCCTGCCCCTCTACTCTGCTCTTGTGAGACCTCACCTGGAGTATTACGTACAGTTCTGGTGTCCTCAACATAAAAAGGACATGGAGCAAGTTCAGAGGAGGGCCACGAGGATGATCAGGGGACTGGAGCACCTCCTGTATGAAGATAGGCTTAGAAAGTTGGGGCTGTTCAGCCTGGAGAAGAGAAGGCTGCGTGGAGACCTCATAGCAGCCTTCCAGTATCCAAAGGGGGCCTGTAAGGGTGCTAGGGAGGGACTCTTCATCAGGGACTGTAGCGACAGGACAAGGGGTAATGGGTTTAAACTTAATCAGGGGATGTTCAGGTTAGATATAAGGAGGAAATTCTTTACTGTGAGTGTGGTGAGACACTGGAATGGGTTGCCCAAAGAAGTTGTGAATGCTCCATCCCTGGCAGTATTCAGGGCCAGGGTGGATGCCATTGAGTGGCATGGTTTAGTGTGAGGTGTCCTTTCCCATGGCAGGGGGGTTGGAACTAGATTATCTTAAGGTCCTTTCTAACCCTAACCGTTGTATGATTCTGTAAGTAAACTTTACACTTATATCTGTTCTATTGAATTTGGTGGTCACCTACAACATTAATTTTTATTCTTGCTTCCTTCTACAACTGGAAGAGAATTCCCTAGCAATCAAAAATGAATCTGGGAATTCCATAAATATTTTTAATTCAAGAAAAAAAGAATTTTGAGATCTTGTAGTGAAGAATTTTAGTAATTTTATTAAAAAATACATATGTTTTGCTGACTTGAGCACCTGAACAAGAAGGTGTTTAGAATAAATAACCTTATTAATGAAGCATAGAGTAGGAGCACATCTTTGCTAATACTAAATGTAAGTGAAACTTCTGAGAAGTAATTATAGACCTTGTTAGGTGGATGTGTTGGTCCCATTCCATTCTGAATGCTGTCAGAACACAGATGTGCTGCTGTCCTGTTGACGCCGCTCTCTAGCTGGAGCAGCGCTGCTCTCCACCAGCAGTCTCGTGTCTTCTCACAGATGGGTCAGCAGTGGTGGCTCAGTAGCAGCTGTAGGACTGGTGTGCCGGACCCCGCACGTGTGCTGGGCTCTGTGGGTACAACAAGGGAGCAGAGGACTAGTGAATATGGGGTTTGTGTTCAGAAAGAATGACTGAACTAACTGTGTGATGCATTTTTGTTGTGGCCCAGATGACGATTTCCAGCTAATGCAGAGGACTTTTATGGAGAAGCACTACCAGGCATTTGATGACTCAGAAGAAAATAAGCTCATCTATACTTGTATTTTTAATGAATATGTAAGATACTATTTTCCTATTTTTTGCATGTATTATTTTTTACTTTTCTTGAGGCCAGTGTCAGTTCCTGTATTTCCCTCTTTATGAACTACTGGTTTTATATGGAGCAGAGCCAACATGCTGCCTGCTGTCTCCTTCTGACACAGTCATGATCTACGAGCAATATGTTTTCTGGAGGCCTGGTTCCTTGCCCTTTTTTTCACCTGAAAATTTCTATAGATGTTTTAGAAGTCGTATAACTCTCCTAAATAGAAATCTAGCCTGTTGCTGTAGTATGTACTGTGTGCATAACAAAGTTTGTTCTTTTCCAGTAGCAGTATTTCATGTACTGGACACTTCAGTTGCATTCTTCATGCCAAGCATAATTATGAAATTATAGCAGCCTACTATTCAGTACTATCCAATGAGTTAAAAATAATTTGTTGCTGGTACATATAGCATTTGTTGTCAGCAATATTACCAGAAAAAATGTTCAGCTCTGCCTCGGTGGTGGTCTAGCAATTCCCAGCCAAGGAATCTCCAGTTGTTTGCCCAGTGAGGATAATACAAAGTGCCAGTAAGGTGTCATTGTAAGGAAGATGTGCTGTTTTGGAATCTGCTCCTGAAATTTGTTATGTGATGTTATAGGGGTGGTTTGTTTGGTTTTTTTTTAGATCCGTTTAGTAGAGAAATACATTGAAGAAAAGTTGCTTGAACGGATTCCTGGTTTCAATATGACTGCTTTCATAATGTCACTGCAGTAAGTGTCTGCTTTGTTTTTGATTTGGGGATGATTTATGAGACTCTTAATTCTTTTTATCTACATTAAAGCTGTGGTTTCAAAGTTCTCCCTTTAGAAAGAGGTTCGTCATGAATTAAAAAAACAAGTATTCATGCAGGCAATGACTGACCACTTTTCTTGCCTTTAGCATGTCCTGCTACTCTGAATCTCTGAACTGTCATGCTGAAATATATCAGATTTTAAGGGGTAGGAAGAGAAATCAGAATGAGAACACTGGAGGCTTTTCATAATCACTGTCACTTTGAAGACAGGCCTTGAAAGGTTCCCTCTTGTTTATCACAGCTATAGTGTGGGACACTTAAATAGCCTGGTAGTCTTTTAAGAGGCTTGTGCTGAAATGCTTTTACTGAAATATTTCTTGTACAAAATATGCAGAGAAGACTTTGGTTTTTCTTAATCATTGCATTTGGTCACTTCAGTTTAACCAGCTTCATGAAGAGATCACTTCTGTAAGACCACTGGTTTTCCCCTTGAATAAGAGAATCAAATGTAGGTGAGAACTGAATATCTTAAAATATTAGATTCTTTTTTCTTGTAATAGGACATTAAGAAATTACTATGAACTCACTTAGACTGTTTAAGTTAAAGCTCCTTTTAAAGAAATTAATTAAATTTAATAAAATATAAAAAAAAAAACCCACAACAATAAAACAATAAAAAAAAACAGCCTTAAACTATTAAGAAAGTCTTGTTGAAATATTTACAAGGGCCTGTAGGGACAGGACAAGGGGCCGTGGCTTTAACCTGGCAGACGGGAGATTAAGATGAGCTCTTAGGCAGAAGTTCTTCCCTGTGAGGGTGCTGAGGCCCTGGCACAGGTTACCCAGAGAAGCTGTGGCTGCCCCATCCCTGGCAGTGTTCAAGGCCAGGTTGGATGGGGCTTGGAGCAACTGAATGAGCTTTAAGGTCCCTTCCAACACAAACCAGTCTGGGATTCTGTGACAAGCTGAGAAGGGAGCACAAGAGCTTTCTTCCAAATGTTTTCATCAGAAGTCCTCTACCAAGTAGCATCAACACAGTCCCTCACTCTTAAGGGATGTGTATGATTCTATGCCTCTCCCCAACCTTTCCCACAGCTAAGGTGCTGTCTGGCAGGTTCAGGGCTAGGTAAAGGCTAGTTGAGTGTTACTTCCGTTGACTTACAGGTCAGTTTCTTTGTCTGGATTTCAGGGACTGATGTGAAACAGTTATGTCTTGGATTTAGATAAATGTAATGTATTAATGTACTTGGATGTGAAATACTGCAAGATAATATTTGGCTAAAGTTTTGCTTTATTTTAGACATTCTTGTTTAAATTTTGATATTGTCTACTCTTCCCAGTATCCCCTTTTACCCTCAAGCCATTTTAAAATAACTATCTCTCACACAATTTTCTAATTCCCCAAATTCTTCTCTCTATAGACAGCACAAAGATGAAATTGCAGGTGACATATTCGATATGCTTCTCACATTTATTGACTTTCTGGCTTTCAAAGAAATGTTTCTGGATTACAGAGCTGTAAGTATGTCACATTGTTTATTTTCACTGGTATAATGGCTGTTGGTTTTGTGTAGCTCTGTCTGAGAGTACCGAAGGTCATGTTACTATAGTAGGCAGCAGCATTTATTCAAAGGCTGTATCAGGGTCAAAAGGAAAAGAACTTCACTGAGTGGCTGTTTAAACACAAACCGCACTTTTAATGATTTCTAGAAAACATGAACGAAGCTGGTATGTGGAGCAGTTCTTCAGAAACACATTCTTTGTACATCTTTGAACATTGATTTCCAACTGAATTTCAGGAGACACTTTCTCACTGTGAGGGTGACCGAGCACTGACAGAGGTTGCCCAGGGAGACTGTGGAGTCTCCATTCTTGGAGATACTCAAAAGCAGTTTGGACATGGTCCTGCGTGGCCCTGCTTGAGCAGAGGGTTTGGACCAGGTGACCTCAAGAGCTCCCACCTTGACCATCCATACTTTTTTCTCTTCTTCCCACTCCCCACTCATCCAAACTTAGTTTTTTAAGCTTATTCCATTTGTATTTCTCTTCCTTTCTGTCCAGGCTGGAGAAACAAACAAAACAAAAGTATTAAGATTTTGGGATAAGCTTTTTCCTAGGGAAATGCAATACATGTAAAGGCTCTCCAGTCACACTACATGTCAAGCCACATTTGACAAAGGAGCAAAAGAGTCAAAGTTGCTGTCAGTTAAGCCTTCTGACGCCTCCTGCACCCCTTAAAGTGTCATGAAAATGAGGGCAGGTTGAGGAGGAAGAGGTAGTCCATGTCTCAGCAGCAGGTGTAGCTTCAGCTGGGGTTTGCACCTTTGAGGTCTCCTGAGAGGCAGACCACAGAAGCAAGATCTCCCTTGTTCCCTGAGTGCTGCCTGAGTGTTCTTGACTGATGTGAGCAAGAATCTGCTCTGCCCTGGCCAGCAGAGCAACAGTGACCTTGCTCCAGGGCTTCCTGCAGAACCTCTTCTTGAAGTTTGGATTCACATTCAATCTCAGATGCTCAGGTAATGTGTAATTTTATACTGATTTGGTGCAGCCAACAGAGTGTGTATTGCCCATTTTAGTTTTTGCACTGCTTATTCCAAAACAGCACTGAGTCACAGATTTCTTTTTCTCCCATGTTTCTAGGAAAAGGAAGGCCGAAGTGTGGATTTAAGCAGTGGGCTAGTGGTGACTTCACTAAACAAATCATCAATGTCCTCCTCCTAGAACAGTTTATGCAAGACTTTGCTTCTGCAGATGAAGAATCCTGGAACTTTAAAGGAATCCTGTTGACATATTTTGTAATTGTAGAGCTAAAGTAATGGTTTGCAGCTAAAATTGAAAATATCCTGTCATTGTTTTTATTGAAGTACATTTTCATTCTTTTTCTGTTGCAGTTGTTTCAATTAATTACTTCAGTCAATGGCAGTGTGAGTAAGTACCTCGGCAGTTACATTCTGTTAGGAGTTCTGCTGTATTTTAAACAAGGCCTCTTCTTAATTCAGAGGACACAAGGCATGGCTGGGGGTGAATTCTTTTGATGGGGAATTGTATCTTGGTGATCCCTGCAAGACCTGCCTGCCTCTGTGCTGCTTTCTCCTGTCTGTGTTCCTATGGGCCTCTGTTCCCAGGATAACTCGTCCCTCTGTGACACTCCTGTTACTCATCCCTGTTTCAATGTGCTTTCAATCAGGCAGAGATAATTCGTCCCTCTGTGACACTCCTGTTACTCATCCCCGTTTCAGTGTACTTTCAGTCAGGCAGAGGGGCTTTTTTAAAGAGATTAAATGTCTCTATATATGAACTACCTGTGTGGAAGCCTGGCTTCATGTTTAAGAGTTTTAATGTTGTCATAATAATGCTTGCAAAGGCTAATTTTCTTACTGTTACCAATTTATATATATATATAGTTGTGGAAATGTGACCCTTCATTTCACTCACTGAACACCAAGCAGAGACTGGTGTATCAGGGACTGATGCAGTTTGTCCAGTTCCTTTTCGGTTCACACCTTCCATTAATGCAATTACATTTTCTGAGCCTACCCCTGTTCAGGAGCTGTTAGACTTTCTCCTGTGTGGCACATGCAGTGCATTTTGCAGTGTGGCTCACTGTGCTCCAGCTTTCAGTGTAGCAAGATCTGGAAATAAATTGAACTTGTTCCATCTATTTTTATTAGCCTGTACGAGGAGGGTGTGAAGGGAAGAGCTGCTGTATTTGGCTGGGCATCACTTCTAGTTCTGACAATCACCAGCCCATGTCCCCAGAAAGCGGAAGGTGAATTTGTGATCTGCAGTGCAGGGGAACAGTATGGCTCCGTATTCTCCCAAGCACTGATCTGGGGTATGTTCCCAGAGCAGCTGCATGCATGGTTTTTATATTTGAAGACCACCTGCACCAAGGGGCAAAACTGACTTGCTGGTTCATAGGTGGTCCTGTGAGCTCCAGGCATGTGAGCGGTGGTGAGCCTAGACGAAGGAGTGCATCCAAGCCTTGGCACCTCTTCCACATTTTTGTGGTCTTGTATGCCCACTACATGTGTGTGTGCATGGATGTGAAACAAAGCAAGGTGAACCACACAGGCCTTCCTCCTCCTCCCTTCGGGCTGGGCTATAGGAAGGGGCAGTCCCCTCTTGCACTAACATTCCTGGTGCCCGCTCCATGCTGTGCTGTACCTGCCACCTTCTTACAAGAAAATGTCCTGAGAGACTCCAGTGCTGGATTTAGAGATGTTTTTATTTAAAGATATTTATTATTTAAGTAGATTTTAAAGATTTTTTTTTATTTAGCAGATTTCTTTGTTAAAGATTTATATATAATTTGTGCTTCAAATTGTTAGAAATCAATACAAGAACAGTTCACACTGCTTCCTTTGCTTAGGCTTCATCTTCCAGCTCTGCCACTGTTTATGTACCACATTAATTGTAATCACTTACACTGTATCTGGAACCAGAGCTTGATTTAGTGAATTTTAGTATGGGAATGACCCCTCCATGGAGCTGCTCCAGTGAGGATGAACTCAAAGGACAAGCAGGAGCTTCAGCCTCCAGCAAGTCCATGCTTTCCCAGCAAGGCTGTCGGTGACAGCACCAGTGAGTTTCTGCTATGGGTGCATCAGCAGGAAGCATCATCAGAGACCACAGAGCAGCATCCACGTGACCCGGTACTGACCATCGCTGCTCCAAGAGCAAGACCTGCTGGCATGTGAAGCTCCAAGCCTGGCACAAGCCAGAGTGGCCTGTGGCTGGGCTTTGCTGTCCTCCTTATGCGTGGTCAGTCACTTGGCTGGTGGCTGCATTGCTGCCAAGCCCTTTCCAGGCACGGAAGCTGAAGAAGGTACTTGCTCCATAGGCAACCATGGTGAGGCAGGCGAAGAACTGGAAGAGGAGCAGAGGCCATGGGTGAGTGCAGCGGCTACCTAGCCCTGTGGCCTTCCCCTGCCCACTGCTACTTACAGATGCCGCAGCTCTTCGGTTGTAATCCCACTGCCGCCAGGATGTTGGCTGAACCACAGCCGCGCACGTTATGAAGGCGGTGATGTATAGGACAGTTGCCACAGCGTTGAAGATCATCAGCTGGGGAAAGCAAAGAGGAGGTTGTGAGGTCTGTGTGCTAGGATGAGGGCAAAAGGCTCAGTTTCACGTTCCTCCCTCATCCCCAGGAGAAGCTGAAGAAAAGGGTTCAGCCCCTCATGCTGGGAACAAACCAAGATAACGTCTCATTACATGCACCCTGCACTGTGCTGAGAGATTTCTGGTTGGCATCATGCCTGCAGCAGCAACATGGTGGCTGTAACTTTCTGGATTGATTCAGGCCTCCCTGTTTTGAACATTTTCTAAGCAATCGAGGGGCAGAATGAAACAGTATCATTGTGCAAAGTGCAGGGGGCTTTGTTCCACCAGCCCAGAAGAGAGTGAAGTCCTCGCTCCTCTCTCAGCATCTCCTCAGTATGTTTTTCATTTAGGAACCCCACTCGCTTCCTCTTGGCTACGCACCACGAGGGACCAGGGGACCACGTAGAACTTGAGCTGAAGCTGTAGAAGGTAAGTCATGAAGAAAAGGACTGTTACTATCCAGAAGAAGATGGACACAAACATCACCCAGCTGTAGGCAGCGTGGAGGTAATAAGTCGTGTCAGCGATGAGAGTCCACACCAGTAAGCCCAGCACCTGTGAGGTGAAAGAGGGAAGAGTTCAGGTGATGGTTCCTGCAGAGCATTGCCCAGGAACCCTGGCTCACCTGCACCTCTGGCAGCTGGGTCCCTACAGTCAGCACAGCAGGGCTGGACTGAGGGACAGCTCAGGGCAGGGAGCTCACCTGTGACCCTCCTCGCTCACGGGTGAGCTCATGGTTGGTCCTGCTGCCCCAGGAGCTGCACAGGGATGTCCTGCAAGGCAGGAGGGGTGAAACATGAGCAACCTCAACACCAAAGGCCCCTGCTCCACCAAGAAGTCCCTATGCACAGGGCCAGTCTCTGCAGGGGCTGGCTCAGTGTTAAAGACAGCTCGTGGGCTGGATGAGAGCTGGATGTGTGAGGGCTTAGCCTTGAGCTCTCCCAGGTGCAGGAAACTTCTGGACTTTCTCCCACTGCTTGGTTTAGTCAGGTCTGGTTTGCACCTCCCATGTATGCTGCTCCTGGGGCTCAGCTTTCACTGTTCAACAGGTTTAACTGCATAGCAATTGCAGCATCGTGTGCCTGCAGAGTGATACACAATAAAACCCTGGGTAGGTGAGTCTGTTAGTGCCTTGCAGAGCCATGTTCTCCCCTCCTGGCACAGCTGGTGGGACAGGGAGCAGATCTCTGCCCTTGGCTGGCAGGTATGGAAGAGCCCAGCCCTGTGCTGTGTCCACCCCTGATCTTTGGGCTCTGGAGGAAATGCTGCTCTGCTTTACCCCCAGCTGCCCTCTCCACCATCCCCTTCCCAGGAAGCTGCCTGAAGCAGCAAGTTTGTGTGTACTTTTTTATTTAGAAAGCCTTTAACCCATGATGGAGCAAGCAAAGGATGAGACACCAGCACACAGCAGTGGGCCCTAGAAAGGAAAGGCTGTTGCAAACCAAATGGCACTTTCTGTGATTTCTGCAGTCTCTAACACAGCCTGTGCACTGGGATGCAGAACTAGGGCTCTGGCACCCAGAGGGGTGCTGGTGGGCCCCACTTCACCCTCCTTCATCACCTCCTGGCTGCACCAGAGCAAAGCAGGATTGCTTCACACACACTTCCTGGGGAGATGTGAGGCTCCAGCCCTGCACCCTTCATGTTTCCCAGCACGACCAAACATGCCAGGGAGATGCCCATGGCAACGCTGGGGTAAGATGTGCCATAAACACAGCCACGACGTATTCTGGTTCCCAGCTGGGGTTCGGATCACAGATTCAAAGAATGGTTTGGGTTGGAAGGGACCTTAAAGCTCCTCCAGTTCCAACCACTGCCACGGGAAGGGACACTTTCCCCTAGACCAGGTTGCTCCAAGCCCTGTCCAACCTGGCCTTGAACACTGCCAGGGATGGGGCAGCCACAGCTTCTCTGGGCAACCTGTGCCAGGGCCTCAGCACCCTCACAGGGAAGAACTTCTGCCTAAGAGCTCATCTCAGTCTCCCCTCTGTCAGGTTAAAGCCATTCCCCCTTGTCCTTTCCCTACAGGCCCTTGTCCAAAGCCCCTCTCCAGCTTTCTTGTAGCCCCTTTAGGTACTGGAGCTGCTCTAAGGTTTCCCCAGAGCCCTCTCTTCCAGGCTGAACAAGCCCAGCTCTCTCAGCCTGAGATCTTGCTGGACAGAGCCAGGTGAAGCTGCCAGAACTGCCTGCACAAGCCCACATGGCTTATTGTCAGGGGAGAAACACAAGAGGCTTTGTCCTGCCTCAGGGCACTGCCCTGGTGCTCACTGCTGTGACAATGCTGCCTTGTCTGGCACATCCATTTCTAATGCTTGTGATCACAAAATATGCGCAGGGGAGAAATGTGTAGGAAAAAGTCCAGCTCTGGGAGCAGGAGGTGGCATGTGCAAGGTGCCCTGCCCTGGCTGTAAGGGGGGTGGAAAACATGAGCCTGTACAAATAGGTTCTGGGGAGCAGTGAGGTTCAGCAGATGGGAGCTGGGTAAGCATGTTTAATGGTATGGCCCTAGTAATGGGATCAGGTGTGGGGTTGGAGGGTCCCTTCTGCTAATATTGATTCCATCTCTCTTTCCTGATGCTCCTGCAAGATTCCCCCTGACAGTGTCCTTTCCATGCCCCTCCTTGAGCATTTGTTCTTATGTCACAATCATGCCCATGCCCAGGGTAGAACTCTGGAGCCAGGGAGCCAGCAATATGCCAGCTGCTGTGCATACTCAGTGCCCCAGGGAGAGGGGATGGGTAAGCAGGACCTCAACCACAGCAAGGCAGCTCACACTGGGACCCTTGTGCAACTAAGCACCCACTCCTGTGCACACGGGGCACCCAAAAGTCCCAGGAGGGAGCAGCAATAGAGTTTATTCAGCAGCTGCCTCCAATGCTGAAGCCATGGGAAGGTGACACTGCTGCTGCTCAATTTGAGGGTACAAAGACCCTTCTGCTTTTTTTAGAAAAGCCACCAAAGCCTGACACAGGGGAGGGCAACTGGAGGGCTGGGAGGGCCCAGGAAGGATGAGAACCCTGGGGAACTCCGGGAGCACTCACAGCACCCCACCTCAGTAGGGGCACCGTGCTCCCTAAGGCTTCTGGCCCCTCTGGCTTGTGCCCCGCAAGGATTGCCCACGCAGATCAACCGAGCTGGGTGCTGGGACCTGCCCGGCGTTGAGAGGAGTTCCAATTCGTATAAGAGTAAGGAGCGGAATTTTCCTCTGGCTTTAGAGAGGGAAGGAGGAGAGAGGGGGGCCGCGGTGTCTGAGGATCAGAGATTAATTGGGGTTAGAGAGCGAGCACAGGGCAGAGATGGCAGCCGAAGGAAAACCGGGCAGTATCCACCCAGGGCAACGAAGAAAAGCATCGGCCTCCACGCGCGTGTCGCCGTGCGCGCACCCGCCCCAGTGCCCCGCGGTACTCACGGCCTGTGCGCACATCAGCCCCCCGAGCGGCGAGAGCACGAAGGCGCCGTCCAGGGCTGGCAGGGCGGTGACTCGCGGGAACCCGCTGCGGGACAGCCCTGCCATGCCGCTGGCACTGGCTGCGCGCGGCCCCGGGGCTCCTCCGCCCCTCCCCGGGCGGCGCGCCGTAACACTCCGCGCCGCGCGGCAACCCCTGTGAAGTGGGCTTGCTGGCCCGGGTACATGGCTGGTCTTCTCTGCGCTCCCTTTTGTGGCCTTTCTGTGGCCCAGCGTGTCCCGGTGCCGGGGGCTGTTACTCCTGGCACGTCTCCTCTTTGAATCCCAGACTGGTTTGTGTTGGAAGGGACCTTAAAGCTCACCCAGTTCCAACCCCCTCCACGGGCAGGGACACCTTCCACTAGACCAGGTTGCTCCAAGCCCCGTCCAGCCTGGCCTTGAACACTGCCGGGGATGGGACATCTACTGCTGGTTGTCCCGAAATCACAGTTCTTCAGCCAGTGTGCAGAGAGGTGAGTAACACAGAGATTTGAGATACTGGAGCAGCCCTCTTCTGGAAACAGGCTGAGAGAGCTGGGCTTGCTCTGCCCGGAGAAGGCTCTAGGAGACCTTAGAGCAGCTCCGGTCCCTAAAGGGGCTACAAGAAACCTGGAGAGGGGCTTTGGACAAGGGCCTGTAGGGACAGGACAAGGGGGAATGGCTTTAACCTGACAGAGGGGAGGGAGATTGAGATTAAACCCTGGCACAAGTTGCCCAGAGAAGCTGTGGCTGCTCCATCCTTGGCAGTATTCAAGGTCAGATTGGACGGGGCTTGGAGCAACCTGCTCTAGTGGAAGGTGTCCCTGTCCATGGACGGGGTTGGAATTGGGTGAGCTTTAAAGTCCTTTCCAACCAAACCCGTTCTGTGATTCTATGATATGAGTAGACATACGTGCAGTGTGAAGGCTCCAGTGTTTCCTCACGCTCCTGTCATGCAGCTGATGATGGCCCAGCATGTTATGCTGCCTGACGCTTCGTGTTATCGGGTGGCTGGGCCGTGGGCTGCTCCCGTTCACCCCATCCCCTGCCCCTGCGGCCCCTTCCCCGAGTGGTTCTGCTGGGAGGTGGGAGCCCCCCCATCCACTCTGCCCGGTGCCCCGCGGGTCGTGAGCAGCGGCGGCAGCGGGTTCTATAGTGCGGGGAAGGGGGGAGGCAGCGCACGCCGTTGCTGTCAAGATGGCCGAGCGGTCTAAGGCGCTGCGTTCAGGTCGCAGTCTGCCCTGGTAAGCGTGGGTTCGAATCCCACTTCTGACAATAGGTAACTCTTTTGTGATATGATCTCACGTGTACCTTTAATTACAGTTAATTAGCTAATTCCGTTTAATTGCGGTGAGACATCTTTATGTCCTCCCTTTCAACCAAAACGGTGTCACCAGGCGGTGCAAAACGCAGCTGTCAGAAGTGGGATTCGAACCCACGCCTCCAGGGGAGACTGCGACCTGAACGCAGCGCCTTAGACCGCTCGGCCATCCTGACCGCTCGTTTCAGTCGTCTTAGTGACCTCTGTGTTGTCACTTGCCCGGACTCACCACTCATTCGACTGCGATAGCCTCGGAGTGATCATGGTATGAGCAGGACAGGTGCCCGCGAGACAGCGGGTGTCACCCCCACTGCCACTGGGCCGCCATAGAGTTAGGGGCCGGCCAGCCTCTCACCCACCCCGGGAGTCATAGAATCAGAAAATCGTGTGGATGGGAAGGGACTTTAACGCTCATCCAGTTCCAACTCACTGTCATGGGCAGGGACTCCACTAGAGCCGGTTGCTTCAAGCCCCGCCCAACCTGGCCTTGAACACTGCCGGGGATGGGGCAGCCACAGCTTCTCTGGGCTCACAGCCAGCAGTGTCCCCCGGAGGCTTTGACAGAGGCCAACTCTTCACTATGCAGGCCAGTTGCAGGGATGTCAGTGCTTGGTCTCCACTACAGAAAAACACAAACCCTCTTAGCACCTTTTGGCAGCTTCTGCTGCTTCTCCAAACTATTTAATATTGATCAGAGCAGTTGTGCCTGCGCCATGTTCTATGATGCCAATGCCCCATTCTGCCAACAAGTACATCTGTTAGTCCTCTCCCCATCTATTTATCCCCACCTCACTCTGTGTGTAAGTCCATGATCTCTCTTGAAGGCTGCTGATCTTTAAATGGGAAAAAAAACCCACTCACCCTTCAAATAAATTCCAGCATTTGCTCTGTTCCAGACTGCTCCTTGCTCCAAAGCAAGCACACGGGCTGACAGGGTGATGCTGAATCGGGGTTTGGGTGGTGGGGCAGTGCTTACACGACAGCTTGTTTGGTGCAGCAGTGTTCAGTCCTACCAATTTGGAGGCCACTCTGTACTGACCGGACTGCAGCCTCCTACCCCTTCCTGCCCACGGATACAGCTCAGAAGAGTTGTTTGTATGTGCTGTTGCTATGAAAGAAAGGTGGGAGAGCAGCCAGGGAGGGGAGGAGTGAACGGGGGTCAGAAGGGGAAAAGCCACATAAACAGCCAGCAGAGAAAGCTATTTTTTGAACAGTTCAGACAGCCCATTGTCCTGCGGTGAAAGTCCCAGCAGCCGCGGAGTGGAGATGTTTATCTGCATCCATCCATGTGCTGCATCTCAACAAGCAAAAAATGATACAGCAGCACTGAAATCATCTCCTCCGCATGGCCTCTCGAGGTACAGAATCTGCAGGAGCCTGGTACCTCCATGGACTGGGCTTCTCCCAGGAAGTCCTTTTCCTGCGCCACAGCAGAAGCCTGTCCAGCACTCACGAGAAGGTGTTTGGGAGCGCTGGTCCACCTATACCGGCTCTGAGTTACCAGCACCCACCTAGGGGATCTCCTGTAGTATGGAATCATGTCAACAGGGCAGAGGGGTGTGCTAATTAACTCCAGGGCGGAAGCAGCGATTCTCAGAGTGGATGCTTCAACCGAGTAGGTAATAACCACCGCACGATGGCGTTGTCTGCTGCAGCAAGAGGCAGAGGCCAGTCCAGCTCAGGAAACCCTACGGGGGCCTTCCCGTCCCCACCTCATGGCCCCTGTCACCTTGGGGCTGACAGAGCCAGTAGCTGGGGGCACACTGAATGGGTTTGTCCTTTATCAGCCCTCCGGTGGGTACCCAGGGGAAGCGGCACATCCCGTGCTGATGGGGTCTTTCCTCTCGACGGATGCCTGTCGGTGGCGGCCGGGGTCTCACGAGGGCGTGCTGCACCGCCACCCTGCGCCCCTCCCACAGCCAGCCTTTGCGCCAGCACTCGCCGGTGGTCCCCCATCCCTTCTGTCACAGCTCTGGGGGCCCTCCTCACCTCTGCTTTTTTAGTTCTCCTTTGCTGCCTCCTGAGTTGATAGGAGGAATCATAGCCCAGGGGGGTAATATCCCATATCCTTACCCCCAGCAATCCCTTTTTTAACTATGCCCTGGTAACACCAAAATGCTAATGACAAGCGTCTGTAGCCTGTTTCTTTTAGGAAACAAGACAGCTACACTGACCCTAAAAACACACCTCACAGCTATCAGAACTGGTCAGGAGAGCGAGAGGAGCTTTTGCAGCAGATGGTGGGGTAGGTGTAATGCTGTCACGGTCCCAGAAAGAAAATCAGAGGAAGGTAGAAATGTTGGGACCAAGCTGACTGGTCATCTAAATACACTGGTGAGGGAGCAGGTCACTGGTTGGGTGACAGCTGAAACCCATACTGAGCATGCAGGCTCTGGGCAGAAGCAGAGAAGGAGACACCATGTTCTTACAATGTGGGGTGCAGCAAAGCTGGGGTGGGAAAGGGAAGGGGTCTGGTCACTCCCTGTTCTCTTTGTTGAGCCAGCAAGGCTTGAAAAGGCTCAGGCAGAGAAATGCGTGTTCAGGACTGTTTCCCTGCCCAGCCCAAGCATGTTTATTGTGTTAGTGCTGTAAAGGCTTGTTGGTGTTGGAAGCCCTGTGGGCCCCTGGGGCTGTTCGCTGCTGCTTGTGTGTGTCCCTGGGCACTGGCGGGGAGCTTGGCACATACCCATGGCTGAGGCTTGGCAGAGAGCTCCACCTAAACGAGCTGTGTAACAGCTCTGGTTTGGAGACCTCTGATGTCCCATTTCTACAGGAGACTGGCTGGGATTCGAAAGCTTGCAGGATGGGAGGGCTTAGCTCAGACTTTGAGGTGGAGATGGCCACAGCACAGACACATCTAGTGCATCATAGCACCACATGTGGCAGCTCTTTAAGCCCTTTGGTGCTGGCCCGCAGGTTGCCACTTTCTCCTCCAGAGACACAGTTGGGGGTAAGTCCCAGCAGCAACACTAGAGTTTTCTGTATCTCTCCACCCACCATCATGACTTAATTCACGTCAAACTGTTTCCACACCCACTGTTGGAAGTTCTGTGGAGACAGGAAAAGGTGAGCCTTTCCAAAAAGACAATAAACAGAGCCACTTCTGGTAAGCTTCTTTCTTGGAGACTGGCAGGATTCATGTGCAAACATGTTGGATGGAGAAGTGAGAAGTGGGGATGTGGAGAAGTGATGAAGGTGGTGGCCCACGCATGCTGTTGGATGGCACCAAAGGGCTGTATCTGTGGTAGGCAGGAGCTCCCTCTGTCCCTGAGCAAAGGGCTGGGGTCAGGACCCAGCAATTCCTACCAGGAGAAAGGCCCCTCCAGGACAGGGGATTGCTGGCACAGATGCTTGCTGCTCCTGCTGTCACAGGAAGGGAGGAGGCAGTAACTGGGGCACTTGCCTTGTCCTCTCCTACAGCCAGGCTGGAGGCACTAGCCTGGCCCTTGGCTCTGGCAGAGGTGAAAGAGCAGAGCCATGGCATTTAGCTGCTCCCAGCCTCCTGCCTGTTCCACAATGGCCCTGGTAGGACCCCTTCCCATTATGTGAAGGAGAGGAGACCCTGGGTACCACCCTGGGGTGCGGCACAGCACAGCCACATCAAGGGAAAGCCTGACTGCAGGTCCCACAACAGCCATGGCCTCCTGTGGTGCGTGGAGGTTTCTGTCATGCCCATCCTGACCTCTCCCCTCTCTTCTCCGCAGTGCAGTGATGAGAGATGTCCCTTTCAGGGATCATCTGTCTCTCCTTTATCACACCAGCTCCATGGAAATGGTGCCTTCAGGACCTGCAGTTATGCAAAAGGTTTGTAAGATCAAGATGTCCCTCTGGCTCTGCAGGGACTTGGCAAGACCCAGGGGCCCGCTGTGCTCAGGCAAGCCTGTTCTAGAGGAGCAGAACTCCTTCACCTCATCTGAAAAGCTGCCCTGATTTCTTCTATGTCACCCAGGCACATCTCCCCACAAGAGCCTTGCTTGTTTCCTGTCACAGGGAAGAGTTGCACCCAGTGGCTGCATTGCTCTGTGGGGGACAGATGACTCTTGTCTAGGAAAAGCTTAAGTGTGTTGCAGACTAAGCAGCCCTGTGTTTGTTTCTTTGCACTTAGTATTTTCAACAAAATTAAATCTTGTTTATTGCAGCAGCTGTTGCAAGCCTTGGCAGTCTCCATGGGACAGTTGCAGAATGAGTTATCCTCTGTTCTGTCAGCTCTGGCTGCAGAAGAAAGGCACGAATCCCCACTGCAGCTGTACACCTTTCCATGTGTGTCCCACTGGGATCAGCCATCAGCCTGCAGCTCAGCTGTGGTGCTGCCAGAGGGAAGAGCCCTGTCCCACAGCCTGGCTGGCTCAGGATGCTGACTGGGCTGTGGGCTGCCTCGCTGTGGGAAAACAGAATATCAGCATTTTGCACTGTGTGCTAATGACCAGATTTGCTCTTATTTACAAGGGAAAATCTGTTCAGAGAACTGAGAGCCTGTGTGATGTCATCTGCTGGTTTTGGAAATGTTTTCTAAGTGAGCAGTTTCCCTAAAAACACAAGCCCTGCTATGGTCGATACTTCCCAAGTAAGAGTTGTTCCATCTCCTGTGGAGGCACTGGCTACAGACAGCTCCAGACTGCTTCTCATTTCCTGCCCTTTTCTTGAATGTGGGAAACTCAAAGCTGTGCAGTGCCAAACAGATTTAATGGATCCCATCATTTAATTTCCTCCCGTATAATAGTAATGGCTCAAGAGAACTACATTAAGCACAGGTTGAGAGCATCTACAGCATGGGAGGCCCATGTAGCTCCAAGAAACCATTGCCTGAATGTGTCACTGGTTGCCTTGGCAAGGAGAGGGGAGGTTGTTGGGCTGGTCTGGACTGCTCTGTGCCATACCAACCAGTGCCACGTCATTGGAAAAGCCATTGGGAGTTTCTCCAGATTGAAGCCTGGAAATCTGGTCCTACACATCAAGGACCAACTGACCTCATCTGTAGTCTGTGCACCATTGGTCTCCCATGTCCTGGCTTACAGACTTTGCTGCATATATACTCCTTGAGAGAACTGGAGAAGCCCAGTACTAGCAAGCATGGAAGCTCTGCTACAGGGGTGGTGCTTCAGCTCCCTTGAGTTTAATGCTCTTGGGCTGCAGTAAAAGGGGGATTGTGCAAGAGCAGTGGCTGAGCTGCCACTGGGGAGGGGTGAGGGTAGTGAAAACATGAGCTGCAACAAGGCAGGCTTAGCTGGGGAAAGAAAATCTCATCATATACCCAGAGCTGGAGTCCTGTGTCAGCCTGTCTTCTCAGTAGCATCAAGCCCAGCTGGGTCTTCCCAAAAGCTAAATGTTCCTGCTGCCTCTTTCCAGCAAGCCTCTGGGACAGAGGGCAGCAAAGGGTGCTGTTAATACCTACTGCTGGGGGTGCTGGGCTTCCTTGCTCCACAAAAACTGACTCCTGAGGTCTTGGTTGCCCCTGAACACACCATACAGTGAAAATCTTCATCGTTTCTTTGGATCAGCTCTGGCATCTCTCTTCCAGGTCATACAGCCTCCTAAGATCTCACTGACCTTTTTTTCCAGTCACCATGTGACTTCCAGGAAGATAAACATACTGTAACAAACATTTCCAGCACGGAAACACCCTGGAGGATGCCATGTTCTGGGGCTGTTTCCTTTTTGTCTGGGACGCAGGCCTTATTCTCTTTGTATATCTTTTGCATATTGTCTTTTCAGGGCTAAGTTGCTTCTTGCCTTCAAGAGCAATTCCCCAGCATTAGTCGTATGTTCCTTCCACCTGTGAGGTCTTTGAACAGAATTGAAGAGCTTGCCTGCAAACGGTCCTGGCAAAGCTGCAGTGGGTGGAAAATGCTGGAACTACTACTGGGGAAGATGGGATCTGGCCCTTTGATCTGTGCTATCTATCATTCAGAGCAATAAGCTCTCTGGCTAATGGTTGCCAGTGAACAACCAAAGGTTAGAGCTTCTGAGTGTGCCTTGTGCTGTAAACCAACGTTCAGGCCACCCCAGACCTTATTCTAACTTTCTCCACAGCAGACCAAGACCAAGACCTAAGTAGCAGAACATCCATCCTGATATGAAACTGCCCTTAGAGCAGGGCAGGAACTGGAGCCGGGGAGCCCAGACTCCAGCCTTGACATCGAACTGCCTGGCTTGAGCCACAAAGTGCTTCTGGGGGTGCTGAGGATCAATCCTGGAGCTGTGTTAGGTGGCCCAGGGTCTGCAACTCCAGCAGTAGCAAGTGGCCTGTGCATGGTCCCTCTACCCACACTTGGTAGCATGTGCACAGATTGTAGAATCAGCCTTAAACCCTGGAAAAGACCTTTAAGATCAAGTCCAACCGTTCCCCAACACTACCAAGGCCACCACCGAACCATGTCACTAAGGCCCTCCTCTACACAGTTTGTCAACACTTCCAGGAGTGGTAATTCTACCACTGCCCTGAGCAGCCTGTTCCAATGCCTGAGCGC
The DNA here is from genome assembly GCF_033815535.1 of Pezoporus flaviventris. NCBI lineage: Eukaryota > Metazoa > Chordata > Aves > Psittaciformes > Psittacidae > Pezoporus > Pezoporus flaviventris. The sequence continues at coordinate 1,260,311 of NW_026892552.1, read as the reverse complement.
CCTCCAGGAAAGAAACTGTCCCTAGTCTCCAGTCTAAACCTCCCCTGGTGCAGCTTGAGGCCATTTTTCCCTGTCTTATCCCTTGTTCCTTGGGAGCAGAGACCAGCCACCTCCTGGCTCCGTCCTCCTTTCAGGTAGTTGTAGAGAGTGATAAGGTCCCCCTGAGCCTTCTCTTCTCCAGTCTAAATACCCCCAGTTCCTTCAGATGTAGATTTGCTTATGTTTTTTTCCTTTCCATGTTTCAGATCAGCCTAATGTCCTTCCTCATTCATACTGCAGTTAAAAGTTACATGGGAAAAATCCCAAATCTCTTCCTAGTATCTACTGCTTTTTGTCAGTGCTGTACCACCCCTTCAGAGAGCCTTTGGGTGCTAAGAGTAACCTTAAGAAGCCTTCTTCTCATCCTTCTGTGGAGGAATGGGGTACAGTTGCGAGGAGCTGCCCCAGCTCACAGTCACTGGAAGGATATGACATTCATGGCAGGCTTTCTTCCTCCTCAGTTGTGGTCTGCTTGGTTTCATTTCCTACATTTGCTTAGCACAGCCTGTGTTCCCTGGTTCCCAGTAATTAATTTTTTTCTGAACTTTGTTTCCTGAAAGCCAGATGCCCCTGACTTGCAGGGTTGCAGACTCCATTGCTCAGCTGCTGTGATTCATGTTTATGGACTGCGATTGCTGGTGTCCTTCCCTGCCTGCCCTCATCCACATCACAATATATCATATATCATATATCATATATATGTAATATATATTTTAGATATATATACAGTCCCATACCCACTCTGAATAACTAACTACTTCCTATTCCTACAAACTAAAGCAAAGCCAAATCAAATTGACAGCAGCAATTGCCTGGAAAATTTCTATCGTAACTAAAGAAGCTAAAACCAGCTGAAGCCAAGACAAGCCCAGAGAATCACAGAATCCCAGCCTGATTTGTGTTAGATGGGGCCTTAAAGCTCATCCAGCTTATCCTGCCACGGGCCAGGACACCTTCCGCTAGAGCAGGTTGCTCCAGGTCCCATCCCACCTGGCTGTGTCCTGAGACTGTTCACGGTCAGATCGATACAATACCTATGGTTTATTGAGATGTACAACAAAAATATCTCCTGGGCTACAGCAGGTCCTCTGACTTCGGGGTTTTCAGTGCTGAAAAACCTAAAAGAATTGCAGCGAGCAGATGTGCAGGGGGACAGGGAGGGTGGTATAGGAAGTGGATTGGGAGCAATGGTTCCACTTTTCTGTCAGCTGCAGGCCACATTTTTTGCCCGCTCCCATTGGAGTCAGTTGATGTGCCTCTGTGTCCTGCTCTCAGGAGGAAGATCCAAGGTTTACCTTAGGCCCACACCTCTGCCTGCACTTGGCTTGCCATGACCCAAGGGAGCTGTGCTGAGGTGCTGCTGTCCTCCAGCCTCGTACATATGCCACCTCCAAATCCAGCTGCCAACCTCACTGGGAGCAACTGGAGGTCTCTAAGAGTGTCCTGTAGGAGCTCCCTACCAGGACTGCCATGAGCCCTGGCTGCACAGGAAAAGCAGCTGCATTGAGCTCTTCCTGCCTTAAAACAACACCTGTGGCTTTAGCAAACAGAACACTCACCCTCCCACACTGTATGCACACTTGGAGCCCTTCCATCAGTTTTACCCATCACTGGCAGTAAGCCCTTTGCAGGTGGAGCAGAGCCCATTTCTTCAGGGGAGATGTGAGCATGTGTGGGCCATGCTACCACTTCCAGCATCCAAAACACCAACAGTCTCAGGCAACGCCAGTTCCTGGGTACAAGAGAAAACATCATCTGTGGAAGGGGCCTGAAAAAGTCCCAACAGATGCAGCGTGTTCTGTTCTGGCTGGATCAAACAGGCTATTTCAAGGTCTTAATTTTTATTTTCATTTCCTTGAAATGGGTTTTATCTTCTATTACAATATAAGTAAAGGCTGAAGTTACAGGCTGGAAGTTTCACCAAATGTTCTAAAAATATACCCTATGGAAACCTAGGGGGGTTCAGTGTTTAGGAATAAAATCCTAACTGGAACTGTTGGAATTTCCCCCAGCACAGAAAAGCCCTGTTTCCATCAGCCCTATGAAAACTGTGGGGAAAAAAATATTTCAGAGGCAGCCACACTGTCTCAGATTTGATCTTATCTTCATCTTTCAGCTGTGGGAGTTGGCAGGGAAAATTGCCATGTACTCTGCTGGGATCTGAGATGAAAGAGAGAGTGAAGGTGCAGGATGTGACTGCCGTGTCCGTATGTCTACTGCCGACCTGGCTTCATGCTGCTGCAGGAAGCAACCTGGCCAGCCCAGTTGCTTGGAGATCTGGGTGCCTTGTACTCCTGCTCTCAGCATCAGCAATACCCCAAGGGCTGAGACCGTAATGTATACCCGAAGTCAGGGCTGTAGTGACAAGCGTGCTTCACAGACAGTGTTTTCAGCGAACACGGAGCTGCCTGGGGAGGCCACTGAGTCCCCGCTCACCTCTGGCTTTAGTGATGCTCCCAAGAGGCAGCCTGACTTGGGCTCACCAGTCCCGCTGATGAATTTGTAATCCGGATTAGCACATTCTGCCTCTTTTAGCCTAACGACCTATGCTGCTGTTACAAGATGACCACCAAAAAAGGAAAGGAATGCTTTTGCATCTGAGGCAAAGAATGAGCTTAGTGCACCGGGCAGCTGTGGTTTGGAGGTGGGGAGAGCTTTATAAGCCTGAGGACAGTGGTGCCTCTCCCCAGTGGGAGAGGAGGATGGAGGTGACTCCTGGAAGTCCCTCCATGACTGAATGAGTCATCAAGGAGCTGCGGCTGATTTACATGCCCTAAGGAAAGCCGATGCGAGTGCAGGCGGGGAATTCCAGGAGCTGTCTATCTCTGGAGCAGGCGACATTCCCTCCCCTGTCCCACTCCTCCTTCCAACTCCTGTGTCGTCACCCTGGTATGTGTCTGTGGGAGCTAAGTAACAGTTGAAACTCCCACCTCAAGGCTTCATAATCCTGGAATGAACTGCAGCAACGTGTTGCTCCGAAGGACACAATAAGCAGTCGGGAGCAGGAAATAACTGCCAGTAATCCTTCCCTGCATGCCCTTCCTGCTGCCGACCACGGGAACATGAAGGTTGTTTCTCTCCAGGTCCTGTTTGTGCTGAGGGTCCTATGCCTGGTGGCCCGGGCTGGAGGTGAGCCGCTGCTCTGCGTCCCTGCGGTCTCCCCAGCGGAGCAGCCACGTTCACACGGGTGAGGTGAAGTGCTCGGGGGGGGAGGAGAAGCAGCGCTGGATCAGGCAGTGGGCAGCAGGAGACCTTCGTGGGCTGTGTGAGATGTCATGACAGGATCAGGCTGGGTTTGAAAAGGGGCAGAGGGAGCCTACAGCAGTTATCATGGCAGCAGTGATCTCCAAGCAGCCCATGATGGCTTTTATCACTCCTGAGGGTAGGTGGGAAGAACGTCGGAGGGACTTTCTGATCATCCTCATTAGAAAAGAAGTATAATGCACTTCTTTTCCCCTTTTCCCATGTCCCCAAGGGATATGACATGGGGGTAGACCACAGCCTGTCCAGGGCTGGATGTCTGTCTGCACAGGATGCTGTGCTCCCATCACTGTGAGGCACAGGGGCACTCTGCTCTGGGGTGGGCTGGAGGATGGGGAAGAGGTGGGCACACTACTCCCTAGGCTGGTCTTGGTTTAAGATCTGTGGCACAGATCAGTAATTGCTGCCCCAGGTAGCAATTAAGCAGGGGGCATTGCTTCCAGGCTGTCAGAAAGCTGCTCAGCAGCAAAGGCAAATTTGGACTTTGCCCAGGACATAGGGATGATCTGTTCTCACCAAGAGAAGGGTAAGTGGCAAAAAGCCCTTAGGATATGTGCCCTGCTGCCACCAGACCAGAGACAGACAGGCAGCAAAGGCAGCTAGGGATGGAGCTTCTTCCTCTCCTCATACCTCTGTTCAGGTTCTCCAGATCTGGCATGAGTAAACTGGGCACAGGGACATCAAGCAGCTTACCCGGGCCTTAGAATCCACTGCCTGCTTTGTCACTGCCTAGCTCTGCTGCCCTGTGGCCAAGTGTCCATCTGCTCTGAAGTGATGGAATCAGATGGGCTCTGAATAAAGAAAGGCTGGTGGCACTCCTTGGCTGGGATCTCTTGAGAAACCATGCTGAAAAGCAAGTACCAGTGGCTCCCACGAGTGGTGCTTCTGAGCAGCAGTGGTTCTGGAGGAAAGTCTCTCAGGTCCCAGGTGTCCCTGCGGTCCCTTTGGCAAAGACTGAGATGTAGCCCAGAGAAGCAGGGTTGTGTGCCCCAGGAGGAGGAGGACAGCTAGGGTTGGCTTCATGCTCCCTCTAACACTGCTTTGTCCTTGAAAGGGGCTTTCCAAGCTCCTTGTCTTAGGGAAAAACACACCAGGAATTCCGCTAATTGCAGACCATTTGCATTGGTGCCCATAACTGGAAAATCAGTTAATGGTTATCAGAGGAGAAGGGCCTTTGGAAGCAGTCCCCAGCCACTCCCTGCCATGCACCTCCATCCACAGGGATGGCTCTGCCTCTCTTGTTGCTATGCCTGCTTTGTTGAACAGTGCTTCAGAAAGTGGGGGACACCAGCAGTATGTCCTCTGGCTACAGAGAGTTAATTGGGAAGCTGGTCTCCCCTGAACAGGTATACTTGACCCTACAGTGCCAGAAAACACATTATTGTGTGAACAAATGGCTTTGCTTTAGCATTACAGAGGTTGAAATGTGCTTCTGTAAAAGGGCCATGCGGGATTTGCTTGTGATTTCTTTGCAATGGGTTACCTCAGTAAATGGATCAAAAGAGCTGAGGGTGTTCCTGTTGTGATGTTCATTCTTGCTCCTGATGGCTGGATCATTCCCAAATGAACTGCATCAAATTCACCAAATTCATTTGGGAAACTGAGACAATATTTTGTAGAGACTGGCTGATCTAAACCAGCCTCCAGCTCCTTTCTTCTAAGAGGGGCTAAGATAAATCAGGGCTTTTTTAAGTAAGTCTTGACTCCTGGGATGTCAGAAACAAATTGCCAAGATGCGTTGTGCAACCTTGGCAAATGTGTTGTTAGAGGCTGGGGTAGGAGCAAGAGCAAAGGGTCCCTTGTGCTGTGACTGGCTTTCCCCCTTGAAGGGGTCAAGTGAGGTTTATTTTTACACTTCACAAAATTAAAACCCAATATTCTGGAGGAGATAGAAGAGATGTTTGGTGAGAAACTGCTGTGAAGCTGGGCTGCTGAAATATCTAATGGAGCAATGAAGCAATTCACCAAAATGTTCTTTCTCCGCAGCCTTTCTCTGAGTTCAGGTGGCATTCAGAGATCACATATAAGCAGAGAGGCAGGATGCTCACCTGGAGGGGAACTCCCACCAGAGGAATTGCTATGTCTGATCCAGAGAAGGAGAGGACAGGCCCTCTGGTCTGCATTGCCTGTACCAAGAGCCTGTTGGTGACAGTTTAGCAGGTCTTTTGGGGACGAAGAAATGCGTCTTCTGGGCACTATGCAAGAGCAGTCTTCCTGTGACCCAAAGAGGAGGGGACCTGCAGGACTAGGTCCTTGCACAAAGGTCCTCCAGGCAGTGCTTGTGGATCCTGTAAGGCAAGCTGCAGTGGTGGCCCAAGAGCCCCACAATTTTCACAGTGCTTTTTTTTTGTAGTTTTCTCAGCATTTTATTGCCTGTTTGAGTGATACAGAAACTTGTGGCCCTGATGGGATTTTTCTTCATCTCATTTTAGCAGGGATTGGAAACTTCATGGCAAGCTCTGGACTCCTGCCCAGAGAAGAGAAAAGAGAAACAGTGCCAGTTTTTATAGTAGCAGATAAAAAGCCAGTGTTTAATATGTTGAATACTTTATTTCAGGGCAACCTAAAGCACCTCTGAAGTGTTCAACTGAGTGTGGTGGTTTTGCATCTGGCATAGCAGCAAAGCGGATAAGGAGCTACCGCAGGACTGAGCCCCGCTGCACCAAACAAGCTGTCATGTAAGCACTGCCCCATCACCCAAACCCCGATTCAGCATCACCCTGTCATCCCATGCCCTTGCTTTGGAGCAAGGAGCAGTTGTGAAACCTTATTTGAAGGGTGGGTGGGTTTTTTTCACCTCATTTAAAGATCAGCAGCCTCCAAGTGAGATCATGGGCTCACACACAGAGTGAGGTGGGGATAAAGAGATGGGAAAAGGACTGACAGATGTACTTGTTGGCAGAAGGGGGCATTGGAATCGTAGAATCATAGGCTCACAGATGGCTTTTGGTTGGAAGGGAGCTTAAAGCTCATCCAGTTCCAGCACTTCAAGGGAAGCATGCAGGATGAGAGCTCACTATGAGAGCTTTCTATGAAAGCAGTTGTTTTCTCTGGAGACAGATTAAGACTTGGAGCTTGACTAAGGATGAATAAAGCTTCATTCCCCTTTAGGATAATTGTTGTTTTCAGCTTATCCTGAAACTGAGGCACTATTAAGACCATTTTGTTGAAGCCCAGAAGGTTGCTTCGAAGTGAACCCGCTGGGCTGACCTTGCAAAGTCTCATCTCACTCAGTAAACCAGAGGATTTTGTCTTCACATATGCTTGCCCATGGGCAACTGATGCTTGAGGAGCTTCCTGCCCTGAGCACTGGAGGCAAACACTGCATCCAAACATCAGGACAATGCTTTCAAAGGAGGAAGACTTCTTCTGGGAATCCCTTCACTCATGAGTAATGTTCAGCTGCTCAACATTCAGTCAGATCTCAGAGGCACCTGCTCTTCCTGAAATAAACAATCCATCCAGCCCCCGTGGTGTTTTCTATGGGCTTGAGAGAGACTGTTGCTGTCTGCATGCCTTCCCTGTCACGCTGATCATCTAAACCACTGTTTGCTTTATCCACTAAGTGATCCCTTTTTATTTTCAGATTTGTTACTCTGAAGTCTATAGAGATTTGTGCAGATCCAGAGGCAAAGTGGGTGAAGAAGATTGTAGAGAAACTGGACCAGAAAAAGGCTGAAGCCTCTCTGCTTTCACATGGTGCCACCTCAGCAGCAGCTCCAGAAGAGCCTGGTATTTTCCAGAAACATGTTGGCCTTACAGTAACAGCTCCATCTCAGGCTACTGCCCCCTCTGAAGTCAGTCCAGAATCAAACAGAGATTCCTTAAAATCTCCTGCGCCTTCAACAACTTCTTCAATAGGCATTGTCTCCAGCCAGCCCACCCCATTCCACAAGGCTCTTGTGCATAGTTTTGACAATGCTGTAGGATCTACAGAAGAACCTGTAGGGCATACTGCAAATGCTATGTCTGATGTTCGAGATGTGACTTCTCCTAGCTCAAATTCAGACCCCGTGGCCATTTCTAAAGGATCAGACCACCCTGTACTTCCTACAAATGAATCCCTGGATCCTGCAACTGCAAAAACCAATACACCAGACACTGATTATAGGGGTTCAGATACCCCCTCCATCCTGGACAGCATGCAAACTGCTTCAGTTCCTACTCTAAACTCTACAACTGCCACAGACAAAGGTCCTTCTGTCCATACCAACAAGGTTTTCAGTTCCTCTGTAGGTGCTTTTGGTACCACAACATTTGATTATTCATCGCCTGTAGGAAAGCAAGAGCCTTCAGATATGTTACTTTTCACTAGTCAAGCATTCTTAGGCGAAGCCGGAGTACAGACGACTACAGAAAGGCCAAATGCTCTGCCTCTTCCCACCTTCTTGTCAACATCTCAAATGCATTTTGTCATTCCAGTTTCTGTGGTGTGCAGTCTGATGGTTGGCAGTGTTGCTGCTGTATGGCTGTATCTAAAATTTGGAGTCATAAGAGATGAAATGTCAAGAGAAATGGTTCAGGGCTTGCTTTACGTGCAACAGAGACATCAAAATAATATCTATCCAATGGAAGTAATCTGAATGCTTTATGGCATGGATATTTTTGGCCCAAACCGTGTGTTACTGCAGATAAGTTTATATTGAGCTGGTGACCCGCCGGAAGGAAAGCAGGAAATAAAAATACCAGAGAAAACTGATTTTTTTTTTTTTCTTGCAGAGCAGAATGTAAAAAAAAAAATTAATCTTTGACCAATTTTGGAAATAAATTAGACCCTTTTTCCTTCTGGCACTGCTACATACAAAGGCTATTGCTGTTCTAGAGCTGCATGGTGGCTCTTTGCCAGGTGGTGGGCAGATGTGACTTTCCAAATCACTGTTGGGGATTATGCTGCATTTCATCATGGCCCAGCTGAGAAGATGTTGACTCACGCACGTTGCTGGGCTCAGGCTCAGCCACCTTGGGTAACTTTAACCAAATTAACCAAACCCACACAGCTTGCCCTTAACAAGCCCTCTGCAGCTGTTTTCTTTGCACTTCATTGGCTTCTTGGTCAGACCAAGATTGATGCCTGTGGTCAGCTGGGTGTTGGCTCTCCTTCAGCTAATCAAATAATCCATTTACTCTTGCTGGAGACATGAAGGGTGGCCTAGCTTTTCAGACTGAGGTGATGAAAACTGCATCTGATTTGGGGATTGAAAGTCTGTGCTTCATGTTCAGATTTCATGTTCAGAGGAGCTGGCAACCCACAATGTATCTCCTTGAAATCAGGCCACCTTTCTGGCTAACAGCTATGGGAATTTCTTCTTGTGAATTTAGTCTGAGACCTGTTTCTTGGCAAGTCAACTGCAATAAAACCCTTCTGCCAGCTGATGGGCCATGCCCAGCTTTGTGCAGCACTGGGGCAGGATAATGTGGATGAGCCTTTACAAATGGGGAAAAAACAAGAAGTCACCCAATAATTTTGCTGTTCTTATGATACCATTGGAGGGGCTTTGCTCTTCTCTGCAAGCACAAAAGCCAGGAAGTACACTCTTAGAGCAACTAAGGGCACTTCTGGATTTAGTCACCTAGAATTACACAGCAGATGTATCATCCTTCTGGTCCCATATTCTCTCTAGAAATAAGCATGTTTGCTGTCCACAAGAAAGGACAAAATGTCTTTTCCAGTATGAATTTTGCTGGAGTGTGCAAAGATCTTCACAATATGATGCTTTGTAGATAAGTTATCAAAGGTCAGATCCTCCTTTAACCAACCTCAGTGAATCAGAAGTATAAATATGCATGCAGAAAAAAACACATAGTAAGGAACATAATCAAAGCAAAAAGGACAGGCCAGCCGTAAAGCAGAGCTGGAGGAAGGTGGCCTATTAGATCCATCAGATTGCACCATCAGGGCATCCATCCAGCCCCGGAGGTGGGGAGGATAGACTGCAAAGGTGTTTGTTTTCTGCCATCATTCAATCCCTTATTTCTGTGTTTTGTTGACTTGAGAAAGGGGAGGCAGGGCTTGATCTCAGGCTTTGCAAGTGCAGAACACAATCAAATTAACTGTAATCAGGAATTTGGGGTGACAGCCCAGCTGTGTGACATTGGCTGGGGTTGACTTATCTGGAGGGTCAGTCAGGGGCTGTCAGTGGTCCCTGCCCTACTCCTGCACAGCTGAGCTCTCAGCCTTGCACCTTGTGAGGTCATGTCCTGTGGCATTATTTTTATATGAAGCACATAGAGAAGAAATGTTACTTTTGCAGTGAAGTTTTCTAGTGGCTTGAGTGTATGTAATGTCCTGTCCTTGCTACTGGAGCATTGTGGAATCAAGGCCTTTCTGGGAACACTGGAAAACATTGTGCCTTGTCTATTTTCTTGCTTGGCTTGGATGGCTTGTGCATATCCAAGGGAACTGGGTTGCTCTACAGGCACTACAGCAAATGGAACGGACACTTGTCTTGTCTGGCTACAGATGATGTCCTCAGCTGGAGGCAATGCTGGGAAGATGAATGAGCACCAAGTGATGTGATTGCTTCGATCAGTGTTTGTAAGGACACTATTCTGGTTTCAGCTTCAAGGCTTAAGGTGTCATTTGCTGTACAGTGTGGTGACTGTCAAGCTCTGATTCATTGCTGTATCATGTGTATCTGAGTGTGTGCACAAGATATCTGTTCTATATGTTTTTATAAAAGTAATAAGGTCTTTCTGTTAACTCTTGTCCTCCGGGTGTTCAGCCCAGGGCTGAATTCCCAAGCCTGGTCCCTGCAGAGCTTTAGAGATGCACGTGTGTGATTAAGCACCATAAGAGGTATCCCAGCATCACCAAGAGACAGCAAAGCAGGCACAGCTGATATGGCTGGACTATTGCTGCAGCCTTTTGTTGGACTATTGCTCCAGGCTGTTGCTTAAGGGCTTCAGTCTTGCCAAAAATTTGCAGAGAGTATGTTTTCTCACAGGGAATTGCATTTCCATCCTGCTAAAGCAGAACTGAATAAACAGCCAGGGTTTTGCTTTGTTTAAGCAAAGCTATGGCCAAGCAACAATCCATAGAAATCAAACATTATTCTCCAAGTGTGTTCTGTGAGGGAGTAAAAGCCCACGGGCTGAGCTGGAACCTCTCCCAGCCAGGGCTTGGGCTGCCCTTGTGTGTCCCTCTCTAGTGCTGGGAAGAGAGGTGGGAAAGGCAACACAATACAAGAGTGAATGCCCAGGGACTTGCCACTTTCACTTCTGACACATAGAGCAAGCACCAGCATGGGACCACCGTGGGCTGTGGCTCCTGGGGAGCACTGGAATGTGTGGACGGTCCTTTGTCCAGCTGGAGGCATATGCTCGCCAGCTTTGCTGCTGCTCCCCGGCTTCTCTAAGTCTGGCAGTGCAGAGAAAAGACCCTGTGCACAGGATGTCCAACCATGCACCTTCCCGTGCTCATCGTGGAGGTGCATGGGCTGCCACAGGTGTAGAATTTGGTCCAGGAGATAACTAATGCCAAGTCTGTCATGCTCAGGTGGGATAAGGCTTGTCTTCTGCAGCGACTGTGCCAGACACATGCTTCTGCCTCAAGGTTTCCCCACAGCCCGTGCGAGAGAGGGGGGCCACGGTCATGGCATGCCCCTTCTGGTCCCTTCCTGACCTTCGTTGTTTTACAGGTCCACACTAGTGCAACCCTCTCCACCACTTCATTATCTTGCTGTTTCAGTTGACCTTATGAGAACAAGGTATCACTGGGGCTTCACATAAGCTCACCTCCATGCCTTCACATCCCCACAGGATACATCAGATGGCACAGTGGCAGGCCTTGAGGGCACTAATTGGCCTTAATCACCCTGATAACCTTCACCTGGGGATGAGCACCTCCTCCCTCTGCCCAAACTCCAGGAGCCCCACTTACGCTCAGGCTTGAGTCTCTAATACCTGCTTTGGATTTGTTGTAAAGTGCTCGTCTGATATCCTGGCCCTGCTATTGGATAGACCTTGGACCTGTGCTGTAGGTTACTTGTCTCCTGGCTGGCTAGACTCTTTGGTGCTGTAGTCCTGTCTCTCTTCCCTTCTGTGGCTGGTGAGTGGATGCCCTAAGCCTCCCAAGTAGGTCATGGACCTAGTTTCTCACTTTGGTGTGTCTAGGACCATAGATAGGCCCTGTTACCAGCACCTGCTCTGCCACTGTGCTCAGACCCTGTGGGACCTCACTGGTGAGGACACTGCCTGTGGTGGGGTTATAGAATCACAGAATCCCAGCCTGGTTTGGGTTGGAAGGCACCTTAAATCTTGTCCAGTTCCAGTCCCTGCCACGGACAGGGACACCTTCCACTTGACCAGGTTGCTCCAAGCCCCATCCAAACTGGCCTTGAACACTGCCATGAATGGGGCAGCCACAGCTTCTCTGGGCAACCTGTGCCAGGGCCTCACCACCCTCACAGGGAAGAACTTCTTCCTGAGATCTCATCTCAGTGTCCCCTCTGTCAGGTTAAAGCCATTCCCCCTTGTCCTGTCCCTACAGGCCCTTGTCCAAAGCCCCTCTCCAGGTTTCTTGTAGCCCCTTTAGGCACTGGAGTTGCTCTAAGGTCTCCCCTTAAGGAGCCTTCTCTTCTCCAGGCTGAACCAGCCCAGCTCTCTCAGCCTGTCTCCAGAGCAGAGCTGCTCTGGCCCTTGCAACATCTCTGTGGCTTCCTCTGGACTCACTTGAGTAGGTCCACATCCCTTTTGTGTTGGTCACTTTTGGCTCATGGCTTGTCCCCTCTTACTGCTCCCTGCAGTCTGGACCTCTGCCATTGCCTTCTCCAAGCCCTGACTTGTTTCCAGGGTGATGTGTGAGGGGCACAGTTATTCCTGTGAAGCAGAGATCCAGCAGTCTCCATCCTCTCTGGTTTGAGACTTGCACTGTGATGTATGAAATGTCTGTTCCTGCTTGGCATGGTGGTTTTTCATGTGAAATGTTGCATCAGCATGCTGGTGCTTAGGCCATCTTCCCATCAAGCTAACTGCCACTGCTTTCATGATGCTGGCTTGGCAGAATGCACGATGCCCTCTTAGCTGCTTTGGCTCTCCAATTGCACAGCTGCAGTTCTGCTGTGTAGCTGTGGTTCTTCCATGATCTGGGTTTTCTTAATCTCCACTTTTATGAGGATTGTGTCCCTGTTCACCTCACTGCAAGGGCTGCTCTTGCAGCTGAGCTCCCCCTTGGGTAACCAAGAGAGGCTGTGGGGACTCTCCAGGGTCATACCCCTTCAGTGACCATCTCAGGTGACAGAAGTGAGCAACAAGGCTTCACATCATTGCCTTTGCCTCTAGGAGCTCAAAAAAGGTCAGGGTTGAAAAAAGGAGGCTAAAGTCCTCACCTAACATCCTTGTCTTTGAGTGCTACCTGACACAGAAACCTCTCCAGCACAGTCTCCTTCAGGAGCAGCAGCTCCTCCTGACACCCCAGATCCAACCTTTACTTAACCTCCACTCAGTTGATCAACCTCATTGGAGAAAAAATGGAAAAAAATCTCCTTTTCCAGTGCATTTGAAAAATGCTCAAAAACCAGCATCACAAACTGGTTTTGTTTCCTTAGTGAAGTGGCTGCTTCCCATTCAGGTGTATCCTCCCTCCTGCTTCTCTGCTTGGCTGTTGTGGTGAGGGTTCCCTACCTGGCCATGGTGGATTTCTGCTCTGTCCCCTGTTCTGGTGGGTAAGCTTGCCCAGTAATTTAGTGCAGATAATCCCCTGGGAAAGGGCTTCTGGACATGTGCCTCCTGCAATCTCTGTGTCTTGTGGCACCAGGGAAGATTTACTTACTGCACAGGATGCGGTTTGGATCATCAGCTTCCAGTACTTGCTTGTCCCCAGTGTCCAGCTGTAGGAAGCAGGCTTTGGAAGAGACTTTTGTTTTCCTCTTTTCAAATTGTCTTTCCAGGATGTAGGACATGGCACAGTCCTACCTGGAGTCACGGTGAGCACTGACTCCGGGAAGGAATGAGAGCATTACTTTTGGTTTGTGATTTCATCCTGAGTCAACCAGAGCTTCAAAATGGAGCTGGGGAGACCCTTGAGTGAGCACCATAAAGACTTATGAAGGGGCTTTACACTCAGAAAGCTGAGGTTTAAATAGCAGAAAACCTAGAATGTTTCATATTCTAAATGGAGAAGATTCAAAGTGACTGGGTAAGAAGATAATAGTGAAAAGCTTATTCCTAACCATCCCACTGCCTCCCTGGGGACAGGTTTCAGACACTCGGTGATGCTCAGCCAATACCTCTCCTGCCGTGGCAGCCCAGCTTCCTCTGCAGTGCATTCCTGAGCAGCACAGTGCCAGTGTGGCTGTTGTTGAGCACAGCTGGGTGTGCTCGGTTACTTGCTGAGAGCCTATTTCCAAGCATGAAGCATGTTCTGCCCGGCTCTTTCCTCCCTCCACTGGCACGATTTCTGGCAAAGGCTGCACATGAGGTGCCATCAAGCTTTCCTCCTCTTCCTCCTCTTGCAGGATCAAGAGGACACTGTTTTCTGTTTGGTTTCTTTTTGGGTTGGTTGGTTTGTTTTTAAATGTAAACAAGCAAATTCTCCAGAGCCCAGCCAAATGAAGGCGGATCTTGGCCCAGCAGTGGGGCTTTCCAGCACTCATCAGTTAATGACAGCACATTAGACTTTCCCTTCCCAAAAAGTAAAAGAATAAACATCAGAGGGTCTCCAGGGAATTGTGAATTGTCTGGCTGCAACAGTGATGGTTTGAAGACCTGAGAAATGGGAAGCAGAACATCCCAGGCCGGACCTTCTGCCAGACAAGTAGGCACAACCCTGTAGAAGAAGGCCCCCACTAGTAGTTTTAATTCTCAAGGTCTTCTCCATACAGAGTAGTCTCTTCCCTGATCCTAGCTGCAGGGAGCTCCTGTACTTGTTCAGCCACCAGGGCCGTCCACCCAAAGCACCCTCTGTAAATGGAATGATTGGGTGAAGCCCCAGGCCATGGGGAGACAGGAGACATGCCATGGTCTTGCAGCAGATCCATCCCCAAAATCATTCTGTGTTGATCAGGGTCCAGCCCTCAGGTAGTGGCTTTGTCCCAGGCATGGTTAAGGCAGGCTGTGAGCTCCCTTGGCCTGTGACTGCAGGGGAGCACGCATTCTCCCAGCTTTAGGACATCTGCCATGGGTATGACAGCATCACGCCACCTGCACTTGGTGGCCCTGATCCTGTGCACACCACAGGCAAGAGAAAAATGCATCATGAGGAGCAATATGGCCCATGTCCTCAGCTCAGTGTTGCCAGTTCGGCTGCAGCTGAGAGCACTGTGGTCACCAAAAGGCTATGTGCTGGGATGGTCTTGTGGGATGGGAGGCTGCATTGGTCCCAGGAGCCATGGCCCAGGTCTGGGGAGAGGCTCTTGTAGAGGTACACAAGTCTGCAGGAAAGGAGCCCCAGGCAAAGCAGAGGTGGGAAGGTGGCTGAGAAGGGAAGGAAGCACCCACAAAGTGGGAGAAAGGAAAGATGCTTTTCGGGATCAGCAGGAGGGCATGAGTTTATTACAGCCCAGGGAGACACTGAGTTACTGGGCTGAATGCACACAGGAAGGAGCAGAACTGTCCAGAAATGCTTTGGTTTTAGTCTTCTGGCTGCTACACAGCATAGATGGCCTCATGCTAGCTCCTCCTGGGCTAAGCTATGCTTCTGAGATGAAGAGACTCCATCTCTCCACAGGACTTGAGCAAAAGCACAGCAGCTACAGGCATCTGAGTGTGTATTTTAATCATGTCTGCTAGGCTGGGAAGAGCTTTGTCATACCCTGCCTAAGCTCCTTGAGCCATAGTCAGCAGATGTGTCTCCGACTGCAGCTGGGGTTAAGGGGACCTGGGAATGACCAGGGCATTTCTCAGCATTGGGTGGGTTTCCCCAAGCTTTTAAAAACGCGTTCAGGGATGATGCAGTCCCAAGCATAATGCCCTGCTCCAAAGGGGCAGAGGGGTGACAATGTGAAGAAGGGCTTGAGGTGCCCCCTTGAGTAGCTCACAGCGGATGAGGGGGGACTATGGTGCTGAGGGATCTGCATGGGATGCTGCTGCTCCATACATCCGCTTACAGCCTGGAAAAAACTAGGCAATGAGACAACAAGCTTCAGAGAAGGGGTTGTGCATGCCTGGATGCTTGGCAAGGAGCTGCAGAAAGGGTCTGGTGCTCTGAGTGGCTGAGTGAGGAAGGGAAGTTGAGCACAGTGTGGGGAAGCTGTCCCCAGATTAGCACAGAGAAGCTGACCACCTTTCTGCAGGTCCCCGAAGGCTTCAAGTCTGTGAATGGAGGAAGACGTTGGAAAAACACCTTAGAACTGTGGACACCAGCTTTTCCTTCCACTTCTCTCAGCCTGGTTCAGCCTCCTGCCCCGAAGCCAATGGACTAAGCCAGCCTCATCTGCAAGAGAGGGCTTGACAGCACCCCCTTCTCCCTTCACCCCATGCTTCCCATCTATAAACAGAGATGTTTGGTGGAAAGCTTGTGTTCCTCTCCATAGGAACAGCATGGAATGCAATGCAATTTCTGGTGTCATTTGACATCTTGCAGCTTTTGAGCCACAGAGGGCTGATGGCAGCAGTGGTCACTGTGTTTTACTTACACTTCCTGTCGAGTTCAGAAGCCATCCAGCCAACTCCAGCACGTCTGTGTTTGCTCTGGGGCTAACAAGTGGCTTTGCAGGGAAAGTCAGGCTTTGCCTTTCCTGCTGTCACAAATCCTCTCTATGTGGGTTTGAGAGCCCACTTGTGTTTGGGTTTATGCCTCTGCAGAGGAGGATTTCACTTCCCTTGCACACCCTGTGGCTTTCCCTCAATGTAGAACATTCTTTCTAGATATCACCAGAGTCAGTAACCCTGAAGATTCCACGTGATGTGGAAATCCTCTGGGTCAAAGGAAACCCACAGGGCTTTCACTTGAAGTTGGTCAAAATTCTTTGGAAAAGGCTTACTGTAGCACCACCTTGCCTGAGCTCACAGCTGAGCTCCAAGGAGGAAGGCAGAGCAGCACCCTTGAGGAAGAGCACTCACGCTGCCCCCATGCTCAATGCAAGGATGGTCCTGGTGCTCACCACACTATTCACCCTTTCCCCGTGCTCTGATGCAGGTAAAGCTCTTCATGGGCCCCTGCTGTGGGTCAGGGCTGAGGGTTGTCCTGTTGGGGAGGTCTGCACACTGAAACTGCACACAAGAAACTGCAGCGTGAAGCACAGACAGTGCTGAGGGCAAGAGGAACAACTCCCTGGTGGGGCTAGCAGCATCCCAGAAGCTGGTGCCCAGTTGTGCAGGGCTCTGGGGAGTCAGTGCCCATGGGGATGGGCTGCAGAGGTCCTCACTGCTGAGGGTGGGCACTAACTCCCCAGAGCCCTGCACCAGAATGACCAGCTGGGCACCAGCTCCTGGGGTGCTGCTGGCCCCACCCGCATGCTGAGCACAGCCACCAAATAAAGGTTTAGTTCATGTGGTGGTAGCATTTCTCCTCCTGGCCCCAGCAACTGTGCTGCTGCCTGTTCTGTCGAGGCATGGAGCCAGCCAAGGGGCTGGGGTGCAATGGGAGCTCTTCCTGCTGCCTCCCCGGGAGCCCCAGGAGGTAATTCAGTTTGAGGAAACCTTTGAAACCATCGCCTTTACTCTCCAGGGCCATAGAGAGACCCTCTTTTCTTGGTCTTGGTGCCCTCTCCTGGCAGCTATGGCATGGATGCAGCACCTACCCCAGGGCTCTGTGCGGGGACGTCCAGCCCGGCACTGTGCAGGGGGTGAGCGCAGCGTGCCCGGGATCCCAGCGCCTCACCTCCAGCCTGTTTTTCAATCCGCCTTCCCAGCATTGGCTCCTGACAGAGATGTGCCAGCATATAACCAGCATCATCATAACTTCAGCCCTAGCTTAACCCATTGAAAGGTCTCTTGCCCTGTCCCATGGTTTATGTGGGTCCCTGCCATCTCCATGGTATCCAGTACAGTGGAGCTTGGGCCATCCTTCAGAGCTGACTTCTCCAACCAGCACAGACCTCTGCATCTGCTGTCACCTGTGGATAGGAATAGCAACGGGGCTGTGAGGCTATGATGTGCATTAGAAGCCTCCAACAGAGGGTACAGACCCAGGACTGGAGAAGTGCACCTGTCTGGGACAGTGGTGGTGGGTTCTATGGGAAGATCAGGGTAACCCAGGATCAGCTGTCCTAGAAGACCTCAGCACAGCTGGCAGGGGAGGGCTACAAGACAGAGTGGAGACCAAGACAGACTCTGGAGACAGGCTGAGGAGAAACTTCCTGTTCAGCCTGGAGAAGGCTCCATGGAGACCTCAGAGCAGCTCCAGTGCCTGAAGGGGCTACAAGAAATCTGGGGAGGGGTTTTGGACAAGGGCATGTAGGGACAGGACAAAGGGGAATGGCTTTAACCTGACAGAGGGGAGACTGAGATGAGCTCTTAGGCAGAAGTTCTTCCCTGTGAGGGTGGTGAGGTGCTGGCACAGGGTGCCCAGAGAAGCTGTGGCTGCCCCATCCCTGGCAGTGTTCAAGGCCAGGTTGGACAGGGCTTGGAGCAATCTGGTCTAGTGGAAGGTGTCCCTGCCTGTGGCAGGGGTTGGAACTGGATGAGCTTTAAGGTCCCTTCCAACCCAAACCAGGCTGGGATTCTGTTATTGAAGAGTTGGTTTTCTTTGGCTTTAATTCCTTTTTTCTACATCCATTTCCATTGCCATCAGCTTTCTCTTTGTTCTGGAATTGCCCACTGCTTAGACATACAATCTCAGCACAACCAGTAATGAGTTGAACAGACATGAGGGTTAATACTATAGCCGTTAGCCCTATACGTAACGGATTTGAACAACATTTTAAGTACACTTGCAAACCATGCCTGGTGTCAACCTCCCCCAGAAAAAGGGGTGGGTTCTGAATGTTATGAAAAACTTTTAGGTGGCTTTGGATTGTCATTACATCTGTTTCTATTCTTCTGTCTTGTTCTACAGGTGTTAATGAGAGCACAAACCCCTCCATTGGCCTCTAATAGATCATCTAGTGCTAATTGGCTTTGTATCAGCACTTGAGATCTAAATTTGACCTCTATTTGTAAGGTCTTTCTGCTGTATGGCCTCTACCATACAGTTTGTTATGCTATTTTCCTTGACACATTGCCTTTTCCAATTCTCTTGTTCCAAGCCATAGCACTGGAAGAAGGCTCTGGTGAATTTCTGAAAGCTGGTTATTGTTACAGTTTTGCCTTTGCCTTTTTTGGCCATGGTTGGTGGTGATGAAGGTTTCATCTAGAGAGGGCTGCATTCAACAATAGTGAGGTTGCAGTTGTTGTAGACATCAATAAAATCATGTGCACAGCCTGTGCCTCCTCTTCTCTCTACACAGATG
Source organism: Pezoporus flaviventris (assembly GCF_033815535.1). Classification (NCBI taxonomy): domain Eukaryota; kingdom Metazoa; phylum Chordata; class Aves; order Psittaciformes; family Psittacidae; genus Pezoporus; species Pezoporus flaviventris. The sequence continues at coordinate 1,241,682 of NW_026892552.1, read as the reverse complement.
GCTCCTGCCTTTGCACTTGCCTAACCAGGAAACCTGGGGGAGGCCTTGGAGCTCCCAACATGGGGAGGAGACTCTGCCATTGGTGGGGATGGCCTGGGATTTTGCTGGGAGCACCCGAATGTGGCAGTTTGGAAGGGGCTGGAGAAGACTGAAGCAAAGCTCAAAGGTCCACAGCTGGGGCACTGATACCAGGGGAAAGTCCAGTTCTCCAGAGAGCCTCTTGGGACCTCTCCAGGCCTTCAAATACCCCACATGCACTCATTTGCTTTATGAGGAACAGATAGTGGAGGCATTTACTAATGCTTCTGGTGGGGCAAGGTTAATTAGCTAGCGAAAGGGACAGTGGCTGTGTGCCTCAGATGAGCCTGAAAAGTGAGCTCAGAGCTTGGCATATGAAGATTTCTACGTGAGATGTTGGCTGGAGAAAGCCATCAGATCAGCTCTCCCTTAATTACAGCCCTTTGCTTTTAACCAATGTCTGGGAGGTGGTGTGACCCTGGTGGCTTGTTGGGCTCGAGGGTCTGTACACTGGGGAGGAGCTGCAAAAGTGCAGGCTGGGGGATGCAGAAGCTGTGGAAGGGGGCTCAGGGACTGTGTATCAGGTGTCTTCTCCCTGCAGAGACCTTGCCTGAGGAAAGTGTCATGAGAAACCAGCAGTGCTGTGCCCAGTTTTCCATGCCCACCTGCTACTGTGCCAGGTCACCAGACCCAATGGCCTGCGGACCATCCTTCCAAAACACAGTCATAAGCACATTTGATTTGTTTCCTTCTCCTTTCTTCTTCTAGTGAAGTCACACAAGCATGAAATAATCTTCAAAGAAGTCCATTTCCACCTGTCTCTCCTTCAAGAAGCCCTGCCTCGCCTCATTCCCAAGCCACAGCCAGGTCCTCTCCCATGCTCCCATTCAGTATCATCCTTTGTGGGTTCCCACTAGGTCCTCACCCCCTCTTTGCAGCTACATCTCACCTTGCCAGGAAGCAGGTCTTTGCTTGGAAGCTGGGCTAATGTCCACCAGTACTGCATGGTGCTGCCCTCGGGGTCCTCTCTGGGGTCTGGGATGACACTCTGACCTTCCCATGTCAATCCCATCACTGGCATGGGAGCTGGAGGCAATGCTTGGCCTCAGTCTTGGGCTCAGACACAGACACTCCACTTCCTTTGCCCCATTTCCTCCTCTTCTATAAAGTCCCCTGAACCCACCAAAAACATCTCTGTCACCACTTGCTCTGGGATCCCTCCTAGTTTGGTCCAGTGTGGCTTTTTCATCCCATCCCATCCCATCCCATGTTGAGTGCTTCAATGCCTAACCCAATGCCCTTGGTATGGGCAGGGTGGTTGGGGAGGCTTGTTTGGAGGGGACTCATCAGTCACTCACCTTTGACAACTCAGGCAAACCAGCTAAACCTGTCACTGACCTGCAGCTGCTTAGAGATTTTGTGTTGTCTCTCCTGATAGAAATGAAGAAGAAAGCATTAGACTTGACATTTTGTCATCACAGAAAGCTTGTTTATAATCTGCTTTCCTGAGTAAATTTCGCTTCCCCTGAAGCCTCCTGGAAGCCCCTCTCAGCCCTGTGGCTCTTTCGCAGAAAGCAGAAGTGGCCACCCCACTCCTCACCCTCTTCGACCCACCACTGGATGTGCTGCCAGAATAAACGACAGAAATCCCCTTGTCTAAGAGGCTTCTTAGAACGTGTCTGAAATTTGGGGAAAAGTGGTTAAAGTGGGTGGCATGCAGAGGTTAAATTACAGCGTGGTGAGAGCCAAAGGCATAGACACAGGGCAAGGTAGCACAAGACAGGACGGAGGAAGAGCCCTCGCGCTGCCACCATGTTTGCTGCAAGGACAGTCCTGCTGCTCACCCTGCTCCTCACTTTCTCCCTGCACCACATCACAGGTAAGGCACCCCATGGGCCACTGTTGCAGGCTGGGTTCAGCCTGTCCCCAGTGGGGAGGTCAGGGCAAGAAACCCTGGTGGGAAGCATGGATGGTGCTGCTGGCAGGAAGTGCACCCCCCTGGCCAGGGTGGGGCGGCACATCCTGGGGTGCAGGGAAGGATGGAGAGGGTGCTGAGTGACCTCAGCAAAGCCGACCCTGCAGAGATGCTGCAGGAGCTTGGAGGAACCTCTGACAGCCGTTTCCCAGGTCTCAGCTGGATGAGCAAGTGCTTGGACGTGGGGGAGCCTGTTGCAGTGGTTTGGAGACTCCCAAAATACCTTGCAAATTGTGACCCCAGCCTGGAAACCCCCAATACCTCTTCTCCAGGCTGGGCACCCTGACCTCACCATACACTGCAGCAGTGTGGGCTGTGGTCTCACGTTCCCCTCCCCACTACTGTCCACGTTTCCCATTCCTGTGCTTGCTGCCACAAAGGGAAAACAATCCATGCTGTGGAAGTTGCCAAGAAGCTCCACAGCCCCCATCACATATTCAATATCCTGCAGCGTAGCTGTCTTGTGATTCAGTTAGGGCATTCACATCTCTCCTTTCCCTTGACAGCCCACACATTGCCCAGAGAATGCTGTGACAGGTACGCACGGAAAACTGTCCAACATGTGAAGAGCTTCTACAAGACTCCCCAAGGATGCCATCTGTCTGCAGTTGTGTGAGTACTCTCGGGGTCTGCACTGCAGCACAGCTGAGCTGAGAGCTAAAGCAGCTTCTTCCATCCCTACCAACTTGTCTGTGCTACCAGCTTGGTCACAGCTGGTAGCACAGAGCTGGGCAGGGCTGTGGTAGGAAAACAGTTCTGTGGGGTGGACAAAAGGGGAAAAAAACTTGGTTTTGGTGCTTTCTGCTAATGCCAGTGATTTGGGAAGACTCAGACATAGACCATCAGCCTGAGGAGGGCACAGGCTGTTGGAGATGGCTTCAAGCTTCCATCCAGGATGGGGCTGCACACAGGGAGGGGAGAACTAGTGCCTGGGAAACAACAGCTCACAGTTCATGTTTTTACTCTCTTTCCTCATTTTCTCAATGCAGGCTTGTGGCTGCCAGTGGTGACAAAGTCTGCGCCAACCCCAAGAAGCCCTGGGTGAAGAGAGCCATAGAAAAGCTTCAAAGGAAAAAATGAAATCCCCCTTCTGCTGCCCACCATCTGACCTGCCCATCCAGTCCTGTCTCTGGAGGAAGCTGACAGTGCTCGTGGCACTTCTCCAAAGGGTCCCATGGCAGTGGGCACCATCACTGCAGGTGGAGCCAGCCCAGACCATTCCAGGACCAGTGTAATGGTGGCCACCAAGTTGCTCCGCTGTCACTGCCCTGCCAAGATGTACCCAGTGGAGCAAATATTTATAATAAATATATAAATATAGTACTAAAGACTCATTGCCACAAGTTGCTCTTTGAGTTTTTTTCTGATTCTTCAGCCCAAGGACACATCCTGCAAGCCCAGGGCATGGTGTGATTTAAAGCCCCTTTTGCCACGGGCTCATGTTTCTTCAAGCTTGGTGCAAACTGTGCCGGATCACTGCATCCTGCTTTGGGAATGTCATGGTGGGGCCAGGTCTTGACCCATGGGTGAGGTTACCCTTACCCATAGGTAAGTCTGCTTGTCCTTACAGCACACTCTCTGGCCTCCTAGGCATTGCAGGCACTCCAAAATTAGGTGGTTGGAGTGGAGGGTTTGAGGAGAAGATCTAGGTCCTTTATCAACTTCCAAATGTGCTGGTGGCTGCTGCAAAGTGAGGCAGATAAAAACCAATGTCTGCAGTGCCCACAGGGTGAGGATGCAACCCCCTGAGTGGCAAGTGTCATGGACTGATCCTTAGGCTAAAGCCTCATCAGTGTTTCATGCTCACGACTAGAAAACAAGCAGGGCTGTTATTTTCTAGAGTACTGAATGTAGGCAGAGGACAGGAAAAACCCATCCCATAGATCTTAAGCACCATGGGATGATGCAGCAGTGGAAAGCTGAAGCAGAATCAGATTTTTGGGGACAAACATCTCGTGGGTAGCTGTTTATAGACATAAAGCTCCCAAGTTACACCTTGGAAGCATGTAACACCGATGGCTGTGATGGCCAAGTTGTCTTCTGAAAGGAAAAGTGGATCTGGACCATATGTAATGCAAAGGTAGTAAGCTCATGGATAGAAAGCCCCAGCCTGTATTTCAGAGACTCTTTCATCATTTCCCTTACTAAGCAGCCTTTCCCAATCATTCACAGTGGAGGGCTGCAAAGATGATTTCCTCCATTTGTTTCGAACACTGCTGCAAATCAAAACCACACAGGCCCCCAAACAGAATATTACAAGTGGAGAACACAATGCTCAAGGAGAAAAAGCAATTCTTGCAACGGCACACTGCTAATCTGAAGTTTCTGACCTACAGCAAGAGCTGTGTTGCCGAAATGTGGAAGGTGTTACAAGATGCTGTTCCCAATGAGAGGTGAAAATGTTGAGAAGCCCCGTGCATGGGGCTGACAAAGCACACGGCTCCACACTGGCTCTTGCACAGGGATGTGTATTTTAATAAAAATAATTCTGTCAATATACAGCAGACTGTCAGTTTCTTTACCATAATTCCAGTATATTTTCATAGGCTTTTTCCCAGTTAAACCTCCCCCCTCCCCTTTTTGAAGTTTTCATGCGAAGCGTCAGATAACTTAATTCACAAATACTACGCTTAAACTGAACTAATGTGCACAATTTGTGTAATGTCCATTTAGGATGTACCAAAGAGAAGACTCCCCCTCTTGCCTCTGTAGGCGATGAGGGGATCTGCTCCATCACAGCCCAATGGTGGCCGCTCATCAAGGGCTGGTTGGAAACCTGCAAAGACCTCACGGCCCATGACCCAGCTCAGCATTTCACACCTGAGTTTTGAGCAACCAGCAGAAGAGAGTTTAACTGCATTGTGGGTAGGTCTTGGGGCTTGAACATGATGGTGCTGGCAGCCTCTTCCTGCCTGCCCCAGCTGGAGAGCTGTGAGGAATGTGCACAGGTAGGACCGAGAGTCAATCCCCATCAAAGGCATGTGCAGAGTCCTTGGTCCGGAAGTCACCACACATATATTTTTTAAAGTTTTCTTTACAATCCTGATTATCCCCAGAGTGGCTGCTTCTCCTTTCTCCACGTTTGAGCCTGTGAGGAGCCCAGCCTGTAAAACCACCCTGTGCTCCCACCTGGAGGAAGAATGCAGCTAAAGTTCTCCCAGGCAAAGCAGTCAGAGCACATGCCTGGACCCGAGTGGAGTGTCTGTCTGGCCAGAGGAAGATCAACAAGGAGCAGAGGTTTGCATGGTCTCCCGGAACATTTCCGTAGTGATGTGTGTGTAAACCCCACACAGGATTTGCTTCCTGCTAGCACAAGATAGTTAAGCCTCCCTCTTGGAAGAAAACCAGCTGGCAGGACGCACTCCTTAAGCCAGGATGAACCCTTGGCTTGCTGGGCTCTGAGCACTGGTGTGGGATGCAGGGAGAGAGGCAAACATGCCACATTCACTCATCCATCCCCTGCCACTTCTTGTTGCAGGGCAGGATGGTGGAGAGCAGCTAGTGCTTCCTCTGGAGGAGGCTGCTGGGCTCTCAACCACTCCCCTTTCCTTCCCAAATCTACTCTAACATACACACACACACGGCCCACCAACACTACCTCGAGCTCTCTGACCCACACAGCAGATGGGACATGACTCACAGACAAATTTTGCTTCTGTCTGGGAGCTGCTGGACTGGAGGTCCCTCCATCACTCAGTTTTTTGAGGGCAGAAGGGTCCCAGCAGCACACAGCACATCTCCTGTCATGGCCCCTGAACCGTTGTGCAATAACATCTAGGGATGGATATGTACAGCTGGAGCCCCACACCAGCTCTCTACAAGAGACCTACTCCACTGTGGATGCACAACTTGGGCTGCTGTAACACTGGCAGGGTTTGAAGGAAGCTATTCCTTCTGGGTGTACCAGGACCACCTTTTCAATGAATATGTTCCTTCTCTCATGCTGACCAGCTCCATGGGACTGAAGTGTGATGGACCTCTCTGCCTGTTGCCCCATGGGGCAGCTGAACTCTGCACACTGCTTCTTCATGGGAGGCACTTCCCAATACCAAACCACAGCAGCATCACAGCAATCCAACAAGGTTTGCTTTGCTGGAGGAGACAGTTCATCATCCCTGATTCCTAAGGAGGAAAATGATAAATTCAATACTCAGAGCTAGTTACACCAGCTCTGGTTGTTCCAGTTGTTTAAGGAAGCCTCAAGAACAAAGGTATTTAAAGAATGGTAAAGACACCTTGGTAAGAGTGAAAAATAAGGACACAGCTCAAGGACAGGTTGAGATGTCACTGAAAAAACAGAAGGAACAAGGAAGCAAATGGCAAAATGCCTGGTATACATGGCCAAAAGGAACAATGCTCCAAAGGGGCCCATTCTCCACACCAGTCACAGCTGCATCTCCCAGTGTCCACATCAGTTGGGCAGTAGGACAGTCAGCACCACAAGGATGTTGGAAATACAAACAGAGGACTTGGGGGTGTTGCTTGATGAGAAACTTAACATGAGCTTGCTTTGGTGTGTGCTTGCAGCCCAGAAAGCCAACCGTATCCTGGGCTGCATCAAAAGAAGCATGACCAGCAGGTCAAAGGAGGTGATCCTGCCCCTCTAGTCTGCTCTTGTGAGACCTCACTTGGAGTACTGTGTGTATTTCTGGTGTCCTCAGCATAAAAAGGACATGGAACTCTTGGAACAAGTTCAGAGGAGGGCCAAGAGGATGATCACGGGGCTGGAGCACCTCCTGTATGAAGACAGGCTGAGAAAGTTGGGGCTGGAGAACAGAAGCTGCATGGAGACCTCATAGCAGCCTTCCAGTATCTGAAGGGGGGCTATAGGGATGCTGGGGAGGGACTCTTCATTAGGGACATAGGACAAGGGGTAATGGTTCAAACTTAAACAGGGGAAGTTTAGATTGGATGTAAGAAGGAAGTTCTTTACTGTGAGTGTGGTTGAGACACTGGAATGGGTTGCCCAAGGAAGCTGTGAATGCTCCACCCCTGGCAGTGTTCCAGGCCAGGGTGGATGGAGTCTTGGGTGACATGGTTTAGTGCAAGGTGTCCCTGCCCAGGGCAAAGGGGGTGGAACTAGATGATCTTAAGGTTCTTTCTAACCCTAAGTATTCTATGATTCTATAGGACTGGTAACCACACACCTTCTGCTGTGTCCCACAGCAATGAGATGCAGTTCTGGTACATGTGGGGGGCTGCAAGGAAGGGAGAGCAGCCACTGGACAACCTCTCCCAAACAGCTGGACATCTCATACTTGGTGCTTACTTTGGAGGTCCCTCTCCATGGTGCTGGCCACACAGAAAGGCTCAATTCCTAACCAACTCCAGAAAAACAGAAGAAGTGCTAAACCCAGCTGAGCTGCAGGCCAATGGGTCCCTGTACTGTGACAAAAAGGGATGGTCACACACAGATCTGCTATTCAGGCCAGTGCAACAGAAAGAAGCCCAGGAAGAGTAGCTGGAGTTGCCATGTCCATGCTCAATGAAGATGCTGTAGGCATGAGCTGCAGCGTTGACCCTGGTCTCAAAGTAGCTTCTGCAGCACCAAACACCATAGATACCACCTCTGGTAGTCCCACAGATGAGAGAACACTGGGATTGTGCAAGGCAAAGGAGCAAGAAAGGATATCTAAGAGCAGTAAGAGCTTTCCCCAAACAAGCTGGCTCTGAGAGTACACCTAAGTTTGGATAGGAAACAGACTGCTGCCTTGCCTGCTCACAGGATAGCCTGACTGAGAGTTCACCCAACCCTGCAAGTCTTGTATCAGCTTTTGTTAAATACCTGCTAGGATAGGATCATGGAGCCACAGGAGGAGTCATTCAGAACAAGATGGCTCTAAGAGAAACAAGAACAAGAAGATTTGGCTTCCTTGGTACAGGAGAAATGGCCCTGGAATGCATCCAGCAGAGGCCACTAAGATGGTCAGAACTGGAATACAAGGTATATGAGGTGGATACACCTCCCAGAAGCATTTTTCCCAGCTACTCCAACGCATCCACCTCTTGAATCAATCACCCCGAAGTTCTCCCATGTTACTGTTGATATGACTGCACTCACTGCTTATGGGGACAGCACAGACCCTTGTCTGTGAGGAGAGAAGCCTGGTGATGTAATTCAGCTCCATGATGCTCCCTACACAGAAGCCCCAAAGAACACTTTAACCAAGGCTCCAAGTCTGGAGTTCCCAAAATGTTGTTTTCAAAGGGCCACTTAACAAGGCAGGGCATAAGGCTCAAAACCAAAGCCCAGGATGTGCAGGGCTGCAGTTCAACACCCTGAAAAGCAGGTTTTCACTAACTCCCTCTGAAACATTATCCTTCTGAGAGGCCCTTGCTGCAATGCAGCATTGGAGGTAGATGGGTAGAATGGCTGGTGTCCAGAGTATGTAGAATCATAGAACCAACTAGGTTAGAAAAGACCTTTAAGATCAAGTCAAACGGTTACCCCAGGCCTGACAAGTCCACTACACATAGCTGGAGTGTGCTTGCCACCGTGTAGACTACAGCTATTTGGTGCTGACTCTGGACTGATTAGTGGAGAGCAGAGACCCCCTTAATGCACAGACACAGAAGACCTAGAATAGGTTTAGTTGTTTATAGCTGCAGCATTTCATATCCTGGGAAGTATGCCATAGCTATAAAGCCCCACTTGGGACTCCATGATGAGAAATATGAGCAGTGTCTGCCTGTGGTTTGGAAAAACCTTCTTCTAGAATCTGAAGTCCAGCCCAGTAGAGAGCAACATAGGTGTCAACATTATAATGTATCCCTGCCCCTGGCAGGGTGGTTGGAACTAGATGATCCTTAGGGTCCCTTCCAACCCAAACCAATCTGTGATTCATTATATGATAAAACAGGGCCATAGCTGAGACCTTGTCCTCCTCACCTAGAAATGGGAAGCCAGCAGTTTCTATGAGGGGCTACTCAATCATTTGTATGGCTTTACTGAAGGGCTCTTCGGAGAAGTCACACTGTGAGGGATTGCCCAGATGAAGCAGAGTCTCAGCTGGCGTGTTCTTAGGCCAGATTGGATGGGCCTTGAGCAATCTGGTCTAGTGGAAGGTGTCCCTGCCCGTGGCAGGACGGTTGGAACTGGATGATATTCTACTAGACCAGGTTGCTCAAGGTCCCATTCAAGCTGTCTTATTACTCTATGATTCTAAGACCTGTTTCTGAGCAAAGAATGAAGCATCTGAAATAACAAATCCCAGATCACTTTAAAAAAAGTAATTTTTTAAACTGCACATAGCTTTTGTTTAGATGTGCAATCACAATTAAAGTTAAAACCCTCAATTCAGTTAAGTTCTGTTTGTTTTTTTAAAATGACTGCAAGAATTCAAACCAAGTCTCAGCTGACATGAACCATCAAGGAGCAGCCAGGGACATTCAAAGACCAAAAGGCTTTGAAAAATAGTCTGGGAAAGCCAAGTCAGACATATTGTCTAGAAATCCATAGTAGGCTGAAACCTACACCTACACCCCACACACTACAAACACACTTACACATCCCCACATGAAGTCATGGCTGCGTTAGTCAGAATCTGAGGACAACGAGAAACCACTAGTGAAACCACAATAACACTTGAAATAAAAAAAAAAACCAAACAAGTAACAGGTGACAGATATGTCACAGCAGAAAAGCCTTTGCACTCCTCAAAAATCAGGATCAGGACAGCAGGTACAAGAGCAGGCAAGAGAAGCTGGGAGCAGCAATGGGTGTTGGTTACAGCAGTGAGGCTGGTCAGGAACTGGGTCAAGCAGAAAAGGAAGAAGAACTCAAGCTGCCATTACTGCTTTGACTGTAAGAAATGGAAAGCATCACTGCTCTTCCTGTAGATCTTTCTCTGTAGCTCTTTCCCTGTAGATCGTCTACAGGGATCTGCTGCCATTATCAGTGCTGCACATCATTTGTGGCAGTGAGGGACACTGACAATTAGTCACCAGTAAGAGTGTGACCCGTCAACACTAACCCTGACACAAGAGCAAGATGGTTTCTACGACAGGGATGCTCTCCATGAGAAGCCAGAGAGACCATCTCATCACACCAGGATTTCTTGGCACCAGAATAACCCTGTATCTAGGAGCATCTCTGGGGGGTTTTGCAGTGAAAAGGAAAACAATGCAAAATAAAATGCTCTAGGATAGTCAGTACAGCTTTGCTGAGAGACTGAGGCATTAATATGACACATGACAGAGACTTGGCTTAAAGAAACCACCAAAAGAAGGAACAAAAAAGCTCAGAAAAAGACTGTGTTGTTACAAAGACGAGAGAAAAGCCTGACTGCAGCTAGACAGCAGCAAGCTGAATGGTGACCAACAACAGAGGAAGTCACCAAATGTGAAAGGCAAAGCCAGGTACTATGGTATTTTCAGCCACAATCAGCCTCTCAGCATGCCTTAAGCCTGGGTCTAAGAAATGGAGAGCCTGCAGAAGAATCTCTCACCAGGACAAGTTCACATACTGCCTTAGGCTCAGCACAGGCACACAAGGGCTTCAGAAAGGAGTTAATTGTCTCTGCAGCTGCAGCCAGGAAAGGACTGCAGCCTGGGTAACAGCCCTCACTGGGACAACCAGCAGAGTTGAGAATCAGTAGTGGAGCTTCCAGCCACATGAGCTGTTCCCAGATGCCTCAAATTAAGTTGAATTCTGCATGGTGCAGTTCTCTGCTCCTGTGTGTCTAGAAGAAAAGCTTTAGTACACAGAACTCCTCCAGTTTTTTCAGCTGAGTTGATCTAATAAAAATCTCTCCTCCATCTCTAAACTTCATGTTGCCTGTTTACTTCGGCCACCACTGCTCAAGCACTGCCTTTACACATTGTATACCTTCATTAAAAGGTATTCCTTATGCACTAAATGCGCATTGCCAACCACCTCCAACACCATCTGCACATTCACTGCCTCAGTTGCCTTCTGCAGTGTAGGGGACACCTGGTCCCTGCTCTACCTTGGTTTCAGACCTCATGTTCCATCTGCAAACCAAGCCTGCAAATGCAGAAAATCATTAACGCTCTGCACAGAGGTCACATAGCACCATCCCTTCTTCAGCAGCACACAAGCTCTCTGGCTGTGAAGCCCTGGCGCTGCCTAACCTCCATTTTCAGGGCAAACTTCAACACAATCTCTTCATCTGTCACTGACCTTTCAAAAAACAATTCATAAACAGCAGTAAAATACATGTTGGGTCTCAGCACTAATGGGCCCTCCTCAGAGCTACTGACCTAAAACTCATCTGGTGCAGAACTACACTTCCTCCTGTGCAGCCAGACTGAACCTGAAGTCTTCTAAGGCTATTACCAGTGGATTCAAAGCACATGGTCCTGCTACACAGCCTCACCACTTAAAAGTACATGCTCAGAAACACAGGCAGATGATTTGAATGCCAGAAGCTCAGTAGCCCTCAAGTCCCTGGGCCTGATACATACTGCAGAGGGACACATTAATCCACCTTACTTCGAGGTTACTCAAGCACAGATCCTTGCTTTGGTCTGAAATTAGAATAATTTTCTTAGCACTCCATAAAGAAATGTTGCTGCTTCCTTCTGAATGGCTCAGACCTTACAAAGTTGGTACTGATGTAAACCACAGCCTGATCTCAGCCATGTGCCATCTGCAAGGGTGAACACAGGTCAGCTTACTGTTCCCAAGACACTTCCAAATTTAAAAGTACTCATTTAGATCAGTGTTACCTGGGGAGAAGCAGCAAGTACTATTATTACTGTATTTTAGTGACAGAGCTGCCCTATACAGAGAAAAACGGGGGGCTGTGATTCAACACCAAAACTGACAGCCCAACTGGCAGCATCCATGGATGTTTCCTGGACGCCAACCACCTGCTTCTACCAACACAACAGTAGATAGCTTAACATTCAACAATCTTGTCCTTCTTATTGCTGTGAGAGCTTGATTTACCCATTTCTCAGGGCTGTAAGACGCTGCTACAATTCAGCCACTAACAGAGGCAATGTCAAGTCTTCTAATCTTTCCACTCACAAAGACAAGGATTTGAGAGCCTTGTGCTCTTAAGAGAGGCATGCACCACAAAGGACCAAGCTGCTCCACTTTTCATCATTAGTGCATGACAGGATGTACCTCACTAGATTTCCTGAAGGGCTGTATGATGTGTATGGCTGGGACTGAGTCTGTGGGCAATAAATACATCAATGACTTTGTGGAGGTGTAAGTGACCTTTTTAATAAACAGGATTCAAGCAAAATAAACAATTCCCTCTGATCTGCCACTGTGAGAAGAGTTCAGGTAACTAGCACACAAGATGATGCTGTATGGGCATAATGGAGGAAGAAGGGAAGACAAGAACAAGCTGTCAGCAACTTGATGAGCTTCCTCAGTAAATCAGCAGACACCAGCTCAGCAAAACTCTCCAGATACAATATTGGTGGATCCATGAGAAACAGCTCAAATCAAAAGAGAAATCCCTACATTGGAAGGTGCTACATTAGAAAAACCATCAAAATATTGAGTGCCGCTAGAGCCACAGCAATGGCACAGAGACAGGTAAGATCTCCCAGCTGTTCCTGGGGTTGGGAATAGCCACACAGTGAGGGACTCACTCAACCAGTTCACAGGCAGTGTGTGTGTGTGCTAGAGGGGTGTTGGTGGCAGGGAGGTCAGGCTATTGAACGAGGTGGTGGTGTAGAGTGGCAGCAACGGAAGGTGAAGGGCAGCACTCAATGATGTCAACTCCATCTTGCTCAGCTGGCTAGTGCAAATAGTCGTCTACTCTGGCAAAGGAGCAGGAGCCCAAGCCCACGCGAGCCATAAGCCGCAAACATTCCGAGGCCTGGCCCAGGGCAAGCATCAGTGGGGGCTGCTTTGGCACGTTCTGAGATTCTGTGGGGCAAAAAAAAGAAATCTGTTTAGAAGAGGTGTCCGGCTGCCTGTGCTAGGTCCCACTCAGTCCCACCCGGTCATCAGGCCCAGCACCCCTGGCAGAAAGTGCTGGCTCTGGAAGGAAGCTATTCCTGAGCACCACTGGCTCTGCACCACTGCTCCTCTGCATACCCCACCACCCATGACATGTCCCACATGGAGCCACAGCTCACCACAGCCTTTGAGAAAGTGCTACTGTGGTGGCCAGGGAAAGAAAAAGGCAACGGAGCTCCTGCTGCAAAACCCCCAAAACATGAGAAATCAAAGTGTGGAAGAATAAGGAAAAGCAGGAGAAACTGGAACCAAATGAGAGGCAACCTCTCCATCTCTCCCACTTATGCAAGTCTACACAGCAGTCCAAGCACCAGACAAACTCACTCACTGGTCACTGCTTCTTTCCAACATCATGTTTGCTATGTATGCAAGAAGGAATCCTCAGCTGACCTAGACAAGGTGTTTTCCGAGGGCTAGATCATTACCACAGCCTCAATTCTGACACTGGACTACAGGCAGTCAGGCCCTCTGGGCTATAAGAAGCATAGCACATGATGGAAACACACAGAGGCAATGCCTGAAGGGAATACAAACTCTGCCCACGTTTAACTCTGCACGTTCTGCATGAGCTCAAAGGTAAGTGGAATTACAGCTCCCCTCTGCTTTATATCCAGCACTATGGAAACCTGCTTCACTTACGATACTGCAACACAGCAACTGCATTCCCTGCCAGAAAGTAGAATGATAGTAGGACAAGCCTCTGCCAACCCAAACAGCACGGAAAAGAGCTCTGGTAATGCCAGCAAAATGATTCAGGTGAGTTCAGAGCAAGAAGGAGAGGCAGGAAATGTATCAAAAAGATCTTGGCTTCTTTAATAAGCAGGGGAGGAAAATCCTAAGGAACATCCTTGGAAGTAGCATTGAGGAAGACCCAAGGAAGGGAGTGAAAAGAAGATTACATCAGAAGGATTCATTCTCTGTAGGCTTTCCTTTCTGCATCACGGCCCTGTCAGTCCTGAGCAACAGGAAGAGAGGCAGAAGTACAAGTATTTCTGAGCTTTTCCTGCCACTCACAGGCTTGCCTGACACAGGACAGCTCTTGAGAGGTATGTCCAGTGGGTGACACTCACATAGGAACCAGGCCTTACCCAATATAGCACTATTAAGAGCAGCACACACAGGTTCCCTCTGGATCGGGTCCAGCTGTTGACCAACAGGGCAGTTCCAAGGATCTGAGTAAGCTAACAAGCTAAATGCATCCTGTATGAGAGAACAGAAAGGTACAGTAAGGTCATGCACAGCTGCAAAGACACAGGAAAACCAGGTCCATCAGCTGGGGCACCTCCTGCCATCACCAAGGTGATAGGTGCCTACCTCCTGAAAAGAAAGGGCCCTTTTCTTCTTGGCAGCAAGGGACCACACTGGGCTGTCAAGATAGTGGATTAAAAAGGGTGCCCTCTCCATGTGGCAGGGGAGCCAGCACAGGAAGGCAGGTAGTCACCTGGAGAGAAGAGCATGCATGTAGTTGCTCCAGGAAGGCAGGCAGGAACTGTGTTTCTTCTGTCCCATGCTGAGAATTTGGTCTAGATGATCTGTGCTCACCAAGCTTCCACCTCTGATCCCCATGCAGGCCCCCTCTTCCTCACCAATAGCAGAAGTGGGGCATACCCACAGCTCTGCAAAGGAGCCCACAACCACAGTCCTGGCCCACAGAACTGCTGCGAGGCAGCATGAGGCCCAGGCTTACCTGAAGCATCTTTTTGTGCACTGTGTTCTTTCCATATTCCCTGCAAAGCTGCTCACTCAGAATCTGCAGCTCACGTCCAAACTGGATCATTCGTTCTGTGGCAGCATGGTTCCCTCCACACAGCTGCCTCTGGGGGCAGCTGTCTTCTAGAGAAAAGGCAGAGGAGAAGTAACAATTGTCCTTCATTCCCCACCATTGCCCACTCTGTGACATGACACCCATAAACTCTTTCCCCTTCTGGAGAAGGTAGCTGCTCTCCACTCTGAGTTTATCCCACTCGAAGCCTTCTGTGATTCCTTAACTGCAATAGCCAGTGGTATTTTTCATAGCACTTTTTAGGTACAGGGAAAACTTAAGCTCAGTTTGTTTAATGCCTGAGGATTAGCTACATATCAAGCCTTTTGATAAAATCATGGGAGCTTGCACCTCCAGCCACGTTTCCTCTTCACGTGCCTAGTATAGCACACACAACTGGTAACTTCTTGGTCTAACCAATCCCAGACTCCAAAAACTTTGTCAAAGATGCTAACACCACCAACTTCCCAGAACGGGTTGCCCACAAGACCCATTCTAACTGGAGGAATTCCCAGTTTCATTCTCTCCCTCCCACCCCAAAGTTCAAAGTTGAACTTCGTGATAGGGCATCAGCCACCTTTCCACAGCTCAGTTCAGTTCCTCAGCTGGCATAAGTGCCAGGACTGCTCTAAGCTGGTTTAATGACCAGTACTGAACAACCCTTTGACTCCTACTGCTTTCCCTGCTCCACATCACCAGCACTGGTGAGAGACTATGAAAAACCAGACCTAGTTTAGTTCCAGGACAGATTCATCTTCCCCGTGAAACAGGCATCTTGAGAACTTCATTCACTGAGGTGGGTATGTGTTTTTTTTTCCCCCAGTCCAATTACAATCGATCTCTCAATACCAACTCTTTCTATTTCCCTTTACCCTTCCTGCCTCTGACGCCCTACCCATGCTGGATTCATCAGTTTGCAGGATCTCTTCATGTTTGTAGGTGCCATTCATTATCCTGGTAGATGAATTTTCCAGGACTCCATTAGGGTAATGCTCAGCCTCCATTTCCATCTCACTGTCACTGAGGTGAAAGAAACAAAGAAAAGTCAGAGGTAGGTCCATGCACACCTCTCAAAGTTCAACAAGGGCAAAGGCAAGTTCCTGCATTTGGGTCATAGCAATCCCAAACACAAATACAAACTGGATGGAGCAGCTCTGAGGAGAAGGAGGTGTTGGGTGACGAGAAGCTCCCTATGATCCAGCTTCAGTGTGCTCTTGAGCCCAGATCCCCCCAAATGTGCTGGGCTGCAACACTAGAGCATCAGCAGCAGGTCAAGGGAAGGGATTCTCTCCCTCTACTGTGCTCTGGGGAGAACCCCCCTGCAGTCCTGTGTCCAGCTCTGAGGCAAAAACACAAAAGGGATGTGAAGCTGTTGGAGTGAGTTCAGAGGAGGCCACGGAGATGCTGCGAGGGCTGGAGCAGCTCTGCTCTGGAGACAGGCTGAGAGAGCTGGGCTTTTTCAGCCTGGAAAAGAGAAGTCTCCAGGGAGACCTTCCAGCAGCTCCCAGTGCCTGAAGGGGCTGCCAAGATATCTGGAGAGGGGCTTTTGACAAGGACCTGTAGGGACAGGACAAAGGGGAATAGCTTTAAACTGACAGAGGGAGACTGAGATGAGATTTTAGGCAGAAGTTCTTCCCTGTGAGGGTGCTGAGCCCCTGGCACAGGTTGCCCAGAGAAGCTGTGGCTGCCCCATCTCTGGCAGTGTTCAAGGCCAGGCTGGACGGGGCTTGGAGCAACCTGGTCTAATGGAAGGTGCCCATGCCTCTGGAAGGAGTAGGAACTGGATGAGCTTCTGGATTCTATGAGCCTCCAAGCCTAAGCCAGAGCAGGGGAACTGGAACAGGCTTGTTTCTGCTGGGAATAATAGTGATCTTGTAGATAATTCTGATGCTCAGAAGAGCAGGGCAGATGCCTTTCTGGCTCCTCCTGAAGCCTACACCTACACCCCACACATCACAAACACACTTACACACCCCCACAGAGTAGACTCAGAAGGAGCCCTCTCCCACCATCTCACCCTTCTCAGGCACCTACAAAGAAAAAAAAAAATACCTGGTTTCTTGATTACTCGTGCTACTGTGCTGCTGAGATTTGGTAGAATCTGTAGAATTGGACTCAGAGTAGTTCACAGATGAGGGGGAGGAGGAAGAGGAAGATGAAGATGATGAACTCAGTGTTGGGTATTTACTGTGACTCTGTTTGCTTTTCATGGATACAACTCCATTGCTACAGGTTGGACTGTCCGCTCCTGTAAGTCAAGAGGAAGGAAAAATGAGACCAGAATGGCAATATCACTATACTGTGAAGCCAGCAATTTATCAAGAGAGCAGACCCCAAAGGAAGAAAGCAAAATAAGACTTCAGAGCTTCAATTATGGTTCATTGTCCTTAAATTCAGTGGGGCTTAGAGAAAACACAGATGTATACAGAAGGAATCCCATTGCTCACCAGCAATATTTGAGCTGAAGGAAAAAACCTGTCTAAAACCAGGTTGCAAATAAAAGATGAGCAGAAACAGCTCACACAGGTATAGAAATTATTTTTGAAATATGAAGCATGGATGGTTTGTAAAGAAGTTTACAAACCCTCTTCTCACAAAATCAAGTATTTCTCATAAACCCCCTATCCAGAAAAACTAAGCAAACACAGGTGAAAACTGGGCAACAAGGAGAACTCTTGGCAGTAACAACTTGCCAGGCTTTCCACAACCTACCTTACATTAGGGGTATATTCGTTTCACACAACACTCAGCATGTAAGAACAACCCTCTTAAAAGTCACGAGCTTCAGAACAGACATCACTGAAAGGAGAGTCAGGCTTGAAATTTCAACTGGTCCCCCCCCCCACCAACAGGTGTCTAACAAGCTGTGGAACTCACTGACACAAGACAAAACCCCTTAGTCATTACTGCAAGTTTTATATGGATTCAGATAGGACTGGCTAACCTTACAGGGGCTATTTAATACCAAGACAACTGTGAATAATAATTTGGAAAAACCTCATTATGGTTTTTCTGCCTTCATATATTCTTCCCTAGGCAAACCACTACTGACCACAGGATCTTGGCTAGATGATGGAACCTGGCATGGCTGTTCTTCCAGAAATGGTGATACATTCAAATTCATCAGCTGATCACACAGTTATAGTTAGGGAATTTATTTCTGTTTTTATCATGACAACACAGAGATCCAAACAAGTGCATTTTAATGACAAAGACGCAGCAGACTGTGCACTACAGTTCTGCTTAACCTTTGAAAATGTGCACTGATTAAATGATCACTATTTTCAAAGCACAAGGTCTGACAGAGAGAACTGTGAAGGTGATGTCCCATGGATGGAGACACATACATGTGAGTGCTGCCTTGTGCTGCAGATGCAGGCATTTTCTGGCTGAAAACAGGTATTACCAAGAGCTTTTATGGACTGATGGGATGATTCTGACTACCTAGTCAGAGAAACATACCCAGGGTTTCTCACAACACAATACAGGAAAACAAAGATACTGGCTTAGGAAGGTGAGTGACAGCTTGGAGGCATTCAAGTACCTGTCTTCCTTTCCCTTCAGTGTTTGCCTGTGCACAGCAGTGGGAATACCAAAACAAAATACACTTACATGGCTGTGAGCAGCTCAAGGCTCAGTGAAGCAGCTCTGAGTGTTTTCAGGGGCTCTGCAGGTCATACTCCCTGGTCCACTCCATCTTCAAAGCCTTAGTCAATAATTACCTAAGGAACATATCTTGGGTGTCCTGGTTTATCTTGTTCTTTCCACTTCAAATCATGAAGTTTACTTTCCCTAACTGCAAAGAGTTGATGCTCCAGAGATGGGCTTTGAAGGAACATAACTGTTCCCTTCTCACATGCTTAGAGCTTGCAAACCAAAGTCCATGGGGCAGGGAGATCCTCTCATGCAAGTCAACCCCCCTAACCTTTCACTCAGTTGGCCAAAACTGAGCAGCATCTTCTGCTCAGCTCTTACTGAAAAGCAGTTCTTTTGCAAACTCCAAGGTCGAGGAGCAGGGCTTGTTTTCAGACCTCCTCGTACAGCTCTGTCAGTGGAACACTGAGTCACTAGTGGCTGCATGAGAAGGCCACCTTCAAAATCTTCTTTATTGTGAAAAAAAAAAACAACCTGCTGTGCAGACAGTTGTCAGTGGAAAATAACTAATGAAAAATTAATTCTTCAACTGTGTAGAGACACCTATGATCACATATGTCCTCTCAGCTGGTTATCACAAAGGAAAGGAGCATTCATTGAATAATACACAGAAAACAGCAGGTAAGGTGAACACATAACCACGTCCACCTTTTACATTTGCTTTTCTCACTACAAGACAGAGAACACACTTACCGGTACTATGAATGTGTGAGTTGTTTGATCCATGTCTAGGACTTAAACTGGGGGACCCGGGGTAACTGTCCTGGGATCTGGGGCTGCGGGCACTGAAACAACGGACCTCACTGTCAGTCCCATTCACCATCTCCACAAACTGTCGACACCTGGTTTCACAGGAGGGAAGAAGGAGAAGAAGCTGCATGACAGCCAGGATGCTCTGCACCGAGGCTTCCTCAGCTACCAAGCGGAGAACTTCTGGAAACTGCATACAAGTTAAACTTCTTGGCTTTCAAAAACACATTTCAGACTCCTGGTACCCACGTATTGCAAGTGCTCTGATAATGCTATAGGAGGAAAGAGTTCAGAAACTTCAACTTTGAAGTTAATGAATGTTGAGACATTCCCAAAAAAGCAAGCTTATTTCCATTGTAGTAAGAATAAACTGCTCCTTTACAGCATGCTTTCATCTCCACCACCTCTGCAGGTACTCCAAAATTCTATTGTGGGTTGTATTTTTTTCAGATAAAAGATACTAAATCTTCCAAACATCATAGTTCCCCCACTATCCCATCAGCCTGGAAATACTGGCAGCCAACAGAAAACAGAGAAGTAAGGGTAAAAAAAGGCAATACTCCCAGAGATAGTGAGAACACTCCCAGAGATAGTGAGGACACTCCCAGAGATAGTGAGGACAACTCCTCATTTAGCTTTACTGGGAATTGTCCTCATATGTCTCAGAAGGCTGGGAAGAGCCACTCTGTACAGCTGGAAGAACTGGGACACATAAGCTCTTTTTCCCTCTAAACTCTTCCCCAGACAGCCCTTTCTATACTTCTGCCTTTCTAGGAACCTCCACAGTGACTGCCACATGCTCCAATGTTGGAAGATCTCTACAAGACAGGTAAACACTACCTGTGAAGGAGCAGAAACTCCTTCACAGAGCAAAAATTTCACCTACCTCTGCCTCACGAGGTAAAGCCATACCAGGTCTGAGCAGCAACAACAGGGCTAGGTCTACATTGCTACAAGCAATGTGCAAAGGGCTGAACCTCCATCCTCTCCCACGTGCTCCCAAAGGGATCTCGAACAATTTGAATTCAGATCAAGGTGTACAGCCAGACTGGATGACTGGATAGCCTCTTTCTTCTCTCCTTCATCTACACATTTCAGCATTAGGGAATATAAAGCTATTCATACTTACTTTAACATGAAGAGCAGGTTGGGGTTATGTTCTAGGAGGCCAGGATAGAGCTGCTGGGTGGCTTCTATAGCCTCTCCCACTCTGCCTGCTAACACTAGCTTCTGTATTCCTGAAAGCAAAAGGAGACCAACTGACACACAGGACTCATCAACAAGAATGGCCAGAGGAATTGTCTCACATATGCCACATGGCTCCCCACTACCACTTTGCATAAAGTCTAGGGAAAACTGGGGACCACATCTTGTTTATTGTGGATCAGGGTGAGAAAAAGCCTGTGAAAATGAGGAAGGCTCTGTTAGTAGCTCAGAAACACCAAGAGTAGAAAGATCTGAAGGAGAAGTAGGCATGTGCTGGGGTGGGTGCTCTGGGACTTTTGTCCTTTAGCCCCAGAGCTATGTAGCCATGGAAAAGAAAGCAAGACATGACAATTTCAGAGGTCATCACCAAGCACATAGAAAAGAAGGTCATCAGGAGTAGTCAGCATGGATTCACCAAGTGTAAGTCTTGCTTGACCAATCTGATAGCCTTCTATGATGACATGGCAGGATGGGTTGATGAAGGGAGAGCAGTGGATGTTATCTACATTGACTTCAGCAAGGCTTTTAACACTGTCTCACATAACATCCTGGTAGGAAATACAGGTTAGATGAATTGACAGTGAGGTGTATCAAAAACTGGCTGAATGGCAGAGCTCAGAGGAGTAGAATCCAGTTGGAGGCCTGTAGTCAGTGGTGTTCCCCAGGGATCAATACTGGGTCCAGTCTAATTCAACTTGTTTATCAATGACCTGGTTCAAGGGCTAGAGTGTTGCCTCAGCAAGTTTGCCGATGATACGAAGCTAGGGGCAGTGGCTGACAAACCTGAAGTCTGCGCTGCCATTCAGTGGGACCTTGATAGGCTGGAGAGAAACCTAATGAGGTTCAACAAGGGCAAGTGGAAGGTCCTGCACCTGGGTAGGAAGAACTCCAAGTACCAGCATAGGCTGGGGCCTGACCTACTAGAGAGCAGTTCAGCTGACAAAGGACCTGGGAGTGTTGGTAGACGATAAGTTAACTATGAGCTGGCAGTGTGCCCGTGAGTCAGAAGGGACAGGAGTACACTGGGGTGCACTGGGAGGAGTGTGGCTAGAAGTCAAGGGAGGTGATCTTCCCCTTCGACTCTGCTCTGGAGAGGCCACATGTGGAGAACTGTGTCCAGTCCTGGGCTCCTCAGTATAAGACAAGGAGCTACTGGAGAGGGTCCAAGGGAGGTTCACAAGGATCACCAGGGGTCTGGAGCATCTCTCTCATGAGGAGAGACTGCAGGAGCTGGGCCTGTTTACTCTAGAGAAGAGGAGACTGAGAGGGGATCATTAATTACATCATCACCATCCATGTAAATCAATACCTCAAAGGTGGATGCCAGGAGGATGGTGCCAGACTCTTTTCAGTGGTGCCCACTGAGAGGACAAGTAGAATAAACTAATATAGAAGTTTCACCTCAACATGAGGAAGAATGACTTCCTTTGAGGGTGGCAGAGCCCTGGAACAGGCTGCCCAGGGGGGTTGTGGAGTCTCCCTCTCTGGAGACATTCAAAACCCTCCTGGTTCCTGTGTGACCTGCTCTAGGTGGCACTGCCTTGGCAAAGGGTTGGACTGGATGATCTCCAGAGGTCCCTTTCAACCGTAATGATTCTGTGATTCTGTGAAGACCCCAGGTCACACCCATGTTACATCCTCTGGCTGGTTCACACTTGGAAGTGTTAGTATGGCTGAGCACCAGACCAGCAGAGTATTTTTAGAGGGCCTGTGGGCTTAAGCCACAGCCCAGTGCTGTTTCCCCCATATCCCTACCTCTAAGTAGAAGTAGTTATACCACCAAAACTGGGTTCCTGCAAGTCCCACTCCAAAGCACTGAAGTTAACACCTGAGCTTGGCTTGCAATAAGGATGTGGCATCCATAAGCCAGCTCCAAGAATCAGCTGCTCACTAGGCTAGAAACAGCTCAACAAGTTGCATGCTTCTAGGAGGTGCAAAGATACAAGGCAGAAGCCATCTGTGATCCTGGGTGTTCATGGCTCATATATATTCCTTCAGTGGGTCAGAAGACACAAGTGCAAAACTTAACTTGAGATCCCACCTCTGAACACTCAGCAAAGCTGCCGATCTACAGAGGTTCTCATTTTGTTTTAAGTGTCCTTAAACAACAAATTCACTGCACTTCCTTCTTTGTTTTTCCAGGACTCCTTACAAACAACAGAGAGAAGGTTTTGGATCACCTGTGAGGTGCTCTTAATTACAGCAAGCCATGACTATTCCATGGCACAAGCAGCTGAAAGCCCAGCCTGGAAATCTGTATTAGCAATCCTCAAGTAATAATGTGCAACGACTGGTCTTGGATTCCACGTCACAGTGTTTATCTGCTTGCCATCGTAGCTGAAAGCTAAAACCAAAGAGGTGGCTCTCACGCCAACGTTTGTTGCACTCCTTCACTTCACTCTCTGTTGTATGTCTCACTGCTTTCAACAGCTCACTTCTCTGCCTTGTTTGGCAACTCTCACAGATGTCATTGCTTTTTTGTCTTCCCATCTCTGTATTCCTTACAACTTTAATTTGAGCCTCAGCTTCAGAACCTCTCCATCTGCCTCATCACTTGTCTTCAGACAAACAAGACTATAGAGTCTCGCATGCCTCCAGAAGGCTTTACCACCAACCTACACCAGCAGAACACTGAACTCAGAGTCACACAGTACCTGACCTGGAAAGCATAAAGCCCGTGAGCACTACCAGCCAGCAGCTACAAGTTATTGTGGGTACTAAGCAGATGAACCTAAATGCTGGCTAAGCGCATGTAATGTATGGAGAGTGAGCTGCAAAGGGACATGATGCTCCCCATGCGTAAGAGTCACATGAGGAACGGTTCACAAAGGGAAGGGAAAGAGTGGGATGTAGCCTGTAGCCAACAGCCAGGAGAATGCAGAAAACACATCAATGTTCTGCAACTCTGCAAGCTGAGCCTGGGAATAGAAAAGCCAAAAAAATGGAAAAAAAAAAAAAAAGTAAAACCAAACAGACGGCAGGAGAAAGCAAAAAGCCTTACTCTGCAGGAACCAAAAGCCCTTACAGCCTCCCCAGCTGAGATATAAGCCACTCTGGAGGAAACAGCAGTAACCAAACTAGACAGTGAATGCAAATCCTTCACCTAGTGCAAGCTAAACACACTGGCTACAAGTCTGCAAAATTTTCAATATGCAAAGAATTTACATGAAAACAAAATGTGAGAAGGGACTGGAAAGCGCATTACCTTTGGAAGCTGCAGTCAAAATAGATCAATGTGTCTGGATGCCTATAAGCAGGCTAAAGAAACTAATAACCCAAAAAGCTAATAATCCAAACCCTAAAGGATCTTTGCTGCACAGTCACCTCAGTTCAGGTAAAGTCCAAGGTAACTGTTCTATTCTCCACTGATTCGACACTACCTCCAAGAAAGCACCTTAGATACTACCTTTAGCCCGATGTGTGAAACTGCTGGACTCAAAGCTGAGAGTCACCTCATAACTTTCAGGATTCAGCTATTCACTTTCAGCAACACTGAGGAAAGTTAACCAAGTTGATCAGAAATTTTGCACATTCGACACTGCCAGGCATGCAAGTCAGTCCTCACAGCAGACAGGCGAAGGAAAGAATAGGGCAGTTCTTCAGGCAAAGAGGGCAGAGGGTGGAAAGGGCACAGTGATGATGGGAAAAGTGCTCCCAGCAATGGTCCCCAAGCTGTGCTGACCCACAGGCAGCAATGCTGAATGAGCAGTGTGCTCTGGACAGCTCTGTATTGTCATCGAGTAACTTTTCTGCTTCCACATCACTCCACTCCTCTGCAGGGACCTCAAGGTAACACATGGCCAGCACGCCACACTTTGGGAACAACTACCCAAGAGACTTACTTTGTCTATTCTTTATTGAGGTCTGCTCTTCCTGGATTGTGGTGTCTGTGATTCTGGCAAAGGCAGTTGCTGTTGAACAGTACCCATGATGAACCAAATACGATGAAACCATACTAGAAAATAGAAAAATACAAACAGATGAGAGACATTGCTAAAACACTGGAGTGGTTTTCCAGGGTAATCCACTGGAGAAAAAAAAAAATCAACACAACAGAAATTGCAATTGCAGTGATCAAACTCAGCTTGCTTAGGATATAATTAGGGTTCAGACAAGTATAAATTTACAAGACAGGCACCTGTTCCTTAGCAAACAGGAGGGAGGCTCTATATATGCCTTACAGTGGGGGGGGGGGGGGGGGGGGAAGAATAATAAAAAATTAAGACTTCCAGTTCATACACGCTATTTATTTATTTCATGCCTGCTGTCCAGGGTCACTTAATAAGGGCTTAGTACTGCATCCAGTGACATACTATAGAGACATCACATCTGAATCTCAGAGAGGCTCATGGCTTTCAAGTACATCTCAAAAATAAAGGATTCTGTTCCTGAATTTCTTCCACCACTTATTTTGACAGCAATCATATCTCTGGTAGTTAAATCTCCTTATGAATTCTACACATTCACAGATACTTTATCTGCTGACTTACAACAAGCAGACCATCAGCACTGATTTTACAAATATTTTCACATTTTCAAGTTGTATTTAAAAAATTTGGGGGAGGGGGAATGGGGGGGGGGGGGGGGGAAGGAGGAGGCAGCATCACTGTAGAAAACAAACACAACAAACCATCTTTCTGAACAGACTGTTTCTAAAGCACTTCTGCTTCCCAAGATCTGGTGGCTAAATGTTAATGCTCACCAGATTTTAACAAAACCTAAAAAGCCAGCACAGCCTTTCAAAGCTTCTAGTGGTAAATATCAAAATAGGTTTCTCATGATGAAGCTGTTATTGATCTAAGTCACAGCTCAAAACTCATATCCAACTTGGCTACTCTCAGTACAAGAAAGAAGTATTTTATGAGTCAGCAATCATGACAGGCATAACATTGTAAGCATGTGTTCTATTTTTAAAATTGACTTTAAAAGCAAGTGCTTCTGACCAGGGTTGGTCCAAGACATGCCCTCTGCCCTTGGCATAGGACAGACAGGCAGACCTAACTGCATCCCTCTTGCTGTCAAGCACAGCACTCAGGTCATCCTGGCTCAGCCAGGCTGAAACACTGAACACCATGATCCAGGCTGGCAAGAGCGGAGGGAAAAAGGCAACTCTTACTCCCGTGTAATTCAGTAGCCAGAGTCAGGGGCTGCAAAGATTTAAATGCTCTACAAAGCTGCAAAAAACCAGTCGTTTTTACCAGGAAAAGGAAAAAACACTCAAGTGCTGCAGGAACCTGTGCTACCAAACATCCTAAAACATCTAAAACTAAGCTTGACAGACCAGTGCTCTCACCCACTGCAGATCCTTTTGTGTTCAGAGATGCAGGACACGCTTTTTTTCTGAAGAAGTCACCTTTTGAGCATTAGGAACTATGAATCATTTTAATTTAAATATCAGTTAAACTCTTCCTTCTCTTTGGCTGCTTTCCAAAGCAGAACTTGTCCTTCCAAAGCCTGACAAGATATGTTGCAAAGAACAAAATGACCCTACTGTGTCAACAGTTCAGTACATCAGAATGAAAGTGAAAGTTAAAGTCAATGCCAGTTGTTACATCTCATCCATGCTGGGTCAGACCAAACACCCTGTGGCCCAACACCTGGACTTCCTAACTGGCAAAAGCAAATGCCTAGGAAAAAATAAAGACATACACGAAATATACTTTTCCCTTCCAGCTCCCAATGATTAGTCAGATAGCTCCTATCCTAGTGGTGGACTCTCACCCCACTGTAGCTCTGATAGATTTTTCTTCAGTTTTCTTCCAGAAAAGTGACTTCTTCAGTCACTTTTTGGATCCACGCTGTTTTCATGGTATGTTATGGCAGAGAGTTTGAAAAAAACCCTCCTTTACTCTTTCTCAATGTGCTGTCTGGTTATCTTCACTTAAAATCATAGAATCAACTAGGCTGGAAAAGACCTTTAAGATCGAGGCCAACCTTTACCCCAGCACTGACAAGGCCATCACTAAACCATGCCACTAAGGGCCTCCTATGCATGGTTTGTGAACACTTCTGGGGACGGTGACTCTACCACTGCCCTGGGCTGCCTGTTTCAATGACTCACCACCCTTTGGAGAAGAAACTGTTCCTATTATCCAGTCTAAACCTACCTTGGTGCAGCTTGGGGCAATTTCCTCTTGCCCTATCCCTTGTTCCTTGGGAGAAGAGACCAGCCACATGCTGGCTACATCATCCTGCCAGGTAGTTGTAGAAAGTGATAAGGTCCTCCCTGAGCCTTCTCTTCTGCAGACTAAACCCCCCAGGTCCCTCAACCATCCCCCATCACACTTGTGCTCCAGACTCTTCCCCAGCTCCACTGCCATTCCCTGGACCCACTCCAGAACCTCAATGTCTCTCCTGTAGTGAAGGGCCCAGAACTAAACACAGGATTCAAGGTGTGGCCTCACCAGTGCCCAGTACAGGGGGATGATGACTGCCTTGGCCCTGCTGGCCACACTGGTGCTGATAAGAGGCCAGGGTGTTTTTGGGGTTCTTGGCTGCCTGGGCTCAAGTTGGTTCATGTTCAGCTCTGTCACTCAGCACTCTCAAGCCCTTCTCCACCAAGCGGTATTCAGCCACTCTTTCCCGAACCTGGAGTGTTGCATGGGGTTGTTGTGGCCCAAGTGAAGGAACTGTCACTTTGTCTTGTTGAACCTCATACCACTGGCCACAGCCCATTGACCCAGCCTGTCCAGATTTCTCTGCAGAGCCTTCCTACCCTGCAGCAGATCAACACTCCCACCCAACCTGGTGTCATTTGCAAACTTACTGAGGGGGCACTTGATCCCTTTGTGCTTCCTCAGTAAGTTTGCAAATGACACCAGGTTAAAAAGATAAAAGACATTAAACAGAACTGGCCACAGTACTAAGCCCTAGGGAACACCACTTGTGACTTGTCATCAACAAACTTTGGGCTCAGCTGTCCACCCAGGTTTTTATCCAGTGAAGAGTACACCATCCAAGCCATGAGTAGCCAGTTTCTCCAGGAGAATGCTGCTGGAAAGAGTGTCAAAGGTTTTACTGAAGTCTAGGTAGACAACATCTACAGCCTTTCCCCCATCCACTAAGCAGGTCACCTTGCCATAGAAGGTCACATGCTGACCTTTAATTCTTGCAGTACAATTGTTTCTTCATCACCTCCTAAAGGGTACTCAACACATTTATTTCATACTTCTGTCTTACCACTCACAACCATATCCTTTGAT
Organism: Pezoporus flaviventris; assembly: GCF_033815535.1. NCBI lineage: Eukaryota > Metazoa > Chordata > Aves > Psittaciformes > Psittacidae > Pezoporus > Pezoporus flaviventris. Next base: position 1,214,170 of record NW_026892552.1, on the reverse strand, counting down.
GCTGTATATTTGCTCCCTGCCTTATACCCACCCCATACCCACCCACCCCATGTGCAAAGGCAGATCCTACTTTGGGTATTTTTTTCATGCTCTTCTCACTTCTATTACATATTTTTGGAGAGAAAGAACCAAAACATCACATTAATGGTACACTACATATTCACACAGTGACAGAATTATCTTTTGGCCTCTGTATTTCCCATGACAAATCCTTGCATTACTCATTTTCCCCTGCTTTTTACCAAAAAAAAAAAAAAAAAAAAAGAAAAAGAAAAAGGAAGGGAGCTGACATTTCTGTGTAATGAGTCATCCTATCCCCAAGATCTCATTCTTTCCTGAAGAGTCTCTTCTTCCCATCCATCTCTTAACATCCTCAACACCACAGACACTACCGGCATGCATTCAAGTCTCTTTACAGTCTCATTAACCCAAAGTAACAACCCCTTGCCCAATCATTCTCTCTTTTGCCTCTTAAACAACTCATAATCAACTCCGGACATTAGCCTCTGGCTGCATAGTCCCCCCTTAGTTTACAGCAAGGGAACTTCTCAAAAGCCTTTTGGACTTTCAAGATGAAGACAGCAGCCCAACAACCATATCAATGTGTCTGCAGGCTCCTCTTTGCAAAACCCACATCCTATTTCTCCATGTGCCCAACACATCTACACTTCAGTAGTGCTTTTACATGTTTGTCCAACCCAGACATCAAGGTTCTCTCAGCCATGAGAGACCCAAGGTTCTCTCAGCCAAGAAACACGGCAGCTCTTCTGAACTCTGAAACCCTTCATGGAACATGGCATCATACACACCATCCTCCCCTTCTCTTAACCCTACACAGTTTGGAGAGAAACTCTGCTCCACCGCTACAAGTACACCAGTTTTCTCCTTGAGTCTCTTTAGGACTCTAGGCAAGTATCTGATCCCACGGACTTTCTTTACTCACCTATTTCTTCCAGTGCTTCTTTGACAGACACTTCAATCCCAGACACAGGCTCTGCCAAGTTCCTCACAAACAAGCATTCCAGTATGACAACCTACCTGATTTCTGGACACACAGGCAAAGAATTCAACTGCATATGGTCTTATCCTCCACAAGGTCTCTTTTTATACTGCAGTCTTCCTACAGGCCCTACAAAATCTCTGGCAGGCCTTCTGCTCCTTATTTTCATAAAGAAAGGTATTATTGTTACTATTCTTATTTTCAATAGCTTTGGCTAGTTGTTTTTCAAAGGTTTTGCTGGCTGCCCCGAATTATCTGCAAGTAACTAAATACAACACTAACAGAAAACAAGAACGATCACATGGATGCAATCATCACTGCATCTAAGCCTCCTGGATCACAGAGACCAGTATCAGCTGTTTAGGGAAAGAATATAATAAGAAGGTGAAATATAGAGCTCTCTGTAATCAGAGACAGAACCAACAGCAACAGACCTGGGGGTTTAAAATACCACCATGGAATTGGTCTCCATGAATTACTGTGAATACTTAGATACTGTGTATCTGAAAATCTACTTATACCTATACTCCCACTACTTCTTGCAGCGGCAAGTCCCAGAGTTTCAGTGAATATGAAAAAATGTTTTTAAGTGAGGAGATGTTTTTTCTCTAATTCCTGTGGTTTGAGAAATAGCGAATAATCACTTTCTAGTCATGCCCTTCATGGTGTGAATGACTGACAACAGACAACTACAGTCCACCTTCCTCAATTACCTGTTTCCAAGCTGTGGAGCTTTAGTCAGCTGGGTCTTTCTTCAGATAGAAGATATTCTTGACTTCTGACAACTCTTGTTAATTGTTCTCACCAAGTTCCACTCACTCCTTTTTGCCATTCAATATTCATACATTTACAAAGTGCCGTAACTGTGTCTTCAGTTAAGTTGGGTTTGGAAGCCTCTGGTTTAGGCTATTCCTTGCTCTTTCATTTCTCAATTCAGCTGACTTACATACTGGCTTTTCTGCTATGTTAAAGAGTTTTTATGGTGTCCTTTCCACCCCTTTCCCCCTGTGATCGCTTCAAAGTGTATCTTCTCCCATTCCTACAAGCTTTCATGCAGTCTTTTGCTGAAAACTTCTCCCATATCTTTTACATTAGAAACAGCAGCAATCTACATAGGAAAGACTATCAAACAACAAAACAAGAGGGTAAAATAACTTGAGCAAAATGCACTGCCTGGCAATTTTTGCCATAAGAAATAAATTAGCATTATAAGGTATTTACAGCCTAACAGAACGGAGGAAGCTGAACACCAAACAGTGACTTACTTCTGCAGCATGGCTTGCCACTCGCCTAGTCTGTCTCCTATGGGAAACCGCTTAATGGTGCTCTGAATCTTCGCTTGCCACTCCCTCATGTAGTCCTCAATGTCGAACACAAATGGCTGCTGCCCAAAGTTGGCATCGACTATCTCTCCTGGAGTCTGGAGACCCACTGTAGGGTAGAGATTTGACTGGGAAGGAAGAAAAAAAAACCCTCTATCAAACCCAGCCTTCTGTTCCAGTTACACAGTTTGATAAGACAGAAATGCTGCTCTTTACATTGAACAATATACTGGAGTGCGGAGGGGCAACAGCCCTTCAGGAACCTCTCAAGGAACCCCACAACTTACTGTGCAGTTATTGAAAACCATTGCATAAAATTATAGAGCCATGGGTTCAATCTCCCAGCAGTCAGTGATTGACACAACGGCTGCTGCCCATGGCCTGTCCACTTCCTGGCTTAGTTTCCTATGCAATTTCTACCAAAATTCATGAGCCAGCAGCTAATAATAATAGTAAGAAGAAGAAGACTAACAACAAGAATAATAAAAATGGAGGGTGCATTATGTCAATCAACAGATCTATGTGTTCTTCATTTTTTCTTTAATAGATTTCTCTTATTTCTTGGCAGCCGTTCTTGGAATATTTTACATCTCTGATGACAAGGGAATGGCTGGTAATGGAGCTCTGAGGTTAAGTCTTTGATGGCCCCAAGACAGCAAGTCATTCACACAAGAAATTCCATTGCTGATAGATGAATTTCATTTTAAGAACAAGCCTACGGATCCAAATGTAAGCTTTCACTCACCACCAGAATATGGAGAAAAAATTACCGCCGTGAATAGACCTCTAAAATTCAGCCAGTAATTCTGCTTCCAAAGATGATCTAGTTGAGAATAGGTAGTCAAAGTCTATCCAGAAGTTCCCTGAATTCAAGCTCTTTTAAGTTTCTGGATACAAATTGAATCCCTGAGCCACTTAAACATGGGGAAAAGAGAAATGGCATCAGAAGAGGTGTAGGGAGGGGCGCCTGGTTCTCATACTCTGGACCACATTTTCTAAGAACATGTTCCATTCACTGTCATGTTACTTTTCTGCAGCACAAATTACTTTTTTGTATGCAACATAAACTTGACCAATCCTCTGCTTCAGAGCATCTGCTATAGCTTGCAGGGTTCAGGGAAAAATTTCTCCCATGCCGCCCACTCACTTGGGTTTTCTCACTTTGCTCTGACACGCTGGATATCAACCAAGCCAGAAAACACACTGGGTAAGGCACATGGATGTCTGCAGTGGAATTAGAGTCTGGAAGGTGCCTGGCTGTTGCTCATGGTGAAACCCGTGTCAGACATTAGATCAGCAGAAGGGCAGACCTCTCCCTCTAGGTCAAATCAGCAAGATCTACTACTGCGGGATAAGCGGTCATCCTAAAGAAAGGCCAAGTTCTCTCCTCCTCTATAGTAAGGGGCGTGGGTTTCCCTGCAGTTATCTGGAACATTTATTCAACTTTTCACTATTGCAGAGACCTGAGACACTGGCAATGTCACTGACTGCCCCTTGAAACCTTGCTGTGGATTTTACTTTATACTAATGTATTAACGTAGCAGAACTCAGCAGAATCCTAATCCCATTGGCAAAAATGAAGCCAGCATGTTTTGGGAAGCAATACTTCTCTTTGCTTTCGCTGGCATGGCTACATCTGCAGTATCATACCTGGTTCTCCACCTCCATATCGACATCCCCAGGACAAGAAAAATGCACAAATGGGGCCCAGCAGGGTTCTGCTATGAGGGTAAAAGGGTTGGAGTGCACAGCACATAAGAAGAGGCTGAGGGAATGACTCTGGAGAAGACAAAGGGGAAAATCTAACTGCAAGTCTTCCATTCCAAAAGGGAAAACATAACTGCAAGTCTTCCACTCCAAAAGGGATGTGATAAAAATGATGGAAACATATTCTTCTCAAGGGTGTTCAGTGAAAGGACAATGGGCACAAGCTGCAGCCAGGGAAATTTTGGCAGGACATAAGAAATAAATTTTTCCTTGTAAGGATGATTAAGGACCAGAACAGGTTTCCAAAGAGACTGAAGTACTTCTGTCCTCTGAGATTTTCAAAACTCAACTGGATAAGGTCCTGGCCAAGCTCCTCTACCTTTGAAATGATTGAATCTCAAAAAAAAACAAAGGAAAAAACATGAATATACAAATAGAGGCTGGAAATGAAAATGACCATATCATTGCTGACTCAGCACACCTCCTCCTTTCCTATTCTTACACCAAGGAAGTTGCTGGGTTAGAGGTGTGTGAAGAAAACAACAGCATGGCACAGAAGAGCTAACAGAGGAAAATGCTGTGTTTAAAGTCAGCCTCTCCTCTTTCAAATCTTGCTGACAAGGAAATATCTGTAACGAGGGATCAGATCTTTTCCACAGTCCATAATATCAGCTTGTTTATTAACTTAGCTTTTTAGTATTATGAAACCAAGGACATCCAAAGTCGGGAATCAAACGCCCATAATACCCGGAAGTTGGAAATAAAAATCCTCAAGTTACAACACATCACATATTTTTCAGCCACTTTGGGGTGTGTTCATCTTTGAGGGGAAGCTGCCCACCTGAAAGTGCTCTCAAATCACCTCCAAGTTAAAATTCCATTTTTCACATGTGAGAAATGTCCTCTATGGTTAGCAGAAGTTGGAAACTACACATATCTTCACCACCCTGCCAGATGCAGGGAGACATCACTCCAGAGCCCACTGACCAGGCAGATGCTTCTCCTGCCAAGATCTTCAGACCTTCCCTGTAACATCTGGAGCACCTCTTGCCTCTGACGTTGGTTAGCTGCTCACAGCTTCCTAGTTCATTTTGACTTGGGTTTTTAACCTCCTTGTGCCTTTGCACCCCTGCAATCCCCCTGGGCTCTTCCACATCCTGCTTTTCCGCATTTCAGCAAACAGCCAGGCAGGATGAACCTTATATGGGCTTGTGTAAATAAGACAGTTGGGCCCCAGGACTGACTTAAACTGGTATAAAAGGGGAAAAATTCCTGTGTGGGATATTCCCTTCTATTTGCAAGCAGTTATTTTTCCATTAATTTCAGCCTATGCCAATGCCACACAGTACTTTCATAGAAACGCAAAGACTCTTTAGAGGGAATTGAAAAAAGCTGAAGCAAATACATTTCACCGTGTGTGGCTTATCACAACAAAATGTGGCTTTCAGCTGAAAGTATCCATCCCAACTTCCTAATATTGTGAATACTGCAAAATATTGCCTTCATCATTTGCCTCAAAAAGAGGAATTTTGCAACAAGCACTTCAAGGAAACAATTTCTACACTGGTATAGTGTTTTGAAGGGTCAAATTAACTCTTTGTGTAATCTCACAGACACGTCAACCCTAAAAGTTATTTAAGCTTAAAAGGTGTAAAATTGATGGGGTCTACTAGCTAAGCTTCTCACTGATGTGTACTACCAGTCAGCTTCATCACATTGGCTTGAATATAAGAAAAAACCTTCCGCCTGCAGCTCCTTCCTGGGGGATTTCAGTAATTAGCTATGGAACAGAACCAGAGCCAAAACTGTATGTCAAGCTGCTCAAAGCAGAGAACCTCAAGGTCACCCAGGTGGGGCTGCTGCTTCCATTCCTGCTTCCAGTTCAACTTTTAGACTGTGGCTTTAGCAGGTGAAGAACACAGATTACGTTGCATAACTTTCATAAAATGGATGTTCCCTCTTCTTTACCTTACACATGTACATTGTGTTCGAGTCTGGGTGAAAAATACCGCTTGCAAGTTAGACCAGCTTCCAATTCCCTACTACCTCAAGACTTCTACAGTCTCTACAATAGTGATTATATTTAAACCAAAAGACTGTCTTGGTTTTGGTGTTTCCTTCTTCAGGAAAGGGCAGCAACCAGAACTGACTGGAAGAACAACAAGGAAGCCATGCAGCACCAAGGGAGCAAAAAGGGCCAGAAGAGGACATGGAATAGAGAGGTGCCTTAAAGGGTGAGGCAAGAAGGCAGGAGTTCAAGGGAATGATATTGGAAAAAGGTAACGGGACTGAAAGAAGTCACATGCAGCCAACATAGCAGCTGGGTCATTTTGCACATGAAGAGGAATGTCCAAAACCCACACTGGGGCAGAAGTCTGCTGCTCTTGCTCACACCCATAGTCAGGAGGTGAAATGACCCACTCAAGTGTCTCTAACCTTCTTTTTAAAGAGAAATTATCTCAGAGAGGATAATTCTCAATAACAGGAGGCCAATAGGGCCACTATTCTCTTTCCTGGCCAAGAGTAACAGTTATGGATGAGCTGCTGCTGTAAAAGCCAGAAGGAGATTTCCATATCAAATAGCTCAGCAAACAGGCTGGTAAAAGGCAGAGAGATACTCTTCAACCATTAGAGACCCTGTCACAAGGCATTTGAATAGCTGATCTCCAAAACGATCTGATGAGGTCTTCTTCCAGTTTACCACTAAACCAGCATCTCCTCTGCACAGGACACACAGAGAAGCACAAGACCCTGTAAGGATGATCTGGTGAGATCAAGAAACAGCAGTATGGGGGATGCCCTGGGCTCAGTGAGCCTGGGCACCAAGCTGTATTGACAGCTGATGTGAAAAGGCAAATTAAATAACTGGAACATCTTTCAGCACAGACACAGACTGGGATATGGGAGAGATCGGTAAAGTGGGAAATCCCATTGCAAAGGTGAACAGGGAATGCTAGGCATTATTTCTCATGACACAAAACTTAGAGGAACAAAACTGTTTTGGCAGGAGGTGCCAAGCGGAGAAGAACAAGCTTTCCTCCACACAGTGCAGAAGTCAGCCAAGCAAATAAGCACTTTTGAGGCCTAAGTTACGGAAACTAAGGAATTCCTCAGAGGAAATTCACTTAGGGTTATGAATTACAAAGACAGGAGTGCAACCTCAAAGACAGAAAGTTCTTTGTGTGAGGGAAATGGGTGCAGTGGATGCATTGGTGTATGCCTGACCTCATTTTATCTTGTCTTCCTAAACATCTGCTCTTTGTTCAGGAACACTTGAGCCCAAAAAAGAGCAGCCACGGTTTTGCTCATGACCCACTGCGAAAATCGTGCTTTTCTGCATTCTGACTAGATGCTATTGCCTGGTGTAATTCAGCTGCTGTCACTGCACCCAAGAGTAGCTTGATACTAGCTGGTGAGTCAGAGGAGTAACCATCAGCCCCACATGGATGCCAAATACATTCCTCCAGTGATTCCATGAGGTGGTTACTCATTGTGAGAGAAGGCTTGTCAAAAACCTGTGTGACGAGCACGCATGCTACAACCAACCTGCTGATGGGCCGTATGAGAGGCTACTCAATGGCTTTGCACATACACTCCCCATAGTTGAATCTGCATTGGGAAGATGTTGACGTGTAATGAAGTTGAATCCTAGCTTTAATTCCAGAAGGATTCCTCACCCTCTGAAGGTCATGAGGGATGAGAGAAGGCATGTGAATAGTCCACAAACCCAGGCACAGGATTACAAGGTCACAGAAAAAGAAGCATCCACATCGTTCAGTAATGCTTTACCATTTCATTAACAAGGTATCAAACACAATCACACACACACACACACACACACACACACACACACACTCTTCCCCCTCCCTTCTGTTTGCATCTGTAGTTAAAATACTGAAAAGAGGTGTACTTACAGGGAGGTCTGTAAAGGCTATACCTGTAGGGGGAAAAATATTAAAATTAAAAAGACAAAGGATTTTCTCCCTGCTAGGCTACATCCTTAACATGGTACAAAACGTTGCTGTGTTTCAGTAACTCTCAGCTCTGACCCTGCTCTTCACGAGCTGCTGTATCTAGACGTAACTTCCCTCCCCAGACTCCTCCTCTGCAAGGTTTTGTATCTGGAGAAAGGTTTAGGGAAAAGCCTAAATGTTTCCGACATCTGCCCCAAAAATTTGATTTTCTAAAAGGCAGCTCCTCTTTTTTTTGCTTGTCCCTCTTCACTCCCTTGTTACTACGAAGGAACTGTTTTCAAGACTCACTTTGGCTTTACAGAGTTTTACTGTAACACTGATTCGATTTAGGCTATAACTAGCTCTTACTAGCCAGAGGACAGAAATGAACATTCAAAACTTTGCATTACTGCTGGGGAACAGCCTTGCAACAGGACCCAAGAGCACCTGAGAAATAGTGTGTCGAGAACAGTTCTATTCTAAACTACACTGCTACAGTTCCAAATAGAAGAAATGGAAATGAAGTGTATAGTTTCCCTTTTCATTTACATTTAGCATGCCAGAAAAGAGATGCTGAGACAAAGGCAGGCACTGCCTAGGATGGCTGAGAGAGTTGTGGCCAAAGACAACGCCTAGCTAGTATCAGGCTATCCCCATGCACAGCTCCACAATGCTCTGCATCTGCAAGGCCAGGAGGTCAAGGGACGAGATTCTGACCCTCTACTGTGCTCTGGGGAAACCCCCCCTGCAGTACTGCATCCAGCTCTGGGGCAACAACACAAAAGGGATGTGGAGCTGCTGGAGCACATTCAGAGGAGGATACAGAGATGTTGCCAGGGCTGGAGCAGTTCTGCTCTGGAGACAGGCTGAGAGAGCTGGGCTGGTTCAGCCTGGAGAAGAGAAGGCTCCATGGAGACCTCAAAGCAGCTCCAGTGCCTAAAGGGGCTACAAGAAATCTGGGGAGGGGTTTTGAGCAAAGGCCTGTAGGGACAGGACAAAGGGGAATGGCTTTAACCTGACAGAGGGAGATTGAGATGAGATTTTAGGCAGAAGTTCTTCCCTGTGAGGGTTGTGGGGCCCTGGCATTGGTTGCCCAGAGAAGCTGTGGCTGCCCCATCTCTGGCAGTGTTCAAGGCCAGGCTGGATGAGGCTTGGAGCAACCTGGTCTAGTGGAAGATGCCCCTGCCCATGGCAGGGGGCTGGAACTGGATAAGCTTTAAGGTCCCTTCCAACCCAAACTACTCTGTGATTCCATGAAATATTTACTATTTTATACAGCACAGATTGAAAATGAAATTATCAGAAAAAAAAACCATGAATATTTTACTAAATAAATAGCCAACATGGTTTCATTATCATGATGGCAGCCTGGACCTTGTCCCAGTGAAACCTACTCTGTGATTCTATAAATAAAGTTATTACATTGCCTTTAAATTAAGGCATTTGTATGTTTTGCACTCTGTTACATAACTAAGTCAAATGAAAGTTTAAAGCCATTCTCATTTATCCTAGCACTACCTGTCCTTGTAAAAAGTGCCTCTCCAGCCTTCTTGTCAGCCCTCTCTAGGTACTGGTCTCCCTCCTCTCATCTATTTCTCTCTCTTTCCCTCCCAGTTCACACTCATCCCACTTCTAGCCACATCAGATCATGTTTTTTACTGCTAGGACTCTGTTCAGAACTTGTCGAAGGCATTTTATCAGCAGCCAGAAAACTTTCAGGGCATATTCCATAACAGGGAATTAATGTATGATGTCGAACAGTTTTTGTGGGATGTCTCCAGACTTCAATACTTAGCTTCAACAAGAACATCCAGAATTTGGTAGAAAACAGTTCTTATACCATGCTCCTGATAGATCTGATTAAACAGAAAAATACGGAGACAATGGAACATCATGGTTAAGCAATGGAAGAAAGTGTAAGGAAAACAAAAGGGGGGGATATCTAATTAACATATGAAAACGAGAGGGTTGAAAAGGCAAGAGAGAAATGGTGAAGAGAGAATAACATCTTTAGGGAAAGACAAAGTTACTGCAATTCTGCTAAAAGTGGCAAATTCAAATGCCCAGAGGCAGGGCACTGGAAACCTGCTGTCAAGCTAACTGGCACCACAAAGAGGCTGACTGTCTTGTGATTATTTCTGATATCTGCAGCAGTATTACACAATGATCTCATTCCTTAAGAGGAGACATATACAGCTTCAGGGGCTTTATGCCAGGGAACATCGAGAAAAAAGCACATTCATCCCTTTCCAGGTAAACCTTGGGTTTACACAACCCAGAAATGAGATTCTCAGGTTAGCATTAGGTATTATGAAACATTCAAAATCTTCAAGGATATGCTTCCACCAGTGCAGAAAGCATTCAGACTTTCAAATAAATCATTGTTCCTGCCTCCATCTGCTCTTGGTTCGTCTGCTGACATCTGCCTCACCTCCTCTCTTAAGTCTATCTGTTCTGTGCTGGTAAGAAGCTGTGTAAGAGATTGATTTGTGGCCCATGGGACTCTTCTCCTCAGCATTCACTGAGAAGCACTATCTTGAATGCTGTGTTTCTTTATCAGTGGCACCACTGGCACTTAACAACAGTCTTCCTGGCTGAAGTTTTCTTTTTTTGTAAAAAGACAGTAAAATGTTGCAGCAGCTTTTGTTGGGTCTGCCCAGCAATGAGTCTGCTACTCCCTTGTACTTCCTTGTAATTCCATCACTCTGTCTCCTCTAACCACATCATCTCTCCTCTCTGAGTACAACCATTATGCCACTACAGCTCAAAGAGAAGCTGGTACATGAATGAGCCAGTTGTGAACTCTCAAGAGAGTCTCCTACCTGTAATCTTCTCATACATCTCAGGTCTTGTACCATACATGTGAGAGCCGAAGAGAAGGAAGACTCCTTGCGCTGTTCTCTAAGCATACTGTAACTTAAGCTCTCTAAGCATAGTGTAACTTAATTCCCTTCCTTTCCTGTTTCTTCCCACTGACATTGCTCACTGCTGGGGTAGGCTGCTCACCGAGGGATCATTCAATGGCACATTAGAAAACACAGCTTTTCACCCCAAAAACCCATCTTTAAAGAAAAAGTAGCACTAAAAATGAAGAAAGACGAGGTAACTTCACTTCTATAAAGATCTCCAAATGTTCATTATTTTGTCTGGGACAAAAACAAAAAATAAAAAAAATCCAGGTCCAGGACATCAGGCAAAGAATTCGAGTATGGTAATGACACTGAACCATGCTCTGTGCTTGGCTTCCTATGCCCAGAGACCCAGGTACAGGACAGCCTTAGGAACAGAACAGAGGATGGAGCAAGGGACAATTTCTAGAACACCCTTTCTACTATTCTACACACCCCTGGTCACTAAAAAGAAATTAAATTTCAAACAAATCTGTATTCATTAAATAGAAGACCTGGCCTCTTCCTGACTGTTATGCTTTCACTGCAGTCAAAAGCAACAGCACTGTCAGGTTGAAAAATGGTGAAGCTGGAAAACCACACCCTCCAACAAAGGAAAACAGCAAGCATGAGCCACTGCACTACTTTTGTGTAAACACACACTAAACATTAAGGACAGCAACTAAAAGGAGAGATTTTGTGAAACCTTTTTAACTATTTCAGTGTCTTAGCCTCTGTTGTATGGAGGAACTTTTCTCATTCCGAAGCAAGAGTTCCCACTCAACACCATCAGCAGTTGCTTTCACACCTCTGCTTGTCCTCCCAGCTCTTGACTGACAAGGGCAACATCCATAGATCATAAATTAAATTTAGAACAATCCAGGTAATATAAATCCGGGCTATTAACTAATACTTACAGACTAGAAATGACTCCTAGTGTCTTCACTAGTGACTGATCGCACCAGGTAGTAAACTACAAGTCTTCACCAGGATGTCCCCAGCATCACACATGGTCTGACTGATAAACAGTTATAATTTCAAAAAAGAAGTCAGATCAAACACTTAACTCTCAGAAACTCCGCACTGGGATCCTGATTGAGGCTCCATTTATAGAACTAAAATGTTAAAAACAAGTCCCAAAGGATGCTCAAAGAATGGAAACCTCCTAACCTCTTACAAAGCATCAGGACTAGTTGCTGAATGCAGGGTCACAAACTTGAGAATGCTTCTCAGAAGGCATGCGCCTCATTTCCAGCCAATCATCAAACAAATACGGGGTACAAAACTAGAGGAAAACAGAAAACAACTCTCCACAAAAAGTTCTTTCTGCAGAAGCAACAGACCTCCCTGCATCTACCTCAAAGGAAGGATTCATCTTGAGATTTGAGGGTGCAAAGCCCACATCTCAGATCCGTATCTCTGATACACCTCTAGTATAGTGTGCTGCCTTCAAAGAATCACACACTGGCTGAGGTTGGAAGCATCATGATCTAGTCCAACTCCTCTGCCCAAGCAAGGCCATCCACAGCTGGTTGCCCAGAACCATGTCAGATGGCTTCTGAAAACCTTCAAGGAGACTTCATGACTCCACTGGGCAACGCATGCAAATGCTCAGTCACCCTCACAGTTAAAGTGTCTCCTGATGTTCAGAGGAAGCCTCCTGTGTTTCAGTTTTTGCCCATGGCATCTCATCCTGGCACTGGGCACCACTGAGTAGAGCCTGGCTCTGTCTGCTTTGCACCCTTCCTTCAGGTATCTGCACATATTGATAAGACCCCCCCAGACCTTCTCAGCTGAACAGCCACAGCTCTTTCAGCCTTTCCCCTCCTTGGACAGTTCATAGAATAACAGTGGTTTGAGTTGGAAGGGACCTTAAGGCTCATCCAGTTCCAACTCACTTCCACAGGCAGGGACACCTGCCACTAGACCAGGTTGCTCCAAGCCCTGTCCAAACTGGCCTTGAACACTGCCAGGGATGGGGCAGCCACAGCTTCCCTGCGCAACCTGTGCCAGGGCCTCACTACCCTCACAGAGAAGAACTTCTGCCTAAGATCTCATCTCAGTCTCCCCTCTGTCAGATTAAAGCCATTCCCCATTGTCCTGTCTCTACAGACCCTTGTCAAAAGCCCCTCTCTAGCTTTCTTGTAGCCCCTTTAGGCACTGGGAGCTGCTGAAAGGTCTCCTGGGAGCCTTCTCCTCTCCAGGCTGAACCAGCCCAGCTCTCTCAGCCTGTCTCCAGAGCAGAGCTGCTCCAGCCCTTGCAGCATTTCTGTGTCCTCCTATGGACACGCTTCAACAGCTCCATATCCCTCTTGTGTTGTTGACCCAGAGCGGGACATAGGACTGCAGGGGAGAGTCTCCCCAGAGCACAATAGAGGGGCAGAATCCCCTCCCAGTCCCAGATGCTTCAGTCCTTTCAGCATCTTGGCAGGCCTTTGCTGGACTCTCTCCAGCATGTCCATCTCTCTCCAATACCAGGATGCCCAGTACTTTTCCCAAGAGCTCACCAGAAATTACACACTCTCCACCAAACTCCAATCCCACTCCTTCCTTCAGCCCAGCCAGTAACTCAAAACAACTTTTGTTCTGTTGAATGCTTTAAGTGTGGTATTTTTCTACCAGTTACTTCATCTTGAATTCAATGAAGTAGAACTGACACAGCAACGAGAAGCAAAGGAGTGCTTGTCCCTGCCCAACCAAATGAATTCCAGCACAAAAAGCAATACGAACTTATCAAAATATACTGCATGTCTTATGTGACAAAAAAAAAAAAAAAAGACAAGAATTTGTCTGGAGTGGAGAATATGTCATCCAAGTGAAAGATATTTTAAGTGAAAATGGTCACCAGTTTTTATTTCAGGCAAATCAGATATGACAGATGCCTGGAAAACATCTGTAAGAGATTCCTTTGGGCAAAGTTCTGAAGTCCTTAACTTTAGGGGAAATACTGAAACAGCTGTGGAATGAACCAAGTTGTAGGTCAGTGCTTAAAGTAAGACTTCTTAAGCTAAATTAATGTCCAGCTTTGGGAACGCTGGGACCGATGTGTTAAGGCTCATTTTAAAAATGAAAAGACAGTGGTACAGTGGCTTTGCAGGTAGTTGAATAATACACTAACTAAACTTACCACTTCTTTATTTCTCTGTTGCCCAGCCATTTGTCATCTGATCCAACCTCCCCTAGATGTGCAGTAGCAGAGGAAAGGAGCAGAAGCTGGGGATGCAATTCTAACCTACTTCAACAGATGGAGCAGCACAAAACCCTTTCACATGCTGAAATTTCTGTCTTGCAGCCAATTTA